>NC_056624.2:19161977-19874477 GCF_002870075.4 Lactuca sativa
TCAATCAGATCCGTTTGATGGTGCGGAATCCCAATCAAACGGATGATGCCAGATCAAAATAGAAGAGAAGTAGAAGAAGAATAAGATGAATCTAATGTATTGATGATATGAATCTTCAATTTATTGATGATATGAATGAAGTTCCTTACACAAGATTCACTTTCTTTCTCTATCACACCTTAGAATACACAAACTTAAGCTCCTATTAGCCGTACACTCCTCTACCACTCCTCACCCCTTACACCTATATTTATAGGAAACATTGTAAGTCCCCAATCTGCTTGTGTATCAATCAAATCCGTTTGATGGTGCAGAATCCCAATTAAACGGATGATGCCAGATCAAAATAGAAGAGAAGTAGAAGAAGAATAAGATGAATCTAATGTATTGATGATATGAATCTTCAATTTATTGATGATATGAATGAAGTTCCTTACACAAGATTCACTTTCTCTCTCTATCACACCTTAGAATACACAAACTTAAGATCCTCTTGGCCGTACACTCCTTTACCACTCCTCACCCCTTACACCTATATTTATAGGAAACATTGTAAGTCCCCAATCTGCTTGTGTATCAATCAGATCCGTTTGATGGTGCGGAATCCCAATCAAACAGATAATGTCAGATCAAATAGAAGAGAAGGAGAATAATAATAATAATATGAATCTCAATGTATTGATGAATAGAATGATGATCCTTTACATGAGATTCACACACACTAACACACACTCTCTTTTCTCTCCCTAGAACACCTTCAAGTACACACACATAAGCTCCTCTAGACCGTGGAAATTATGCACTCCTCACCCTATATATAGTAGACATGGGCCGTGAATGTGTTTACTGCCGTAAACACAACCGTAAACACGTATACGACCGTAAACACCAAGCTGTTTACGGTCCAAGACACAAAAAATGCATTTTCCTAGAAAAGCAAAGTATAAACCATATTTTTGACCCAACAATCTCCCCCTTGGTTTATAGCTTTCTTTTCTTAATTGACCCAACAAGCTCCCCCTAAAAAGTAGCTGGCTTTTCTTGTCAATCTTCATTGTGAGCTTGGCTTCAACATTTATCTTCAATGAATGACTTCATCTTGAGCACTTGGGAAATTCTTCAAGATTTGGCATTGAACGCACATTGGGTGAGGAGGCTTCACGTACTTATTCTTGAAAAATAGCGCTTTCAGCTTGAGAATCTTCAGAGAGAACTAATCTACTGGATCGTTTCAGCAAGATTAAGATAGCAGCAGACTGATTGAGGAGGCTTCAACGATATCCATCACATAATCTTCAAGAACAGCTTCACCTTGCTTCTGGGGTTGAAAGATTGAATACGTCGAAAGAAAAATCTTCATTTCTTGCTCCTTCGAATGAGAATTCTTCGATGATCACGGATCAAGCCTTGGCTCAGAAATCTTTGACACAAACTCCATGAGTTTCATCTTCACCTGAATTCACTTTTCAAGACAAAACAAAACTAAAAGAAAATTTAGCACACAATATTTTTGGGTTTTTCATATTTTCTAAAAAAAATAAAACAAAAACAATAATATTTTTGGATTTTTAGATTTTTGGATTTTTTTTGAACAAGAAATAAAACAGAATATAACACTATTTTTTTGATTTTGAATTTTCTGATTTTTGTTTGTTTTTTGAAATTTTATGAATTTTGTTTGATTTTTGATTTTTTTTTAAATTCTCCCCCTAAGTTTGTGCATAAATGAAAAATATGAACAAATTTATCAAAAATTAAAATATTTGGGATCAAAGTTGTGAGACAGCCTGGACTTGTTTATCAGTACATTCACCTTCATGAATAGATCTGGTCAATTGCCGGTATTGTGGTCCACTTAAACATGAAGGATATCGACAAACTCTTCTAAATAAACCATTTAGCTGACGACGACCACGAGTATTGTTGTCCACTTAAATTAAGCAACGAGATCTACAGGCAACCTCTTAAATGGTTCAATTTTAGTTGCACTAGAACGTGTTCCCCACTTCCCGATATACCCTGGTTATCAAGAACTTCCTAAGGACTCCTTACTTTAGGTGAGTAAACAATTATTAAGGAGGAAGTTAGATTTAGAAATAGGTGCATATGTTGTGTCCCATGTCGGATATATTTCAATCACGCAGAGGGGACACCATATAGCTAACTAGGATAGAGGGATTGAGAGGTATAATGTTGCATATGCTGTGTCCCACGTCGGATCGTCCGATCACGCAGAGGGGACAACATATGGCTAACAGATAGAAATAGTTTCATAGATAAGAAGGTGTGTAGAAATAGAGTTGCATATGTTGCATTCCAGGTCGGATCTTCCGATCTCACAGAGGAAGCAACATATGACTGACAGATAGAAAGCAAGAGAATAATTTCCTCCATACCTACTTTATCAGAACCTCCCAGTCGCCCTATCAGAACCAGAATTAAGGACATAAGTCCGTACATCAAGGAAAATTTGAACCACTGTTCTAGACGCGTATTAATTTAGTGTATCTTGTAGGTTTCCGTGTTTATCTCATTGCTCAATCTACCCGAGTGTCGTATGGTCAGTCCAAACAATCCTATCTAAATCCACAGTTTCAAAACCTTCGTACCTACCAACACATTGATCACAGAGTCTAGACAATTCATATTTAGTCCTTTACACATGTTTTAGACTGCCCGTTATCACTTTCTTGATATCACTTCCCAATAATAACTACTAACGAAAAACTATTAAGAAAATGAAAAATTGTCTTTAAAACGAATCAGAGTAAGATAAACTCAGGAGTATAGAGAAGAAAACGCAAACCGTAATTAACCGATTGAATTTGCATCCAGAAGGTCTGAGAACAACACGCATATTCTCAGAACAGATCCAAAATTTTTTCATGTCATTAAGCACTAACCCCATTTGTGATCTCTTCCTTTCCTCCTTTCCTGCAAAAGGACACATACTCTCAAACAAAGGTCAAAATGCTATACAGTTGAGAGATGTCCCCTATCATGTGCCTGGAACAGCCACTATCAACAAACCAAAATCTGATGATAAGCCTCCATAGCTACTCCAGCACAGAGTGGGATCAGTTAGTCTTTGGAACCCAGTCCATTTTTGAAACTGGATCGACCTTTGTTATCTTTGCAGGATAATCTCTCCCATGACATATCCTTATATCACAAACAGAAGATGAAGAAATATTAGAGTCGTTTGTTGATTTGGGAGATTGAGCCTTCGGAACCCATTTGTAGTTGGGTTTAACCCATTTCTTCTTCGATCTGATGGGTGGCCAAGTACTTGCTTTTGATCTTGATGTCGGTCGTTGAGATGACTTTGACCTAACTGGTCTTTATTTCACCGGAGCATCTCTTGGATTGGGCTTCTTGACCGACATTTCCTTCTTTCCCTTGGGATTCAGATTATTGGCCTTATGGGTTTGATTCTTGGCATTCAACGCGTTCCAGTCACCATTGTCTAAATGTGACCTTGAGGGGTTTCTTTTGGAGTATCTCCCTTTTGGCGCGTTCTACCACCCCTGTGCATAGTAGGGAACGTATGTGCGATTAAGACAATTTATGGCAATGTGTCCAGGTGTTCCACAGTGAAAACAAATCTTTTTCTTCATTGTGAAGTTGTTTCTTCCTGCCCCTGGTGGCGTATCCTTGCTTTGTCTCTTATTGTTCCCACAAGCACAATTACAACAGGCACTCTGTTTCACTAGAATATATGGCTTGTATTTCTCAACAGCAGGTTGATCAAAAGCAGCTGAGTTTGAAGCAACAGATTCAGAGCTCAAGGAGATGTTGGTTTTTTCAATGGTTTTCTCCTTGTTCTCATCTTCTGCTACTTTACATACACATAAAGTAGAAACATTGGAATCTTCAACATGAATACCTCCTGACACAAATCCAGATGGTTTGCCATAATGAAGATGTGCCTCCTTGTCAATTTCTTCTTATGTCATAGGGATGGATGTGTAGTTATGATTGAAAGCTGGAGGAACACTATCATACCCTAGACCTTTTAGCTGGTTATTTTTAAATTGTAGACAATGGTCTATCATGTTTGCAACTAATTCGCTTGACACATCAAATTTTTTAAAATCAAAATCTGTAGTTTCAAATTCTCTTTTTAATGTGTCAAGCTCAGTAGTTAACTCAACAAGTTGTCTCTTAACATAGTCATAATTTTCACATTTGTTGCTATAATCTTCTTGAAGCCTCTAAAGTCTTTGGTTTTTGCTTGTAATTCAGCCTTTAGGGGTATCTGACCTTTCCTGAGTTGATGTCGTTCATATCTCAGGTCCTCAACTTCTCTTTATAATAAATCGATTTGTTCACGAAGAAGTTTAATTGTAACTTCACATTATTGAGAGCATGAAACTTCATTGACCGGGATGTTTGCAGAACACATTGTTTTTCCACACTTCAAAGCGTCAAGTTCTTCAATTACAGCAGCAAGACTAAGATGATTGAGATCTTTTGTCTTCTTGATGACAGCCACGTTCATATCCCACGATTTCGGAAGTGAATTCCATAGCTTTTTGTTTATCTCTGATTTAGTCAAGAAGATCTCAGCTATGTTCATCTCAGCACTCAGTGTAGTAAATCGTTGCAATTGAGCTTCCAGGGTTTCTCCAGGGATATAATTGAACATGTTGAAGTTTTGTCTTAACCTATCCTGACGACTCTCTTTCATGTCTTCAATTCCCATTAAAAGCACAAAATAGAAGCCAAAATCAAACTTAAATTTAAAAATGCCCTTTGACTATAAACCTCAAAAGTCAACCTTAAAAGTCAAATTTAAAAGATCAATCTCAAAAGTCAAACTTGAAAAGTCAAACTTAAAAGTCAAATCAAAAAGCTAAATTTGAAAATTTAAAAGTTAAATGAGAAAGTAAAAGTTTAAAGTCAAAGGTCAAATTTTAAAATACAAAGTCAAAATTTTAAGTAAAAAGTCAAAAATAAAAGTCAAAATTTAAAAACTAAAATTTTTGGTTGAAAATAGAACTTAAAAATAAAAAGAAATTGATTTTGTGGTTAAAAGTGTAAAAATGCGAAATAAGGAACCAAACAAGACTGCCTTTGAATTAAATTTCGAAGCAATGAACCAAGAGACTTCCTAGACCAACTGGTAAGGTGCGATGGAGGGAAAAATGGGAGACCCGGGTTCGATCCCAGACATCTGTTGGAATAGTGTCTAAGCCCGTAATTATATTTGGTATGTACTTGACCCGGTTGTGCATGGTCCTTTTGGGTTGCCTTCTCCAAAGCAACTTGACAAAGTAATTTAAGGAGAAAGAGAGAATATTATGTTTTATTAATATATTATAAAAATAATACATTAAAGTAGAAATCATATTTATTTAATTAGTATTGGTCATAAATTAATTAGAAATTAATTCGGTGACCAAAAAAGATTAATTGAATAAAGGGGTATAAACTGTCAAATGTATGATAGTTGAGTTTTGGGTTAAGGAAACCTAATGTACTTAAGGGGGAACGAAATGATGATGGGTATACATCATATTTTCGTCCAAGGCCTTATTCCAGAAGGTTCCTTGGGCTGCTTGGTGGCTAAGCTATCCATTAGGGTTTAGACTGAAACCTTAGTAGGTTGTAATTATAAATAAGACCCCTAGGGCTTTGAAATCGGCTACCACTTGATTCTAAGAGAACCCTAGGCCGATTTCTAGCATCTCTCACCTCTCTCATATAGTTTCCTTCTTACTTGTGGGGTTTGTGAACCATTAGAGGAGTTGCATTTGTGACTCTAAGCTCAAGCTCAAGAAGACCAAGGAACCGAGAGATTGTGGTAGATCTCGACATATCGACAGAAAATACCATTTTATCAGACATCGGGTAGAATAGGGACTCCTCGTTGTGAAGAGGGTATCATCAGAAGAAAACGCAGCAGATCCCCTTACGAAGGGACTGAGTACGGTCAAACACTTGCAGCACGCTAGGAGCATTGGGCTGAAGGATGATATGAGTTTGGATTAGATAGGAAACGTGTAATAGATAGTTTGTACTTGACATTTGATGAATAAATAAAATTGTGTTATTTATGAGTAAAGCTACTATCTTGTGTTGGTTATTTATCTATTGTTTCCATTTTGCATGTTTTGACTTCCTAAATGATAGGATTATTCAAAAGGTCCACAGCCAGTCATATTTTGGAAGTAGATATGAATGAAGACTGCCATGAATTGTTTGTAGATTGTCAAAAAGCTTTTGGACATAGCAAAGGTTTGCTGCAAATTTCGTGAGTGCTTATAAATATGATTTGAGCATTGGAATAAATCCGAGTTTGCTGTATCACTTCGTGGTGTTGTACCTTAAGTGATCGCAAAGAGAAAACATCATATAGTCTTAAAACTTAGAGATATGGTTGTTGTTTGCCGGTTGGTTATGCATTGATAGTGTGTAAACGCATCAATAACTTGATGTTATAAAATGCATTATTGTATGTGATTCAATTAGTGAATAATGGATGCATATGAGTCGAAGTTGATATGTTCCTTTTATTCTATGAGAATAAAAGTGATATATTGGCCACTTGATGATTTGGTTTAAGTTACGTGCCGGGCCCGGTCAGAATGAAGTTGATGTGTTCAACTAAATTCTATGTCAAACAAATCGGAAATCAAGGAACAAATGTTGGACAACAAGCATTGTTAGCATGATATCGAGAATAGAGGATTATACGATCCCTTATCTAAATGACAAGTTGATCAGAGTTGACAACGAAGTATAAGAGCTACGATTGCTAATCGGATTCTGAAGTTGTATGTGAGATATAGTTAATAGACTTATCCAAGTGGGAGACTGTTGGAATAGTTTCTAAGCCCGTAACTATATTTGGTATGTACTTGACCCGGTTGTGCATGGTCCTTTTGGGTTGCCTTCTCCAAAGCAACTTGACAAGGTAATTTAAGGAGAAAGAGAGAATATTATGGTTTATTAATATATTATAAGAACAATACATTAAAGGAGAAATCATATTTATTTAATTAGTATTGGTCATAAATTAATTAGGAATTAATTTGGTGACCAAAAGAGAATAATTGAATAAAGGGGTATAAACTGTCAAATGTATGATAGTTGAGTTTTGGGTTAAGGAAACCTAATGTACTTAAGGGGGAACGAAATGATGATGGGTATACATAATATTTTCGTCCAAGGCCTTATTCCAGAAGGTTCCTTGGGATGCTTGGTGGCTAAGCTGTCCATTAGGGTTTAAACTGAAACCTTAGTAGCCTGTAATTATAAATAAGACCCCTAGGGCTTTGAAATCGGCTACCACTTGATTTTAAGAGAACCCTAGGCCGATTTCTAGCATCTCTCACCTCTCTCATATAGTTTCCTTCTTACTTGTGGGGTTTGTGAACCATTAGAGGAGTTGCATTTGTGACTCTAAGCTCAAGCTCAAGAAGACCAAGGAACCGAGAGATTGTGGTAGATCTCGACATATCGACAGAAAATACCATTTTATCAGACATCGGGTAGAAGAGGGACTCCTCGTTGTGAAGAGGGTATCATCAGAAGAAAACGCAGCAGATCCCCTTACGAAGGGACTGAGTACGGTTAAACACTTCCAGCACGCTAGGAGCATTGGGTTGAAGGATGATATGAGTTTGGATTAGATAGGAAACGTGTAATAGATAGTTTGTACTTGACATTTGATGAATAAATAAAATTGTGTTATTTATGAGTAAAGCTACTATCTTGTGTTGGTTATTTATCTATTGTTTCCATTTTGCATGTTTTGACTTCCTGAATGATATGATTATTCAAAAGGTCCACAACCAGTCATATTTTGGAAGTAGATATGAATGAAGACTGTCATGAATTGTTTGTAGATTGTCTAAAAGGTTTTGGACATAGCAAAGGTTTGCTGCAAATTTCGTGAGTGCTTATAAATATGATTTGAGCATTGGAATAAATCCGAGTTTGCTGTATCACTTCGTGGTGTTGTACCTTAAGTGATCGCAAAGAGAAAACATCATATAGTCTTAAAACTTAGAGATATGGTTGTTGTTTGCCGGTTGGTTATGCATTGATAGTGTGTAAACGCATCAATAACTTGATGTTATAAAATGCATTATTGTGTGTGATTCAATTAGTGAATAATGGATGCATATGAGTCGAAGTTGATATGTTCCTTTTATTCTATGAGAATAAAAGTGATATATTGGCCACTTGATGATTTGGTTTAAGTTACGTGCCGGGCCCGGTCAGAATGAAGTTGATGTGTTCAACTAAATTCTATGTCAAACAAATCGGAAATCAAGGAACAAATGTTGGACAACAAGCATTGTCAGCATGATATCCAGAATAGAGGATTATACGATCCCTTATCTAAATGACAAGTTGATCAGAGTTGACAACGAAGTATAAGAGCTACGATTGCTAATCGGATTCTGAAGTTGTATGTGAGATATAGTTAATAGACTTATCCAAGTGGGAGACTGTTGGAATAGTTTCTAAGCCCGTAACTATATTTGGTATGTACTTGACCCGGTTGTGCATGGTCCCTTTGGGTTGCCTTCTCCAAAGCAACTTGACAAGGTAATTTAAGGAGAAAGAGAGAATATTATGGTTTATTAATATATTATAAGAACAATACATTAAAGGAGAAATCATATTTATTTAATTAGTATTGGTCATAAATTAATTAGGAATTAATTTGGTGACCAAAAGAGATTAATTGAATAAAGGGGTATAAACTGTCAAATGTATGATAGTTGAGTTTTCGGTTAAGGAAACCTAATGTACTTAAGGGGGAACGAAATGATGATGGGTATACATCATATTTTCGTCCAAGGCCTTATCCCAGAAGGTTCCTTGGGCTGCTTGGTGGCTAAGCTGTCCATTAGGGTTTAGACTGAAACCTTAGTAGCCTGTAATTATAAATAAGACCCCTAGGGCTTTGAAATCGGCTACCACTTGATTCTAAGAGAACCCTAGGCCGATTTCTAGCATCTCTCACCTCTCTCATATAATTTCCTTCTTACTTGTGGGGTTTGTGAACCATTAGAGGAGTTGCATTTGTGACTCTAAGCTCAAGCTCAAGAAGACCAAGGAACCGAGAGATTGTGGTAGATCTCGACATATCGACAGAAAATACCATTTTATCAGAGATGGGGTAGAAGAGGGACTCCTCGTTGTGAAGAGGGTATCATCAGAAGAAAACGCAGCAGATCCCCTTACGAAGGGACTGAGTACGGTCAAACACTTGCAGCACGCTAGGAGCATTGGGCTGAAGGATGATATGAGTTTGGATTAGATAGGAAACATGTAATAGATAGTTTGTACTTGACATTTGATGAATAAATAAAATTGTGTTATTTATGAGTAAAGCTACTATCTTGTGTTGGTTATTTATCTATTGTTTCCATTTTGCATGTTTTGAGTTCCTGAATGATAGGATTATTCAAAAGGTCCACAGCCAGTCATATTTTGAAAGTAGATATGAATGAAGACTGTCATGAATTGTTTGTAGATTGTCTAAAAGGTTTTGGACATAGCAAAGGTTTGCTGCAAATTTCGTGAGTGCTTATAAATATGATTTGAGCATTGGAATAAATCCGAGTTTGCTGTATCACTTTGTGGTGTTGTAACTTAAGTGATCGCATAGAGAAAACATCATATACTCTTAAAACTTAGAAATATGGTTGTTGTTTGCCGGTTGGTTATGCATTGATAGTGTGTAAACGCATCAATAACTTGATGTTATAAAATGCATTATTGTATGTGATTCAATTAGTGAATAATGGATGCATATGAGTCGAAGTTGATATGTTCCTTTTATTCTATGAGAATAAAAGTGATATATTGGCCACTTGATGATTTGGTTTAACTTACGTGCCGGGCCCGGTCAGAATGAAGTTGATGTGTTCAACTAAATTCTATGTCAAACAAATCGGAAATCAAGGAACAAATGTTGGACAACAAGCATTGTCAGCATGATATCCAGAATAGAGGATTATACGATCCCTTATCTAAATGACAAGTTGATCAGAGTTGACAACGAAGTATAAGAGCTACGATTGCTAATCGGATTCTGAAGTTATATGTGAGATATAGTTATTAGACTTATCCAAGTGGGAGACTGTTGGAATAGTTTCTAAGCCCGTAACTATATTTGGTATGTACTTGACCCGGTTGTGCATGGTCCTTTTGGGTTGCCTTCTCCAAAGCAACTTGACAAGGTAATTTAAGGAGAAAGAGAGAATATTATGGTTTATTAATATATTGTAAGAACAATACATTAAAGGAGAAATCATATTTATTTAATTAGTATTGGTCATAAATTAATTAGGAATTAATTTGGTGACCAAAAGATATTAATTGAATAAAGGGGTATAAACTGTCAAATGTATGATAGTTGAGTTTTGGGTTATGGAAACATAATGTACTTAAGGGGGAATGAAATGATGATGGGTATACATCATATTTTCGTCCAAGGCCTTATTCCAGAAGGTTCCTTGGGCTGCTTGGTGGCCAAGCTGTCCATTAGGGTTTAGACTGAAACCTTAGTAGCTTGTAATTATAAATAAGACCCCTAGGGCTTTGAAATCGGCTACCACTTGATTCTAAGAGAACCCTAGGCCGATTTCTAGCATCTCTCACCTCTCTCATATAGTTTCCTTCTTACTTGTGGGGTTTGTGAACCATTAGAGGAGTTGCATTTGTGACTCTAAGCTCAAGCTCAAGAAGACCAAGGAACCGAGAGATTGTGGTAGATCTCGACCTATCGACAGAAAATACCATTTTATCAGACATCGGGTAGAAGAGGGACTTCTCGTTGTGAAGAGGGTATCATCAGAAGAAAACGCAGCAGATCCCCTTACGAAGGGACTGAGTACGGTCAAACACTTACAGCACGCTAGGAGCATTGGGCTGAAGGATGATATGAGTTTGGATTAGATAGGAAACGTGTAATAGATAGTTTGTACTTGACATTTGATGAATAAATAAAATTGTGTTATTTATGAGTAAAGCTACTATCTTGTGTTGGTTATTTATCTATTGTTTCCATTTTGCATGTTTTGACTTCCTAAATGATAGGATTATTCAAAAGGTCCACAGCCAGTCATATTTTGGAAGTAGATATGAATGAAGACTGTCATGAATTGTTTGTAGATTGTCTAAAAGGTTTTGGACATAGCAAAGGTTTGCTGCAAATTTCGTGAGTGCTTATAAATATGATTTGAGCATTGGAATAAATCCGAGTTTGCTGTATCACTTCGTGGTGTTGTACCTTAAGTGATCACAAAGAGAAAACATCATATAGTCTTAAAACTTAGAGATATGGTTGTTGTTTGCCGGTTGGTTATGCATTGATAGTGTGTAAACGCATCAATAACTTGATGTTATAAAATGCATTATTGTATGTGATTCAATTAGTGAATAATGGATGCATATGAGTCGAAGTTGATATGTTCCTTTTATTCTATGAGAATAAAAGTGATATATTGGCCACTTGATGATTTGGTTTAACTTACGTGCCGGGCCCGGTCAGAATGAAGTTGATGTGTTCAACTAAATTCTATGTCAAACAAATCGGAAATCAAGGAACAAATGTTGGACAACAAGCATTGTCAGCATGATATCCAGAATAGAGGATTATACGATCCCTTATCTAAATGACAAGTTGATCAGAGTTGACAACGAAGTATAAGAGCTACGATTGCTAATCGGATTCTGAAGTTGTATGTGAGATATAGTTAATAGACTTATCCAAGTGGGAGACTGTTGGAATAGTTTCTAAGCCCGTAACTATATTTGGGATGTACTTGATCCGGTTGTGCATGGTCCTTTTGGGTTGCCTTCTCCAATGCAACTTGACAAGGTAATTTAAGGAGAAAGAGAGAATATTATGGTTTATTAATATATTATAAGAACAATACATTAAAGGAGAAATCATATTTATTTAATTAGTATTGGTCATAAATTAATTAGGAATTAATTTGGTGACCAAAAGAGATTAATTGAATAAAGGGGTATAAACTGTCAAATGTATGATAGTTGAGTTTTCGGTTAAAGAAACCTAATGTACTTAAGGGGGAACGAAATGATGATGGGTATACATCATATTTTCATCCAAGGCCTTATTCCAGAAGGTTCCTTGGGCTGCTTGGTGGCTAAGCTGTCCATTAGGGTTTAGACTGAAACCTTAGTAGCTTGTAATTATAAATAAGACCCCTAAGGCTTTGAAATCGGCTACCACTTGATTCTAAGAGAACCCTAGGCCGATTTCTAGCATCTCTCACCTCTCTCATATAGTTTCCTTCTTACTTGTGGGGTTTGTGAACCATTAGAGGAGTTGCATTTGTGACTCTGAGCTCAAGCTCAAGAAGACCAAGGAACCGAGAGATTGTGGTAGATCTCGACATATCGACAGAAAATACCATTCTATCAGACATCGGGTAGAAGAAGGACTCCTCATTGTGAAGAGGGTATCATCAGAAGAAAACGCAGCAGATCCTCTTACGAAGGGACTGAGTACGGTTAAACACTTCCAACACGCTAGGAGCATTGGGCTGAAGGATGATATGAGTTTGGATTAGATAGGAAACGTGTAATAGATAGTTTGTACTTGACATTTGATGAATAAATAAAATTGTGTTATTTATGAGTAAAGCTACTATCTTGTGTTGGTTATTTATCTATTGTTTCCATTTTGCATGTTTTGACTTCCTGAATGATAGGATTATTCAAAAGGTCCACAGCCAGTCATATTTTGGAAGTAGATATGAATGAAGATTGTCATGAATTGTTTGTCGATTGTCTAAAAGGTTTTGGACATAGCAAAGGTTTGCTGCAAATTTCGTGAGTGCTTATAAATATGATTTGAGCATTGGAATAAATGCGAGTTTGCTGTATCACTTCGTGGTGTTGTACCTTAAGTGATCGCAAAGAGAAAACATCATATAGTCTTAAAACTTAGAGATATGGTTGTTGTTTGCCGGTTGGTTATGCATTGATAGTGTGTAAACGCATCAATAACTTGATGTTATAAAATACATTATTGTGTGTGATTCAATTAGTGAATAATGGATGCATATGAGTCGAAGTTGATATGTTCCTTTTATTCTATGAGAATAAAAGTGATATATTGGCCACTTGATGATTTGGTTTAAGTTACGTGCTGGGCCCGGTCAGAATGAAGTTGATGTGTTCAACTAAATTCTATGTCAAACAAATCGGAAATCAAGGAACAAATGTTGGACAACAAGCATTGTCAGCATGATATCCAGAATAGAGGATTATACGATCCCTTATCTAAATGACAAGTTGATCAGAGTTGACAACGAAGTATAAGAGCTACGATTGCTAATCGGATTCTGAAGTTGTATGTGGGATATAGTTAATAGACTTATCCAAGTGGGAGACTGTTGGAATAGTTTCTAAGCCCGTAACTATATTTGGTATGTACTTGACCCGGTTGTGCATGGTCCTTTTGGGTTGCCTTCTCCAAAGCAACTTGACAAGGTAATTTAAGGAGAAAGAGAGAATATTATGGTTTATTAATATATTATAAGAACAATACATTAAAGGAGAAATCATATTTATTTAATTAGTATTGGTCATAAATTAATTAGGAATTAATTTGGTGACCAAAAGAGATTAATTGAATAAAGGGGTATAAACTGTCAAATGTATGATAATTGAGTTTTGGGTTAAGGAAACCTAATGTACTTAAGGGGGAACGAAATGATGATGGGTATACATCATATTTTCGTCCAAGGCCTTATTCCAGAAGGTTCCTTGGGCTGCTTGGTGGCTAAGCTGTCCATTAGGGTTTAGACTGAAACCTTAGTAGCCTGTAATTATAAATAAGACCCCTAGGGCTTTGAAATCGGCTACCACTTGATTCTAAGAGAACCCTAGGCCGATTTCTAGTATCTCTCACCTCTCTCATATAGTTTCCTTCTTACTTGTGGGGTTTGTGAACCATTAGAGGAGTTGCATTTGTGACTCTAAGCTCAAGCTCAATAAGACCAAGGAACCGAGAGATTGTGGTAGATGTCGGCATATCGACAGAAAATACCATTTAATCAGACATCGGGTAGAAGAGGGACTCCTCGTTGTGAAGAGGGTATCATCAAAAGAAAACGCATCAGATCCCCTTACGAAGGGACTGAGTACGGTTAAACACTTCCAGCACGCTAGGAGCATTGGGCAGAAGGATGATATGAGTTTGGATTAGATAGGAAACGTGTAATAGATAGTTTGTACTTGACATTTGATGAATAAATAAAATTGTGTTATTTATGAGTAAAGCTACTATCTTGTGTTGGTTATTTATCTATTGTTTCCATTTTGCATGTTTTGACTTCCTGAATGATAGGATTATTCAAAAGGTCCACAGCCAGTCATATTTTGGAAGTAGATATGAATGAAGACTGTCATGAATTGTTTGTAGATTGTCTAAAAGGTTTTGGACATAGCAAAGGTTTGCTGCAAATTTCGTGAGTGCTTATAAATATGATTTGAGCATTGGAATAAATCCGAGTTTGCTGTATCACTTCGTGGTGTTGTACCTTAAGTGATCGCAAAGAGAAAACATCATATAGTCTTAAAACTTAGAGATATGGTTGTTGTTTGCCGGTTGGTTATGCATTGATAGTGTGTAAACGCATCAATAACTTGATGTTATAAAATGCATTATTGTGTGTGATTCAATTAGTGAATAATGGATGCATATGAGTCGAAGTTGATATGTTCCTTTTATTCTATGAGAATAAAAGTGATATATTGGCCACTTGATGATTTGGTTTAACTTACGTGCCGGGCCCGGTCAGAATGAAGTTGATGTGTTCAACTAAATTCTATGTCAAACAAATCGGAAATCAAGGAACAAATGTTGGACAACAAGCATTGTCAGCATGATATCCAGAATAGAGGATTATACGATCCCTTATCTAAATGACAAGTTGATCAGAGTTGACAACGAAGTATAAGAGCTACGATTGCTAATCGGATTCTGAAGTTATATGTGAGATATAGTTATTAGACTTATCCAAGTGGGAGACTGTTGGAATAGTTTCTAAGCCCGTAACTATATTTGGTATGTACTTGACCCGGTTGTGCATGGTCCTTTTGGGTTGCCTTCTCCAAAGCAACTTGACAAGGTAATTTAAGGAGAAAGAGAGAATATTATGGTTTATTAATATATTATAAGAACAATACATTAAAGGAGAAATCATATTTATTTAATTAGTATTGGTCATAAATTAATTAGGAATTAATTTGGTGACCAAAAGAGATTAATTGAATAAAGGGGTATAAACTGTCAAATGTATGATAGTTGAGTTTTGGGTTACGGAAACCTAATGTACTTAAGGGGGAACGAAATGATGATGGGTATACATCATATTTTCGTCCAAGGCCTTATTCCAGAAGGTTCCTTGGGCTGCTTGGTGGCTAAGCTGTCCATTAGGGTTTAGACTGAAACCTTAGTAGCTTGTATTTATAAATAAGACCCCTAGGGCTTTGAAATCGGCTACCACTTGATTCTAAGAGAACCCTAGGCCGATTTCTAGCATCTCTCACCTCTCTCATATAGTTTCCTTCTTACTTGTGGGGTTTGTGAACCATTAGAGGAGTTGCATTTGTGACTCTAAGCTCAAGCTCAAGAAGACCAAGGAACCGAGAGATTGTGGTAGATCTCGACATATCGACAGAAAATACCATTTTATCAGACATCGGGTAGAAGAGGGACTCCTCGTTGTGAAGAGGGAATCATCAGAAGAAAACGCAGCAGATCCCCTTACGAAGGGACTGAGTACGGTCAAACACTTACAGCACGCTAGGAGCATTGGGCTGAAGGATGATATGAGTTTGGATTAGATAGGAAACGTGTAATAGATAGTTTGTACTTGACATTTGATGAATAAATAAAATTGTGTTATTTATGAGTAAAGCTACTATCTTGTGTTGGTTATTTATCTATTGTTTCCATTTTGCATGTTTTGACTTCCTAAATGATAGGATTATTCAAAAGGTCCACAGCCAGGATATGAATGAAGACTGTCATGAATTGTTTGTAGATTGTCTAAAAGGTTTTGGACATAGCAAAGGTTTGCTGCAAATTTCGTGAGTGCTTATAAATATGATTTGAGCATTGGAATAAATCCGAGTTTGCTGTATCACTTCGTGGTGTTGTACCTTAAGTGATCGCAAAGAGAAAACATCATATAGTCTTAAAACTTAGAGATATGGTTGTTGTTTGCCGGTTGGTTATGCATTGATAGTGTGTAAACGCATCAATAACTTGATGTTATAAAATGCATTATTGTATGTGATTCAATTAGTGAATAATGGATGCATATGAGTCGAAGTTGATATGTTCCTTTTATTCTATGAGAATAAAAGTGATATATTGGCCACTTGATGATTTGGTTTAACTTACGTGCCGGGCCCGGTCAGAATGAAGTTGATGTGTTCAACTAAATTCTATGTCAAACAAATCGGAAATCAAGGAACAAATGTTGGACAACAAGCATTGTCAGCATGATATCCAGAATAGAGGATTATACGATCCCTTATCTAAATGACAAGTTGATCAGAGTTGACAACGAAGTATAAGAGCTACGATTGCTAATCGGATTCTGAAGTTATATGTGAGATATAGTTATTAGACTTATCCAAGTGGGAGACTGTTGGAATAGTTTCTAAGCCCGTAACTATATTTGGTATGTACTTGACCCGGTTGTGCATGGTCCTTTTGGGTTGCCTTCTCCAAAGCAACTTGACAAGGTAATTTAAGGAGAAAGAGAGAATATTATGGTTTATTAATATATTATAAGAACAATACATTAAAGGAGAAATCATATTTATTTAATTAGTATTGGTCATAAATTAATTAGGAATTAATTTGGTGACCAAAAGAGATTAATTGAATAAAGGGGTATAAACTGTCAAATGTATGATAGTTGAGTTTTGGGTTACGGAAACCTAATGTACTTAAGGGGGAACGAAATGATGATGGGTATACATCATATTTTCGTCCAAGGCCTTATTCCAGAAGGTTCCTTGGGCTGCTTGGTGGCTAAGCTGTCCATTAGGGTTTAGACTGAAACCTTAGTAGCTTGTATTTATAAATAAGACCCCTAGGGCTTTGAAATCGGCTACCACTTGATTCTAAGAGAACCCTAGGCCGATTTCTAGCATCTCTCACCTCTCTCATATAGTTTCCTTCTTACTTGTGGGGTTTGTGAACCATTAGAGGAGTTGCATTTGTGACTCTAAGCTCAAGCTCAAGAAGACCAAGGAACCGAGAGATTGTGGTAGATCTCGACATATCGACAGAAAATACCATTTTATCAGACATCGGTTAGAAGAGGGACTCCTCGTTGTGAAGAGGGTATCATCAGAAGAAAACGCAGCAGATCCCCTTACGAAGGGACTGAGTACGGTCAAACACTTACCGCACGCTAGGAGCATTGGGCTGAAGGATGATATGAGTTTGGATTAGATAGGAAACGTGTAATAGATAGTTTGTACTTGACATTTGATGAATAAATAAAATTGTGTTATTTATGAGTAAAGCTACTATCTTGTGTTGGTTATTTATCTATTGTTTCCATTTTGCATGTTTTGACTTCCTAAATGATAGGATTATTCAAAAGGTCCACAGCCAGGATATGAATGAAGACTGTCATGAATTGTTTGTAGATTGTCTAAAAGGTTTTGGACATAGCAAAGGTTTGCTGCAAATTTCGTGAGTGCTTATAAATATGATTTGAGCATTGGAATAAATCCGAGTTTGCTGTATCACTTCGTGGTGTTGTACCTTAAGTGATCGCAAAGAGAAAACATCATATAGTCTTAAAACTTAGAGATATGGTTGTTGTTTGCCGGTTGGTTATGCATTGATAGTGTGTAAACGCATCAATAACTTGATGTTATAAAATGCATTATTGTATGTGATTCAATTAGTGAATAATGGATGCATATGAGTCGAAGTTGATATGTTCCTTTTATTCTATGAGAATAAAAGTGATATATTGGCCACTTGATGATTTGGTTTAACTTACGTGCCGGGCCCGGTCAGAATGAAGTTGATGTGTTCAACTAAATTCTATGTCAAACAAATCGGAAATCAAGGAACAAATGTTGGACAACAAGCATTGTCAGCATGATATCCAGAATAGAGGATTATACGATCCCTTATCTAAATGACAAGTTGATCAGAGTTGACAACGAAGTATAAGAGCTACGATTGCTAATCGGATTCTGAAGTTATATGTGAGATATAGTTATTAGACTTATCCAAGTGGGAGACTGTTGGAATAGTTTCTAAGCCCGTAACTATATTTGGTATGTACTTGACCCGGTTGTGCATGGTCCTTTTGGGTTGCCTTCTCCAAAGCAACTTGACAAGGTAATTTAAGGAGAAAGAGAGAATATTATGGTTTATTAATATATTATAAGAACAATACATTAAAGGAGAAATCATATTTATTTAATTAGTATTGGTCATAAATTAATTAGGAATTAATTTGGTGACCAAAAGAGATTAATTGAATAAAGGGGTATAAACTGTCAAATGTATGATAGTTGAGTTTTGGGTTACGGAAACCTAATGTACTTAAGGGGGAACGAAATGATGATGGGTATACATCATATTTTCGTCCAAGGCCTTATTCCAGAAGGTTCCTTGGGCTGCTTGGTGGCTAAGCTGTCCATTAGGGTTTAGACTGAAACCTTAGTAGCTTGTATTTATAAATAAGACCCCTAGGGCTTTGAAATCGGCTACCACTTGATTCTAAGAGAACCCTAGGCCGATTTCTAGCATCTCTCACCTCTCTCATATAGTTTCCTTCTTACTTGTGGGGTTTGTGAACCATTAGAGGAGTTGCATTTGTGACTCTAAGCTCAAGCTCAAGAAGACCAAGGAACCGAGAGATTGTGGTAGATCTCGACATATCGACAGAAAATACCATTTTATCAGACATCGGGTAGAAGAGGGACTCCTCGTTGTGAAGAGGGAATCATCAGAAGAAAACGCAGCAGATCCCCTTACGAAGGGACTGAGTACGGTCAAACACTTACAGCACGCTAGGAGCATTGGGCTGAAGGATGATATGAGTTTGGATTAGATAGGAAACGTGTAATAGATAGTTTGTACTTGACATTTGATGAATAAATAAAATTGTGTTATTTATGAGTAAAGCTACTATCTTGTGTTGGTTATTTATCTATTGTTTCCATTTTGCATGTTTTGACTTCCTAAATGATAGGATTATTCAAAAGGTCCACAGCCAGGATATGAATGAAGACTGTCATGAATTGTTTGTAGATTGTCTAAAAGGTTTTGGACATAGCAAAGGTTTGCTGCAAATTTCGTGAGTGCTTATAAATATGATTTGAGCATTGGAATAAATCCGAGTTTGCTGTATCACTTCGTGGTGTTGTACCTTAAGTGATCGCAAAGAGAAAACATCATATAGTCTTAAAACTTAGAGATATGGTTGTTGTTTGCCGGTTGGTTATGCATTGATAGTGTGTAAACGCATCAATAACTTGATGTTATAAAATGCATTATTGTATGTGATTCAATTAGTGAATAATGGATGCATATGAGTCGAAGTTGATATGTTCCTTTTATTCTATGAGAATAAAAGTGATATATTGGCCACTTGATGATTTGGTTTAACTTACGTGCCGGGCCCGGTCAGAATGAAGTTGATGTGTTCAACTAAATTCTATGTCAAACAAATCGGAAATCAAGGAACAAATGTTGGACAACAAGCATTGTCAGCATGATATCCAGAATAGAGGATTATACGATCCCTTATCTAAATGACAAGTTGATCAGAGTTGACAACGAAGTATAAGAGCTACGATTGCTAATCGGATTCTGAAGTTATATGTGAGATATAGTTATTAGACTTATCCAAGTGGGAGACTGTTGGAATAGTTTCTAAGCCCGTAACTATATTTGGTATGTACTTGACCCGGTTGTGCATGGTCCTTTTGGGTTGCCTTCTCCAAAGCAACTTGACAAGGTAATTTAAGGAGAAAGAGAGAATATTATGGTTTATTAATATATTATAAGAACAATACATTAAAGGAGAAATCATATTTATTTAATTAGTATTGGTCATAAATTAATTAGGAATTAATTTGGTGACCAAAAGAGATTAATTGAATAAAGGGGTATAAACTGTCAAATGTATGATAGTTGAGTTTTGGGTTACGGAAACCTAATGTACTTAAGGGGGAACGAAATGATGATGGGTATACATCATATTTTCGTCCAAGGCCTTATTCCAGAAGGTTCCTTGGGCTGCTTGGTGGCTAAGCTGTCCATTAGGGTTTAGACTGAAACCTTAGTAGCTTGTATTTATAAATAAGACCCCTAGGGCTTTGAAATCGGCTACCACTTGATTCTAAGAGAACCCTAGGCCGATTTCTAGCATCTCTCACCTCTCTCACCTCTCTCATATAGTTTCCTTCTTACTTGTGGGGTTTGTGAACCATTAGAGGAGTTGCATTTGTGACTCTAAGCTCAAGCTCAAGAAGACCAAGGAACCGAGAGATTGTGGTAGATCTCGACATATCGACAGAAAATACCATTTTATCAGACATCGGGTAGAAGAGGGACTCCTCGTTGTGAAGAGGGTATCATCAGAAGAAAACACAGCAGATCCCCTTACGAAGGGACTGAGTACGGTCAAACACTTACAGCACGCTAGGAGCATTGGGCTGAAGGATGATATGAGTTTGGATTAGATAGGAAACGTGTAATAGATAGTTTGTACTTGACATTTGATGAATAAATAAAATTGTGTTATTTATGAGTAAAGCTACTATCTTGTGTTGGTTATTTATCTATTGTTTCCATTTTGCATGTTTTGACTTCCTAAATGATAGGATTATTCAAAAGGTCCACAGCCAGGATATGAATGAAGACTGTCATGAATTGTTTGTAGATTGTCTAAAAGGTTTTGGACATAGCAAAGGTTTGCTGCAAATTTCGTGAGTGCTTATAAATATGATTTGAGCATTGGAATAAATCCGAGTTTGCTGTATCACTTCGTGGTGTTGTACCTTAAGTGATCGCAAAGAGAAAACATCATATAGTCTTAAAACTTAGAGATATGGTTGTTGTTTGCCGGTTGGTTATGCATTGATAGTGTGTAAACGCATCAATAACTTGATGTTATAAAATGCATTATTGTATGTGATTCAATTAGTGAATAATGGATGCATATGAGTCGAAGTTGATATGTTCCTTTTATTCTATGAGAATAAAAGTGATATATTGGCCACTTGATGATTTGGTTTAACTTACGTGCCGGGCCCGGTCAGAATGAAGTTGATGTGTTCAACTAAATTCTATGTCAAACAAATCGGAAATCAAGGAACAAATGTTGGACAACAAGCATTGTCAGCATGATATCCAGAATAGAGGATTATACGATCCCTTATCTAAATGACAAGTTGATCAGAGTTGACAACGAAGTATAAGAGCTACGATTGCTAATCGGATTCTGAAGTTATATGTGAGATATAGTTATTAGACTTATCCAAGTGGGAGACTGTTGGAATAGTTTCTAAGCCCGTAACTATATTTGGTATGTACTTGACCCGGTTGTGCATGGTCCTTTTGGGTTGCCTTCTCCAAAGCAACTTGACAAGGTAATTTAAGGAGAAAGAGAGAATATTATGGTTTATTAATATATTATAAGAACAATACATTAAAGGAGAAATCATATTTATTTAATTAGTATTGGTCATAAATTAATTAGGAATTAATTTGGTGACCAAAAGAGATTAATTGAATAAAGGGGTATAAACTGTCAAATGTATGATAGTTGAGTTTTGGGTTACGGAAACCTAATGTACTTAAGGGGGAACGAAATGATGATGGGTATACATCATATTTTCGTCCAAGGCCTTATTCCAGAAGGTTCCTTGGGCTGCTTGGTGGCTAAGCTGTCCATTAGGGTTTAGACTGAAACCTTAGTAGCTTGTATTTATAAATAAGACCCCTAGGGCTTTGAAATCGGCTACCACTTGATTCTAAGAGAACCCTAGGCCGATTTCTAGCATCTCTCACCTCTCTCATATAGTTTCCTTCTTACTTGTGGGGTTTGTGAACCATTAGAGGAGTTGCATTTGTGACTCTAAGCTCAAGCTCAAGAAGACCAAGGAACCGAGAGATTGTGGTAGATCTCGACATATCGACAGAAAATACCATTTTATCAGACATCGGTTAGAAGAGGGACTCCTCGTTGTGAAGAGGGTATCATCAGAAGAAAACGCAGCAGATCCCCTTACGAAGGGACTGAGTACGGTCAAACACTTACCGCACGCTAGGAGCATTGGGCTGAAGGATGATATGAGTTTGGATTAGATAGGAAACGTGTAATAGATAGTTTGTACTTGACATTTGATGAATAAATAAAATTGTGTTATTTATGAGTAAAGCTACTATCTTGTGTTGGTTATTTATCTATTGTTTCCATTTTGCATGTTTTGACTTCCTAAATGATAGGATTATTCAAAAGGTCCACAGCCAGGATATGAATGAAGACTGTCATGAATTGTTTGTAGATTGTCTAAAAGGTTTTGGACATAGCAAAGGTTTGCTGCAAATTTCGTGAGTGCTTATAAATATGATTTGAGCATTGGAATAAATCCGAGTTTGCTGTATCACTTCGTGGTGTTGTACCTTAAGTGATCGCAAAGAGAAAACATCATATAGTCTTAAAACTTAGAGATATGGTTGTTGTTTGCCGGTTGGTTATGCATTGATAGTGTGTAAACGCATCAATAACTTGATGTTATAAAATGCATTATTGTATGTGATTCAATTAGTGAATAATGGATGCATATGAGTCGAAGTTGATATGTTCCTTTTATTCTATGAGAATAAAAGTGATATATTGGCCACTTGATGATTTGGTTTAACTTACGTGCCGGGCCCGGTCAGAATGAAGTTGATGTGTTCAACTAAATTCTATGTCAAACAAATCGGAAATCAAGGAACAAATGTTGGACAACAAGCATTGTCAGCATGATATCCAGAATAGAGGATTATACGATCCCTTATCTAAATGACAAGTTGATCAGAGTTGACAACGAAGTATAAGAGCTACGATTGCTAATCGGATTCTGAAGTTATATGTGAGATATAGTTATTAGACTTATCCAAGTGGGAGACTGTTGGAATAGTTTCTAAGCCCGTAACTATATTTGGTATGTACTTGACCCGGTTGTGCATGGTCCTTTTGGGTTGCCTTCTCCAAAGCAACTTGACAAGGTAATTTAAGGAGAAAGAGAGAATATTATGGTTTATTAATATATTATAAGAACAATACATTAAAGGAGAAATCATATTTATTTAATTAGTATTGGTCATAAATTAATTAGGAATTAATTTGGTGACCAAAAGAGATTAATTGAATAAAGGGGTATAAACTGTCAAATGTATGATAGTTGAGTTTTGGGTTACGGAAACCTAATGTACTTAAGGGGGAACGAAATGATGATGGGTATACATCATATTTTCGTCCAAGGCCTTATTCCAGAAGGTTCCTTGGGCTGCTTGGTGGCTAAGCTGTCCATTAGGGTTTAGACTGAAACCTTAGTAGCTTGTATTTATAAATAAGACCCCTAGGGCTTTGAAATCGGCTACCACTTGATTCTAAGAGAACCCTAGGCCGATTTCTAGCATCTCTCACCTCTCTCATATAGTTTCCTTCTTACTTGTGGGGTTTGTGAACCATTAGAGGAGTTGCATTTGTGACTCTAAGCTCAAGCTCAAGAAGACCAAGGAACCGAGAGATTGTGGTAGATCTCGACATATCGACAGAAAATACCATTTTATCAGACATCGGTTAGAAGAGGGACTCCTCGTTGTGAAGAGGGTATCATCAGAAGAAAACGCAGCAGATCCCCTTACGAAGGGACTGAGTACGGTCAAACACTTACCGCACGCTAGGAGCATTGGGCTGAAGGATGATATGAGTTTGGATTAGATAGGAAACGTGTAATAGATAGTTTGTACTTGACATTTGATGAATAAATAAAATTGTGTTATTTATGAGTAAAGCTACTATCTTGTGTTGGTTATTTATCTATTGTTTCCATTTTGCATGTTTTGACTTCCTAAATGATAGGATTATTCAAAAGGTCCACAGCCAGGATATGAATGAAGACTGTCATGAATTGTTTGTAGATTGTCTAAAAGGTTTTGGACATAGCAAAGGTTTGCTGCAAATTTCGTGAGTGCTTATAAATATGATTTGAGCATTGGAATAAATCCGAGTTTGCTGTATCACTTCGTGGTGTTGTACCTTAAGTGATCGCAAAGAGAAAACATCATATAGTCTTAAAACTTAGAGATATGGTTGTTGTTTGCCGGTTGGTTATGCATTGGTAGTGTGTAAACGCATCAATAACTTGATGTTATAAAATGCATTATTGTATGTGATTCAATTAGTGAATAATGGATGCATATGAGTCGAAGTTGATATGTTCCTTTTATTCTATGAGAATAAAAGTGATATATTGGCCACTTGATGATTTGGTTTAACTTACGTGCCGGGCCCGGTCAGAATGAAGTTGATGTGTTCAACTAAATTCTATGTCAAACAAATCGGAAATCAAGGAACAAATGTTGGACAACAAGCATTGTCAGCATGATATCCAGAATAGAGGATTATACGATCCCTTATCTAAATGACAAGTTGATCAGAGTTGACAACGAAGTATAAGAGCTACGATTGCTAATCGGATTCTAAAGTTGTATGTGAGATATAGTTAATAGACTTATCCAAGTGGGAGACTGTTGGAATAGTTTCTAAGCCCGTAACTATATTTGGTATGTACTTGACCCGGTTGTGCATGGTCCTTTTGGGTTGCCTTCTCCAAAGCAACTTGACAAGGTAATTTAAGGAGAAAGAGAGAATATTATGGTTTATTAATATATTATAAGAACAATACATTAAAGGAGAAATCATATTTATTTAAGTAGTATTGGTCATAAATTAATTAGGAATTAATTTGGTGACCAAAAGAGATTAATTGAATAAAGGGGTATAAACTGTCAAATGTATGATAGTTGAGTTTTCGGTTAAAGAAACCTAATGTACTTAAGGGGGAACGAAATGATGATGGGTATACATCATATTTTCCTCCAAGGCCTTATTCCAGAAGGTTCCTTGGGCTGCTTGGTGGCTAAGCTGTCCATTAGGGTTTAGACTGAAACCTTAGTAGCCTGTAATTATAAATAAGACCCCTAGGGCTTTGAAATCGGCTACCACTTGATTCTAAGGGAACCCTAGGCCGATTTCTAGCATCTCTCACCTCTCTCATATAGTTTCCTTCTTACTTGTGGGGTTTGTGAACCATTAGAGGAGTTGCATTTGTGACTCTAAGCTCAAGCTCAAGAAGACCAAGGAACCGAGAGATTGTGGTAGATGTCGGCATATCGACAGAAAATACCATTTTATCAGACATCGGGTAGAAGAGGGACTCCTCGTTGTGAAGAGGGTATCATCAGAAGAAAACGCAGCAGATCCCCTTACGAAGGGACTGAGTACGGTTAAACACTTCCAGCACGCTAGGAGCATTGGGCTGAAGGATGATATGAGTTTGGATTAGATAGGAAACGTGTAATAGATAGTTTGTACTTGACATTTGATGAATAAATAAAATTGTGTTATTTATGAGTAAAGCTACTATCTTGTGTTGGTTATTTATCTATTGTTTCCATTTTGCATGTTTTGACTTCCTGAATGATAGGATTATTCAAAAGGTCCACAGCCAGTCATATTTTGGAAGTAGATATGAATGAAGACTGTCATGAATTGTTTGTAGATTGTCTAAAAGGTTTTGGACATAGCAAAGGTTTGCTGCAAATTTCGTGAGTGCTTATAAATATGATTTGAGCATTGGAATAAATCCGAGTTTGCTGTATCACTTCGTAGTGTTGTACCTTAAGTGATCGCAAAGAGAAAACATCATATAGTCTTAAAACTTAGAGATATGGTTGTTGTTTGCCGGTTGGTTATGCATTGATAGTGTGTAAACGCATCAATAACTTGATGTTATAAAATGCATTATTGTGTGTGATTCAATTAGTGAATAATGGATGCATATGAGTCGAAGTTGATATGTTCCTTTTATTCTATGAGAATAAAAGTGATATATTGGCCACTTGATGATTTGGTTTAACTTACGTGCCGGGCCCGGTCAGAATGAAGTTGATGTGTTCAACTAAATTCTATGTCAAACAAATCGGAAATCAAGGAACAAATGTTGGACAACAAGCATTGTCAGCATGATATCCAGAATAGAGGATTATACGATCCCTTATCTAAATGACAAGTTGATCAGAGTTGACAACGAAGTATAAGAGCTACGATTGCTAATCGGATTCTGAAGTTATATGTGAGATATAGTTATTAGACTTATCCAAGTGGGAGACTGTTGGAATAGTTTCTAAGCCCGTAACTATATTTGGTATGTACTTGACCCGGTTGTGCATGGTCCTTTTGGGTTGCCTTCTCCAAAGCAACTTGACAAGGTAATTTAAGGAGAAAGAGAGAATATTATGGTTTATTAATATATTATAAGAACAATACATTAAAGGAGAAATCATATTTATTTAATTAGTATTGGTCATAAATTAATTAGGAATTAATTTGGTGACCAAAAGAGATTAATTGAATAAAGGGGTATAAACTGTCAAATGTATGATAGTTGAGTTTTGGGTTACAGAAACCTAATGTACTTAAGGGGGAACGAAATGATGATGGGTATATATCATATTTTCATCCAAGGCCTTATTCCAGAAGGTTCCTTGGGCTGCTTGGTGGCTAAGCTGTCCATTAGGGTTTAGACTGAAACCTTAGTAGCTTGTAATTATAAATAAGACCCCTAGGGCTTTGAAATCGGCTACCACTTGATTCTAAGAGAACCCTAGGCCGATTTCTAGCATCTCTCACCTCTCTCATATAGTTTCCTTCTTACTTGTGGGGTTTGTGAACCATTAGAGGAGTTGCATTTGTGACTCTAAGCTCAAGCTCAAGAAGACCAAGGAACCGAGAGATTGTGGTAGATCTCGACATATCGACAGAAAATACCATTTTATCAAACATCGGGTAGAAGAGGGACTCCTCGTTGTGAAGAGGGTATCATCAGAAGAAAACGCAGCAGATCCCCTTACGAAGGGACTGAGTACGGTCAAACACTTACAGCACGCTAGGAGCATTGGGCTGAAGGATGATATGAGTTTGGATTAGATAGGAAACGTGTAATAGATAGTTTGTACTTGACATTTGATGAATAAATAAAATTGTGTTATTTATGAGTAAAGCTACTATCTTGTGTTGGTTATTTATCTATTGTTTCCATTTTGCATGTTTTGACTTCCTAAATGATAAGATTATTCAAAAGGTCCACAGCCAGTCATATTTTGGAAGTAGATATGAATGAAGACTGTCATGAATTGTTTGTAGATTGTCTAAAAGGTTTTGGACATAGCAAAGGTTTGCTGCAAATTTCGTGAGTGGTTATAAATATGATTTGAGCATTGGAATAAATCCGAGTTTGCTGTATCACTTCGTGGTGTTGTACCTTAAGTGATCGCAAAGAGAAAACATCATATAATCTTAAAACTTAGAGATATGGTTGTTGTTTGCCGGTTGGTTATGCATTGATAGTGTGTAAACGCATCAATAACTTGATGTTATAAAATGCATTATTGTATGTGATTCAATTAGTGAATAATGGATGCATATGAGTCGAAGTTGATATGTTCCTTTTATTCTATGAGAATAAAAGTGATATATTGGCCACTTGATGATTTGGTTTAACTTACGTGCCGGGCCCGGTCAGAATGAAGTTGATGTGTTCAACTAAATTCTATGTCAAACAAATCGGAAATCAAGGAACAAATGTTGGACAACAAGCATTGTCAGCATGATATCCAGAATAGAGGATTATACGATCCCTTATCTAAATGACAAGTTGATCAGAGTTGACAACGAAGTATAAGAGCTACGATTGCTAATCGGATTCTGAAGTTGTATGTGAGATATAGTTAATAGACTTATCCAAGTGGGAGACTGTTGGAATAGTTTCTAAGCCCGTAACTATATTTGGTATGTACTTGACCCGGTTGTGCATGGTCCTTTTGGGTTGCCTTCTCCAAAGCAACTTGACAAGGTAATTTAAGGAGAAAGAGAGAATATTATGGTTTATTAATATATTATAAGAACAATACATTAAAGGAGAAATCATATTTATTTAATTAGTATTGGTCATAAATTAATTAGGAATTAATTTGGTGACCAAAAGTGATTAATTGAATAAAGGGGTATAAACTGTCAAATGTATGATAATTGAGTTTTGGGTTAAGGAAACCTAATGTACTTAAGGGGGAACGAAATGATGATGGGTATACATCATATTTTCCTCCAAGGCCTTATTCCAGAAGGTTCCTTGGGCTGCTTGGTGGCTAAGCTGTCCATTAGGGTTTAGACTGAAACCTTAGTAGCCTGTAATTATAAATAAGACCCCTAGGGCTTTGAAATCGGCTACCACTTGATTCTAAGAGAACCCTAGGCCGATTTCTAGTATCTCTCACCTCTCTCATATAGTTTCCTTCTTACTTGTGGGGTTTGTGAACCATTAGAGGAGTTGCATTTGTGACTCTAAGCTCAAGCTCAAGAAGACCAAGGAACCGAGAGATTGTGGTAGATGTCGGCATATCGACAGAAAATACCATTTTATCAGACATCGGGTAGAAGAGGGACTCCTCGTTGTGAAGAGGGTATCATCAGAAGAAAACGCAGCAGATCCCCTTACGAAGGGACTGAGTACGGTTAAACACTTCCAACACGCTAGGAGCATTGGGCTGAAGGATGATATGAGTTTGGATTAGATAGGAAACGTGTAATAGATAGTTTGTACTTGACATTTGATGAATAAATAAAATTGTGTTATTTATGAGTAAAGCTACTATCTTGTGTTGGTTATTTATCTATTGTTTCCATTTTGCATGTTTTGACTTCATGAATGATAGGATTATTCAAAAGGTCCACAGCCAGTCATATTTTGGAAGTAGATATGAATGAAGACTGTCATGAATTGTTTGTCGATTGTCTAAAAGGTTTTGGACATAGCAAAGGTTTGCTGCAAATTTCGTGAGTGCTTATAAATATGATTTGAGCATTGGAATAAATTCGAGTTTGCTGTATCACTTCGTGGTGTTGTACCTTAAGTGATCGCAAAGAGAAAACATCATATAGTCTTAAAACTTAGAGATATGGTTGTTGTTTGCCGGTTGGTTATGCATTGATAGTGTGTAAACGCATCAACAACTTGATGTTATAAAATGCATTATTGTGTGTGATTCAATTAGTGAATAATGGATGCATATGAGTCGAAGTTGATATGTTCCTTTTATTCTATGAGAATAAAAGTGATATATTGGCCACTTGATGATTTGGTTTAAGTTACGTGCCGGGCCCGGTCAGAATGAAGTTGATGTGTTCAGCTAAATTCTATGTCAAACAAATCGGAAATCAAGGAACAAATGTTGGACAACAAGCATTGTCAGCATGATATCCAGAATAGAGGATTATACGATCCCTTATCTAAATGACAAGTTGATCAGAGTTGACAACGAAGTATAAGAGCTACGATTGCTAATCGGATTCTGAAGTTGTATGTGAGATATAGTTAATAGACTTATCCAAGTGGGAGACTGTTGGAATAGTTTCTAAGCCCGTAACTATATTTGGTATGTACTTGACCCGGTTGTGCATGGTCCTTTTGGGTTGCCTTCTCCAAAGCAACTTGACAAGGTAATTTAAGGAGAAAGAGAGAATATTATGGTTTATTAATATATTATAAGAACAATACATTAAAGGAGAAATCATATTTATTTAATTAGTATTGGTCATAAATTAATTAGGAATTAATTTGGTGACCAAAAGAGATTAATTGAATAAAGGGGTATAAACTGTCAAATGTATGATAGTTGAGTTTTGGGTTAAGGAAACCTAATGTACTTAAGGGGGAACGAAATGATGATGGGTATACATCATATTTTCGTCCAAGGCCTTATCCCAGAAGGTTCCTTGGGCTGCTTGGTGGCTAAGCTGTCCATTAGGGTTTAGACTGAAATCTTAGTAGCCTGTAATTATAAATAAGACCCCTAGGGCTTTGAAATCGGCTACCACTTGATTCTAAGAGAACCCTAGGCCGATTTCTAGCATCTCTCACCTCTCTCATATAGTTTCCTTCTTACTTGTGGGGTTTGTGAACCATTAGAGGAGTTGCATTTGTGACTCTAAGCTCAAGCTCAAGAAGACCAAGGAACCGAGAGATTGTGGTAGATGTCGGCATATCGACAGAAAATACCATTTTATCAGACATCGGGTAAAAGAGGGACTCCTCGTTGTGAAGAGGGTATCATCAGAAGAAAACGCAGCAGATCCCCTTACGAAGGGACTGAGTACGGTTAAACACTTCTAGCACGCTAGGAGCATTGGGCTGAAGGATGATATGAGTTTGGATTAGATAGGAAACGTGTAATAGATAGTTTGTACTTGATATTTGATGAATAAATAAAATTGTGTTATTTATGAGTAAAGCTACTATCTTGTGTTGGTTATTTATCTATTGTTTCCATTTTGCATGTTTTGACTTCCTGAATGATAGGATTATTCAAAAGGTCCACAGCCAGTCATATTTTGGAAGTAGATATGAATGAAGACTGTCATGAATTGTTTGTAGATTGTCTAAAAGGTTTTGGACATAGCAAAGGTTTGCTGCAAATTTCGTGAGTGCTTATAAATATGATTTGAGCATTGGAATAAATCCGAGTTTGCTGTATCACTTCGTGGTGTTGTACCTTAAGTGATCGCAAAGAGAAAACATCATATAGTCTTAAAACTTAGAGATATGGTTGTTGTTTGCCGGTTGGTTATGCATTGATAGTGTGTAAACGCATCAATAACTTGATGTTATAAAATGCATTATTGTGTGTGATTCAATTAGTGGATAATGGATGCATATGAGTCGAAGTTGATATGTTCCTTTTATTCTATGAGAATAAAAGTGATATATTGGCCACTTGATGATTTGGTTTAACTTACGTGCCGGGCCCGGTCAGAATGAAGTTGATGTGTTCAACTAAATTCTATGTCAAACAAATCGGAAATCAAGGAACAAATGTTGGACAACAAGCATTGTCAGCATGATATCCAGAATAGAGGATTATACGATCCCTTATCTAAATGACAAGTTGATCAGAGTTGACAACGAAGTATAAGAGCTACGATTGCTAATCGGATTCTGAACTTGTATGTGAGATATAGTTAATAGACTTATCCAAGTGGGAGACTGTTGGAATAGTTTCTAAGCCCGTAACTATATTTGGTATGTACTTGACCCGGTTGTGCATGGTCCTTTTGGGTTGCCTTCTCCAAAGCAACTTGACAAGGTAATTTAAGGAGAAAGAGAGAATATTATGGTTTATTAATATATTATAAGAACAATACATTAAAGGAGAAATCATATTTATTTAATTAGTATTGGTCATAAATTAATTAGGAATTAATTTGGTGACCAAAAGAGATTAATTGAATAAAGGGGTATAAACTGTCAAATGTATGATAGTTGAGTTTTCGGTTAAGGAAACCTAATGGACTTAAGGGGGAATGAAATTATGATGGGTATACATCATATTTTCGTCCAAGGCCTTATTCAAGAAGGTTCCTTGGGCTGCTTGGTGGCTAAGCTGTCCATTAGGGTTTAGACTGAAACCCTAGTAGCATGTAATTATAAATAAGACCCCTAGGGCTTTGAAATCGGCTACCACTTGATTCTAAGAGAACCCTAGGCCGATTTCTAGCATCTCTCACCTCTCTCATATAGTTGCCTTCTTGCTTGTGGGGTTTGTGAACCATTAGAGGAGTTGCATTTGTGACTCTAAGCTCAAGATCAAGAAGACTACAAGGATTCAAGCTACTTGGAAGAGGTAAACCACTTAGATCTGTTTTCTTTATGATAATTTCGAAATAAATATGATAGATGTAGGTTTGTTAGTCTTGGAATCAAAGCATGTACAATAGAGAAACCTAGATCCAAGCATTAGGGTTTGTATGAGCACATAGGAATGTTTCTTATACATAAAACCCATCAACATCCTCAATTTCGCTTCCCCTTTTTTTTAAATAAAGGCGCACCTGCGAGGACTCCTGTTGGCCGCGAACTTTGGACTCGGTTAACAAGGCTCGGACACGCTGCTGACCCCAAACTCTCGCACCATAAGCTCACCGACGACCGCAAACTCCGAGGCCGTAAACTCCGAGTCCTCGGACCGTAAACCGTTTCCGGTCGTAAACTCCGACCGTAGCTGCTGGTCGTACACGCCGCCACCCCCTCACTGGTTACGACCAAAAACAACGATTTTTGCGCCTTTTTCCTCCAAAACTCGATCAAAACTTGTTTTTTATGAAAAAACGCGAAGAACAAACCCCCCTTAATTTTCAGAGATCTATCAAAAAATGGAAAAATCTTTCGAAAATAAGATCAAATAAGCTCCAGATCTGACAAAATTGACTGAAACAATCCAAGCTCTAATACCACTTGTAGGTCCCCAATCTGCTTGTGTATCAATCAGATCCGTTTGATGGTGCGGAATCCCAATCAAACGGATGATGTCAGATAAAATAGAATAGAAGGAAAAGAAGAATAATATGAATCTCAATTTATTGATGAATAGAATGATGATCCTTTACATGGGATTTACACACACTAACACACACTCTCTTTTCTCTCTCTAGAAAACCTTCAAATACACACACATAAGCACCTCTAGACCGTGGCAATTATGCATTCCTCACCCTATATATAGTAGTCATAGGCCGTGAATGGGTTTACGGCCGTAAACCTGTTTACGGCCGTAAACACGTATACGATCGTAAACAACAAGCTATTTACGGTCCAAGACACAAAAAATACATTTTCCTAGAAAAGCAAAGTATAAACCATATTTTTGACCCAACAAACATGGGCCGTACACGGGTTTACTGCTGTACACACAACCGTACATACATATATAGCCGTAAACACCGAGCTATTTACTATCCTAGACATAAAAATACATTTTCCTAAAGAAGCAAAGTATAAACCATAATTTTAGACCCAACAATCTCCCCCTTGGTTTATAACTTTTTTTTCTAACTGACCCAACAAACTCCCCAAAAAAGTAGCTGGCTTTTCTTGTCAATCATCATCGGGAGCTTGGCTTCAACATTAATCTTCAAATTCTTCACAACTTCAAGATGAACTTGATGAACCTTCAACGAATGACTTCATCTTGAGCAGTTGGCCTTTTCTTCCAAATTTGACTCTAAACGCACATTGGGTGAGGAGGCTTCTTGATAAGATTCTTGAAAGATAGTGCTTTCAGCTTGAGAATCTTCAAAGAGAACATCAGAGAGAACAAATCTTCTGGATCACTTCAGCAAGTTCATAGATAGAAGCAGATTCATTGAGGAGGCTACAATGCAGTCCATCACATAATCTTCAAGTACAACTTGACCTTGCTTCTGGGCTGAAAGATTGAATGTTGGAAGAATAATCTTCATTTCTTGCTCCTTAGAATGAGAATTCTTCGATGCTCACGGATGAAGCCTTGGCTCAGAAATTTTCGACACAAACTCCATGAGTTTCATCTACATCTGAATTTACTTTTCAAGACAAAACAAAACTAAAAGAAAATTTAGCACACAAAACGGAAACAAATATTTTTTGGATTTTCAATTTTCTGATTTTTGTTTGATTTTTGAATTTTCTGATTTTTGGTTGATTTTTTTTTTAATTTTTTTTTTAATTCTCCCCCCTAAATTTGTGCATAGAGGAAAACTACGAAAAAACTTAACCAAAACAAAAGTATTTAGGATCAAAGTTGTGAGACAGTCTTAACTTTGTTTATCAGTACTTTCACCTACATGAATAAATCTGGTCAATTACCGGTATTGTAGTCCACTTAAACACGAAGAATATTGACAAACTTTTCTAAATAAACCATTTAGCCGAAGACGACCACGGGTATTTTAAGCGACGAGTTCTACAGACAACCTCTAAATGGTTCAATTTTAGGTGCACTAGAACGTGTTCCCCGCTTCCCGATATACCCTGATTATCAAGAACTTCCAAAGAACTCCTTACTTTAGGTGAGTAAACATTTATTAAGGAGGAAGACAGATTCAAAGATTGATGCATATGTTGTGTCCCAGGTCGGATCTCTTTCAATCACGCAGCGGGGACAACATATGACTAACAGAGATAAAGGAATTGAGAAAGTACGGTGCATATGTTGTGTCCCAGGTCAGATCTTCTAATCACGGAGAGGGGACAACACATGGCTAACAAATAGAAACAATTTCATAGATAAGGAGGTGCGTAGAATTAGAGTTTGTCACACCCACGAACCAGATGGCGGAAACGTCTGAGGGCTCGCATGACTTAAATTGAATATTATCACAATGAATATACATGAATCATAACATAAACATCACCATGTATCAATATATTACAACTGACATTGTTCACATCAAGTACATTGTTTTAACGTTACAATTCCATATATAAATTGTTTGATAGTTTTCAAAAGCAAAACACACTAACATACTTGGTACTCACTCCTCAGCTTACCTGTTACCGGAGAATACAAGTTATTTTGAAAAATGGTCAACATATGGAATGTTTGTGAGTTCATAAGCAGGTTTCATATGAAAATGTTTTTTTGTAGTTTGAACGAAAACAACCCAGAAAATCCGATATTTTTGGAAAAGACCATTGTTTATAAAAAGTGTGAAGATCCATAAATATATGCTTGATGATTTCAAAACAGGTATGATTGAAAAACTTTGTATTAAATGTACAAGTGAAAAATGTTGAACTTTCCTGGAAAACCCGATGTTTTCCAAAATACAAATATCATATACGGTTCGAATTGTTATCCCATCGCATGAATGATTTTGAATTACCTTGATTACTTGATTTATATCGGGTTTATTTATGTGAGTCGTTATAACCATGCATGATAATGACTAGTTCGTCTGTCTTAGCATTCTGGTGAATGCCGGAATTGATCTTAAGATTTTGTCACCCTAGACTGGCCGAGTCTAACTGTAGCGAATAGCTGAGGTGTGGGGGAGTCACCCCCGTATAGATCTATACACAAACTCTCGCTCTCCCTCCAGGAGACTTTGATTAAAACTACAGACTACGACCGACACACGTTGGTGTCACCCGTTATTACTCACTAAATCCCAATTGACTTGATTACTATTGATTATCGACCTCTATTGGTTTACTTGGACCTTACTAGCAGTACTAATGGGCCACTAAGGCCCGATAGAACTTAAAAGCCATTGAGGGTCCCTTAAATATGAAATTTATTCGTAGGAGGCCCAGTAACATTTATTTATTCCTTGGGCCCAAAATCATGTTAATGGGTCACAAAGGCCCAACAAGCATGATTGGACTTTCAAGCCCAAAGTTTGGATTGTTTACCAGAAAGATCATAAGGCTGGTAAAGTCAATAAGTTTGACTCTACTTCAGGTAAAGTCCACTATCAAACTCTATTAAGTTTCTATTTTGAGATTCTTATTACATGATGTGACTGGGTCACATGTTGATGTTTTAAGAATCAAAGGAAAAAAGAAGGAAACTTAAAGAAAGAGTATGTTGAATCTGACCGCGAAGATGGATTTATATCGCTTGATTGAAGATCAGATTCTTGAGCTACTTCTTAGGAGTTATGATAGGTTGGTAGGAAAAATGTAAGAACATAGTTTTCATTTCAAGTTACATTGTAAGGAAAAAGTTTTTTTTCCGCATTTTAAAATAAATAAAAGTTTGTTTTACTTTATTTTTATCTCCTTACAATTACATTCATGAAAACTTGATGTTTGTATGTTTATAGCAATATTGGAAATATGAATTTGATTCTTTCATTTGTGGTAGTGTCTGAATTTTCAACTTTGGAAAATTAAGACTAGTTCCATGGTCACATGTATATGTGACTCAAGAGAAGGATTAAGGGATCAAGTACACTTTCTTGTGCACTTGTCAAAGTCCACCACAAAAGATAGATAAGACTATTCGTCATGATTTACTAAGGTTTGGTAAATATGATTATACTTACAAGCTTAAGTATAATTATGAGACATTGGAAAAGTTTCAATGTATAACAGAACGAATATGAAGAATCAAATGAGGCAGAAGGATTCTCAAATCTGAAAAGATGGGAGAGTATTTAGTATCATGTTTTAAGATCATCTTAATGAATTTGAGACCTTATCATAATTCATCCTCTAAGTGCATTCTGATAGTTAAGAAGAGGAGTTATGAATTGTTGAAGTGGTTAAATCAAGAAGATGATTCATACTTCGTTCCAAAAACAATTCTTAGAGTTATACTCTAAGATTGTAACTTGAGTGACATGTCTTAAAGAAGGTTTAAAACACTTGTCAAACATAAGAGTAAAAGTATTCTACTCTTGTACATTTGAAATTGGCAGGTTGTGATGTTTTGGATAAAACAAAGATCAACTTAGGCCTATTGTGTGAAGTGTTTGTCTTGATTAGAATCCACACTATCTCTTGAATATTTTGCAAAAAAGTCTTATAGATCAAGGAGACAGTGGGAGTCTAAAAGATCCTAAAAGGGTTTCAAGAAGTAATCAAGAATGAAACCTATATTTCATCACAAGCACACAACTAGAGGCTGATAACCTATCATGCTGACATTTCTGTGCCCATTCCAATTAAGTTGGCTATACATTTGAGTTCTACATGTTCTCAATTGTTTGCATAGCTACATGGAAGCAATGGCAGGCCCTTGAGCTGCCAGGTGGCAAGAAGTTAAGATTGCACAAGTTCAATCCATATGAGTTAGGATTTGTCACTAACCTAGACTTGTGATTATGGTTTGACAAATTCACGTGGATAAGAGCATATATATATACCATAAAATCTAAGTGTCATAAGGTTTCTCTTTGATTCATGAAAATGATGGTAAGGAAACTCTTTCACTAAGTAGATAGCAGTTGTGATATTTGCAGTTCTCAAAGTCATTAGTGGAGCGTGCGTGGTTAACCGACACGCTAACATTGACTTTTGAGAAATGGAAAAAAGGTCTAAACAATTGAGACTATGATTACGGCATCCCTTTTCATAGTTCTGAAATTGTTTAAACACACCTGTGAGCTATCTAAGATAAGGTGTATAATTTTGATAAAGCCTTATCAAAGCAATCTAGTATCAGAAATCTGAATTTTGGTAAGAATGTCAATAAAGTATTGACTTCTAGAGTTCCAACTGTTTTCTGGATACATGTCAATGCTAGTGGGAGCATAAGTGTTATGCTAATAGTCATCATGTTAGTGGGAGCATGATAATTATGATAAGAATTGAAAGTTAGCAATGTTAATTATATAAAACAAAAGTTTCAATTCGTGAGGTTGCAGGGGTTGAAAAAGTTGTTTTGCTATAATTAAGGGAGGGGAAATTATACTTCATCTCAAATCTAAAAGCTTAGATTGAGGTTCTAATCGTATTTAGTCAAGGATACATATATGAATTTGATGTTGGAATGGCTCAACATAAGGAAATTCTATATATGGGTCTATTATTTGCATTCCAAAATTCTTTATATGAAACATCATGAATCTTGTCCCATTTACTTTGGGTACAAGATCAATTACATGTGCTATAATATTTATCATTTCAGAATTTTTCAAATGCCTTGGGGCATTATGGGGAACGATGTCTAGAATTGGATATGACTAAAGTGATTAAGCAATTGTCGAGGACAATCTAAGGTTTACCAAAGATTGGTTGCTCAAGGACAGTTGGAAGTATACTGTTAATGTTGGAAGGACCATATTGACATAGTCTGAAAAGAGGGAACTCTTGTTCAAAAGTGTTAGTTAAAATGGGAATATAGAGTTGTCTTCATAGGTGGAAGCAATCTGTGTAAGGTTAAAGAAACCTAATGCAAGAAGCATGTTCAAAGCAATACGCTTTGAATTTGAGACATCGTTTCCATGGAATGCTTCTCCATTGGAATACTCTGTAATGATTTTTGCCAAGACTTTGTGGTTTTGTGCATAATCATTACAATAGGAACAGTGCATATAAGTTTAAAATTTAAAGAGATTTCAATAAATGATAGGAATTTGGAATTCTTACATTTAAGACAAGGAATTGGGAGTGTGAAAAGAGAATCATTGAAATTATATTCAATTGATCTAGTTCACAAAGAAAAGGATCATAGACAAACACAGACTTCATACTTGGTGTATGGCAAAGCTATTGTTTAGAAAACATAGTGTACATGCTTGGAGCATGGGACACCTAGTGTTTTTTAATTCAAGTATAAAGTTGATAAAACCGAAACAATGAATAATGAGTAATCAGTATGGTGATAAATAGAAAGTTTTTTTATTTATATTCATAGGTTTTGATACCATATTAGATTCATTTATTCTTGTGTTTCGCTTTGCATGTTTTGACTTCCATAATAACTAGGTTATTCTTTCGGAATGACTAAGTTATTCAAACCATCCACATTCGGTCATATGTTGGAATTACATATGAATCAAGAATGTCATGGGTTGGCTTGTAGAGGTCCAAGCTGGTGGACGAAGTTGTGCTACAACTCTCATGAGTGCTCATAAGTTCTGAGTATTGGATTCAACCCGCGCTCATTTGAATCATTTCATGGATTTTATCACGAGTGATCGTGAGACGATAATATCTTATATTCTTCAAACCTAGAGATATGAGTTGTTACTATGAGTTGGTTGTACATTGATTGCACAAAACCGCATTCGGTAACTCGATGTTATAAAACGTGCCTTTGTGTATGATTCAACAAGTAGTAGAACAAGCCATATGAGTCAAAGTTTATCCATTCCTTTTACCTTCAGGATAAAAGTGATGTATGTGGGCCCCTCGATGATTTAATGATGACACATGTGAGTGCTTGGCCAAGCCAGGACTAATTTGATTTGTTCAATCAGTCAATCGTCATGAATCGGAAATCCGGAAACAATAAATGGACAGAGAGAATGATTATAATCCATGTCTCAGTCCATATGATATCTAGAATGGAGAAATATATGATCCCTTATCTAATGGACAAGTCATTTACAAGGTCAGAGTTCGACAGCGGCTTTAAGAGCTACGATTGCCAGTTAGGTTTTGAAGTCATACTCAATAATAGTTTTAGACTTATCCAAGTGGGAGACTGTTGGATTAATGTCTAAGTCCATAACTATATTTGGTATGTACTTGACCCGACCCGACATGGTCCATTTGGGTTGCACTTCACCGACACAATTTATATGGATAGTCTTTTGAGAATAGTATATTTATGATTTATATTTATATATTATAAGTTCTAATATATTAATATGGAATCATATTATTTAATTAGTATTGATCAAGACTTAATTAATTAAGTGATCAAAATGAACTAATTAAATATGGACTCTTATATATGTGGAATGGGCTAATTTCATTTAGCTTGGGCTAAGCTTTCATGGATAGTCCATGGTGTGTGTAACCCATGGATCATATGAAATGAAAGGTCATGGGTTTAACCCTAGTCTCCACACTATATAAAGATGTCCTTGGTTGGAGAAATTGGCACTAGTGTCGGTACACTAAGAAGGGCTAGCTAATTTCACTAGAGAGAACCAAAGTATCGTTATTCTCAAAGTCTTCCAAGGTGTTTTGGTGATTTGTGATTCCACTTGAGCCTTCAACAGTATTAGGGCTAAGCTCTTAAATCTTGAAGACATCAAGCTACATCAAAAGGTATCTCATCTAACTAGAACTTTGTAGTATATGTGCTTCATAATATGCTAGTTAGGATGAAACCTTGGAATATTTAATATTTGCATGTATAATAGAGAAAACATAGATCCAAGGTTTATAGCGTTGCATGTACACTTAGTAGTGTTAGAATGCTCAAAACCCAACAGTGCTATCAGAGCCATGGGTTGTTTTCTGTTATACTGATGCAAATGTTTTATTTTCAAAGTTGAAAAAAAGGGAAAAAAACATGAAGTTTGTCAAATTTTAAGATAATTACTTGTTTTTGTGAAAAACTAATTATTTGTAAAATTTGAATCATTTGTTATATGAGTTGAATTAGGTCAAATTTAGTAAAAGATAAAATGATATGATTATTTTATTAGTTTTAAAAGTTTGAACTAAAGGGTTTTTTTTTTTTTTTTTTTTTGAAACCTCCATTAGTTATAGATATGAAAAGGTTTCAAAATAAATTGATTCAAAGTTTTTATGGAGTTACAAAATCTGGTGTTAATGTTTTAAAGAATTACATAACTTATTCTTAAGTTATGGAACATGAAAAGTTTCATCATAAAAAAGCATTTAACTCCATAAGTTATGGATTACCAAAAGTTTTATGTTTCCTTGATTTATGAGTTAGTTTAGATTAATGAAAAAAATTGTGTTTTAGTTGTTTTCAATCTTAATTAATCTAGAAGTAGTTCATAAAATGTGTTTTTGTAACTTGTCCTCAAGTTACATAAAATGTCACATTTATGAATCTTAAAACTTATAAAAGTGCCACAGGTTACATAAAAAATGAAGAGTCTTTTTCATTAAATAGTATTATGACTCCATAACTTGTCCTCATGTTATGGATGTTTAAGAGTCACTTCTTTAAAAGTGTTATTAAAGAATAAGAGGTTACATAAAAAATGAAGAGTCTTCAGTTTAATGAACCATTAAACTCATAAGTTATGAAATGAAAAGTTTTGAATAGTTTCAAAAACTCGCCCTCAAGTTTTGGAATTTGTAAAGTTTTCCCATGAATACTTTAATTCCAAGTTAAGCCCTTAGAATTTTAAATGTTTAATTTCAACCCTTATACTTTATAATATTATAAGCGTCTTACCATTAGTAGGTCTCATTCACGAAGCCGGTCTATAAGGGGGTTATAAGGTTACTGCCTATAAAATGGCAGTTTAATGGGTGTCCACTCTCACCCACCGCTTCCATGACTGGTGATGGGTCGTTAGTTGAACGGGTAGGACAAGGACTATAATTCTCCCTTCATTAAAAGTATTAATGATAAATATAAAGTAACTAAATGTTTTTTATAATTCCCAATCTTAGTTACTTTAGGAAAATGTGAATAAGGTGCTATACCATGAAATTACACTTTGCACTTTGTTTAAGTCAGTTAGTGGAGCGTGTGTGGTTAACCGGCACACTAACTCGTATTTAACAAGGTAGGCAAAGGGAACTTAATATTTATCATAGTATCGATGGAGCGTGTGTGGTTAACCGGCACATCGATTGAGGGGTAAATATTAAGGGTACCAAGTATATTTGCATGGTTATTCACACCTTGTTTTGTGATCCTTGGCATCCTAGTCACAAAACCTGAAGGGAACACTCGAGATTGAAACATGCCATTGAAAAGTTCAATGAATCTCAAAAGAATCTAGGAGTTTCAAAACCAATTAAAATCTAATAATATATTTTGTTTTCCATGGTGGAAATTGGTGAATCGCCATTCACCTACCTTCAAATATTTTATAGCTTGGATTACGGCATCCCTCTTCCAAGTTATAAAATATTTTGTTGGGTCCTAACCTTAATATTTCATATTGGGTGTTATATTAAGGATGTTGAATCAACTATCTTGAATATCTCCCAAAAGATGTCGAGTTCAGACATCTATGATCTTCCCAAATCTCTTGGAACTTCACTTCCTCCACCTCCTCCAATTATTCTCCCTAACCCACAAGTTCAAGGTCACTCAAACCCTATTGGCAAGGCAAGGTCTTGTTGTGATCGCATCTTGCAGATGAAGTCACAAACTGAAAAGCCGGGAGAGTTGGGTGTCAAAGTCTTGAGAAAGTTAGTGGTTCAATCACTTTCTAAGTCACATAGTGAGTTCCTTTTGGGACTCCTATGAAACATACTATGACAAGACCCTTAATGATCTTATCTATTTGATTGGTGTTGCTGAATCAACAATGATTTGCAAGGCTAGTAAAGCAAATTTGATTAGAAGATCGACTTCCCAAAACTTTATGGACATTGAAAATGGTGACACTCGAAATCCAGAAAAAGCATTTTTCTTCCCAAAGGAAAGGGATCGGCCATAGTCAACTCGGTTGACCAAATGGTAAAGAGAAAGGCTAAGTCTGAGACTATCCCATGTACCATTCCCAAAGGATCCATATGATTCTATTGCCAAAAAGGAAAGGGCATTGGTTGCGAAGCTGCCAAATATTCCTGAAAGATCATAAGGCTGGTAAAGTGAATAAGTATGACTCTACTTCAGGTAAAGTCCACTATCAAACTCTATTAAGTTTCTATTTTAAGATTCTTATTACATGATGTGACTGGGTCACATGTTGATGTTTTAAGAATCAAAGGAAAATAGAAGGAAACTTAAAGAAAGAGTATGTTGAATCTGAACTCGAAGATGGATTTCTATCGCTTGATTGAAGATCAGATTCTTGAGCTACTTCTTAGGAGTTATGATAGGTTGGTAGGAAAATGTAATAACATAGTTTTCATTTCATGTTACATTGTAAGGAAAAAGTTTTTTTTTTCCGCATTTTAAAATAAATAAAAGTTTGTTTTACTTTATTTTTATCTCCTTACAATGACATTCATGAAAACTTGATGTTTGTATGTTTATAGCAATATTGGAAATATGAATTTGATTCTTTCATTTGTGGTAGTGTCTGAATTTTCAACTTTGGAAAATTAAGACTAGTTCCATGGTCACATGTATATGTGACTCAAGAGAAGGATTAAGGGATCAAGTACACTTTCTTGTGCACTTGTCAAAGTCCACCACAAAAGATAGATAAGACTATTCGTCATGATTTACTAAGGTTTAGTAAATATGATTATACTTACAAGCTTAAGTATAATTATGAGACATTGGAAAAGTTTCAATGTATAACAGAACGAATATGAAGAATCAAATTAGGCAGAAGGATAAAAGTTTCTCAAATATGAAAAGATGGGAGGGTATTTAGTATCATGTTTTAAGATCATCTTAATGAATTTGACACCTTATCACAATTCATCCTCTAAGTGCATTCTGATAGTTAAGAAGAGGAGTTATGAATTGTTGAAGTGGTTAAATCAAGAAGATGATTCATACTTCGTTCCAAAAACGATTCTTAGAGTTATACTCTAAGATTGTAACTTAAGTGACATGTCTTAAAGAAGGTTTAAAACACTTGTCAAATGTAAGAGTAAAAGTATTCTACTCTTGTACATTTGAAATTGGCAGGTTGTGATGTTTTGGATAAAACAAAGATCAACTTAGGCCAGTTGTGTTAAGTGTTTGTCTTGATTAGAATCCACACTATCTCTTGAATATTTGGAAAGAAAGTCTTATAGATCAAGGAGACAGTAGGAGTCTAAAAGATCCTAATAGGGTTTCAAGAAGTAATCAAGAATAAAACCTATATTTCATCACTAGCACACAACTAGAGGTTGACAACCTATCGTGCTGACATTTTTGTGCCCATTCCAGTTAAGTTGGCTATACATTTGAGTTCTACATGTTCTTAATTGTTTGCATAGCTACATGGAAGCAATGGCAAGCCCTTGAGCTGCCAGGTGGCAAGAAGTTAAGATTGCACAAGTTCAATCATATAAGTTAGGATTTGTCACTAACCTAGTCTTGTGATTATGGTTTGACAAATTCACGTGGATAAGAGCATATACACCATAAAATCTAAGTGTCATAAGGTTTCTCTTTGATTCATGAAAATGATGGTAAGGAAACTCTTTCACTAAGTAGATAGCAGTTGTGATATTTGCAGTTCTGAAAGTCATTAGTGGAGCGTGCGTGGTTAACCGGCACACTAACATTGACTTATGAGAAATGGCAAAAAGGTCTAAACAATTGAGACTATGATTACGGCATCCCTTTTCATAGTTATGAAATTGTTTAGACACACCTGTGAGCTATCTAAGATAAGGTGTCTAATTTTGATAAAGCCTTATCAAAGCAATCTAGTATCAGAAATCTGAGCTTTGGTAAGAATGTCAATAAAGTATTGACTTCTACAGTTCCAGCTGTTTTCTAGATACATGTGAATGCTAGTGGGAGCATAAGTGATATGCTAATAGTCATCATGTTCGTGGGAGCATGATAATTATGATAAGAATTGCAAGTTAGCAATGTTAATTATATAAAACAAAAGTTTCAATTCGTGAGGTTATAGGGGTAGAAAAAGTTGTTTTGCTATAATTAAGGGAGAGGAAATTATACTTCATCTCAAATCTAAAAGCTTAGATTGAGGTTCTAATCGTATTTAGTCAAGGATACATATATGAATTTGATGTTGGAATGGCTCAACATAAGGAAATTCTATATATGGGTCTATTATTTGCAATCTAAAATTCAATTATGATTATGGCATCCCTTTTCATAGTCAAATTTTGAGAATATGGCAAATAAAAATTATTATGGCGAAAGACTGGTCTAGAACCATGTCTTTATATGAAACATCATGAATCTTGTCCCATTTACTTTGGGTATAAGATCGATTACATGTGCTATAATATTTATCATTTCTGAATTTTCCAAATGCCTTGGGGCATTAAGGGGAATGATGTCTAGAATTAGATATGACTAAAGTGATTAAGCAATTGTCGAGGACAATCTAAGGTTTACCAAAGATTGGTGGCTCAAGGACAACTGGAAGTATACTGTTAATATTGGAAGGGCCATATTGACATAGTCTGAAAAGAGGGAACTCTTGTTCAAAAGTGGTAGTCAAAATGGGAATATAGAGTTGCCTTCATAGGTGGAAGCAATCTGTGTCATACCCCCAAACCAAGGATGGCGGAAACGTCCGGGGGTGGAGGACTTCATGCACAGTATCACAACTACGTGTATAATAGTGCTCAAAGTAAATACAACCATCATAAATATAATTGAAAAAGTTACACCAAAGTATATGTTTACATGTTTCAAAATCAATTACATTATGATGACAAAAATAAATTGTTGACAGTTTAACGTCCCATCCTCAAAGCGCTGAAGTTTTCCTGTTTCACTGATTTCCTGAGAATACAAGTAGTTATGAAAGAGTGTCAACAATTAAGTTGGTGAGTTCATAAGAGGTTTGTTTGGAGTAGAAACCGTTTTCCTTATAAAATCGATAGAGTTGATTTCCAGAAAATCCAATATTTTCTTAGTTAAGTGTGAATAGAATATTCCTATATGATACATTAATGAACCCTAGAATGACCAGTAGACTTCTCCTATAATCGTCCAGCGTATATAAGTTATATAAGATTTAAGTTGATAAAACGTTGAATATAATGGGTCTGCCCTAGGTCCACAACCAAACAAGGAACAGGAGATGAGGCGGGCCCACCAATTCTAAGCCAATCACGACTAGATTCTATATAACTCTAGCATATACACTTAGAAATTATAGCTGAAAACTAACAATGCGAAAGTGAATGTGGACTTAAACCCAATAACCGAAACCAATCCTAGTGTAGTGTACGAAATAGTAATAGTGACTGTGAACATAAACTATACATATCATAGTTCATCGGATAGTGATAGTGACTAGTGAACATGAACTATGCATATTATAGTTTACCAAAAGTGGTGGTGATGGTGAATATAACCTATACATATCATAGTTCATCAAATAGTGATAGTGGTAGTGAACATGAACTATGCATATTATAGCTTATCAAAAGTGGTGGTGATGGTGAATTCCTTTCTTGTAATTAAGTTCATAGTGTAGAGGAAACCTAAACTATACCTATTATAGTTTATCACTTTGTTTGTAATATATATATGCCATAACTATACCGATTATAACTAGCGTGTTCGTTTGTGGGGGTAAAATGGCTTAACTATATTTATTATAGTTTATCATAATTATCCATAGTGGTAATAACTCTTTTGTATGTGTAACACCTTTAATAATGTGTTTGTTATGTAAAATAACCATAAACTATACCTATTATAGTTTATTAAATATTTGTGTGGGTAGTGAGCATAAGCCTTACTTGTCATAATTTACCGATGTTTGTATTTTAATGGAGATAGCCTTGTAATATCATTTATATATTTACCATACTTTTGGAGGTAAAAATCCATTTGTTTTCTGATGTATGTCTATATAAGAATACAAAATTGTCATATATTGCAACAACACATAATCACATAATGATGTATACCTTGCTCAACAGGTTACAAGGTGAAATGAAATTTATAGTGTTTTTCTATTAATAACATTTTCTATAACTGTTATTGGAAAATTTGTAGAAAAATCATAAAATGTCCAAATCAAGTTCTGTAACTTCTGAGAGTTTGGAAAATGATTCTAGTTTGTTCAAATTTTTATTATAATTTTTAATGACCTCTTACTTGTGTGAAAAATTCCATAATCACAGACTGGTCCGGATTGATGTTTGAAATGATAGGCAGTTTTGTAAAAATCACCACAAATTGTAGAAAAATCGTATGGAGATGTGCAAGTAGTCATTTTAAAGCTAAGAAGTGGAGCTACATGCACCTAAAAACAGTTTTGAAAACTAAAATGTTTAAGTTGTCCAAAACGGTCCGTGAATGGAGTTGAACTTTTCTGATGAAGGCTGTTAGAAAAGTTTAGTTATGTTCTTGGTGTTTTAACTTGTATTCCCCCCCCCCCCCCCCTAAAAACTTGAGAAAACATGAAAATGTAGGGGTATGAACTCACCTTGAGTGATTTTTGAAGATATGTGTTGAAGAAGAGAAGTGTTCAACCCAAGAACACTTGAAGAATCACTTGAAGATTCGAAGATCTAACACAATTATGAGAGAGTTTGTGTAAGATATCCATGATTCGAGTAGAAAGAAGTGAAATAATCATAAGGAGAAGGGATTATTCTTACCAAATGTGGAGGAAAATCCCAAGATCAGCCCTTGAATCTCGAGTTCTAGAGAGGGAAAATGAGAGAGGAAAGAGTTTGCTCTTTTTGGTGAAAAGAGAGAAAATGAGAGAAATGAGGAGAGAGGAGGCTTTTCTAGCCTTTGACCAATTGTGGGGTTGGAAAAAGGTGGGAAAAGTACAATGAAGTGACTAGGTAAGGGCTGATGGGGAATAGTGACATGGAGTGGGTGATGGAGGTTGCTTGTTTCATAAAATAAAGGAAAGTCAACACTCCATCTTTGTACTTCACCTACTCTCTTTTGGATAAGGTTTTATCCTTAAAATGTGATAATTTAATAATTATGGGTCCTTATATGTTAAAATAAAGTTTTGGGTGAAAATCTCGTGTTAAACAATTAAAAACGGGCCAAAACGCAATTTTAGACGAAAACCAGGAGAAAAAGCATTCCTAGCGAGACCTCTCGGTCCTAGGCCGAGGTTCGGTCCTTGCTGGTGCTGAGCCGGAAGCGAAGTGTGAACCAGAAGAAGAAGGCGAAGGCGAGGGGCTCAGTCCGAAGGCTCGGTCCGAAGGGTCAGAAGCGAAGGTTCGGTAGGTCATCAGAAGAGGAAGTGATCAGACCCGAAATGTGCCGAACGTTCGGGTTCGGGTGAAGCATGCGAGGTTCGGGCCCGAGAGGACCTTTCGGGTTCGGTTCAGCAGCCTTCGGCTTAGAAGGGTTCGGTTCCTAAGAGGACTTTCGGGTCCTAAGAGGGGTTTCGGTTCCTAAGAGGACTTTCGGGTCCTAAGAGGGGTTTCGGTTCCTCAAGCTCGTTTTTCGCGTAGACTTCCGCTTTTGGGCTGTTTTCGCCAAATTCGAGGGTCGGAATGCCCCGACTGATTATAGAAAGTTGAGAGAGATTTTGAGAGAGATTCCACATACTTAGAGAGATTAGGGAGAGATTTGACATTCTTGGAGAGATTTCTCATACAAAGAGATATTTGGGAGAGATTTTACATACTTAGAGAGATTTGGGAGAGATTTGACATTCTTGGAGAGATTTCTCATACAAAGAGATATTTGGGAGAGATTTCACATACTTAGAGAGATTTGGGAGAGATTTGACATTCTTGTAGAGATTTATCATACAAAGAGATATGTGAGAGAGATTTAGCATTCTTAGAGAGATTTGGGAGAGATTTTACATTTTTGGAGAGATTTCTCATACAAAGAGATATGTGGGAGAGATTTCACATTCTTAGAGGGATTTGGGAGAGATTTGACATTCTTGGAGAGATTTCTCATACAAAGAGATAGAGTGAAAACGATTGAGAGCGGTTTCGTGTGTGATGAATGTAAGTGTCCGGCTTCACAATGCAAGGTCCGTAAGCCCCGTTAAGCCTTGTTTAAGGATTTTGCATACTCCCGATGAGTATGCAAAATTGTTTTATTGGTTTGGCTCGCCACGTACCATAGTTTTAGGTTAAGGAGATCTAGATGTACGCACTTTTCGATTTATGATCTCTCATTAGAATAGAGTGTTGTTTAGAAATTACATAATGTAAACTCTAGTACCTACGGGCAAATTGAGTTTACCGGTTTGACTTGTTGACTTTGACTTGACCGAAAATTGACGGTTGTCACAATCTGTGTATGGTTAAAGAAACCTAATGCAAGAAGCATGTTCAAAGCAATGCGCTTTGAATTTGAGACATCGTTTCCATGGAATGCTTTTCCATTGGAATACTCTGTAATGATTGTTGCCAAGCCTTTGTGGTTTTGTGCATAATCATTACAATAGGAACAGTGCATATAAGTTTAAAATCTAAAGAGAATTCGATAAATAATAGGAATTTGGAATTCATACATTTAAGACAAGGAATTGGGAGTGTGAAAAGAGAATCATTGAAATTATGTTCAATTGATCTAGTTCAAAAAGAAAAGGATCATAGACAAGCATAGAGTTCATACTTGGTGTATGGCAAAGCTATTGTTTAGAAAACATAGTGTACATGCTTGGAGCATGGGACACCTAGTGTTTTTTAATTTAAGTATAAAGTTGATAAAACCGAAACAATGAATAATTAGTAATCAATATGATGATAAATAGAAAGTTTTTTTATTTATATTCATAGGTTTTAATACCATATTAGATTCATTTATTATTGTGTCTCGCTTTGCATGTTTTGACTTCCATAATAACTAGGTTATTCTTTCAGAATGACTAAGTTATTCAAACCATCCACAGTCGGTCATATGTTGGAAGTAGATATGAATCAAGACTGTCATGGGTTGGCTTGTAGAGGTCCAAGCTGGTGGACGAAGTTGTGCTACAACTCTCATGAGTGCTCATAAGTTCTGAGTATTGGATTCAACCCGCACTCATTTGAATCACTTCATGGATTTTATCACGAGTGATCGTGAGACGATAATATCTTATATTCTTCAAACCTAGAGATATGAGTTGTTACTATGAGTTGTTTGTAAATTGATTGCACGAAACTGCATTCGGTAACTCGATGTTATAAAACGTGCCTTTGTGTATGATTCAACAAGTAGTAGAACAAGCCATATGAGTCAAAGTTTATCCATTCCTTTTACCTTCGGGATAAAAGCGATATATGTGGGCCCCTCGATGATTTAATGATGACACATGTGAGTGCTTGGCCAAGCTAGGACTAATTTGATTTGTTCAATCAGTCAATCGTCATGAATCGGAAATCCGGAAACAATAAATGGACAGAGAGAATGATTATAATCCATGTCTCAGTCCATATGATATCTAGAATGGAGAAATATATGATCCCTTATCTAATGGACAAGTCATTTACAAGGTCAGAGTTCGACAGCGGCTTTAAGTGCTACGATTGCTAGTTAGGTTTTGAAGTCATACTCAATAATAGTTTTAGACTTATCCAAGTGGGAGACTATTGGATTAATGTCTAAGTCCATAACTATATTTGCTATGTACTTTACCCGACCCGGCATGGTCCATTTGGGTTGCACTTCACCGACATAATTTATATGGATAGTCTTTTGAGAATAGTATATTTATGATTTATATTTATATATTATAAGTTCTAATATATTAATATGGAATCATATTATTTAATTTGTATTGATCAAGAATTAATTAATTAAGTGATCAAAATGAACTAATTAAATATGGACTCTTATATATATGGAATGGGCCAATTTCATTTAGCTTAGGCTAAGCTTTCATGGATAGTCCATGGTGTGTGTAACCCATGGATCATATGAAATGAAAGGTCATGGGTTTAACCCTAGTCTCCACACTATATAAAGATGTCCTTGGTTGGTGAAATTGGCACTAGTGTGGGTACACTAAGAAGGGCTAGTTGATTTCACTAGAGAGAACCAAAGTACCCTTATTCTCAAAGTCTTCCAAGGTGTTTTGGTGATTTGTGATTCCACTTGAGCCTTCCACACTATTGGGGCTAAGCTCTTAAATCTTGAAGACATCAAGCTACATCAAAAGGTATGTCATCTAACTAGAAGTTTGTTGTATAGGTGCTTCATAATATGCTAGTTAGGATGAAACCTTTGAATATTTAATATTTGCATGTATAATAGAGAAAACATAGATCCAAGGTTTATAGGGTTGCATGTACACTTAGTAGTGTTAGAATGCTCAAAACCCAACAGTTTTGTCCCTCTTTTCTTTGTAGTTGCATATCAATGTGTGGTTAGATATGCTAGTTCACTATAAACAGTGCTCTGATACCAACCTGTCACACCCCCGAACCAGACGGCGGAAACGTCCGAGGGCTCGAGTGACTTAAATTGAATATCATCACAATGAATATACATGAATCATAAAATAAACATTTGTTGGATAAGTTGTATAGGTCCATAACTTATTTTGTATATACTTGACCCAACCCCGCATGGTCCATTTGGGTTGCACTTCACCCAAACGATTTATGGATAATATTAGGAGAATTGTATACTTATGTTTTATTAATATATTATAAGTTATAATATATTAATATAAAGTCATGTTATTTATTTATGTTTTTTAATCTTAAATTAATTATGAATTGATTTAGTGATTAAAAGGAAGACTAATTAAATCATGGGATATTATATTTGTATGGTGTGGGCTAACACTCATTTGGGAATGGGCTTAGCTTATATGGATGTCCATGGATAATCCATGGAGCTTTTAACCCATGGATCCTTGGAAGAGGAAAAGACATGGGTTATTAGGGTTTACCCTAATCATCTACACTATATAAACAAGCCTATGGAGCATGAATTGACACCCTAGTGTGTGTAAGAAGTGGTTGCCGATTTCTAGTGCAAAGTATACACTTTCATAAGTTTTTCCAAGTTTGTGGTGATTTGTGATTTCCATTTGAGGCATTCACATTATTGGTTCTTGGCTCTCAAACTCCAAGGAATCAACACTCATCAAAAGGTATGTAATTCATCTAGTTCTTTTAGGTTTAAAAGTTCCCCATGCCATGCTAGATAAGTTATAAACCTTGGAAAACAAATTTTGCATGTATTATAGACAAACATAGATCCAAGGTTTATTAGGGTTATATGTACACTTAGGAAGTGTTAGAATGCTCAAAACCCAACAATGGTATCAGAGTCTAGGCTTGTTTGTTTGATACTTGATGCAAAATAGTGAAAAAAGTCGATCTTCTTGCTGTCTGCATGATGAACTCGCCGAGTCCATGGGGGGACTCGCCGAGTCCATGACTAAATTCATCCTACTCGTCGAGTAGGTTAGTGCACTCGACGAGTAGAAGCCTCATAATGCAGATTTTCAACTTTTGCTGCTGGAAATGGACTAGAAACATTACCCTAAATTGTTTTGGTGTTTTAAAACTTGTTTTAGTTGGTGTAATGGTTGTTCTAATCCATTTACAATAGCTTATATCAAAATTTCATGCTTTGTATGTGTTCATATAATCCTTGAAACTTTGATGATCATGTTGATGTTCATGTTCTTATGAATTTAGAAGATGATAGGAATTATTTGCTGAATTGTTTATGATTAATTGTTGATCATTTATGTGTTTTAATGGATTCCATAATTTGTTCTCAAGTTATCGATGTCCAAAGGTCACTTCTTTTAAACACACATTTAAAACACATAAGTTACATAAAAATGAAGAGTCTTCATTTTTATGAACATTTAATTCATAAGTTATTAAATGAAAAGTTTTGAATAGTTACAAAACTCGCCCTCAAGTTTTGGAATTTGTAAAGTTTCACACACTTTAATAAACTTTAATTCCAATCCTTAGAGTTTTAATAGTTAAAATTTAACACTTATACTATTTATAACATTAATGGTTAATTATATATATATATATATATATATATATATATATATATATATATATATATATATATATATATATATATATGTATAAGAATAAGTCGTTTTACCGTTAGTAGGCCTCATTCACGAAGCCGGTCTATAAGGGGGGTATAAGGTTGTTGCCTATAAAATGACAGCTTAATGAGTGTCCACTCTCACCCACCGCTTCCTTGATCGGTGGAGGGTCGTTAGCCGAACGGGTAGGACAATGACTTTAAATTCTCATTAAAAGTATAATGATTATTATAAAGTAACTAAATATTTTAATTCCTAATCTTAGTTACTTAAGGAAAAATGTGAACAAGGTGCTAGTCCATGGAATTCACACTTTGTACCTTACCAAGTCGTTGGTGGACCGTGTGTGGTTAACCGACACACTAACTTGGACTAGTAAGGATCACGAAGGGTGACTTAATATTTGTCATAGATCAATGGAGCGTGTGTAGTTAACCGACACATTGATTAGGTGATAATATTAAGGGTACCAAGTGAATTAGCATGGTTATTCACACCTTGTTTTGTGATCCTCGGCATCCCAGTCACAAAACTTGAAGGGCACAATCGAGATTGAAACATGCCATTGAAAAGTTCAATGAATCTCAAAAGAATCTAGAAATTTCAAATCCAATTAAAACCTAATAATTCATTTTGTTTTTCATGGTGGAAATTGGTGAAACGTCATTCACCTACCTTTCAAATATGTTATTACTTAGATTACGGCATCCCTCTTCTAAGTATAATATACTTTCCAAGAAAGCCCGATGTTTTCCAAAATAAAAATATCCTATACGGTTCGAATTGTTATCCCATCATGTGAATGATTTGGAATTACCTTGATTACTTGATTTATATCGGGTTTATTTATGTGAGTCGTTATAACCATGAATGATAATGACTAGTTCGTCTGTCTTAGCATTCTGTTGAACGCCAGAATTGATCTTCAGATTTTGTCACCTAGACTGGCCGAGTCTAACTGTAGCGAACAGCTGAGGTGTGGGGGAGTCACCCCGTATAGATCTATACATAAACTCTCGCTCTCCCTCTAGGAAACTTTGATTATAACTACATACTACGACCGACACACGTTGGTGTTACCCGTTATTACTCACTAAATCCCAATTGACTTGATTACTATTGATTATCGACCTATATTTGTTTACTTGGACCTTACTAGCAGTACTAATGGGCCACTAAGGCCCGATAGCACTTAAAAGCCATTGAGGGTCCCTTAAATATGAAATTTGGTCGTAGGAGGCCCAATAACATTTATTTATTCCTTGGGCCCAAAATCATGTTAATGGGTCACAAAGGCCCAACAAGCATGATTGGACTTTCAAGCCCAAAGTTTGGATTGTTTACTTGTTTTTAGGAATTGTTTAATTGTTGGAAGGTTTGTTTGGACGATTGGTATTTTGAATTGGCACGAGGCCGCTCGGTTATTGTTAACGATTTTTGGGATTTTACATATGTTCATCTTCATGAGTTGTGGTTTTGTATTTTTGACTCAAACATCTTCATAGTAAAAGAATTGATTCAAAATATTGGTTTGACCCATTTCAGCCCTTTGAAAATTATGTTTTTCGCAACTTTGGGCTTAATGGGCCGAAAAGCCCAAAAATTGGCCCATTGAGCTAATATTTACGTTTCAAGTCCTTTGAAAAGCATAATTTTCATAAAAAAGCATTTATTTTAACTGTTTTGACTCTTTTGACCCTCAAGAAAACCGTGAATGGCAATTTTTCACCCAACTTTTGTTTATTTGAGAATTTAAGCCCCAAAAATTTGTTTTATGTTACAATATGTTTATTTTAATCTTAGAGGGTATTTTTCTTGACTTGTTTAGTGTAGTATACCTTAGATCATGTTTTTTTTCCTTCTTATGTCATAGATCTCGATATTTCTTCTCTTTTTGTTGCATATTTACCACATAAACACTTACAATCACACATACATGCATAAAATCATACATAGCACACACATACACATAGATCTACACATTTTACTTGTATTCTCCCCCATAAAACTTGTAAAAACCGAAAAAGAGGGGTATGAACTCACCTTTGCTTGTTGTTTTCGATTTGAAGAAGAAAGGGAAGAAGTTTGATGGTATTTTCGGCCCTAGCAAGCTCTCTTGGGTGGATCTCGAACTTAGAGGATTCTAAGGTGATGATCATGAGTTTATATGAGTTAAGAAGAGATTTTTGATAGAATAAAGAGTCTAGATTATGGATCCAAGCATCAACTTACCTAAGATGATGATTTTTGTGGAAAAACTTCCTTGAAAAGCTCTAAATCTCGAAAATTTTGGTGGAGAAGAAAGAGGTTGTTGTGAGTTCTTGAGATATGTTGAAGTGAGTTGTGTGTGTGTGTGTTTCCTCTTGGCCGAGAGTAATAAGAAGAGAAGAAGAAGAGAGAGAGAGTTGCATGGATGTATGGGATGGTGCATGGAAATCCATAAGGTAATAAGGTGGTGGCTAACCCACCTTATTTCATTAGTTTCTCTTTTTTTTTCTCTTGTTTTCTTCTTGGGTCAAGAAAGAGAGAAAAGGAAAGATTTTTGGGCCCTTTTGTGCTTAAGCCAATATTATGATCCAATTAGATGATTTTTGGCCCAATTGGTCTTTGGAGAGGGTTCACGGCCCAAAATAAATCAAGGAATGATTTTTATGGCTCATTAGGGCTAATTAGGTTAGTTATGGCCCAATACGGTCCATTAGGGTATTTTATTTCATTCTAGGCCCAATATGGCCCAAATTATTAAAATAAATGGACGTGGGTCCAATTAGAGCCCATTTTAGAGTTCTAAGCCCAAAATAGTCAAATTGGAAGCTTATTGGCCCATCAGGCCCAATAAGGAAGTCCTAGTCTAAAATGGACTTAAAACGGGATTTCTAGGGTTTCCAATTCTTTGTTGACTATTTGCAGTGTTTGTATAAAGTGTTGATGGAAGTTTTGTTGTTATTGAATAAGCATCATACATTCTTTCACATTTTTGGTTCACAATTGTTATCATTGTTGTCGTTACAAAGCAACAAAATTCCTAGTTGTGACAGAGTTGCATATGTTGCATTCCAGGTCGGATCTCTTCCAATCACGCAGAGGAAGCAACACATGACTGACAGATAGAAAGCAAGAAAATAATTTCCTACATACCTACTTTATCAGAACCCCCAGTCGCCCTATCAGAACTAGAATTAAGGACATTAGTTTGTACATTAAGGAAAAGTTGAACCACTATTCTAGATGCATATTAATTTTAGTGTATCCCGTGGGTTCCCGTGTTTATGTCACTGCTCAATCTACCCGAGTGTCATATGGTTAGTCTAAACAATCCTATCTAAATCCACATTGTCAAATCCTTCATGCCTACCAGCATACTAAACACAGAGTCTAGACAATTCAGATTCAGTCCCTTACACATGTTTAGACTTCCCGTTATCACATTCTTGTTATCACTTCCCTAACAATACCTACTGACGAAAAACTATAAGAAAATAAAAGATTGTCTTCAAAAACGAATAAGTGAAACATAAACACAGGAGTATCGAGAAGAAAAATCAAACCGTAATTCACCGATTGAATTTGCATCTAGAAGGTCTGCGAACAACACACATAATCTCAGAACAGATCCGAAAATTCTTCATGTCATTAAGCACAAACCCCATGTGTGATTCTCTCCTTCCTTCCTTTCTTTCCCGCATAGTACACATACTCTCAAACAAAGTTATGAGTGTTGCACAGTTGAGAGATGTCCCCTATCATGTGTCTGGAACAGCCACTATCAACAAACCGAAGTCTGATGATATGCCTCCATAGTTGCTTCGACACATAGCGGGATCAGTTGGTCTTTGGAACCCAGTTCATTTTGAAACTGGGTTGACCTTTTTCATCTGTGCAAGAAACTCTCTCTCATGACATATCCTGTTTATCACAAACAGAATATGTAGAAATATTAGAATCATTAGAAGATTTATGAGATTGAACCTTTGGTACCCATCTGTAGTCGGTTTTAACCCATTTCTTATTGGATCGGATGGGTGCCTCGGTACTTGCTTTTGTACATGAACCTGATCTTCGAGATGACTTTGATTTTAGTTTCACTGGAGCATCTCTTGGATTGGGCTTCCTGGCCGTCATAGCCTTCTTAACTTTGGGATTTGATTCATGGCCTTGGGAGTTGAACTCTTGCCCTTCGTGGCATTCCAGTCACCATTGTCTGAACGTGACCTCGAAGGGTCTCTTTTGGAAAATCTCCCTCTTGGGGCGTTCTGCCACCCTTGTGCATAGTAGGTAATGTATGTGCGATTTGGACAGTTTCTGGCAATGTGTCTAGGTGTTCCACAGTGAAAGCAAGTCTTTTTCTTCACTATGAAGTTGTTTCTTCCTGCCCTTGGTAGCGTGCCCTTGCCTCGTTTCTTATTGTTCCCACAAGCACACTTGCAGCAGGTCGTCGATTTCGCTTGTTTTGGTTGCTTGTATTTCTCAACCGCAGGTTTGTTAGGAGTGACTGAGTTAGAAGCAACATAGTTCGAAGCAACAGATCAAATTTCAAGGAGTCATTGGATTGTTCAATAGTTTTCTCATTGTTCTCATCCTCTACTACTTTACCTACACATGAAGTAGAATCATTGGTATCTTTCATCTCAACACCCTCAGTTGCCTGTTCAGCACCTGGTTTACTGTATACTATAAATTGTTCTTGGTCAATCTCTTCTTGAGTCAAAGGTTTGGTAGTGCAGTTGTGACAGAATGGGAGAGGGACACCCTCATAACCTATTCCTAGTTGCTTCTGGTCCCTCCATTTCATTTGAAGTTCAATTATTTTTTCAACCCTTTCACTTGACACGTCGAACTTTTTATAATTAAAGTCGGCATTTGTAAAACGAGTTCTCAATGTGTCAAGTTCAGCAGTTACAATGTCAAAATGATTCTTAAGATAATTATAATGGACATATTTTTCACTGTACTCTGCCTGTAATTTTTTAAATTCTTTTGTCTTGGCCTCTAATTGATCTTTCAATGATTTCTGGCCTTTCCTAAGTTGATATCCGTCATATTTAAGTTCCTCATTTTCTCTTTTTAATAAATCGATTTGTTCACGAAGAAACTTAATAGTAGTTTCACAAGGTGGAGTACATGAAACATCATTGATCGGAATATTTGAGGAACTCATTGTTTAAAATATGCCCTTTGACTTAGAACTCAAAAGTCAACCTTAAAAGTCAAATTTAAAAAGTCAAATTTAAAAGTCAAACCGAAAAGCTAAATTTGAAAATTTGAAAGTTAAACGAGAAAGTCAAAGTTTAAAGTCAAAGGTCAAACTTGAAGTCAAAGTCAATTTTTTTAAGGTCAAAAGTCAAAAATAAAATTCAAAAATTAAATATCAAAACTTTTGATTGAAAATGAAATTTGAAAATTAAAAAAAAATTGATTTTTGGGCAAAAAATGTCAAAATTGCGAAACTTGGATCGAAATAAGAAGCCTTTTGACTTAAATTCGAAAGGAGTGTACCATGTGACAAGTTGGTTCAACTGGTAAGGTGCGTTCGTTGAGTAGGGATGAGACCCGGGTTCGAAACTCGGCAGCCCCCAAAAATCCCTTCCTTTTATAATAAGCGCTGAACGAGAAAGAAGGTTGCTGAACGAGACTATTGAACGAACACATGCGAGGTGTCAGGCCGAAAAAAAAGTGAACCAGAAATGCTGCTGGACTGTAAACCACCGAGCCGTACATGTAAGAGGCTGCTGAGCCATACACCGAACCATACACCCAGGCCGTATACTCCGAGGCCACCCTTCAACAGATGCGAAAAAAACGATGTTTTTCACACTTTTTGCTCCAAAACTCAATCCCGAACTCGTTTTTATAAAAAACGCGAAGAAAAAACCCTCCTTATTTTGCCAAGATCTATCCAAAAACGTAGAAATCCTTCAAAAATAAGATCAAATACGCTCCAGATCTGATAAATATGATTGATACAATCCTTGCTCTGATACCACTTGTAAGTCCCCAATCTGCTTGTGTATCAATTAGATCCGTTTGATTGTGCGGAATCTCAATCAAACGGATGATGCCAGATCAAAATAGAAGAGAAGTAGAAGAAGAATAAGATGAATCTAATCTATTGATGATATGAATCTTCAATCTATTGATTATATTAATGAAGTTCCTTACACAAGATTCACTTTCTCTCTCTATCACACCATAGAATACACACACTTAAGCTCCTATTGGATGTACACTCCTCTACCACTCCTCTCCCCCTTACACCTATATTTATAGGAAACATGGTTCGTACACGGGTTTACGGTCGTAAACCCGTGTACGGCCGTACACACATATAAAGCCGTAAACACCAAGCTGTTTACGATCCTAGACATAAAAATACATTTTCCTAGAAAGGTAAAGTATAAACCATAATTTCAGACCCAACACAATGGATAAAACAAGCAAATTTAAACTAACGAGGGATGACATGTGCAACTTTTAACCAAACAATGGATAGTCCTAGTTAATTTTTGAAAATATAGACTAAACACGCTTTTCGACACATCCATAAAGGATGAATGGTGTAATTTACCCAAAAAAATTCAATACAGATTCACAATGTGAATCTGCTCAAATTCACATTGTGAATCTGCCCACATTGACATTGTGAATCTGAGCAGATTCACAATGTGAATAATAGTAAGTCATTGTGACTGTTAAAATTGAAATATATACGGTTTAAATTCATAAAGTCAATCTGAACAAATCGAGATTTTTTAAATCGTTGATAGTGTTTATTAAAAGATGACAAAAATATGAGATTTTTGGTATAATTGATTTGTTTTATATATAAAAATAAACTTACATATTAAAAAACAACATAACAAAGTTGGTTTTTTCGAAAACAAAAAATTTATTTTTTATATATCAACATGGATCTCTATGGGAAAATGGTGAAAAATCGAGAACAACAATATATTCCCTTTTTTTTTCGATAAAAATCGTCGCTTAACAAAAATTTTAAACAGAAAAAGAGGTGGACTTTTGGTAAAGAGGTGGGTTTATTGTATAATCTGGTGTATGTGCATCTAATGTACAAGTGTACCAATTCTTTTGGCCGTTGATCGCTTTAAATTTCGACGCTAACGATTGATTCTTTGGTTTCTTGTTAATAATCATTCACTGTTGACCCTCATATATATATATATATATATATATATATATATATATATATATATATATATATATATATATATATATATATATATATAGTCCGGATCTAGTAGGAACCGCGAGAACTATTCTCCACCAATCATTTCGGCAATGACACAAAAGTCAAACCCATTTACTTGGTCGTGACACATTCGCATGTGGCGCATGTGCATGAAACGTAATACGGACTCAAGGGAATAATCATGTGTGACGAACATCCATTAAACGTCATTTATACGGGTTTTTCTTTTCCTTTTCATTTATTTGGGGTTTTTGTCGTTTTTTTACTATTTTTTTTTTATTTTTCGTTAAAAAATGTTCAATCTTTTTAAAATAGACTTATGCTCGGTTTTAATGTTTTTATATTTTTTGCGTTTTTTCCTGTTTTTTTTTATTTTTTATTTTTTAAATATCTTTACTACATACTTGATGATAGTATGATTTTTCTTTTTTTCTTTTTTGATTTTTTTAAACTAAAGATCGGTTTGAATTTTTAATGATTAATAATTATAAAATTTTAAATAAGAAGAATATTAAGGATCACAACATTTTTCATTCATATTTTTTTCTAAATCATATAATTTTTGAATCATAAAATTTTGAATCATAGGATTTTGAATCATAACGATAGTATGCATCATTTATTTTTGAATCATATTAATTTGGATAATAATACATTGAATTAAATAAAGTGATTGTTCAGTACAAACATTTGTATCATTATATTTTTTTAATTCATTTAATTTGAATCATAAAAAATATAATAATTAAGGATCATTAAATATTTGAATCAAAATATTTTTAGATCAAAACAATTTAAGGATCATATTGAATCATAATATTTTTGAATCATAAATATTTTCAATCATCTCTATTTGTTTCATATTATGTTCAACATTTTTTAAAAAAAATTTAATCTTTTAAAATAAAGTTTGGTAGTTAAACCACCTTATTTTTTAAAAATTCTTTTTATAAAGTCATTAGAATAGTGAGTAGAAATATTTCTTAAATTTGTATGATTTTTGGAGAATTTGTTTGCTAGGTTCTTTTATAAACATAAAAAATAAGAAAAAAGAAAACCAAATTTTCATAATTATGTTCATCTTGTAGAGAATTAAATTTTAAGAACTTTGGTTTTTCAGATTTTCTTTCAAAGAACAAAAACAATTATGGCTAAAAAACTGAACGGCTAGAAAAAAAACTCACCAACTAATAAGGGTTGCACACTTGTCATGTTGGGATGGAGGCACGTGTCAGCTCCTAAAGAAGCTACATGGTCAAATTTCCTTTTCATTTATCTATTTTCTTTTAATATTTTTTGCTTTTGTCACTTGTACCCTCCAAACAATTAACCTTCCCCGGAAATTATCAGAATATCGCAATTAATTACGAAAATGTCACATCATCTTGTGAGATTTCCATGATAAATAAAATAAAATATTGGCTATTTATTTTTTTAGTCTTAAGGTCAAAACGTGTCCTCATGGTTCCTACCACTTTTTGAGTTCATACTTGATCATATATATATATATATATATATATATATATATATATATATAGTTAGTTAGTTAGTTAGTTAGTTTGTTAGTTAGAGGTTCATTTGATACCATACTAATTTTCTGACTTGGGGACGCGATCCTAGCCACTCTTCTTGAAGATCTATATATATATATATATATATATATATATATATATATATATATATATATATATATATATATATATATATATATATATATATATATATAGGAGTTGGATCGAATGAGAACACCTAAAATGTTGAGAGCATGAGAACACATCTGGCCCATCTAAATATTCAAATTTAAGGCTATTATCAAACGGGTCATTTATGTTAATTCTAAAACTATTGGTAGTACAGTGTAACTTTAAAAATGGCATAAGGGTATAACAGTAATTGAAACTTTAGGTTAATCCTATAAATTCTCATTCCCACTCTTATTTCCATTGTCGTATCCATCTCTCTCTCTCTCTCTCTCTCTCTCCTTCTCTCTCTACCTAGGGTTGAATCAGTTGGCCGCCTCCATCATTTGCACACCACGATATCTTCATCTCTTAGCCTACCTCCATCGCACATTCAGTTTTCTTAGCCTTAATCGGACCTGCAAGTAGATTTCGAATTAGCCTCCTGCAACTCGATCTCAATCGGTCTCTTACAACCCGATTAATGGAAAACTGAGAGGGAGGTGTGTACCTGGTTTAGATCATAATCTATTCATGGAAAACCGAGAGGAAGGTGTGTTCCTGGTTCAAGTGCAATCGGATATCCGTCTTGAAAGACAAAAGAAGATGAAATCATTTTGCCTTTCTCTTTCGAACTAGCTAATTGTTCTAGATTTGGGACTCAGATTCATCATTGCCGAAGACAGGTGAAATACTTCCTTCTTTTGTTCACTTATGTCATTTCAATTGTAGCATCAATTGTTGGTCGTTTCGTTTAGTTTGATGGCTGGAGTGGTTTAACCAATTAAACTTGCCTTTGGATGATTCAGGGATGAATTTGGAATTCCTGTACTTCTACAAGACAATTAAATAAAGATTGTATTAACCTTTTGTTTTCTTATTTATTGTAATATAATCTAAAGTTCTTAAGTTATAATCTCAAACACAAATTATTGTTTCCAGAACTCAGATTCATCATTTCCGAAGATGAAATCATTCTGCCTTTCTTTTCCGCCTTTCTTTTAAGATTGCAACCAGACATCCATCTTAAATGACATAGGAATACGAAATTGTTTTTCCTTCGATCAAAATACATTTCAAGCTGCTCTGAGACCAAGGCTTCCTTTAATTTCAAAAGATGGGGAAGTTCATAACGAAGAAATAAAGAAATGTTTTTCCGAAGATGTGCAGGGATTATTGGATGAAAGGTTTCAAATTCAGATTTATGAAGGTTTTTGCATGTTCTATTAAATAAGGGTATTATACTTGTTCATGATAGAATGTTTATTTATTTATAAATAACAGTGTATTCATTTATGAATAACAGTGTATTCATGTGCGAATTGTTGTATGTATTTATGAATTGTAGTGTATTCATGTGAATGAGTGTAATTATTTATTTAGAGGTATTCATTTTATGATAGAATGTGTATTAATTTATGAATAGTAGTGTATTCATGTGAATGAGTGTGTTTATTCATGTGAATGAATTATTTGTAATTTGATGTGTATTCATTTGTGATTGGAGTAGTATTAGGTTTTTTGAAGAAACATTTCGTTTGTGAATACAAGTGTAACATCCATAAATTTTACACCAAATTTAAACTTTTCCAATCACAATTTAAACCCAAATAGTGTTTGTTTACAAATTGTTTTCAAATCGTTACTCATCAGAGTGTCCCAACAATAGATCGTAAGGATGAGGAGCGGTACGGTCACGCCTTCGCCTTGCCACGATCTTTTGAAGTACCTGAAACAATAACTGAAAACTGTAAGCCCAAGGGCTTAGTGAGCTACCCCCAAAATACCAACACCACACTGATAATATGATATCAGTGATAATCAATCAATCAATCAATATGAATATTGGGCCATCGCCCCGACTGGACCGCCCTACAGGGCCTACAGTCTAACTAAATCTATACCGAGCCTTCGGCATGATTGGACCGCCACGTGGGCCCACAGTCTCCCCGGACAGCTCATAGGGTATGTTGGCCTTCAGCACAAAGCAGGACCGCCCCAACCCAACCAACAAACAAATAATCATGTGCGCATAACTAACATATACCGGCATGTACAAACATCAAACCTATTTATCTTACGGATCATCAATCATGGCGATCTCTCATAACTAGAGCACGGGCCCAGCAGGCCACTAACATACCAATCGTTAAGGATCATAAAACATAACATACTGTCTATCCTGATTCCAATCTATCAGATCATAATCGCATACATCGTATCATAACCATAACAACTAAAGGGTCGACCTTGGTGCCTTAGATCCTTTTGATACAGTGAGGATAACTCACCTCGTAGATGTCGACTCGGTAGATAAATCCCAACTCCCGGATCACTCGCCAAACGCTCCTCCACCTATTACCACAGTACGAGCATACTCATAAATCCTCAACCTCACAAGTACTCCATAAACCAACCAGTCAACCCCAGGTCAAAGTCAAAGTCTTCAGTCAAGGTCAACAGTCCTTGTTGAGCTTAACTCGCCGAGTACGCTCGGCTACTCGCCGAGTTCTTTGAAATTCTTTCCTACTCGCCGAGTCATCGGGTGACTCGTCGAGTTCTTACGATTTTCGATCGAAACCATAAGGCCACCCGTCGAGTTTCCTTCTTGCAACACGTCGGCTACACACGCACTCATAACTTGGGGAAAACTCATCCGAATCGCTGAGTTGTTCATACAACTCGTCGAGTCTAAGGCAATCTTTATCGGACTCGCCGAGTTGGTCATCAACTCGTCTTGTTCAATGGCCATCTTCATATGAATCGTCGAGTCAACCTTGCGACTCGCCGAGTTCCTTCAGTCCTTAAGCCATACAGACTTATTTAAGCCATGTAATGGCTCCAAATTACAGATCCAAGCTTCTAGGACATGCTTTTCACGTAAAGTAGCAAACTTTACGTGCATGCATGACTAAAAAGGCTCTTAATGCCAAATCTAAGCTCTTAATGGGGTTTCATGCACAAGAAGGGCCTCAACCACGACAAAAAAAGAAACTTTATGATTCCAGAACTTGAGATGGGTCCAGATCTGAAGTTACAACTTCAGATCTAGCCCATGGCTCACCAATATGACTCCCAAAAATCCATAAAACCCTAATACTCAACCACAAAGAGATCTAGAAGAAAAGAGAAGTAAAGATTGCAACTTGATACCTCCAAAAGATGCTAGATGAGATAAGTTATGTTTCCCACACCTTCCTTGCCTCAACTCCTTTGCTCTTCAAGCTCTTCCCTCCAAGCCAATCTTCACATCAAGGACTGAGAAAGGAACGAATGGTTACCTCAAATGAAGTCTCTGAGCTCAGAAATCACTGAATTAGCACCTTCCTTGGTCTCATCTTGCCTTGCTCTTCTTCTATCTGCAAAAACACCCACAAATAGTCAAGGATCTTCCTCTTCTCTCTCACAAAATGCTCAAAGACTCTTTAGGGTTCTCTCTGGGGTTGGTGGCCGCAAATGACGGCCATAAGTCCCCATAAATAGGTCTCACACCCTGGAAATTAGGGTTTCATTAAACAGCATGGACTCGCCGAGTCTAGACGCGAACCCGCGTCCAACCGCGATCCTACTCGGCGAGTTTGAGCTCCAACTCGCTGAGTCTCCTCACAAAATACCAAAAATACATTAATAAATAATACCTGGGAATCCGGGCTGTTACAATTCTCCCCCACTAGAACTTGACTTCGCCCTCGAAGTCTCGCTCTGCAAATAACTCCGGATGCTGCTCGCGCATCTCACGCTCCGGCTCCCAAGTCATCTCGGACCCTTTCCGATGCTGCCACTGAATCAAAACAAAGGGTACCTCCTTGTTCCTCAGAACCTTGATTTTCTGATCTCTGATTGCCACTGGTCTCTCAGCATAATTCAGGCTCGCATCCACCTGTATATCCTCTAATGGAACCACTACCGACTCATCGGCTATGCATTTCCACAATTGCGACACATGGAAAGTGTCGTGAATCTACGCCAACTCTGCTGGCAAATCCAAACGATAGGCTACCATGCCTACCCTCGCAACCACCCGAAATGGACCAATATATCGAGGCCCCAACTTGCCCCACTTCCTGAATCGAATCACTCCTTTCCAAGGAGAGACCTTCAGGAGCACAAATTCGCCGACCTGAAACTTAAGCTCGGACCGGCGTCTGTCCGCATAACTCTTCTGACGACTCTGAGCGGTCAACAACCTCTATCTGACCTGCTGGATCTGCTTTGTCGTCTGAAGTATGATCTCGGTACTGCCCATAACACGATGTCCGACCTCTCCCAGCAGATGGGGGTTCGACATCTCCTCCCATACAACGGCTCAAAAGGCGGCATACCAATGCTCGAATGATGGCTGTTGTTATAAGAAAACTCTGCCAAGGGAAAGTACATATCCCAACTCCCCCCAAAATCCAACACACATGCCTGGAGCATGTCCTCGAGCGTCTGAATTGTCCGCTCACTCTGTCCGTCCGAATGGGGGTGATATGCGGTACTAAAATGCAGGCTTGTACCCAGCTCCTCATGAAACTTCTTCCAGAATCTGGAAGTGAAACGTACATCCCGGTCTGAGACAATCGAGATCGGCACCCTGTGCCGAGATACCACTTCCCTCACGTACATCTCTGCTAACTTCTCTGCAGAGGAGCTCTCACTAATAGCAAGGAAGTGGGCGCTCTTCGTCAACCTGTCTACAATCACCCAAATTTCATCGACTCCCCTAGCAGTCCTTGGCAATTTGGTGATAAAATCCATGGTAATCTGTTCCCACTTCCATTCGGGAACCTCCAACGGTTGCAATTTACCATGCGGCCTCTGGTGCTCGGCCTTAACCCTACGGCAGGTTAAGCACCTCTCTACAAACCACGCAACATCCCTCTTCATACAGGGCCACCAATACTCCCTCCTCAAATCCAAATACATCTTAGTGGCCCCAGGATGGATCGAGAATTTCGACCGATGAGCCTCCTCCATCAGAATGGTACGCGTCCTTCCCACAAACGGTACCCAAATCCGCCCCTGAAATGTCATAAGCCCCCGACCATCGGTAACGAACTCCGATACCAACCCTACCACACGCTCCCTTTTCTGGTTCTTTGATCTCATAGCCTCAGCCTGTGCTCCACGAATGGTGTCCAACACCGGAGCCATCACGGTCAAACGAAAACATACACCTCGACGGGGCGTTCTCCGCCCTGCGACTCAGGGCGTCGGCTACCACATTAGCCTTGCCCGGATGGTAAAGGATCTCACAATCATAAGCTAATCCATCAAATACTTCAGGCTCTTATGGTCCGTGTATATCGTACACCGAACCCCATACAGATAGTGACGCCAAATCTTGGGGGCGAACACCACTGCCCCCAACTCTAGATCATGGGTGGGATACCTCGACTCATGTGGCTTCAGTTGCCTCGATGCATATGCTATCACATGCCCTCTCTGCATCAGCACCGCTCCCAACCCCAAGATCGATGCATCACAGTATACCAAAAAGTCCTCCATTCACTCCGGGAGGGCTAAGATCGGGGCCTCACATAACCTTTGGTGAAGCGTCTCAAAGGAGGCCTGCTGCTCGGGGCCCCATGAAAAAGCGACACCCTTCCGGGTCAACCTGGTGAGTGGCACTGCGATCTTAGAGAAATCCTTGATAAATCTCCGATAATAACCGGCCAACCCTAGAAAACTCCTGATCTCGGAGGGTGACCTCAGCACCTCCCAACTCATCACCGCCTCAACTTTGGCTGGGTCGACCAATATCCCTTCCTGGTTAACGAGATGTCCCAGGAACTAGACCTCTCGCAACCAGAAATCAAACTTGGAGAATTTGGCATAAATCCTCTCCGATCTCAGAACTCCGAGGACCTCCCTCAAATGCTCCTCATGCTGCTCTCTAGATCTCGAATATACCAAGATATCGTCGATGAATACAATCACTTACTGATCCAACATCGGTCTGCACACCCGGTTCATGAGATCCATGAACACTGCCGGGGTATTGGTGAGCCCGAAGGGCATCACCACAAACTCATAATGCCCATAACGCGTCCTGAATGCTGTCTTCTAGATGTCCTCATCTCGCACCCTCAACTGATGATATCCAGACCTCAAATCGATCTTGGAGAACCAAGATGCTCCCTGCAACAGATCGAACAAATCATCGATCCTCGGCAACGGGTAATGGTTCTTGACCATCAACCTGTTCAACTCCCGGTAATCAATGCACATCCGGTGTGAAACCATCCTTCTTCTTGACAAACAGGATAGGCGCTCCCCACGGTGAGCTGCTCAACCGAATAAACCCCTTCCCCAATAGCTCCTGAAGATGCGAGGATAACTCTTGCATCTCTGGAGGTGCAAGACGATAAGGCACCTTGGCGATAGGCGCGGCCCCCGGAACCAAATCGATACTGACCTCTACTTGCCTCACGGGAGGCACACCCGACAACTCCTCTGGAAAGACATCCGGGAACTCTCGCACTATCGGAACCTCCTCCACTGACCTCGGCCTCTCAAAATCAACTTGCGTATCCGACACGTACGCCACAAAACTCTTACAGCCCTGCTGTAGACACTGCCTTACCCTAGCGGCCGAACAAAATGCTAATCCAGAACGTGTACCCTCGTCGTACACCGTAAGAACTCCCCCACTAGGGTTTCTTATGGTCACCAGCGGTCCCTCGCAGTCGATAACCGCACCAAATCTGCTCAACCAGTCTATGCCCACAATGACACAAACGTCACCCATCGTAATAGGAATCAAATTGATCGGAAACTCAACATCGAAAATCTCGAATACGCACCCATGGATCACCTCCGTGGCATATATCACTCTCTCGTCAGCTGTGGAAAGCCTCAGAGGCCGACTCAACGCCTCGCAACTAACACTGATATGCTGACTAAAAGCCAAAGATACAAAAGACCGACTCGCACCCGAGTCAAATAACACCAAGGCAGGTACATAATTCACAAGAAAAAGTACCTACGCATAACATAATATAAGCATAATATCTCAACATCAAAATAAATACATGAAATAATACATACCAGCCACGACATCGGGCGCTGCGCGGACCTCCTCCGCGGTCAACTGAAAGGCTCTCCCTCGTGCCCTCGGCGCCTCGGCCTTCACTGGCCGACTCTCGGTAGCTCTGATGGCGGCAGGGGCAGATCTTTGAGGTGCTCCCTGAGCTGATCCCCGCAACTGCGGACACTCCGCGTTCCGGTGTCCGGTCTGATTGCAGTGAAAACACACTGCAAATCCCTTGGGGCAGTCCTTGGCCATATGCCCCTCCTTGCCACATTTGTAGCAAGATCCAGCTCTACATACTCCATCATGACCCTTGCCGCACTTTCCACAAGTGCGGCCCCTCTGGCTCCCAGATTTGGGATCAGCGGGCTTGACCCGCTTGGCTGCCGGCTGGGATTGTGTCGGTCGCCGATCCCTCCCCTGAGACTCCGCCTCCTCCCTGGCCTGAGTCTCTAGCTCAATCTCCCTCTTCCGGGCATTTGCCTGAAGCTCAGAAAATGTCCGGTACGAGGAGTTCGCCACGAACTCCTTAATGTATCGCCTCAAGATACTCAAATATCGGCTCATGCGTGCCTGCTCAGTGGACACGTGCTCAGGGCAGAACATCGCCCTATCGTGAAACATCCTGGTAATCACCGTAACAGACTCAGTACCCTGGTTGAGGGTCAGAAACTCCTAGGCTAAACTCTCCCTCTCCACCTGGGGAACGTACTCATCTTGGAACATGGCAGTGAACCTCTCCCAGGTCACTGCCGCAAGCTCAGCAGGCGAAAAGTGCGCTGTCATAAACTTCCACCAGTCCTTCGCTCCCAAGCGAAGCTGGTTCAGCGCGAACCGAACTCTCAGATGCTCAGGAGATGATCAAGTGAAGAAACACCCCTCTATGTATGAAATCCATCTCATAGCCGCCACCAGGTCCTGGGTCCCATCAAACTCTGGTGGTTTTGTGTTGCTGAACTCCCGGAACAGCAACGCGTCACCACCCTGCGGCCTCGCAGCAGCAACAGCTGCAGTGGCAGCCGCAACAGCAGCTTCCGAAAGAGCAGCATAATGCTCGTCGAAAGTCTCAATCAGCATGGTCTTAATAGACCCGAACATCTCTGGTATCTCTGCCCTGATGGCCGCAGCCACCTCCTCGTGGATGATCTGACGGATCTCCTCATCACTAGTCCCACTGCCCTCTGGCATATGACGTGTCCTCACCATGATCAACCTCTGAAATACAACATACGATAAATTAGAATTCATTCGAGCATGCTCACACTCGACAACTCTTTCCTCCCTGATCCTTGGCATTCCGAAGGTTCTTATTTGAACTGTACACCGCTCCGGTGCCTTCAGTAGTACGGGCCCAATACTACTGTCCGCACTGTTTCAGTATACACCCCAAATCCTCCCCTTCGGATTCCAAGTTCCAAGTACTCTATCACTCTCTAACAGATCTCTCATAAGCTCCTCGCTGCTACCTATTCACTCTCAAGCATCTCATAGCAACTCACTTTCCCCTAGGCTAAGGCATCACAAATCAGGGCACTCTAGTCCTAATAGGAATACCTAGCCTGCTCTAGCAAAAGAATACATCATATCAATCTCATAAACATATAGTATAAGGGTATTTTGGGAAATCACCGTTCGGGCGCTGACTGATCATACACACGTTTCTGCTATGAGTTTCTCTAAAAATCTTTTACTTCTTTTATAAAATTTGGTTCTCTTTTGAAAATATTTTCCAAATCCTCAGTTTGAGTTCAAATACCCCCGAAGGTGTACCCGAATCCCTCAAACCAAGCCTCTGATACTAACTTGTAATGTCGTAAATTTCAAAACAAATTTTCGAATTTTATAAAAACATAATTCACTTAATATTCATAAAACACCCATGTTTGAAATTCAATCCAAGTCATACAAAAATCCCAAGATCTCATAATCATAAAATCCCGTGCGTGTGTACTGATCAAGCCGGCGCCTTCCCACGGTCGTCACTAGTACCTAAAACAAATAACACCAAACACTGTAAGCACAAAGCTTAGTGAGTTCCCCAAAATACCACATATAACACATATTAGCCACTCGAGGCTATAACTCTGTGGGTCCGTGCACCCAAACTCTGTGAACCCTAAGGTTCTAACTCTGTAAACATGCACAACATAAATCACATAGAAATAATGCAGTACAACACATAACATACATAGCATACAAATACTTTGTCACATAGCTCTGATTACCTACTCAAGGTAAAGTATAGTGAGAAGACTCACCTCGTGTATCTTGATAATCGCAAGTCCCTGAATCACTCGTGCTCGATCCCTCGAGCTATAATCCTCCTATATACAACACATATCTCTAATTAACACTTCCAAGACTAAGGTTGATTAACCTTACTAAGTCAACACTAGTCAACTCTGGTCAACGGTCAACTTTGACCGGACTCGGCGAGTGCATTAGAGCGACTCGGCGAGTCTATGCGCATTCACTGACTCCCTCAGATCCTCTCTTGGCACGTCGAGTACCTCCCTAGCTCGACGAGTTCCACCTGGCATGAATCGCGGGGCAACCACGACTCAACTCGCCGAGTCTTAAGAACAACTCGGCGAGTTCCGGCTTGACTCGGCCCCATAAAGACTCTCCCTGACTCACTGGGTCATCCCCCAACCCGATGAGTCCGCCCATTGAACACATTATGTGAAACCCCAACCCTACTCGCCGAGTCCCAAGAACAACTCGGCGAGTTCATGCCATGCACAAACTCTATTGACCTTCTGAGGTCAGATCTGCTTTCCCAAACCTTAGATCTGGCCTTCCCAAGCACATTCATCACGTAAAGTTACAATCTTGGTGCTTATGCAAAGGTCCAAAGGCCTTATTTGATGATATGGTCTCTAGAATGCTATTATAAGCTCATGGCCTCCATTAACACTCATAAAGCTTGAGGGAAAAGGGTCTCTGGACCTCTTTGGTTCCAGATCTAAAGCATCAACACAAGAAGAGGCCAATTACTCCCATGGATCATTCCACAAAGAAACCCTAAATCTAAGATTCACATCAAGGACTGAGAAAGGAACGAATGGTTACCTCAAATGAAGTCTCTGAGCTCAGAAATCACTGAATTAGCACCTTCCTTGGTCTCCTCTTGCCTTGATCTTCTTCTATCTGCAAAAACACCCACAAATAATCAAGGATCTTCCTTTTCTCTCTCACAAAACGCTCAAAGACTCTTTAGGGTTCTCTCTGGGGTTGGTGGCCGCAAATGACGGCCATAAGCCCCCTTAAATAGGTCTCACACCCTGGAAATTAGGGTTTCATTAAACAGCGTGGAATCGCCGAGTCCAGACGCGAACCCGCGTCCAACCGCGATCCTACTCAGCGAGTTTGAGCTCCAACTCGCCGAGTCTCCTCACAAAATACCAAAAATACATTAATAAATAATACCTGGGAATCCGGGCTGTTACAATCGATGTTCAACACCTCTGCAACCCTCCTACAATCGAAAAAGCACAACCCCAAACACCCCACCTCAATCGTTGTTGTTGCAGCTGCTCTGATTCCCTTCCAAATCGTTGCTATCGATGACGAGAAAGAAACCACGATGAGACTTGCCGGGGAGCAGCCTTGCCACCTCCTTCGGTTATTTATCACATCTTCCCCCTTTTGCACCTTTCTTTACCGAAGTTGTTGTCGTAGCTTACCTGTTTCACTCGGATCTTCCTTCATTCCTTCTCCTTCGCAGATTAATGCTTAAGCAGCCCTTGCTACATTCGATCTTATTTTTCCTTCATCGGTCCGATTGAGCACCTATGACACTCCCTTTGATCGGCGACTGCAGCTTCCTTCCTCCCATGTGTGTTTTGATGCCGGATCGGGAAAAGGAACAACGAAGGAGGGCTCGCCGGAGATCGATGCCACCCCTCCTCACAATCACCAGCCACTGTTGGAGACTCCAATCGTCCGCCTCACTCATTTCTTCCCTTACTCAATCTGAAAAGCTACATTTATTACAAATCTAAAAACCAGGGTTAGAGATGGTGGTTGAAACAAAACCCAGAAACACCTTTAAAAATGAAAACACACACATACACAAATCAAAATTGTTGACTGTGTTTTGGGTGGAGAGAGAGAGAGAGAGAGAGAGGCCTTTTTAATTTTTTAATTATTAAAATAAATAAATAGGTATTAATTTTTATTTAAAAAAAAGATATATTTTTTAGGTGCAAAAATTGTCATTTATATGTGAAAAGACAAATATACCCTCATGTGAGATGCACGTGAGGGGGTTAACAGCAATAACTTAACAGAAGTTAAGTCGGGGGACGATTTCTACATACAAACTAGGCCAAAAGAACCATGAATAAAAAAAAAGTCGAGGTTTGGACTGAAACCTCAAAAAATGCATACCACAAGGACCATTTTTGCAATTTTGTCTTTTTTTATATTTGTTGATTTTTTTTTAAGTTTTCCCATTCTAATTTGATTTGTTACAAATACATAATACTAAAGTAAATGAACCTTGGTAGGATTATATCCTTATGTTCAAAGACATATTAGTAACATAAATAATGATTAAATTATCGGATTGTTTATTATATATGTCAAATATTATATTAATTGTGTATTGCTTGTAGGGGTTCAATGGACACGTCTGAGTGTAATTTGATTACACTCAATGTTTTGCATCATAGTTTATTTTTTGAATTTGGCTAAAAATACATCTCATTTTACCATTTAAACACTCTAATTAATTTTTGAAATATTTTTATAAGTTAAAATTGCATTGTTTCTGAAAAAAATGTTTATAAATAATTAATTATAGGTTGATTTTTTTGTAAAAATGTAATGTCTTATTAACAATATCATTTTTCTTTACATTAAAGTTGCCATAAAATTTTTGAGGTTGTCAATGTGGTCAATATTACTAGCCAGAGTCTGTATGTTACCAATAAAAAAAAGTATTAGCATTAATGATTTTATGTTGTAGTTTGTTTGTAATATTGAAGCAAACAACGTGTTGTAGGTTATTAGCTGACTAGTTATAATAGCATGCGACCACCACCATAAGGATGAGTTTGTTGCGATTCATGAACTTAAACACTATTATCTCAATTTATCTATAATTTTTAACAATATAAAAACCTATAGTGATTCAGTTTATGCATATTTTAGCCTAGTAGTTGCAGGTTTACCGTAGTTTGCAGCTACCATACATCAGAAGACTATATAGTTTCAAATGCCTTGTCAATGTCCATTTTTATGTGATAAATTATTTTATTAACCTTGTTGACGAGACTTTTACAAACCTAAGGATTATTATTTGAACTCTTTATTTTTTCAAGTATTACTATTCGTTTCGGTTATTCACCCTACCGTGACATATACAATTTCTTACTAGTTGGTACCCTTTCATCCTAATTGCACTTGATTCTGAGTTAAAATGGACAATTCTTTGTTATAGGTGGATTGGATTTTGTGGGTTCAACACTTATTCGAGCTTTTGATCCAAGATTAACATCTCTCCACCTTGCAACATTTGATTTGTGAGGCTATTCGATTTAATTTCACTATCATGGTATCAGAGAGTTAACACCCTCCCCGTTCATCTTCCACTTTCTCTCCCTGCGCCTCTCCCTTCTGTCCGTTTTCTCCTTCTGTTCTTCTCTTCTTCTTCCATGGCGAGCACTTCTGATGCTTCAATCCTACTGAACACCTTAATGCATATGATAACAGTCAAACTTAACTCCACTAATTATTTATTGTGGAAGAATTAGATGAACCCTATTTTAACTTATCAAGATCTGTTCTCTCATGTCGATGGCTCCCTCCTGTGCCCACCCAACACCATCACTGTTGGAGACAAATCAACTGTGAACCCGAAATTCTTGTCCCGAGTCATCAGCGGTGCATCATCATTCTCCAAGACTCATTATTGGAGGAGGCTATCGCTGTTATTGTGGGGCTGTCAACTGCTCGACAGATCTGGGTCACCCTTGAACACGCATATGGAAACTCTTCAATTGAACGGTTGCACAACCTCCGTGATCAACTTCGTTTGATCCAAAAGGGAACCAAGACTGTTGCTGAATTTGGACGAGCTTTCAAAGTCCTATGTGACTTGTTGATGCAGAGGATCAATTGCACTAGTTTTTATGTGACTTCGGGCCTATCTTTGAGACCTTATCGACTACCGTTCGTTCAAGCAGACCTGCCTCGTCCTTCGCTGACTTACTTGCTCGGGCTGAAAGCCATGAGTTATTCATCAGGGCTCTTCATCACTCCGCCACACCCCCAGTTGCCTTCAGTGCTAATTTTGAATCACGTGTGTCCGCTTCTGTTTCTCTTACTCGTGGGGGACGTGGCTCTTATCGTGGTGGTAACAATGGGGGGTCTTGTGATGGTCATGGCAATCGGGGTGGTAGACGCAGTCCCCACTGTCAGTTATGTCGCACCAATGGGCACTATACCACTGTGTGTCCCGATCTTACGAAATTCGCTGCTAGGATTGAAGTGAAGGATAATAAATTAGCCTTTGCCTTCTTATCTCAGTGTCATGTTTCATCTTCAAACCCTGATTGGTTCATTGACTCTGGTCCAACTGACCACGTGACCTCCACCGCTCACTCGGTCTCCGATGCTTCATCCACTATAGGTAAAGAAACTTTTATGTTTGGGAATGCCAAGTCCCTCCCTGTTACTCACAAAGGGCACCCAATCCTCAATAGAAACATTTTTTTGAATGACATCTTGGTTCTCCCAAATCTCACTCACAACCTGTTATCTATCAGCAAACTAACTAAAGATAACTTGGTTGATGTCTTACTTTCTTACCCTTCCTTTTCCATTCAGGATCTTCACACCAAATAGGTTCTCGCCAGTGGAAGATGTGAGAATGGTCTCTATGTTCTCCACCCAAGTGATCAAGCGTTTGTGTCTCACTCAAGCCCCAAAGCATCGTTTGAAGTATGGCATTGCCACTTGGACCATGCCAATTTTGATATTATTACCTCTTTACAAAAACTTGGTTACCTTGTTGTGAATGCACTTTTACCTAAACCGGGTTTATGTTCCCTGTGTTAACTTGCTAAAAGTTAACGGTTACTATTTGACATAAATAAAACTCGTGCCTTAAATTTATTAGATCTTGTTCATTGTGATCTATGGGGACCCTCCCCGGTTACTTCAAACGATAATTATAGATATTATGCCGTATTCGCTTTTCTTGGTTGTACCCCCTAAAGGCAAAATCTGAATTTTCATGTGTTTTAGTGAGTTTCATACAAATGGTTCAAACTCAATTCTCCAGAAAAATCAAAATCTTTCAAAGTGATGGGGGCACTGAATTTCCTAATAATCAAGTCAAGTCAACTGTCACACCCCAAAACCGAGAACGGCGGAATACGTTCTGGGGTGGAGGACGTCATGTCAAGTATCACAACATATGTAGTATATTAATCAAAGTACAACAACCATTGCACTAATAGTAATAACTTTTCATAGGTTACATTTCACAGCAACATCAAAGTAAATACAGAGAATAACATAGATGCAGCTTGGTATTAGGCTGTCTTCTCAAAAGCTCCCAGGATGTACCTGTCTATCGATGACCTGAGAATAGAAGTTATTTTGAAAGCGAGTATCAGCATATTTAAATATTGGTGAGTTCATAAGTATTTAATGATATTAGTATAAATACATATTTTATTTCAAAATAAGCTCATGAAAGATGGTGGTTTAGAATCTACAGAGTATTAGAATTCCTTCCAGAAAATCCTATATTTTCTAAATAAAGGTAGTCTTCTACCAAGACCTAATTGTTTATGTTTAAGGAGTAATTTCCCCAAAGTACTATCATTATCAAAATATAGTTTTTACTTTAAAGGAGTTATGAGAAAAGCCTCAAGTAAAAATAATAAGGGAAAATCATATTTTTCATCAGCAGGAACATTGCTGGTTTAAAAGTAAACAAAACTTAAACTCCAGGCGGCACGCCTCGCAAAGTTTAAAAATAAGTAAAACATAGACTCCAGGAGGGTATTGAATGGACAATACGCCTGGCTCAGTTTAAAACAAGGAAACACAGACTCCAGACAGTATTAAATGAACGATACAATTAGCAAAGTCTAAAACAAAGAAACACAGACTCCAGACAGTATCGAATGAACGATACAGCTAGCAAAGTCTAAAACAAAGAAACACAGATGCCAGTCAGTATCGAATGAATGATACAACTAGCAAAGTCTAAAACAAAGAAACACAGACTCCAGACAGTATCATATGAACGATACAGCTAGCAAAGTCTAAAACAAGGGAAAACATAGACTCCGGGAGGGTATCGAATGAACGATACGCCTGGCTCAGTCTAAATAAAAGGGTGAATGTGAACTCGTATGTATCCATGCTGATTGACGATCGAATCCTTGATGACCCTCCAGGTCATGCGATGTATGGTGACATCTGTCACCCATTGGGCCTTACCGGCTCGGACTGTAGCTAGTAGTCAAGGTGTGGGAGTGTCTGTCCCGCATAGATCTATACACATGATGTCCGCTCTCCCTCCAGGAGACTCTGGTTACACGGCGATGGCGCTTGGAAGCGGCATATCGGTAAATAGTACGTCACATTCTATTTAAAGTAGTATAGTAATAGTATAGACTCACGAATGAACTGACTCTTGTGGAATTCTTCATACTAGAAAGAGTAAATAGAATCTCCTAACTATTCCTATAATAGTTACTAACGTTTCAGGTATATGAATGATAAATTGAAGGATGCCTTCGCTACCCAAAGGAAATGAACTGGTTGATGGAAACCTTTATGTCTATACATGTATACCTGATATATAACTAATATTTAAACGACCTTAGGATGGATAACCGATACCCACCAGACCACATCCCAACGAGGAAAAGGAAATAAGGCGAGTTAGCCGTTCTAAGTCCTTTAAACATTATTTATATAAATATACAAATATAGGCATACATTTAACGAAATAAAAGCATAGAAGAAAACTTAGGTAAAACCTTTGGTAAATCTTTACAAATAAGAATTTACGAATTGATGTCAGTTTATAAAACAAGCTTTGAAAACCTTTGGAAAACCTTTGAAAAAACTTTGGAATACTTTTGATAATCTAAAAGAGAAATTCATACTTTAAACAAGATTTGAAAACGAGATTGGAAAAGCTTTTGTTGGGTGAAGTAGTTTAACATGTAAAAATCCATTTGCTATACAGTTATTAATCATGTGTGATTGATATAATAACTCTATAGTTAAACTTGTATCCCCCCATAAAAGCATTTAAAATCAATTAAAAGGTTAATTCAGGGGTATGAACTCACCTGACATGGGTGATTCTGATGAACGGATGGTATAGGATGCTAAGTGTCAAGTGAGGACTTGACGACACACGCAAATCCTATTTGACATGTAATGATACATTTAAGTATCTAATTAGTCATTTAACAACCAATTATGCAAGTAAGGTCATCCTAAAGCATGGAAACACTTTGCTACAAGTGCTAGGAGTACCAAGGGTTGCATATAAAGAGAGTATGGCCTCACATTAGAGTTTACTCCTCAAATGGTGGCCCTTAGGGGTGTTTACGGTTTCTGGACCATAACCCCCATGAATTTACGGTCGTAAACTCATGGTAGTTGTGCCATGGGGTGTTTAAAGGTCTTATCTCACTCAAGGAATTATGCTAGACTCGAATCAAGGGCTATGGAAGTGACTAGGGCTCAAAAAGGACACTTTATGGAGTTTACAGTTTTTGAACCACTCCTTGGGGAGTTTACGATCGTAAACACATGGGTTTATAGTCGTAAACTCATGTTTGTCCATTTTTCTTGTGATTTGGTGGTTCTAGGTTAAGAATGCAAGGTTCTAGTCCCATAAACAAACCATATAAGGTGTTAAGGGCATCGAAACACCCTTTCGGAGGTGTTTACGGTTTTAGGAGATCCCCAAACCGTAAAATCACATGAACATGGGGAAATGATGATTTTCGAGTGCTAAACTCATCAAGGAAAGGATCTATGCTAGTTGTTAAGGCTTAGAATGAACCAAGGCACACTTTGGCACCCATTTTAGGGTTTAAGGTCCAAGAACACCTTGGACCGTAAACACCTTGTTCTTGGTGTTTCTTGGATGATTTCTTGACATATGGAAGTATAACAAGCTTTAATATATGCTAGGATAGAAGAACTTACGTATACGAGGGTTGGGGACGAAAGCTTGACGATCCTTGGGAGAGAAATTGGGTTTTCTCTAGCTTGAAATGGAAGAAATGAAGAAAAATGGCTAAGTGCCATATATATAGTCATTGGGGTTTACGGTCTAAACTCCGAGTTTACTCCCGTAAACTCCAAATTTTTGGAGTTTCGCGACTTACGTTAAACTCGACAACTCTATACTTCCTTATTTTTTGTTCGCTTGACGAATATTATTCAAAATATTCCAACGGGCTTAAATCCGGCCAAAAATATTTTGAGATAAATTTGGCTAACTAATGGATTTCTTAATTGTGGAGTTTAATACAATTAAAAATTTCGGGTTGTCACATCATCCCCCCGTTAGAGGGAATTTCGTCCCGAAATTAGAGTTTAAGCAAGGAAGTAGGCATGAAAAATCGAGTAAAGAGATGAGGGTACTTCCTATTCGGTTGGTCCTCGTGCTCCCAAGTGAACTCCGGTCTTTGCTTGGCGTTCTAGCGAACCTGCACTTAACTGGATGCGAATTTCGTTTCGTTCGCTTGATCGCTCGATTCATGATTCCTACAGGTTCCTCTACGAATTTAGGGTTCCCAATGATTTCTATCACGACAAGTGGGATTTTACAAGTCACGTCGGACAAACATCTTGTTCATGTTGGAGACACGAATAGACCACGGTGGAATTTATGGAATTCCAAAAGTAGTCGTGGTCTGACAAGGGTTGGACCAATTCTTATAAAGAATCTCGGATGGTTCTAAGCTCTCGGAAAGATAGAGCTTTTTAGTACTTAGAACATAATGTACTTCTATGGTGAGATCATCATTGGCGTGATCGCCATTTTGAAGTTCCAAAAGTTCTCTCATATCGGGGGTGTAGTTCTCGGGTTGGTTCTTAGAAGACTCATGTCGTCTTCGGATTCGTATTCCCTACTGATTGGCTTTCAGAGGTTTTCTGGATCATCGGATGTATTGGCTACGCACTGGTATCTATTGTTTACAGGACATCTATCTCGATTTAGTGCAAAAATGGTCCTGCACTTTTGACTCTCGAGGTGTTTCTAATGGGAACTCTCAAAGTCGGTGGGATAGGTTTTTACCGAACGATGTTTAGAAGGTTTTAATTATCATTATTGTCTAACAGATGCTTTCACAGTATGATTCCTAACAGGAAAGAATCATTCTCTTACTCGCTTCACTGTTTCATGGATATCAGTCTCAGATCAGGGCTAGCTTAGCCCTTAGAGATTTCCTGAGGTGCTGGATTATTTCAGGAGGTGGTTCTACCATTTCTTTACAAATAGTATCCTTTGGAACACCTAATAGCCCCAACGACTCTCTAAGACATGCCCACATAAGGTGTCGGGACTCTCTCCAGCTCATAGGAAGCGCGTGCTCTCGTATAACCCATCGACTAGCACCCAGACCGGTGTCGAGTCTAAAATCTCCTTACGACCTGGGTTACGTAGTTTGACACAACTTATCGCTTACTTTCCTCAAGTATCCTTGGTCACGAAGGTTATCCTATGGTTCTTGGCATTCTAGTATTCACTTCGGTGAATGCGGTCGATCGTCTAAAGGGTGATGGTGACTTCTTTCGCATGAGAAGGTGGTGTGTCCTAGGCACTACTCTTCTGTAACGGGATGGACGAAATGCCTGAGTAGTGCGAGTATCCTTTACAACTACTATTCCGGTGTTTTTGAGTTTTCTCGATCTAGATTTAAATCTAGAGAGTGTAGGGTGCCGTCACTCGGGTCTTATAATTTCCTCATCCATTCTCCTCATAGTTTAACCTATTACAACTCCCGGGTTTCCGGGATCTCTGCGGAGATGCTTAATTCGTGGGGTTAGGCACGAATGGATACTCATAGTCAATGTTTGACTCTTACGACTCGAGTTACTTTTCCTAGCCGAGGATGTTAGCTACTATGTTGGCTCAACCGGGATGACGAAAATTTCCCATTTGTGGTTATTTTAGTAGCTCAACCCGTAGTGGTTCTCTTGACTCAAGTTCCTTTTTTATGGGACAGGATGAAGGGTCTTATTATAAGGTTCATGGTAATCCCCATACTCGGCTTAATCACTAATACTCGATGTATGCAAGTCGTGTATAATTGAGAATGATGGGATGTTCAGATGTGTGGCCCCACCCCAGACTCACAACCAAACAGGGAACAGGGGGTAGGGAGGAAGCACACATCTTAAATCTTATTGATCTAAATTATATACCTCTCTAATGCATATACTCAGTAGTAGCAAGTTAATCCTATGAGTTCCTTCTCTTGATTCACAAATCCGATTGTGAGGTGCTAAGGGTCTTTCTGGGGGACCTACGGAGTAGGTTTCGGGTGGTTATCGTCTTCTGGAATACCTACAGTGTCTTTCGCTTTGGGTTCTATCTGTCTAAGGAGGGGTTGGTTAACAGCGCGCGATACCCTTCTCCTGGTTATATCGGAAGGTTTTAGATAAGAGAGACGACCGACGGATTGCATTAGGTTTTATTATTAAGTTCGGAAGAACCTTTATTTGCCGAAATGGCTATGGTGAAAGTTCTCTTTACATAACACTAGGAATTTACACATGGTTGCACTAAGTCGAACCATGATTGATAGATGCGTCGAAGTAGCCATACATCGACATGATATGGAATGAAGGTCGATAGGACCATGTGCTGAACGGGCACACAAGTTCTGGGCGTCTCAAGTTTTGTCCATGGTAGCACTGTCGCGGATACTTGGACCGATGGAATCGACGCAGGACTCTAGGGGGTCCTGATGTTTCGGAATAATGTACTTTTCGTGAATGGATTTCTCACGAGGTCTCTCTATAATCGCCTAGTATACACTAGTGATGTATAATTAAGGTGGAAAGGACTGTTGACGGAGCGACTCTGCCCTAAATCCACAACCCAACGAGGAACAGGAAATAAGGCAGCATCACTCACTCGAGGTCTATCAATCTTAATTATACATGGCCTTAACGTATATATCGTGCCATTATAGCTTTACCTGATGGATTTTTGAATTTTACAACAGTGCTGCGACTTTCGCCTTAACGAGAGTGTAATTACAGTTAGAATTGATTTATTAAAGTTCTCGGTTAACTACTCGGGATCGAGAGAGACGTACCAAAATTCTACTGGGTTCCTTGACGCTTCTCCCTAGGCATTAGGGTTATACTCCTCCTGTGCCCTTGTCGTTTCCCTCAGTTGGGCAGTCCCTCTTGAAGTGTCCAATTTCACCACATAGGTGGCATACTAGACTGGTCCCCACATTGGTGGTTGATGTAATGAGCTCAACCGGGGCTCTGCAGGTACGAGAGGTATGCCCCTTCATGTTGCACCTAACACAAAAGAGCGGCAGATACCATGATGATGGTAGCTACATTTGCTGCAATGGGGGAGGTTTCCTAGGTATGGCCTTCTAGGTGTCGGGATGGAAGGGTTGGCAGGGGTATTGACTACCTCAGCTCGTTGCCCTTCGGAAGGTCCTTGAGCCGAGGTACTTCCTTCCTCATTCTTGAACTTTCTCTTCAGTGGATTTGGTTGAGGTTCTTGGGTGGCTGGGTACACGGGTGTTGGTTGCTGTTGTCCATTGCTATAATCGGAAATCCCTATAAGGCTCCTGCTAACATTGGCATTGCTAGCGTTCAGGTGAGCCATGACAGCTGTTACGGCTACTGAAACTGCAGCTTGAAACACAGCTTCATCGAATAAGAGAGTCGGTGTCTTGACAGCGGGTTGCTTACGTTTCTTTGGAGGCATGGTTTTTCCTACACGAAAAGGAACACAAGGCGATGAGAGATGATGATTAACTCTAGACGTATCTATTCTTACTATAATAGGCATAAATTTTTCCCGCGCCTCGGATATTGGTTATCTGAGTGTCGACCTACATCCCTATGATGTAGTTCGGGTATCAAGGTAGGAATAAGAGTATCGGAAAGCTATAAGATGGGAGTCGTTCCTACTAAGTTATCTTTATACTGGAGAGATTTGCTCTCCGGCTTTGGAAAGATTTGAGGACAGTTCAGAACGAAAATCATGGAAGAAAGGCTCATGAAGACTTATGGCTACACACTCTCAATCGAAGTTTTGGGATCCGATCTAATCGTATTACTTTCGACGGGGAAAGGCGATTTGCCTAGCACATAGTGTGAGTAGTGTAATCACTAACTCACTAAATTGTATTATTTTATGGGTGTATTAGCGCGACGATAACGAGGAAAAGACACTTCTCAGGTTCCATGTATTGGCTCCCTCTGTCTACCTCTTATCCTTGACTGGGACCAGCGTTGGTTTTCTTTGGGTAGTTACCTATGGTTCTCTTCTCGAGTAGACATATTGAATTTCTACTCCGTCTTACTTCCGATTCTGTCTCTGAGTGTCATCACTGCCTTACTTCTGATCCTGATCCTGAGTGTCATTGCTTCATGATGGATGACTGGAAATCTTGGAACTTCAGGCGAATTTCCCACCGATGTCCCTAAAAGGTATAGGCACTTGGTGGTTTCCATAGCCTTGTCCTAGTTCATTTATTTCCGCACTGGAAATCTTCTCAATAAACCTCTTCTGGGTCTGAATCAACTCTTCTGTCGTACACTGAAGTGGATAAGTTTCTCTAAAGGGTTTCGTGTGAGAATGGAAATGTCTAAAGAATCCTAAGAGATTATTAAAACATTTCCCTGGGTGATCCATATCGAGTCCTGCTACAATTACATAGGGTACAAAAATCATATATAACTTAGATCCGATAGGCCTTCGAATATGTGATACTACTCTATATCCACATCCCAACGAGGAAAAGGAAGTAGAGAGAAACCACACATTCTTGGTCTATGGGATCCTTACTATATATAACCTTGGAAGTACACCCTCTGTAATCATAGGTATATCAATAAGGATCTTTATAGTTTTTCACACAAGGTTATCTAAGGATCCTAAAATACCCCTATGGTATTTTAATTACTTGTTTGAATCTTAACTTCTGATTATGATTCTGGGATTAATGTGAGTCTTTTAGTATCCTAAAATACTCCCATAGTATTTTAAACTTTATGTTTGGCTCTAGCATTCCTATTTGGTAAGTTTCAGATTGGTTGCAACACCACCATCACTCCCAAGCACACGGTAGTCGCATCTCGAATAAATGTAGTTGATCAGGTTACATTTATTCCAATTTATGATTACATTACTGCCCAGGGTTGACGGTAATCGTCAACATCCGAAGACTTTTATTCTTGTTCTTCTTGTGATACTTTGTTCGGGAGTTTAGATTTTGGATGTTCTTATACTTTTGTAAAATAAGGTTATATTTTAAAGTATAATTCTTGGTCATAGTGTTTTATCCCAATGTATTTATAGGTTGTATATCTTTTATGATTAGATATACTGAGCTCACTATAAACAATGCTCTGATACCAATCTGTCACACCCCAAAACCGAGAACAGCGAAATACGTTCTGGGGTGGAGGACGTCATGTCAAGTATCACAACATATGTAGTATATTAATCAAAGTACAACAACCATTGCATTAATAGTAATAACTTTTCATAGGTTACATTTCATAGAAACATCAAAGTAAATACAGAGAATAACATAGATGCAGCTTGGTACTAGGCTGTCTTCTCAAAAGCTCCCGGGATGTACCTGTCTATCGATGACCTGAGAATACAAGTCATTTTGAAAGCGAGTATCAACATATTTAAATATTGGTGAGTTCATAAGTATTTAATGACATTAGTATAAATACATATTTTACTTCAAAATAAGCTCAGGAAAGATGGTGGTTTAGAATCTTTAGAGTATTAGAATTCCTTCCAGAAAATCCTATATTTTCTAAATAAAGGTAGTCTTCTACCAAGACCCAATTGTTTATGTTTAAGGAGTAATTTCCCCAAAGTACTATCATTATCAAAATATAGTTTTTACTTTAAAGGAGTTATGAGAAAAGCCTCAAGTAAAAATAATAAGGGAAAATCATATTTTTCCTCAGCAGGAACACTGCTGGTTTAAAAGTAAACAAAACTTAGACTCCAGGCGCCACGCCTCGCAAAGTTTAAAAATAAGTAAAACATAGACTCCAGGAGGGTATTGAATGGACAATACGCCTGGCTCAGTTTAAAACAAGGAAACACAGACTCCAGAAAGTATTAAATGAATGATACATCTAGCAAAGTCTAAAACAAAGAAACACAGACTCCAGACAGTATCGAATGAACGATACAGCTAGCAAAGTCTAAAACAAAGAAACACAGACGCTAGTCAGTATCGAATGAACGATACAACTAGCAAAGTCTAAAACAAAGAAACACAGACTCCAGACAGTATCAAATGGACGATACATCTAGCAAAGTCTAAAACAAGGGAAAACGTAGACTCTAGGAGGGTATCGAATGAACGATACGCCTGGCTCAGTCTAAATAAAAGGGTGAATGTGAACTCGTATGTAGCCATGCTGATTGACGATCGAATCCTTGATGACCCTCCAGGTCATGCGATGTATGGTGACATCTGTCACCCATTGGGCCTTACCGGCTCAGACTGTAGCTAGCAGTCAAGGTGTGGGAGTGTCTGTCCCGCATAGATCTATACACATGATGCCCGCTCTCCCTCCAGGAGACTATGGTTACACAGCGATGGCGCTTGGAAGCGGCGTATAAGCAAATAGTACGTCGCATTCTATTTAAAGTAGTATAGTAATAGTATAGACTTACGAATAAACTGACTCTTGTGGAATTCTTCAAACTAGAAAGAGTAAATAGAATCTCCTAACTATTCCTATAATAGTTACTAACGTTTCCGGTATATGAATGATGAATGGAAGGATGCCTTTGCTACCCAAAGGAAATGAACTGGTTGATGGAAACCTGTATGTCTATACATGTATACATGATATATAACTAATATTTAGACGACCTTCGGACGAATAACCGATACCCACCAGACCACAATCCAACGAGGAAAAGGAAATAAGGTGAGCTAGCCGTTCTAAGTCCTTTAAACATTATTTATATAACTATACAAATATAGGCATGCATTTAACGAAATAAAAGCATAGAAGAATACTTTGGTAAAACCTTTGGAAAATCTTTACAAATAAGAATTGAAGACTTGATGTCAGTTTATAAAGCAAGCTTTGAAAACCTTTGGAATACTTTTGATAATCTAAAAGAGAAATTCATACTTTAAACAAGATTTGAAAATGATATTGGAAAACCTTTTGTTGGATGAAGCAGTTTAACATGTAAAAATCCATTTGCAATACAGTTATTAATCACATGTGATTGATATAATAACTCTATAGTTCAACTTGTATCCCCCCATAAAAGCATTTAAAATCATTTAAAAGGTTAATTCGGGGGTATGAACTCACCTGACGTGGGTGATTCGGATGAACGAACGATATAGGATGCTAAGTGTCAAGTGAGGACTTGACCACACACGCGAATCCTATTTGACATGTAATGATACATTTAAGTATCTAATTAGTCATTTAACAACCAATTATGCAATTAAGGTCATCCTAAAGCATGGAAACACTTTGCTACAAGTGCTAGGAGTACCAAGGGTTTCATATAAAGAGAGTATGGCCTCACATTAGAGTTTACTCCTCAAATGGTGGCCCTTAGGGGTGTTTACGGTTTCTAGACCATAACCCCCATGAGTTTACGGCCGTAAACTCATGGTAGTTTTGCCATGGGATGTTTAAAGGTCTTATCTCACTCAAGGAATTATGCTAGACTCGAATCAAGGGCTATGGAAGTGACTAGGGCTCTAAATGGACACTTTATGGAGTTTACGGTTTTTGAACCACTCCTTGGGGAGTTTATGGTCGTAAACACATGGGTTTACAGCCCTAAACTCATGTTTGTCAATTTTTCTTGTGATTTGGTGGTTCTAGGTTAAGAATGCAAGGTTCTAGTCCCATAAACAAGCCACATAAGGTGTTAAGGGCATCAAAACACCCTTTGGGAGGTGTTTACGGTTTTGGGAGATCCCCAAACGTAAACTCACATGAACATGGGGAAATGATGATTTTCGAGTGCTAAAATCATCAAGGAAAGGATCTATGCTAGTTGTCAAGGATTAGAATGAACCAAGGCACACTTTGAAACCCATTTTAGGGTTTACTGTCCAAGAACACCTTGGACCGTAAACACCTTGTTCTTGGTGTTTCTTGGATGATTTCTTGACATATGGAAGTATAAAAAGCTTTAATGTACGCTAGGATAGAAGAACTTACATATACGAGTGTTGGGGACAAAATCTTGACGATCCTTGGGAGAGAAATTGGGTTTTCTCTAGCTTGAAATGGAAGAAATGAAGAAAAATGGCTAAGTGCCATATATATAGTCATTGGGGTTTACGGTCTAAACTCTGAGTTTACTCCCGTAAACTCCAAATTTTTGGAGTTTCGCGACTTACGTTAAAGCCAGTAACTTTAAATTATACTTCCTTATTTTTGGTTCGCTTGACGAATATTATTTAAAATATTCCAATGGGCTTAAATCCAGCCAAAAATATTTTGAGATAAATTTGGCTAACTTTTGGATTTCTTAATTGCGGAGTTTAATACAATTAAAATTTCGGGTTGTTACATAAACGTTTGAAGAAAATGGCACCCTACATCGGTTCTTGTGCCCGTATACTTCGCAACAAAATGGGCGGGCCGAACGAAAACACCGTCACATCGTTGAAATGGATTTAGCAATGATGTTTAATGCCCACCTACCCTCAACTTATTGGTTTTATGCCTTTTCATTGGCCGTCTTCATCATTAACAGACTGCCCACTAAAGTTCTTGATGGGAAATCTCCATTTGAGATTGTACATTCCACACCACAAAATTACTCAACATTTCGGGCCTTTGGGTGTTAGGTCCTTCCTTACCTACATGATTGCTCGGAAAACAAACTTGCACCACGTAGTATACCGTGTGTTTTTATTGGATATAGGCCCATGTATAAAGGCTATTGGTGCCTTGATCCTGCCATATCTCGGCTATATGTTTCCCGACATGCCTGATTTGATGAACATGTCTTCCCATTTAGGGACAATACTACACCCAGCTCTATCTCAAATCTAGACATTTGCTCATTCCTATACCACCCTCATCCATTCCTGCCACGCCCAATCACTCCCATCACCCCCATGCAACCGACGAATACTGAAAACTCATCACCATTCACATTTTTCCCTGACAAAATCACTCCAAACCCTAATCTAAGACCACCCCAAAGCCCGATCTCGATCCCCACCTCTAGCCCAACCATTGAATCCTCCTAAGCCCATCATCCCCCCTCTCTCAACAGTCTGTGACTCCTACCACTCCTATTCCTGTACCGCCAACTCCCCCACCTTCTCTATCTACCCATCCTATGACCACTCGTGCCAAGGCCGACATTTTCAAGCCTCGTCACTTTGCTGACCTCTCCACTCTCACACAACATCCATTACACAATGCTTTACTTGCCTCGAGTGACCCAAAGAATGTGCACACTGCACTAAAACAATCTCAATGGGTTGAGGCGATGAAACGTGAACTTGATGCTCTTCACAAAAATAACACTTGGTGCCTTGTTCCTTGACTCTTAAATCAGCAAGTGGTGGGATCCAAATGGTTGTTTTGCACAAAGTTCCATTTTGAAGGCACCATTGAGCGACAGAAAGCTCGCCTTGTCGCTCAAGGGTTTAGTCAAACTCCTAGTCTCGACTACTCCCACACTTTTAGCCCAATGGTTAAGGCTTCCAGCAGTCGGGTCATTCTATCTCTCGCTGTTCGTCACAAATGGACCTTACATCAGCTTGATGTTAACAACTCATTTTTGCATGGGCAGCTTCAGGAGTGTTTATTCATGGAGCAACCTCCTGGGTTTGTTAATCCTCACTATCCTAATCATGTGTGCCGATTAAACGAAGCTCTTTAAGGCCTCAAACAAGCCCCTCGGGCTTGGTTTCAACGACTAAGCACGTTTTTAATTTCCAATGGATTCTCTTGTAGCAAGGCTGATACTTCTCTCTTTATCTTCAAATGTGGCGAGTGTATCATGTATCTTTTGGTATATGTCGATGACTTAATTTTGACCGGAAATCAGGATGGGGTGATCCAATCATTCATCACTCAACTTCACACTCAATTTGCTATTAAAGACTTGGTAAAGCTCAATTACTTCCTTGGTCTTGAAGTCACGTATATAAACGATGGTTTGCTCCTTAGCTAAACTAAATATGCAAAAGATGTTCTTGAAAGAGCTCGGATGCTTGATGCAAAACCGGCACCCACTCCCTTTTCGCCAACAACTTCTATCTCATCATCCGGTGACCCATATTCGGATCCGACCCAGTACCGGTCGATTGTAAGGGCATTGCAATATCTTACCATCACGAGACCGGATATCTCATATGCATTTAATCAAGTTAGCCAGTTCCTCAATGCTCCAACTACTCAACACTTCTCGCAGTCCGACCTACTCTCCTATGTGACAATCAGGGTGCTCTCTTCTTAACTCAGTATCCCGTCGCTCACAAGAGAATGAAGCACATTGAATTAGATTACCACTTTGTCCATGAACTTGTTGCTTCGGGAAAACTCTACACTAATTTCATACCATCCAAACTTTAAGTTTCCGATATTTTCACTAAAAGCCTTCCTCGGCGTCAGTTTGAGTTCTTTCGAAACAAGCTTCGGCTTGGCCCTCCACCGCTTCTCCACCTTGAAACATTTGATTTGTGAGGCTATTCTATTCAATTTCACTATCAAAGATCAACTTCTCCTTGGTCCGATCATCTTCCTCAAAAACGGAGTCAACTATGCTCGTTGGTAGGCATTTTCAAGATGATGGTTATTCTTGAAAGAATGAATGTATTATTTTTAGAATGTCTCTATTTTTCGTATATTTTCAAAAATAACATATTTGTAAACGTAATTTTTTCCGTTCTTACTAAAATGTCGTCTCTTTTTTCATGTTTTATTTCTTTCGTTTTATCATTTTTCATGAGAATGTCACTTGTACAATTGTAATTTATGTTTTATTTTTTATAACATATAATTTTTTTCACGATTTTAGAAATATTCAAGGATTATACTGTATTCATTGAATCATGAAAAGTGTTATTGTTGATATTTCTTTATGAATGCCTTACTCTAAAAAAAATCCTATTATTTTAAGAATGAGAACTCATTCTGTCAAGAATATGTACTTTTTTCAAAAACATTTCTCCTATAATGTTTGTGTTTTTACAAAAATAAAAAATAAAAATAAATAAACATCTATAAATCCGGATTTGATTATTTTGTTTCCTAAATTAAGTATATACAAAATGTCCATATTATCCTTTAGATAGATTTGAAATTCGAATTCTTAAAAAATAAATAATAAATGTAGTTATATTCTTTCAAGAATGATTTTTTTTTCACTATTCCAATGGTCATGATTAGGTTACATGGTTATAGAATAGATACCATTTATATTTGATCCTAGCTCATATATATATATATATATATATATATATATATATATATATATATATATATATATATATATATATATATATATATATATATATATGGAAAACCTCATAAAAATCCAATGTATTTTCATCAAATGCTTAAAAAAAGCATTATATTATTTTTTAGTGCACAAACACCCTTATATTTTTTGAAATTCTTATCTAAGGTTTTACACTTAGAAAAACCTTATCTATTTTCATGAAAGGATTAAAAAATCCAGTATATAATTTTTTTGTAGTGCATTTAAATCCTCATATTTTTTTGAAATTTTTTAATCTAATGAGTCGTAACAATCTTTACATTCACACCTTCAATCCTTACATTCACACCTTATAAATCCAAGATGATCATGTTGAAGTTATCCAGATGATCCGTCACTTGGGTGCTTTACGACATCATAAGAGGATAACAACATTGCTTCTGATACAACCTGTTTGTCAAAAAATTATTTTGATACTTGTTACACAACTTCTCCTAAAGCCCAAATGCACTTGTTTGATCCATAAACTTTCTCATTACTTTGTTTGTCAAACTCAACAGAACAACATTATACGCTCTTGCCAGAATATCCACCTTCCTTTTAGTCGCAATGTCCTTTGGTAATTTCGCTTCTACCTCCAGTTTCGTTGCACGTCCTTGTTGAACCAAAAGAGCCTTCATATTTACCTTCCATCAAGTGAAATCATTCGAACCATTGAACTTCTCCAAATGGAATTTGTGAGATGTCATCTTTAATCAATAGAACACCTACCATAGCGTTGATACCACTTATTAAAGAAAACCATATGATACTTTTCAAGACACCGAACGAATATGACGCCATTTGTCAAGTTCTAATGACCATTTTTAGGAAGTAATGTGGATAACACGCGGAATTAAAATCACACAATGTGACAGCCGGTAAATCCAAGTCAAATTCAAAGTCAACAAGTCAAAGTCAAGTGAACAAGTCGAACCGGTCAATCTTGTATAATACTTGTATGATTAAAAGTTATTCTATGAAAACGTACAATTATGTGTCAAGAATTCGAGTGTATCGGTAAATCTATGTGTTTATCAAAGTGAAACCCTAAGAAGGGAGTTAAACGCATCAAAACACATCTATGAACCCTTTTGGGGAGTTCAAATAATCATAAACGAAGTATAACGGGGTCCACGGAGCTTGCATTGCAAAATTATTCAACAAAATGGCTAAAAGGGAATCTCTCTCAAATCTCTCTCAAAATCTCTCTCAACTTTTTATAGTCATCTGGGTCATCTCGAACCTTAACATGGCCAAAAATCACTCCAAACGAGAAGATATATTGAAAAACGGCAATTTAGGGCCGAAACCCTCTTAGGAACCGAACCCTCTTAGAGGGAACCTCTCAGGGCCGAACCTCTCATAAGGACCGAAGTTTTCAGAGGCGAACTTGTTAGAAGTGAAGCCACCCTTCGGACCGAACCCTGCGAATCGAACCCTTCAGGCCCAAGCCTCCACCTTCGGTTCCTTCTCCTACCTTCGGTCCCTCCTAGTGCCACTCTCGGTCCTTAGCCTGAAGCACTGAACCCCTCGCAGGTTCGCTTCCTTCTCCCGGTTTTCGACTACTTTCGCCTCCTAAGCCCTTTTTTACGGTATTTTTTAACCAAATTCATATTTTTACTATTTGAAACTCCCACAACTCATATTTTATTTATTTCTCAAGGATTTATTAATTTAAAATCATTATTTTATATTAAGAGGATAATTACCCCACAAGTGGGTGAACTGTGCCCACTTCCCTTCCATGTGTCACCCTCTCACTTGCCACCTTATCCACATCACACAAACCAATGATCACATCACTTCAAACTCACAACTTGCTCCAGCAACTCTCCTATATAAAGAAATCCCTGGAGGATTTCTTGATTCACTTGATCATTCCCACACTTTTACACCTTTCTTACCTCACAAAGAAAGCTTAGTTTCTCTCAACTTCCAACCACTTTTGGAAGTGTTCTTGGGCTATTACTTCACTTTTTGGTAAGTATTTCCTCTAAACTCAAGTGTTATTCCATATTTTCATAACATCCTTGAATCATCTACACACACTCTAACGCCAAAGAATCGTTCTTAGGATCATTCAAGCTTTTACGTGTTCATCAAATGTTCTTGACTTGATACTCCTCGTCTTGACCTTCCACTCTTCCAAGAATCACTAAAGGTGAGTTCATACCCCTACATTTTCTAGTTTTCTTTAGTTTTCAGGGGGAGGATACAAGTTAAAACACTAAAGCATATTTGAAACTTAACCTGACAGCTTACAACAGAAAAGTTGTGACTTGTTCACGAACTGTTTTACCCCACTTAAACTTAATATTTTTCAAAACTGTTTAATATGAAAATAGTTCAGGTTTATACCGTTAAAATGACTACTTGAACATCTCCATATGTGTAACACCGTAAATTTCAAAAAAAAAAATTCCTTTAAAATAATTGTTTAATTTTTAAAACACTTTTCATAGAAATCTTATTTCTGTTTAATTTACAAAACATAACTCCATATTCAATTGCATAATAAACCAGGATCCTCGAAACATAACTCTTCCTCTGGTGTGTACAATCGATCCGGTGCCGTCTCGTGATCCTGAGAACACCTGAAACATATAACACGGTAAGGACGAAGCTTAGTGAGTTCCCCAAAATACCACACATAACACATTCTAGCCACTCGAGGCTATAACTCTATGGGCCCTTGAGCCCTAACTCTGTGGCCTCTGGTCCTAACTTTGTGAACCTTCCGATTCTAACTCTGTGGACCTTCCGGTCCTAACTCTGTCAAGCTCTGGAATACACACAACATAAATCACATAGAAATAATGTAGTGCAACACATCACATACATAGCACACAAGATACTCTATCATAAAACTCTAATTACCACTTAAGGTAAAGTATAGTGATGAGACTCACCTCGGATGTCTCTGGTAATCTCGCACGCGTATACACTGATCTAGCCTCTGCCTAAACACATGAACAATTATCTCAATCAATAACAGCTCTCCAGGCTAGACTAATCCCTTCCATGTCCTCTAAGAAGGCTAAAAGACCATTTTACCCTTCAAATGGTCCACAAGACCAATTGTTGACCAAACCCTAAAAGTCAACAAAAGTCAACTCAACTCAACGGTCAACTCTGATCAGACTCGTCGAGTACACAAGGGTGAGTCGGCGAGTCCATGTGTGTCTTCTGACTCTTCTAAGGCCTCACTCGACTCATCGAGTGAACCTTCCACTCGACGGGTTTCCACTGGATTCGTATCGCGGTGAAACCCGACTCGACTCGTTGAGTCTCCCGATGCACTCGGCGAGTTGCTCCCATGTCAACACTCATTTGACCTTCTGAGGTCATATATGTCCTCTAATCCATAGATCTGACTTCCCTACGACCAATAACCACGTAAAGTTCGAGGCTTGACATACATGCAAAGCTCACAAGGCTTTCCTTGGAGAAATGGCTCCAAGAATGGCATCAAAGTCTCATTCTCTCAATGAACCAACATAAAGCATATAAAATAAGGCCCTATGCACCTCTATGGGTCCAGATTTGGGATCTCTCACACAAAGGGACCCTATACTCATCACTACAAGCCATTTGAAGGTGTAGAAAACCCTAAAATCACCAATCTCACGCAAAACAGAAAAGGGAAATCGATTTTATACCTCTACACTGAAGATACGAGCTCAGGAACTCTAAATCAACAAATCCCTTGACCTCCCTTTGCTGGAAATGACTTCTCCCTTGCAAAATCACACCATGAATGCTTAAAATGGCTTTATCTCTCTCACTCTTCGCTCCAGCTCTCTAGGGTATCTCTCTCTGGACTGGTAGCTGCACAAGAGGGCTATAAGGTCCTTTAAATAGGTCTCAAACCCGGAAAATTTGGGTTTTCCTTAACAGCACTGACTCGGCGAGTCTAGATACCTGACTCGTCGAGTTCCTTCATTAAACAGGTCACCAAGTCACGATCCTACTCGATGAGTTAAGGCATCAACTCACCGAGTCTCTTCATATCCCATAATAAAATACTCAAAATTCCATGCCTGGATATCCAGATGTTACAATTGTCCCCCACTTGAATTAGATTTCGCCCTCGAAATCACTCCTTAGCCACTTATAGATTGAAATCATCAACCCAAGGGCACTACCGAAATGATCTTCATACTACACCGATATCTTTCTCCGTGGACACCCGAAGCCAAGTAGAACTTCCAAAACCAGAGTTTAAACCAACTCTTTTGCCACTAAAATACTTCTTCCCAATGCCTGGAACTCTAGTGGCCTGACCCCCCGCCAAACCACCGACTCGAGCGATCACCATGATATTCGCTCCTCGAATATCAACCCTAATTACATCACTGACTCTCTAATTCTTGCAGGACCACATCCAACCACCAGCTTTCGCTCCTTAACTGATCATGCTAAATCATCTGAATCACGCCCCACGAGATAAAAGGGTTCACACTCCATTGGGGCACATCTACTAAACTGCTATCAGAAACCATCCGAACAAAGAATCCTCACCACTCCGCCCTCGGACACAAAAGAAATAACCATGCTTGCTCGGAAGTGTCCTCATACATCACCATAAAATGCTCCAACATGACTCACTAACTTCCTTCTCGTCTCGACTATCTCGGCCTAGTGACACTTAAGTCACGAAATCCTCTTTACCTCAAACAAACACTATAATCCGACCGAGGATCGACTCAACCCTGACTTTCGATGTCTACTGCACATAGCGCCGCGCATCTCGCAGTATCTCCCGCACTCGAGTGCTGACCTATAAAGGTTTAGGACATCCAATGACAACAATGCCCTTCATCCCCGAATTCACCTCAAAATTCCAGAATCTCATCTCTCTCACCCACATACCATCAATGCCAAACTCAACTCGAGAGTTTGGTCCGTCCCAAAGTCGGAACCTCGCAACCCAAAGAAACACTCATCATATGACTCAACCTGCGCCCTGCACGAATATCACTTTTCCAATTCCCTCATGTTGCGACAAACACAACTCAATAAAAAAATAATGATTCCCGACAGAGACGCAGACCCTAGTCTCTCCCTTGGTTCAACCACCATGCTCCCAAAACTCAACCATTAGGGCTACCCAAGCCTAAACCCTTTCTGCGTCACTCTGATCAAAGAGCACTCCCTCATAACTAACTCTCGCTGACTAGAGAATACTACAACTCTCTACATCATTTCAACCACCTCCCTCTGGCTAGCGAGTACTACGACTCCCCGCAGCGTCACAACACCCTCCGACTAGTGGGTACTACGGCTCCCCGTAGCATCACAACAACCTCCCTCTGACTAGTGAGTACTACGGCTCCTCGTAGCATCACAACAACCTCCCTCTGACTAGTGTGTACTACAGCTCCCCGTAGCATCACAACAACCTACCTCTGACTAGTGAGTACTACGGCTCCCCGTAGCATCACAACAACCTCCCTTTGACTAGTGAGTACTACGGCTCCCCGTAGCATCACAACAACCTCCCTCTGACTAGTGAGTACTACGACTCACCGTAGCATCACAACAACCTCCCTCTGACTAGTGAGTACTACGACTCTCCGTAGCATCACAACAACCTCCCTCTGACTAGTGAATACTACTGCTCCCCATAGCTTCACAACAACCTCCCTCTGACTCATGCTCTGTGGACTAATCATAGATAGATGCCCACACTCACTTAAATCCGACATCCTTATATCTGACAACAACCGACATAACCAAAACACTTTTTCCCGTTGCAAACTTCATTCCTAAATGATCCCTCTTGACGAAAATGCCCGAAGTATCCCACTGGAAACACAAATACTCTATGCCCTACTTGCATACATGAACACAAAAAATTAATTTGGCAGTCGGGGCATTATACTCGGATTCCTCAGAACACTATTACAGAACATCACAATGTCCTGCCTCAACCACTAATCTCCTACTCTCAGCATCATGCAGATACAACAATACATTCCCTCTGAACCTAATAATTAGTTCTTCATTTTACCCAACGCGCAACTTCGGTGTATCCAAACACTCCATTAGAACACAGAGAAATCGCTAAATCTTCAGAACACGCTAATGATCTTCCGACATTCTTCCCTTTATTGCTCAAACCCTTACAAGAAAACACATATCGGCCCGGAAGTTGGTTGCTCGATCATCTTCTATCTACCCCAAAGGGCATACACAATCCATACTTTGACTCAGAAGTTCTCAACTGCGCACACCATCCTTACGAGCCTTCCACTTGGAACGGCCCTGGCCACTACCAGGTTCCTTACCATTGACCACCTGCCATCGAGACACTCATTCTTTCTCAGACACGTACCACATGCATTATCTCGCTCTGCACCTCTCCTCGATCACCAATAACCCTCGTATCATGAATCCGCACCGCAGGTCTCTAAATCCCACCTCCTAACCACTCTTTTAACAAATCTCTGCTCCCTTCAATAAGATACCCGGTTCTTCCCCACTTGGGGTCCGAACCATCATCAATTGACGCACAAACCATCCATCCCACAGATTGTTTCCACTATCGACATCGCACCTACTCCTGGAAGGTGCTACGCAACGCCCGACGACCTCCATTAAAGAGATCAAGCAACCTTAAATACTCTAAATCTCTGATGAGCTCCACAGGAACTTCCCATCACGACTGTCTCTAGTCGTTCCAGTCTCATACCATCCCAATACCGAACATCTCAACCGTCCATTAATATCCCCGACTCTTAGACTGGATCAATAAATCATCAGACTCTTCGGCCTCTACTTCCCAACCAACATTCCAACACATGGTTCATCACAAGAACAAGGACTCCATTCCCATACTCCATACCCATCTTAGACAGAAGAACCATCGCCTGATATACTCGTCTGGATTACTCGCTGATACCGATACCATATGCCCTACTATACTCAAATAGGGTGCAACATAGTCATTCACCATCTCAGTCCCAACTGACTACCTGCTCATGGTAAATCATTACCTCGCGGCAACATGTTGCTTGATACTCTGGTGGAAAATCGTCATCAATGTCAACCCGCAGGGTTTACTCCTAAACCCAAAACTGAAATCTCACGCCTCCCATGTTTCCCACAAGAACATAAACGTCACCACTTAGGTCACAGCATGTGACATCTCCTCTAGTGGCTGATTGTTCAACTTAGCCTGCAATCCCCCATAAACACCAACTCTACTTATCCTGGAGTCTGGCAACTACATCTAACATCTCACCAAAATACTTTGAAATTCTCTCGACCTCCCACACAAGGGATGCCTCTTCGGACTCAATCATGGCCCTCAGGCCTAAAACCCCATCGCGTCCAATCTCCTCCTAATCAATCATGACCGGATAACCGGAGAACCACGAGCATCATTTGCTACGACCCATGGTACTCAGCCCATGACGTCACTTCTCAATCCGCTATCATGCATGGTATTCGAACCATGAAATCACTCCTCAATCTGCTACGATGTATGGTACTCGAACCATAACATCACTCCTCAATCTGCTACGATGTATGGTACTCGAACCATGACATCACTCCTCAATATGCTACGATGTATGGTACTCGAACCATAACATCACTCCTCAATCTGCTACGATGTATGGTACTCGAACCATAACATCACTCCTCAATCTGCTACGATGTGTGGTACTCGAACCATAACATCACTACTCAATCTACTATGATGTATGGTACTCGAACCATGACATCACTCCTCAATCTGCTACGATGTATGGTACTCGAACCATGACATCAGTCCTCAATCTGCTACGATGTATGGTACTCGAACCATAACATCACTCCTCAATCTGCTACTTAGAACCTTTAGAATACTCCCTGTATCGAGTATGGGTCCTTTGCTTTTGGTAGTACGGGCCCATACTACCTACCACATCTACCCATACTTTCCACGCGGACCATCCTAGAGCTCCTAAGTAGCTGCTCAACCTTCTCGTTCACCAATTCCGTCACACGTGCTCGCTCCTCAGCGAAATGCTATACTTTGCCAACGCACTCATCTAGCTAAGGTCACTACCTACGCTCTTCCTTGGTGCTACAACTTCTCCACCATCAGTTGCTGAAGAACTCCTAAAGATGCCAACCATCTACCTCCTGAATATCGTCATATTCACTTAGTAGCTGACTCCCATCATCGAGAGCTCCACAAAGCACGAAGCAAGCATCATTCAGGCATCGTAGCATCTCCTTCAGCACGTAAAACCTCCTTAGGTTATTATCCACTCACTTTCCTCATACTCGAAGGATATCACCGAACTCTAACATCTTCGCCCCACATGGCCTCTGGCTACCCTCTCGGTAGACTCCTCATATGCTCATATAGATACCTCTTCTAGATTACTCCTCTACTCGAATCCCCTAAAGGATTCATGCTGAATACTCTCACTCATCTCATACTCAAAAGCACATCACATACCATAGCAACTCTTAGGCTAAGGCATCACAAATCAGGCCACTCTAGTCCTAAGATATGAAATACCTAGCCTGTCTCTAGCATGCATAATATCTCATAAAATGTATCATAAATATCTCATTACACAAAAGTAAGGGTATTTTGGGAAATCACCGTTTGGGCTCTAGCTAATTGTACACACTATTCTTTCTTGTTTTCTCTTTGAACTCTTATTCGCTTTAGAAAAATCATTTCTTTGAAATTTTTTTCTCAATTCCTCAGTTTGAGTCCAGATTTACCCAAAGGTGCATCCGAATCCCTAAAACCAAGGTTCTGATACCAATTTGTAACACCGTAAATTTCAAAAGCAATTTTCATTTAAAATAATCATTTAATTCTTAAAACACTTTTCGTAGAAATCTCATTTCTGTTTAATTTACAAAACATTAGTCCATATTCAATTGCATAATAAACCAGGATCCTCAAAACATAACTCTTCCTCTGGTGTGTACAATCGAGCCGGTGCCGTCCCATGATCCTGAGAACACCTGAAACTCATAACACATAACACAGTAAGCATGAAGCTTAGTAAGTTCCCCAATATACCACACATAACACATTCTAGCCACTCGAGGCTATAACTTTGTGGGCTCTTGAGCCCTTAAGAGGATAATTACCCCACAAGTGGGTCAAGTGTGCCCACTTCCCTTCCATGCGTCACCCTCTCACTTGCCACCTTATCCACATCACACAAACCAATGCACACATCACTTCAAACTCACAACTTGCTCCAGCAACTCTCCTATTGTCACACCCCCAAACCAAGGGTGGTGGAAACATCCGGGGGTGGAGGACTTCATGTAGAGTATCACAACAACGAGTATAATAGTGCTCAAAATAAATACAACCATCATAAATATAATTGAAAAAGTTACACCAAAGTATATGTTTACATGATTCGAATCAATTAGATTATGATTCAAAATGAACTATTTGACGATTTATCGTCCCATCCTCAAAACGTAGTTGATTTCCTGATTCACTGAATTCCTGAGAATACAAGTAGTTTTAAAAAAGTGTCAACACAAAGGTTGGTGAGTTCATAAGCTTTTGATAGTAAGAGTTTGAAAATCGATCTTTGTAAGAAGATGTATATCACCAAGAAAAATCCAATATTTTCCTTATAAAAGTCATGTAGTCCTAAATACCAGGACCAAAATGAATAAGTATTTTGTCATGCTTAAAGATATAATTGTGGTTTTAAATTGACATAAAACCCCTTTAAGATTTGAGAAAAATCCCGTAATGAATGATGTGTGGTCTTAAATACCAAGTCTGAAAATATACCATAATATCTGTAATTATTGATATAAAAAGTGATTTTAAATTGACATAAAACCCTTTTTGATATGAAGACATACAAGTATTTTTCCATGCTTAAAGTAATTTTAGTGAGCTAAATCGACATAACTCGCTAAATTAAAGTTAGAACCCATTAATCTTATGATTTGTTAATACCACATGTGAGCTATCATAACCATACTTGACTTTGACGGCCTCGTAATTACGACGTTCTTCAGGCGTCGGAACTGTTATGACACTTGTCACCTCAGACCTGTCGGGCTAGCTGTTACAAGCAGCTCTGGTGTGGGTTTGTCAAGCCCAATATAGATCTATACACAACTATCACGTTCTCCCTACAAGAGACTCTGGTTACGATTTACAGGACTTTTTGAATTGGTTACTTTGGAAGTAACCCGAAGCGAATGACTCACAAATTTATTCATTAACAGATTTACGTGAACTAAACTGAAAACCTTTGGTATATAAGTTTGAGAAGTAAATGATACATAAGCTATACCTATTATAGTTTATCCAAAACGTTTGTAATGTATAAAAAAACTATTTTATGAAAACGCTTTTGTAATGAATTTTACACTTAACGTAATGAAAGTTCCCTCTTATATAAATGTACCCTTCTGAAAATATATTTGTATTTTGTAAAGTATCATAAACTATACCTATTATAGTTTATCAAAACAAGGGTAGAAATAGTAAAGTACATAAACTATACTTAACATAGTTTAATAATACATTTGTATGTAATGGGTGTACTTTAATTATAACACTTGGTTATTTCTATGTATTATCTAGTGAAAATTCATTTGTTAACTGGTGTATATCTAGATATGAATACAAAAATGTCACATACTACAATAACACATAATCATATAATGATATATATATACCTTGCTCAACATGTTACAAGGTGAAATGAAATTTATAGTGTTTTTCTATTTATAACATTTTCTGTAGCTCTTATTGGAAAATTTGTATAAAAATCATAAAATGTCCAAATCAAGTTCTGTAACTTCTGAGAGTTTTGAAAAGGAGTCTAGTTGGTTCATAAATTTTTCCATAATTTTTAGGGACCTCTAACTTGTGTGACCAAGTCCATAATCACAGGCTGGTCCGGATTGGTGTTTGAGATGATAGACAGTTTTATAAAAATCACCATAAATTGTAGAAAAAACGTATGGAGATGTGCAAGTCGTCATTTTAAAGCTAAGAACTGGAACTACTTACACCTCAAACAGTTTTGTACACAAAAATGTTTAAGTTGTCCCAAATAGTCTGTGAATGGAGTCCAACTTTTTTGATGAAGGCTGTTAGAGAAGTTTAGTTTTGTTCTTGTTGTTTTACTTGTATTCTCCCCCTAAAAACTTGAGAAAACATGAAAATGTAGGGGTATGAACTCACCTTGATTAGTTTCAGTAGGTAAGTGTTGAAGAAGAGAAGTGTTCAACCCAATAACACTTGAAGAATCACTTGAAGATTCGAAGATCTAACAAGAATGTGATGATGTTTATGTAAGCAATCTATGATTTTGAGTAGGAGGATGTGTAATAATCATAAGAAAGATGATGATACTTACTAATCGTAGGAGAAAAGTCTTGGAGTATGCCTTGAAGTTCTCGAATTTGAGAGAGAAGGATGAGAGAGTTTGGAGTGTGGTTTTTGGTGAAAAAATGAGAGAATGAATGAAGTGTTAGGAGAGAGGGTGGATGTTCCAGCCCTAAGAACGTGAGAGTGGTTGAAAATAATGAGAAAGGACTTATTAAGTGACTAGGGATGGGCTGGTGGTGAATAGTGACATGGAGTGGGTTTGGGAGTGGTTGCTTGTGTCATAGAATAAAGGAAAGTCAACACTCCTCCTTTGTACTTCACCCACTCTTTTGGATAAGGTTTTATGTTTAAAACATGATTAATTAATAATTAAGGGTCCTTATATGTTAAAATAAAGTTTTGGGTGAAAATCCCGTGTTCAAACAATTAAAAACGGGCCTAAAACGCAAATTTAGTCGAAAACCGGGAGAAAAGAGGCTTCCCAGCGAGACCTCTCGGTCTTGGCCAAGGCTCGGTCCTCCTGAGGTTGGGTTCGGTCCCTAAGGCTGCTAGGCGTGAAGCGAAGGGGCGAGGGCTCGGTCTTCGGTCTTCAGAGGAGAAAGTGATCAGACCCGAAATGTGCCGAATGTTCGGGTTCGGGTGTGTAGGCGAGGTTCGGGCCCGAGAGGACCTTTCGGGTTCGGTTCAGCAGCCTTCGGCTCAGAAGGGTTCAATTCCTAAGAGGACTTTCAGGTCCTAAGAGGGGTTTCGGATCCTTAAGTCCGTTTTTCGCGTAGACTTCCGCTTTTGGGCTGTTTTCGCCAAATTCAAGGATCGGCCCCGAGTGATTATAGAAAGTTGAGAGAGATTTTGAGAGAGATTCCACATACTTAGAGAGATTTGGGAGAGATTTGACATTCTTGGAGAGATTTTTCATACAAAGAGAGATTTGGGAGAGATTTCACATACTTAGAGAGATTTGGGAGAGATTTGACATTCTTGGAGAGGTTTCTCATACAATGAGAGATTTGGGAGAGATTTCACATACTTAGAGAGATTTGGGAGAGATTTGATATTCTTGGAGAGATTTCACATACAAAGAGAGATTTGGGAGAGATTTGACATTATTGGAGAGATTTCTCATATAAAGAGAGATTTGGGAGAGATTTCACATACTTAGAGAGATTTGGGAGAGATTTCTGATAAGAAGAGATGGAGTGAAAACGATTGAGAACGGTTTTGTGTGTAACGAATGTGAGTGTCCGGCTTCGTAGTGCAAGGTCCGTAAACCCCGTTAAGCCTTGTTTAAGGATCTTGCATACTCCCGATGAGTATGCAACATTGTTTTATCGGTTTGGCTCACCATGTACCACCGTTTTAGGTTAAGGAGATCTAGATGTACGTACTTTTCGATTTCTGATCTCTCATTAGAATAGAGAGTTGTTTAGAAATTACATAACGTAAACTCTAGTACCTACGGGCAAATTGAGTTGACCGGTTTGACTTGTTGACTTTAGTTGACTTTGACTTGACCGAAAATTGACGGTTGTCACATCATCCCCCCGTTAAAGGGAATTTCGTCCCGAAATTTTGAATTTAGGCAAGGAGTGGGCATGAACAATCGAGCCATGAAGTGGGGATACTTCCTAATCGACTGATTCTCGCGCTCCCAAGTGACTCCAGGTCCTTGGTTAGTATTCCAGCGAACTTTCACTAATGGGAAGCAGCGTTGCTGCGTTCGCTTAACCTCTCGGTCCATGGTCACTATGGTTCTTTCACGAAGGTGAGGCTCTTGTGGAACTCGATCTCGTCGAGGGGGGTTTACAAGAGTCTCGTCGGATAGATACTTCTGCAAGTTCGGGATGTGTCGGGTAGAATGTACTTTACTAAGCTCGCGGGAGTAGATTGAAGTTGCGATTACAAGGCTGATTCTTACTAGAATCTCGAAAGGCATAATTATCTGGGGTTTTGGCTTTCCATGCTTTTCGAAGCGTATTAAGCCTGCCCAGAGTGAGGTTTCCAGAGGAATTTGGTCTCTTATCCAGGAGTTCTAAAGGTTTCTTCCTCTTGCTTCTCTTCCCAGTCAAGGGTTGCTCCCTTCATGGTCAAATTTGTAAGGGGGTTCTGTAATTTACGAGAAGTCCCAAAGGGACTAAGACGGTAAGTCAGCGAGACCCAGAATTTTGGGGTATTCCTGCTGACGCCTTTAGTGCTGACTGTTTCTCAATGGTTTTGATCAATTGAAAGGGTCCTTAAGGATTTCCACATTGATAAGGATGTGTCTTAGGAATTCGAGTCCTCGATTCCAAAACTTGCATCTAGAGAACTTCGGGTAAAGCTTCTCGATTCGTATTGCTTTCGCGGTTTGTTGTAGCTGCTCTCCTTGGTTTCCTTCTTACTCTGAGGGTAGGTAATCAAGTCATTTACAATGACAATGACGAACTAATCCTAGTAAGAATGGAATATCCTAAGAATAATGCGAGCGGGTTGGTCCCATCCGAGGGGTATCACTACGGACTTGTAGCGTCCGCATCAAATTTGAAGGGTTGTCCTCGGACATCCTTTTCCAATACTCGCGACTGGTGATATTCAGATCTCAGGTTCAATTCCTGAAGGGTACCTCGTTCCTTGTGGTTGGTCGGCCTATTCGTTTATGCGAAGGTAGATAGTAAAGGTTTCTACTGGAGATATTATCGGGGCCTCTGAAGTCAATGGAACTATGAGCAATTTGCCTTTCTATATGAAGAATAAGACCAGAGCTTTCCAGGGTGAGAAGCTTGGTTCTTCATTTTCATTGTTGGGTAGTTTGACAGGTTCAGACCTGATAGTTTTTGTAGCTCGGTAGGAAACATGTGGGTTTGGTTTACGCGACTAGGCCTTCTCGGATGGTAGGACATTTACTCGTCCCTCTGGGCAATCTTGGCCCGAAGCTCATAGCAGGACTCGTACCATATCCGTCCCAAGCTCCTATACTTGAACCTTGTCTGCTACATGCGACATTTCCAAAGGTCTCCTATAAATACTTGTGATAAGGTTTCGGGAAGTACAACACTCCTCTGATGCGTGTTTTGGGGTTCCACAGCGAGAGATGATCCGGAGGTTCGTGTTGGATGTTTATGAGAGACGAAGGTTTCGATGTTCGGGGGGTTAGGTGAAGGGTCCTTTTGTAGACGTTAAATCAGGAAGATGAGGGCTATATCAATGAAAATTGGATGATGACCACAATATCTTTTTAGATAACATGTGTTAAGCTGTGTTCGCAAGAAGAGATCACTAGAGTGATAGAGTATCTTGTGTTTCTTTTTAGGGTGATTCATTTTGTTTGATGTTATCACTATTGTAGATGATTCATACCATAGTCTCTAGCACTGGTAGTGGGCGTGTTTTGACAGCCAGTAATGATACTTGATATCATGATCCCTGACAGGTCTCCCTACGATCGAGCGGTATATGAATGTCGTATGTAAGTTGATGTTGGTGAAATCGTCGAGTGGGTGGCCACACTCAATTCTTACTACTAGACACGAAATAGGAGTCGGGATGAAATTATTTGTTTCAAGACTTCAGTATTTTGATTATATTTAACCCCGATGTAGGTACAAAGTCGTCACATCTTACAGGTAATGATCCTAAGATCATATATGAATGTCTTTGGTTTGATTTAAACGATAGAGTATTTTAACTACTTTTAGAAAGACGGTGATTTTAGCAAGCATACCAAATTTATTACAAACATATGGTACTTAAACGTTTTTGTCATTGGAACATTACAAAAGTCCTAATATGGTTCCCTGTTACACTTGTTGGTTCATTTGTCACACTCCTCCGGCTCCCCCGTCATTCTTCTTAATTGGGCAGTTCCTCCTGAAGTGTCCTATTTCGCCACATCGGAAGCACCCTGGAAATACTTTGGTATTGGGGGTCGGAGCGATGTACTGCGTCCGGGCCCTACAGAAATGGACGATATGTCCTTTCCTGTTGCAGTTATTACATTGTATCTCCCGGCAAGCCCCATTGTGATGGAAGCCACATTGGTTACACTTTAGAAGTGATCCATTATATGGTCTGGCCGACGTTTGGGTGGCAGACCCCGTGGCTAGTGTCGAGGCATGTGTCGTGTCTGCTGTTGTAATGTTAGGGGTGGCCATAGGTTGTTGTCTTTTAGTGAATCTTTGAGATTGGTGGCGCTCTTTCATGTTCCAAAACTTTCTCTTCTTGTTCGTAGGTTTGTGACCTGAGGTATTTTCGCTGGCAGACCCCCGTTGGTGTTCCTGAATATTACCACAATTTGTATTGTCAGTACCGCTTCCATTTCTGTTGACGTTGTTAGTATTGAGCTGTGCCATGAAGGCTGCCACGGCTGCCGTGACTGCAGCCTGAAAAGTAGCAGCGTCTATCTGCAGAGTTGACGTCTTGCTAGCTGGTTGGTTGCTTATTGGTGTAGTCATAGCTCTGTTTCACGATGAAAAATGACTTCGTTAGTGGAAATGGTTATCTTAAGTGCATTCTTACGATTTATATTCATATATATATAAATTTAGGCACATTGATGTACTATTCTTAGTGTTTCCGCAAACGCTCCTGAGATGGAGTTTTGGTAGTGGGTAGGAGTAGGTTTCATACAGGCGTTAAGCTTTACTCATCTTAGAATCATGTTTGTCCAAACACGCTTGGCTGAGGAGTTTTGATGGGACCCGGTGCATTAGTGCTGGTATGATCGCACCCCATAAGTTTATGAAGAAGGAACTTCCCAACAAAATGTTTGAAGATGAGATGATAATGAGTTTCTAGAATGGCTATACGTCACGAGTTTCCAACTAAGTTTTATCTTATCTTGATTTGTAACGCAATTCGGTCGTTAAGGGCATTCTGAAAACAATTCATAACGAGATTCTTTGCATGGTAACTCATGTATTTCAGTAGTTCTGTAGCCAGGTGGAGCCTTCTACTTGACCCAGGCTAGGTCCTTATTATGACCAATTGAGTATGTTCTCGGAGGTTTGACCTACATCCCTATGATGCAGTCCTATTACAAAGTAGAAGTAAGTTCAGGGAGTGATCTTACGATGTTTGTTGTTCAAAACCGGGTTTCATTGGTTCGTGAATAACATGATCCAACCTTGGAGAGAGGATTGGGAACGATTCCGGAGCTAAATTACTCTAGTCCAACAAATTGACTAGAGTGGGTTTCAGATATGCTCCTATGGCAGCATGTTGGGAGTATTTGAACAAGGGGTGACACAGAATTTGGCCGACAGATAATGTCATTGATGTTTAAGATGTCACAAATTTAGGAAAATTGACCTTGTAGAGGGTCTTACATCATATCCGGAGCAGGAGAGTTTTGGCCTTCTAAAGGACTAACTAAAAGTACTTACAGTACAAGATGGTTTCATAGGGAATGCCACATAGGACATAGATAGGATAAACGATCCCTTTTTAACATGGAATGAAGTAAGGCATCTACTACTGGCGGCGGTCATCCCTCTGGTGAACCCTTAATTCAGCTAGTTGCCGCTCCATATCAAGCATGTGCCTTTCGTACACCCTCTGGTGTACTCGGAGTTCTATGACTTTGGTTCGTGTTTCAGCCAGTGCTTGCAGCAAGGTTTCATGGTCTTTCTCAGACTTTTCACGAGTGTGCCCAAGGCGATTGGTGTGGATTATATGTATTCTTGCATTTGCATCAACCTCTGCGATACGATAGAGAGTTGTTTTGCCCTGAATCTCGTTTCAGGAAACTCTACGGACCAGGATTGGGAGAATTCTATCTGCTGAGCTTCCTTTGCTTATGTTGTAGAAGCTTCAGTTTCCATTAAACGGCATAGGTTGGCCTTGCTCTTTGCTCCAGGGTTCCAAGCACTCTACCCAATGAGGCGTCGGGCCTTGAAAAGCCGGACGAGGGTTGGGATTTGGAACATGGGTCATCGGGGATAGGTTCTCCACTTCAGGGTCGGAGTCAAAACCATCAGCAAATCCTTCAGTTTGGTGATCATCCACAGGGGTTGGGTGATCATTCTCTGGCTCCTCTCCGAGTCATTCAGTATTGTCGTGGTTAGGGTAGTACGGGTCGTCGTGGGGAAGGAAATCCAGCCATGATATCCACGCAAGAAATAGGGATATACGAAATAACTAAGTAGACGTACTAATTAGATAATTATAAGGTGATCTTTATCAGGTACTTCAATTCATTGTTTAATGCATACCGGTCATATGTATTTGGGACAGGACAGACCTTCGAGTAAGCGACCCTAACTCTAAATCCCCAATCCAACGAGAACAGGAAGTAAACCAAAGATCCACAAATTCTAAGTCTATGACGTCCTGGATACATATAATTTTAATGTGCCCACTAATCAATTATTGACCTATTGATAAAAATCTATTTAGTTCTCAGATAAGCACTTATAATAATACAAAATACTCCCACAGTATTTTAAACCCATGTTTTGTTCTAATGTTTTCATTGTGGTAGTGTTGGTAAGTTTTTAGACTTGTTGACATATCAGAACCATTCTAGGGCATGTGCTAATCACTCCTCGGACCAGCATAGTTGATCAGGCTATGCCACTCCCAAGACTGACCATACATCCCCGAGCTTACCTGTGATATCCACAATCATTACTTTTGTTTTGTTCTAGAATGATGCTGACCTTAGTATGTATGTATGCCTGTATACTTTTAATAAGAAACTACTTATTTCTAAAAGTATAGTTGTTTTGAAAACTTTAAATCAGAGACTCTAGTCCCAATGCATTTATAGTTTGTATATCTTATGTTGTTCGATATACTGAGTTCACTATAAACAATGCTCTGATACCAATCTATCACACCCCCAAACCAAGAATGGCGGAAACGTCCGGGGGTGGAGGACTTCATGTAGAGTATCACAACAACGAGTATAATAGTGCTCAAAGTAAATACAACCATCATAAATATAATTGAAAAAGTTACACCAAAGTATATGTTTACATGATTCGAATCAATTACATTATGATACAAAATGAACTGTTTGACGATTTATCGTCCCATCCTCAAAACGTAGTTGATTTCCTGATTCACTAAATTCCTGAGAATACAAGTAATTTTCAAAAAGTGTCAACACAAAGGTTGGTGAGTTGATAAGCTTTTGACAGTAAGAGTTTCAAAATCGATCTTTGTAAGAAGATGTATATCACCAAGAAAAATCCAATATTTTCCTTATAAAAGTCATGTAGTCCTAAATACCAGGACCGAAATGAATAAGTATTTTGTCATGCTTAAAGATATAATTGTGGTTTTAAATTGACATAAAACCCCTTTAAGATTTGAGAAAAATCCCGTAATTAATGATGTGTGGTCTTAAATACCAAGTCTGAAAATATACCATAATATCTGTAATTATTGATATAAAAAGTGATTTTAAATTGACATAAAACCCTTTTTGATATGAAGACATACAAGTATTTTTCCATGCTTAAAGTAATTTTAGTGAGCTAAATCGACATAACTCGCTAAATTAAAGTTAGAACCCGTAAATCTTATGATTTGTTAATACCACATGTGAGCTATCATAACCATACTTGACTTTGACGGCCTCGTAATTACGACGTTCTTCAGGCGTCGGAACTGTTATGACACTTGTCACCTCAGACCTGCCGGTCTAGCTGTTGCAAGCAGCTCTGGTGTGGGTTTGTTAAGCCCAATATAGATCTATACACAACTATCACGTTCTCCCTACAGGAGACTCTGGTTACGATTTACAGGACTTTTTGAATTGGTTACTTTGGAAGTAACCCGAAGCGAATGACTCACAAATTTATTCATTAACAGATTTACGTGAACTAAACTGAAAACCTTTGGTATATAAGTTTGAGAAGTAAATGATACATAAGCTATACCTATTATAGTTTATCCAAAACGTTTGTAATGTATAAAAAAACTATTTTATGAAAACGCTTTTGTAATGAATTTTACACTTAACGTAATGAAAGTTCCCTCTTATATAAATGTACCCTTCTGAAAATATATTTGTATTTTGTAAAGTATCATAAACTATACCTATTATAGTTTATCAAAACAAGGGTAGAAATAGTAAAGTACATAAACTATACTTAACATAGTTTAATAATACATTTGTATGTAATGGGTGTACTTTAATTATAACACTTGGTTATTTCTATGTATTATCTAGTGAAAATTCATTTGTTAACTGGTGTATATCTAGATATGAATACAAAAATGTCACATACTACAATAACACATAATCATATAATGATATATATATACCTTGCTCAACATGTTACAAGGTGAAATGAAATTTATAGTGTTTTTCTATTTATAACATTTTCTGTAGCTCTTATTGGAAAATTTGTATAAAAATCATAAAATGTCCAAATCAAGTTCTGTAACTTCTGAGAGTTTTGAAAAGGAGTCTAGTTGGTTCATAAATTTTTCCATAATTTTTAGGGACCTCTAACTTGTGTGACCAAGTCCATAATCACAGGCTGGTCCGGATTGGTGTTTGAGATGATAGACAGTTTTATAAAAATCACCATAAATTGTAGAAAAATTGTATGGAGATGTGCAAGTCGTCATTTTAAAGCTAAGAACTGGAACTACTTACACCTCAAACATTTTTGTAAACAAAAATGTTTAAGTTGTCCCAAATAGTCTGTGAATGGAGTCCAACTTTTTTGATGAAGGCTGTTAGAGAAGTTTAGTTTTGTTCTTGTTGTTTTACTTGTATTCTCCCCCTAAAAACTTGAGAAAACATGAAAATGTAGGGGTATGAACTCACCTTGATTGGTTTCAGTAGGTAAGTGTTGAAGAAGAGAAGTGTTCAACCCAATAACACTTGAAGAATCACTTGAAGATTCGAAGATCTAACAAGAATGTGATGATGTTTATGTAAGCAATCTATGATTTTGAGTAGGAGGATGTGTAATAATCATAAGAAAGATGATGATACTTACTAATCGTAGGAGAAAAGTCTTGGAGTATGCCTTGAAGTTCTCGAATTTGAGAGAGAAGGATGAGAGAGTTTGGAGTGTGGTTTTTGGTGAAAAAATGAGAGAATGAATGAAGTGTGAGGAGAAAGGGTTGATGTTCCAGCCCTAAGAACGTGAGAATGGTTGAAAATAATGAGAAAGGACTTATGAAGTGACTAGGGATGGGCTGGTGGTGAATAGTGACATGGAGTGGGTTTGGGAGTGGTTGCTTGTGTCATAGAATAAAGGAAAGTCAACACTCCTCCTTTGTACTTCACCCACTCTTTTGGATAAGGTTTTATGTTTAAAACATGATTAATTAATAATTAAGGGTCCTTATATGTTAAAATAAAGTTTTGGGTGGAAATCCCATGTTCAAACAATTAAAAACGGGCCTAAAACGCAAATATAGTTGAAAACCGGGAGAAAAGAGGCTTCCCAGCGAGACCTCTCGGTCCTGGTTGAGGCTCGGTCCCCCTGAGGCTGGGCTCGGTCCCTAAGGCTGCTAGGCGCGAAGCGAAGGGGGCGAGGAAGCGAAGGGGCGAGGGCTCGGTGTACTCAGAAGCGAGGGCTCGGTCTTCGGTCTTCAGAGGAGAAAGTGATCAGACCCGAAATGTGCCGAATGTTCGGGTTCGGGTGTGTAGGCGAGGTTCGGGCCCGAGAGGACCTTTCGGGTTCAGTTCAGCAGCCTTCGGCTCAGAAGGGTTCGGTTCCTAAGAGGACTTTCGGGTCCTAAGAGGGGTTTCGGGTCCTTAAGTCTGTTTTTCGCGTAGATTTCCGCTTTTGGGCTGTTTTCGCCAAATTTGAGGATCGGGATGCCCGAGTGATTATAGAAAGTTGAGAGAGATTTTGAGAGAGATTTGAGAGAGATTCCACATACTTAGAGAGATTTGGGAGAGATTTGACATTTTTGGAGAGATTTTTCATACAAAGAGAGATTTGGGAGAGATTTCACATACTTAGAGAGATTTGGGAGAGATTTGACATTCTTGGAGAGGTTTCTCATACAAAGCAAGATTTGGGAAAGATTTCACATACTTAGAGAGATTTGGGAGAGATTTGATATTCTTGGAGAGATTTCACATACAAAGAGAGATTTGGGAGAGATTTGACATTCTTGGAGAGATTTCTCATACAAAGAGATATTTGGGAGAGATTTCACATACTTAGAGAGATTTGGGAGAGATTTCCGATAAGAAGAGATGGAGTGAAAACGATTGAGAGCGATTTTGTGTGTGACGAATGTGAGTGTCCGGCTTTGCAGTGCAAGGTCCGTAAACCCCGTTAAGCCTTGTTTAAGGATCTTGCATACTCACGATGAGTATGCAACATTGTTTTATCGGTTTGGCTCGCCACGTACCACCGATTTAGGTTAAGGAGATCTAGATGTACGCACTTTTCGATTTATGATCTCTCATTAGAATAGAGAGTTGTTTAGAAATTACATAACGTAAACTCTAGTACCTACGGGCAAATTGAGTTGACCGGTTTGACTTGTTGACTTTAGTTGACTTTGACTTGACCGAAAATTGACGGTTGTCACACCTATATAAGGAAATCCCTAGAGGATTTCATGATTCACTTAATCATTCCCACACTTTTAGACCTTTCTTACCTCACAAAGAAAGCTTAGTTTCTCATAATGTTAAAACAAGTTTAAGAGTTATTCACACCTTGTAACATGTTGAGCAAGGTGTATAGGAGTTTATAGTTAGCATTTCCATTGTCATTTTATTGAAATACAAAGTCATGCATAGTAAGGTTCCATTTACAACATAAAACATTTTGATAAAACTGTAATAGGTATAGTTTGGATACCTCAAACGGTAATACTATCGAGTTATAAAGCGAGTATTTTATTACAAACTACGTGAATATGTTAACGAATAAATTTTGAGACATTCATCTTCGGGGTACTCTTTAGTACTACTTAAAAGTCCTGTAGTTATAGCCAGAATCTTTTGTAGGGAGAGCGTGATAGTTGTATATAGATCTATATTGGGTTTGACAACCCGCACCTGAGCTGTTTGCAACAACTAGACCGGCAGGTATGGGGTGACAAGTGATGGGTTTTGAGCATTCTAACACTTCCTAAGTGTACATGCAACCCTAATAACCTTGGATCTATGTTTGTCTAATTATCATGCAAAGTTGAATTTCCAAGGTTATATTCCTATCTAGCATACATGGGGAACAATTTTAACTTGAATGAAAGATAGAATAACTTACCTTGTTGTTGCTTATGTTCCTTGAAACCTTGTGAGCCTAGCACCCCAAGTGTGATGCCTCAAATGCTTCACACAACACCAAATGCTCTTGGAAAGACCTTTGAGATAATACACACTTCTTAAAATCGGCCAAGCCCTCTAGTTTCTTATGTCTAGCCGATTTTGGTGGAGAATGGGATCCTTATATAGTGTTGACACATCTAGGGTTACACCATGTAAACCCTAATGTGTCATGACTCTTCATTTCCATGACCCATGGGTTTGTAACTCCCATGGAGCATCCATGGAGCATCCTATGGGTAGAACCCAACTTGATAATCCATGGAGCCTCTTAGCCCACTATACAAGATATGAATGATTTGCATAATCAACCCATATATTTAATTAGTTATCCTTTGATCACTTAATTAATTCCAAATTAATTCTTTGATCAACTAATCAAATAATATTTTTAATATATTAGAACTTATAATAATATTAATAATCTCCAAGTGTTATTTCTCTCATTTAGTCTATCCAATTGCATGGTGCCATGCAACCCAAATGGACCATGCCGGGTCGGGTCAAGTACACACCCGAAATAGTTATGGACTTAGACAACTTATCCAACAGTCTCCCACTTGGATAAGTCTAATAACTATATCTCTAGTACTTCAGGAACCGACCGGCAATCGTAGCTCTTTCAAGGTCTCTCGGAACTGAGAAGATGATGGTACGCCATTTAAGATAAGGGATCATATAATACTCCGTTCTAGATATCAGCCGGACAAATACATGGAACAATGTCTTTCTTATTGTCCAACAGTTTGTTTCTCGATCTCCGATTTGTTTGACAAAGAACTTAATTGAACACATCAACTTAGTTCTGACCGGGCCCGGTACATAGGTCAAAACAAAATCATCGAGGGGCCCAGATATCAGCTTCTAATCCAAGAAGGAACAGATAAACTTCGACTCATATGTTTGTTCTACCACTCATTGAATTACACACAAAAGCACGTTTTATAACATCGAGTTACCAATGCGTTTTCGTACAGTCAATGCATAACCAACTTGTAAGTAACAAATCATATCTCTAGGTTTGAAGACTTATATGATATTACCGTCTCACGATCACTCGAGATAGAATTCCATGAAGTGATTCCAGTGAGCGTGGGTTGAGTCCAATACTCAGAACTTATGAGTACTCATGATTGTTGTAGCCTTGTCCAACACCTTAGACCTCTACAACCCATCATGACAGTCTTGATTCATACCTACTTCCGACATATGACCGACTGTGGAGGTTTGAATAATATGTTATACCAAACAAAATTATTCTGGAAGTCAAAACATGCAAAAGAAATATAGTAAACGATCGACAAGAGATAGCAACACTTTACTCATAAATAAAACTCCTTTTATTCATCATCTAATGTCAATTACACTTTACAAATTTCTGGGTTATCTACCTACTGAATCTAATATCATCCTTCAGCCCTATGCTCCGAGCATGCTGGAGATGCTTAACCCGAGTCAGTCCCTTCGTGAGGGGATCTGCTGGGTTCTCATCCGATGATACCCTCTTTGCCACGAGGAGTCCTTCTTCTATTCGATGTCTGATAAAATGGTATTTTCTGTCGATGTGTCTGGATCTCCCGTGATCCCTTGGTTCTTTGGCTAAGGCAACAACACTTTCACTATCACAGAAAATCTCCATTGGCTCTTTGATAGATGGTACAACTCCAAGGTCTCCAATGAAGTTCTTCAGCCACATCGCCTCCTTTGCCGCCTCGCTAGCTGCAATATACTCTGATTCACAAGTTGAATCAGCCACTGTTTCTTGCTTGGAACTCTTCCAAGAGATTGCTCCTCCATTCAGGGTAAAGACCCAGCCCGACTGAGAGCGGAAATTTTCCCTATCGGTCTGGAAGCTGGCATCACTATACCCTACAACTCTCAAGTCATCACTCCCACCGAGGGTAAGGACCCAGTCCTTAGTCCTCCGTAGGTACTTGAGGATATTCTTTACCGCAGTCCAGTGTGCCTTGCCAGGGTTCGCCTGATACCTGCTAACCATGCTTAGGGCAAAGGCTACATCGGGTCGAGTACACATCATAGCATACATGATCGATCCTACAGCCGAAGCATAAGGTGTTCGACTCATTTCTGCTATCTCAGCCTCAGTGCTAGGGCTTTGTGTCTTACTCAATCTGGTGTTACTCTGGATGGGTAACTCTCCTTTCTTGGAATCCTGCATGCGGAATCTCTTCAGCACCTTATCCAAGTAGGTACTCTGACTAAGTCCAATTAGTCTTTTACTCCGATCTCTCAAGATTCTTATCCCTAGAATATAGGTAGCTTCTCCTAGGTCCGTCATAGAGAAACACTTCCCAAGCCAGGACTTAACTTCCTGCAGAGTTGGGATGTCATTTCCTATGAGTAGTATGTCATCCACATACAGCACCAAAAAGCTAACTATACTCCCACTAGCCTTGACATACATGCAAGACTCATCTTCACTCCTAGAAAAGCCAAATTCCTTGACCTTTTCATCAAAGCAAAGATTCCATCTGCGAGGTGCTTGCTTCAATCCATAAATGGATTTCTCAAGCTTACACACTCTATTAGGGTACTTGTTGCTAACAAAACCCTCTGGCTGACTCATGTAAGCATCTTCAGCCAACTTTCCATTAAGAAACGTGGTTTTGACATCCATTTGCCATATTTCATAGTCATGAAATGCAGCTATGGCCAACAGAACCCGAATAGACTTAATCTTGGCTACTGGATAAAAGGTCTCATCATAGTCCACTCCAGGAATTTGAGAGAAACCCTTTGCAACCAGTCTAGCCTTATAGGTGTGTACATTTCCATCCATGTCGGTCTTCTTCTTGAAGACCCATTTGCCCCCTACTGTCTTACGACCTGGTACATTCTCAACCAAGTTCCAAACTTGATTGTCATACATGGACTGTATTTCACTGTCCATTGCCTCTTTCCACTTGGCTGACTCAGGGCCTGCCATGGCTTCCTCGTAACTGTTAGGTTCATCCAGACCTATCAGTGTCTCATCACTGATAAGTGTATCTCCTTCTGCAGTAATATGAAATCCATAGTAATGCTCAGGAGCATTCCTAACCCTTGTGGAACGCCTCAGAGGTACAGACTTGTCAAGTGGCTCAACAGGAGTTTCCTCCTCAAGTTGAGTGCTAGGGTTTGAAGTTCCTTCACCGCTTGACTCTTGAATTTCTTCAAGATCAACTTTCCTCCCACTGTTTCCTTGGCTTATGAACTCTCTTTCTCTAAAGAAAGCCCTCCTAGCTACAAAGACCACATTTTCACTAGGTCTGTAGAAGAGGTAACCAAAGGACTGTTGTGGGTAGCCGATGAAAATACACCTCTCGCTTCGGGGTTCGAGCTTATCATGAGTCTCGCGTCTCACGAAAGCCTCACAACCCCAAATCTTGATGTGGTCTAGTTTGGGTACTTTACCAGTCCACATCTCGTGAGGAGTTTTGGCAACTTTCTTTGTAGAGACTAGATTAAGGATATGGGTGGCAGTCTCTAAGGCATACCCCCAGAATGAGATTGGTAGCGAAGCTCGACTCATCATGGAACGAACCATATCTAACAAGGTTAGATTACGCCTCTCAGCCACACCATTCAACTGTGGTGTCCTGGGAGGTGTCAATTGTGAGACTATCCCACATTCCCTTAGATAGTCAAGGAACTCTGAACTAAGATACTCACCACCACGATCGGATCGAAGCATCTTAATGTTCCTGCCCAATTGATTCTCGACTTCCTGTTTAAATTCCTTAAACCTTTCGAAAGTCTCTGACTTATGCTTGATCAAGTAGACATATCCATATCTACTATAATCATCAGTAAAAGTCAAATAATAACGATTAGCATCCCTTGTGGCATGTTTGAATGGTCCACACACATCCGTGTGTATAAGGTCCAACAAACCTTCACCCCTCTCACACGAACCTGTGAAGGGTGACTTTGTCATTTTTCCAAGTAAGCATGACTCGCAACTATCATCTGATTTTAGGTCAAATGACTCCAAGACTCCATCCTTTTGGAGTTGGCCTATGCGTTTCTTGCTTATATGTCCAAGACGACAATGCCATAATGATGCTTTATCCAAGTTATTATTATTAATAGAATCAATACACAAAACATTATTTCCTAAGTTATCTATAACAGATACAGCTTCATACACACCATCACAAGGTAATGCTTTAAAATAAAGAACATTATTAAAGAAAGCATCAATCGAACCAACTTCATTATTAAATGAAAAGGTAAACCCTTGTTTGTACAAAGCATGAAAGGAAATAATATTTCTTGCCATTCCTGGCGAGTAACAACTTTTATTCAAATCTAAACTAAACCCACTACTTAGCGATAAAGTATAAACTCCAATCTTGGTAACAGGTAAAGCTTTCCTATTCCCCATGATCAAGTTTATTCTTCCTTGCTCCACATTCTCACTTCTTCTTAGTCCCTGCAAGTCACAACAAATATGAATACCACAACCGGTATCAAGGACCCAAGATTTAGAATGGGGTGAGTTATTAGAAATGATAGTGTAAATACCTGCATGGTTGGGTTTAACTTTCCCATCCTTCACATCTTGCTGGTATTTTGGGCAGTTCCGCTTCCAATGTGATTTTTCATGGCAATAGAAGCATTCAGCCTCTTTTGGGTCAGAAGAAGGAGTGATGAAACCTTTCTTGGTTCCACTTGAAGAAGAGCCATCAAGGGTCCGAGCCTTGGTACCCTTCGAGGATCTCTTTCTCTTCCTCCATCGATTTTTCCCAATTGCCAAAACCGGAGTTGAGTTTAGAGTAGGAGTGATAGCAACCGACTTCCCCTTAAGACCTGATTCTGCGGTCTTGAGAAGTCCCTGAAGTTTGCTGAGTGTGACCTCTTCCTTATTCATGTGATATGTCATGCGGAATTGATCATAGCACGACGGTAAGGAGTGCAAAATGATATCTATTGCAAGATCCTCAGGAAGTTCACATTAAGCTTCAGCAAACGATCCACATACCTTTGCATTTTCTGCATGTGGCTCGTGACGGATTCCCCGTCCTTCATCATGGTTGTTATCATGGAGCAGATGATTTCATACCTCTCTTGTCTTGCACTTTGATGGTATCTTTCCATCAAATCTTGGTGCATTTCATAAGGGTAGAAATCCTCATAAGACTTTTGGAGTTTCGCTGTCATCGTGGCCATCATGATGCAAGCCACTTTCGTAGCATCCCTTTCATGTGCCCGAAATTCAGCGATCTCTTGAGGAGTTGCAGTGGTCTCATCAATCTCCCTAAGCTCGTTGTCAAGGACATATTCTTTGTCCTCGTAGCGGGTAATCATCCTGATGTTTCTAATCCACTCATTGAAGTTGGATCCATCAAAGGTGACTTTCCCACACAAGTTCATAAGGGTAAAGGAGCCATTAGGATTAGAGCCAGAAGCAGCATTGTTTGAAGACATCTAAAAAGAAGAGAACAAGATTAGTTTAGATATAAGAGAGTCCTTAATAAAACACCCAAATGTAATATTAAGGCTAGGATCCAATCACAATATAATATACCTTAGAAGAGGTATGCCGTAATCTAAGCTATACCATATTTGAAAGGTAGGTGAATCACGATTCACCAATTTCCACCACGAAAACCGAAATATTTAAGTATTAGGTTTTTGATTGGTTCTTAGAAATTCCTAGATACTTTCATATTCAATGAACTTTTCAAAGGCATGTTTCAATCTCGAGTGTGCCCTCCAAGTTCTGTGACTGGGATACCGAGGATCACAAAACGACGTGTGAAGTAACCATGCAAATCACTTGGTACCCTTAAAGTTTATCACTCAATCGATGTGCCGGTAAACCACACACGCTCCATCGATACTATAATAAACCCTAAGTCACCCTTTACCTACCTTGTTAAGTCCAAGTTAGTGTGTCGGTTAACCACACACGCTCCACCAACGACTTAATCAAAGTGTAAAGTGTAATTTCATGGATTAGCACCTTATTCACATTTTTTCTAAAGTAACTAAGATTGGGAATTTAATAAAAACATTTAGTTACTTTATAATATTCATCATACTTTGAATGAGAATTTATAAGTCCTTGTCTTACCCGTTCGGCTAACGACCCTCTACCAGTCAAGCAAGCGGTGGGTGAGAATAGACACCCATTAAGTTGCCATTTTATAGGCAACAACCTTATACCCACCTTATAGACCGGCTTCGTGAATGAGGCGTACTAGCGGTAAGACGACTTTGTTCTTATACATATATATATAATTATTAAATCATAATAATAGAAGTATAAGGGTTGAATTTTAACTTTTAAAATTCTAAGGGTTGGAACTAAAGTTTTAATCTTGACTTTACTTGTTCCAAAACTTGAGGGCAAGTTTTGTAAACTTTCAAAACTTTTCATATCTTGTAACTTATGAGTTTAATAGAGTAATAAAATGAAGACTCTTCACTTTTCTAACTCTTGTGTTCTTTTAATGGTTTTTAATCCAAGAGACTTTTGGTTTTCCATAACTTGAGGACAAGTTATGGACTCCATTAAAACACATTATGATCAAGAATTAAACTACCACATAGGTTACAAATAATTCCTATGATCATCTAAACATCATAAGATCAAGAACATGAACATAAGCATTTTCATGAATCAAAACGACACTTAAAACTTTGTAATTTTGATAACTAGTTATTGTAAATGAATTAGCAAGACATTACACCATCTAAAACAAGTTTTCAAGTACCAAAACAGTTTAGGGTAATGTTTCTAATCCATTTCCAGCAACTAAAGTCGAAACTCTGCACTCTGTCGACCCTACTCGTCGAGTGCATGAACCTACTCGCCGAGTAGGTTGAAGATACAAGTGAACTCGACGAGCCCCCCCATGGACTCGACGAGTCCAGCAGTCAGAAAGCAAGTTTTTCGACTTTCTTCAGCTTTTAAGCACAAATAACAAACAAACAAGCCTAGGCTCTGATACCACTGATGGGTTTTGAGCATTCTAACACTTCCTAAGTGTACATGCAACCCTAATAACCTTGGATCTATGTTTGTCTAATTATCATGCAAAGTTGAATTTCCAAGGTTATATTCCTATCTAGCATACATGGGGAACAATTTTAACTTGAATGAAAGATAGAATAACTTACCTTGTTGTTGCTTATGTTCCTTGAAACCTTGTGAGCCTAGCACCCCAAGTGTGATGCCTCAAATTCTTCACACAACACCAAATGCTCTTGGAAAGACCTTTGAGATAATACACACTTCTTAAAATCGGCCAAGCCCTCTAGTTTCTTATGTCTAGCCGATTTTGGTGGAGAATGGGATCCTTATATAGTGTTGACACATCTAGGGTTACACCATGTAAACCCTAATGTGTCATGACTCTTCATTTCCATGACCCATGGGTTTGTAACTCCCATGGAGCATCCATGGAGCATCCTATGGGTAGAACCCAACTTGATAATCCATGGGGCCTCTTAGCCCACTATACAAGATATGAATGATTTGCATAATCAACCCATATATTTAATTAGTTATCCTTTGATCACTTAATTAATTCCAAATTAATTCTTTGATCAACTAATCAAATAATATTATTAATACATTATAACTTATAATAATATTAATAATCTCCATGTGTTATTTCTCTCATTTAGTCTATCCAATTGCATGGTGCCATGCAACCCAAATGGACCATGCCGGGTCGGGTCAAGTACGCACCCGGAATAGTTATGGACTTAGACACCTTATCCAACAACAAGTATCATAACATTCCGATGCATGAAGAACGTCGAGTACGAGGTCCTCGAGTCATAGTATGGTTATAACAACTCACACGGGAAAATTAACAAACACACCGTTCACGGGAATTTAATGATTTCACGAAAAGCGGTTTTTATTTAATTATAAAAACCACATATAAGTATGATGATTTACTTACATATACTAAGTCTTGGATCAGTTAAGACTACACTAAACCTTTTAGAAAATATTGGATTTTCTAGAAACAAACTTTAAGCAACAACATGCATTTTTCATTCATAAATTGCTTATGAACTCACCAGCTTTAATGCTTATACTCTTTCAAAAACAACTTGTATTCTCAGGTAATCAGTAATACAGATAACCACAAGACTTTTGAAGGCAAGACGCTAAGGCGTAGATTTCTTTTGAACTATTTTGACATCATATGTAATTTATTTGGAAACATGTATTTTGCAATGATGTAACCTTTTAAATTATATTTATGATGGTTGTGTTTGATGGGTTTTGACCATATGAACATTCCTATGTGCACATGCAAACCCTAATGCTTGGATCTAGGTTTCTCTAATTAAACATGCTTTGAATCCAAGTCTTCTAATAACTAATTAGGTATAAGAACAATACAAAATCAGATCTGGAAGTTTACCTTTGAACCTCTTGTTTGATCTTGTTGTCTTGGAGCTCTAGAGTCACAATTGTCACTCCTCTAATGGCTTACAAACACCAACTAGCAAAGAGGATGATTTGAGAGAGATGAGAGGGAAGATTCGTCTAGGGTTCCTTTACTTTAGAAGAGGTGCCGAATTCCCTTGCCTAAGGGGTCTATTTATACTTGTAAGGCTCTTTGAGTTTCACTCAAAAACCTTGGCTGGATAAGTATTACTCAAAGCAATCTAAATCCCTTCCAAGATAATGCCTTGGACGAATTTGAGGCTTATCCTAGCCTAGAAATCGTCCAACCCTCATCCCATAAGGATTTACAGCCCAAAGTGTAACTATCAAACAATTGACAGTTTATACCCCTTTGTTTAATTAATCTCTTTAAGTCACCAAATTAATTCCCAATTAATTGATGACTTATGTCAATCAAACAATAATATTATTATTCCTTATATTATACTTATAATATATTAATAATATTTATTCTCTCATAATAAATCATCCTATCAAGTTGTTATGGTGAAGGCAACCCAAAAGGACCATGCACAATCGGGTCAAATACTTGCCTAATATAGTTGCAGCCTTAGACACTATTCCAACAGTCTCCCACTTGGATAAGTCTAGTAACTATATGCACAAGTACAATTCGATTTGCAATCGTAGCTCTCAAAGACGCTGTCAAACTCTGATCTAATCAATCTTGTCCTTTAGATAAGGGATCGTACAGTCCTCTGTTAGATATCATGCTGACAATTCTATGGAATGATTAGTCAAGCATTTAGGTTTCTCGATCTCCGATTTATTCGACATAGAACTTAATCGAACACATCAACTCAGTTCTGACCAGGCCCGGCACATAAGTCAAATCAAATCATCGAGCGGCCGAGATATCACTTTTAACCTCTTAGGATAAAAGTCATAGATAAACTTCAACTTATATGCATTTACTTATTCATTAATCAACGACACACACCAATACGTTTTATAACACCGAGTTACTGATGCGTTTTCGCATTATCAATGTACAACCAATTAACAAATAACAAACCATATATCTAGGTTTTAAGACTATATGATATTATCGTCTTGCGATCACCCTTTTATATCATATTCCATAAGGTGATTCCAGCAAGCGCGGGTTTGTTCCAATGCTCAAAACCAGTTCATAAGCACTCATGAATGTCACATCAATCTTTTGCTATGTCTAATACCATTTAGACAATCTACGCACCAATTCACGACAATCTTCATTCATATCTACTTCCAACATATGAACGATTGTGGACAATTTGAATAATTCGATTATTCTTAATAAACTCAATTATTCTGGAAGTCAAAACATGCAAAGTGAAACAATAGTTAAACAATTAACATAAGACAGTAACATTACTCATAAATAAAACTCCTTTATTTAATCATCAAATGTTAATTACATTTATCTATTACAAGTTTCTAATACTATCTAATCTATGCTAATATCATCCTTCAGCCCAATACTCCTAGCATGCTGCAAGTGCTTAACCCTACTAAGTCCCTTCTTAAGCGGATCTGCTAGGTTATCTTCTGATGATACCCTCTTCACTACGAGTTGTCCTTCTTCTACATGATGTCTAATAAAGTGATATTTTCTGTCGATATGTCGTGATATACCATGATCTCTCGGTTCCTTGGTCAAGGCAACCGCTCCTTCATTATCACAGAAAATCTCCATGGGCTCCTTTATGGCGAGTACAACTCCAAGATCACCAATGAAGTTTTTCAACCATATTGCCTCTTTTGACGCTTCGCTCGCTGCAATGTACTCTGATTCGCACGTTGAATCAGCTACGGTTTCCTGCTTGGAACTTTTCCAAGTCACTGCTCCTCCATTCAGGGTAAAGACCCAGCCCGACTACGAACGTTAGTTGTCCCTGTCGGTCTGAAAGCTGGCGTCACTATATCCTCGCACCTTCAAGTCATCACTCCCTCCAAGGAATAAAAACCATTCCCTCGTCCTCCGAAGGTACTTAAGGATATTCTTCACCGCAATCCAATGAGCTCTGCCAGGATTCCCTTGATATCTGCTAACCATGCTCAAAGCAAAAGCTACATCAGGGCGAGTACAAGTCATAGCGTACATGATTGAGCCAACTGTGGAAGCGTATGGTACTCGACTCATTTCTGCTATTTCAGCTTCGGTACTCGGACTTTGAGTCTTACTCAACTTGGCATTACTTTGTATCGGTAATTCTCCCTTCTTCGAGTTCTCCATACTAAAACGTTTTAGTACTTTCTCTAAGTAAGTGTTCTGACTAAGTCCTATCAGTCTCTTACTTCTCTCTCTTACTATCCTTATTCCCAAAATATAGGAAGCCTCTCCGAGATCCTTCATAGCAAAGCACTTCCCGAGCCAGGACTTAACCTCCTGCAGAGTCGGGATGTCGTTTCCTATGAGTAATATGTCATCGACATATAGAACGAGAAAGCTAACTATACTCCCACTAGCTTTGACATATACACATGATTCATCTTCGCTTCGTACAAATCCAAACTCTTTGACTTTCTCATCAAAGAAAAGATTCCATCTGCGAGACGCTTGTTTTAGTCCATAAATGGACTTCTCAAGCTTACACACTCTATTCGGATGCTTCGGATCCACAAACCCCTCTGGCTGAGCCATGTAAACATCCTCAGCCAACTTTCCGTGAAGGAAAGCGGTCTTGACATCCATTTGCCAAATCTCATTATCATGAAATGCGGCAATAGCTAGCATCACTCTAATAGACTTTATCTTCGCAACTGGTGAGAAGGTCTCATCATAGTCAACTCCGGGAGTTTGAGTAAAGCCCTTCGCAACCAATCGCGCCTTATACGTGTGTACTTTTCCATCCACGTCGGTATTCTTCTTGAAGATCCATTTGCACCCAATGGTCTTGCGTTCGGGTACATTATTAACCAAATTCCAAACTTGGTTATTATACATGGATTGGATCTCGCTATCCATTGCCTCTTTCCATTTCGCAGACTCCGGGCCTGCCATGGCTTCCTTAAAGCTATTAGGTTCATCAAGGTTTATTAGTGTACTATCACTAATATACGTGTCCCTTTCGGTAGTAATATGAAAACCATACAACTGGGGTTGAAACCTAACTCTTTCGGAACGTCTAATAGGTAATGATACGTCAATCGGTTCAACCGGAGTTTCCTCCTCGGTTTGAGTGCCAGCGGTAGAGGTTCCTTCATCTATCAACTCTTGAATCTCTTCAAGCTCGATTTGCCTCCCACTGTCTCCTTGGCTTATGAGTTATCGCTCTCGGAAAACTCCTCTCCTCGCAACGAAGACTACATTGTCCTTCGGTCTATAGAAGAGATATCCAAAGGATTTCTGCGGGTAGCCGATGAAAATACATCGCACACTTCGAGGTTCGAGCTTGTCATGAGTATCTCGTCTTACGAAAGTTTCACAACCCCAAACCTTGATATGTGCCAACGAGGGAGCTTTCCCAGTCCACATCACATGAGGTGTTTTGGAAACCATCTTAGTAGGGACTCGGTTAAGGATATGGGCGGCAGTCTCTAAGGCATACCCCCAAAAAGAGATTGATAGTGAAGCACGACTCATCATAGAGCGAACCATGTCTAACAAGGTTCGATTACGCCTTTCTGCCACACCATTCAATTGTGGTGTCCTAGGTGGCGTCAATTGTGAAACTATTCCACACTCCTTGAGATAATCGTGGAATTCAAGACTTAGGTACTCTCCTCCTCGATCGGATCGAAGCATCTTGATTTTCCTGCCCAATTGATTCTCCACTTCATTCTTGAACTCTTTGAACTTTTTAAAAGTTTCTGACTTCTGCTTGATTAAATAGATATACCCATATCTACTATAGTCATCGGTAAAAGTCACGTAGAAGCGGTTCCCATCCTTTGTGGTTGATCTAAACGGTCCACATACATCGGTATGTATTAGGTCCAATAGACCCTCACCCCTTTTGCAAGAACCATCGAAGGGTGACTTAGTCATCTTTCCAAGTAAACAAGACTCGCATGTGTCATCTTCCCTAAGGTCGAGTGACTCCAACACTCCATCCTTTTGGAGTTGGGCTATGCATTTCTTGTTGACATGTCCAAGGCGACAATGCCACAAGGATGCTTTATCCATACTATTGGAAGAATCTATGTTCAAAACATCATTTCCTAAGTTATCAACAATCATAACAGTTTCATAAATTCCATTACATGGTATAGCTTCAAAACAAAAGACACCATTTAGATAAGCCAAAATAGAACCATTCTCATTATTAAAAGAAAATCTAAAACCTTGTCTAAACAAACCATGAAATGAAATGATGTTTCTAGCCATTTCTGACGAATAGCAACAATTGTTCAAATCTAAACTTAAACCATTTCTAAGCACTAAATAATACACTCCAATCTTGGTCACAGGCGACGATCTTCTGTTCCCCATGATTAGATTTATTCTTCCAGCCTCCACATCCCTATTTCTTCTTAGTCCCTGCACATTAGAACAAATGTGGTAACCACAACCGGTATCAAGAACCCAAGAAATAGCATGAGATGAATCGTTAGATTTAATTGTGTATATACCTGCGAAAGACGGCTTGATCTTTCCTTCCTTGATGGCTTGCAGGTACTCTGGGCAGCTTCTCTTCCAATGTCCTATCTTGTGGCAGTGGTGGCACTCTGCCTCCTTTGGGTTAGAGCAGGGCTTAGCAGGATCAACTTTGGTCCCACTAGAAAAGGCACCATCTCGGGCTTTAACCTTGTGATAATTCTTAGACGAAGCCTTCCTCTTCTTTCCCTATCCTTGTCCAATAGCCAAGACAGGAGCAGCGGGTGGATTGAGAGTTGGTGCAACAGACTTGTCCTTGAAGTTGCTCTCAGCGACCCTCAAGAGACCTTGGAGTTTGCTTAGGGTGACCTCCTCTTTGTTCATGTGGTACTTGGAGGAAAAGAGTGAAGCACCATGTCGATCGCCAAGTCTTCCCCAAAGTCAACATTCAACTTGCGAAGACGGTCGACATACCTTTTCATCTTTTGCAGGTGCACGGTAAGAGACTCTCCATGACCCATCTTAGCGGAAATCATGTTAGTGAAAATCTCATAATGCTCTTGTCTCGCGTTTTGGTGGTATCTCTCCAACAAGTCTTGGTGCATTTCATACGGGTACATGTCCTCATAGGACTTTTGGAATTCGGAGTTCATAGTGGCTATCATGATGCAATGTACCTTCGTTGCATCACGCTCCTGAGTTTCAAAAGCGGTCATTTCAGCCGGAGTAGCGATTTCAGGGTTGATTTTCTCGAGCTTCTCATCAAGGACCTAATCCTTATCCTCATAGCAAGCAATCGTGCGAATGTATCTTATCCATTCGCTAAAGTTCGTTCCATCGAAGGTGACCATTTGACAAAGGTTCATCAAAGTGAATGAACTAGCAGCAGCGTTATTTGCGTTCGACATCTACAAATAAAAAGGACAAAGATAGATTAGAATTTGAATCCCTAATTATCACCCAATAAGAAAATTAGGGCTAGGATCCAACAACAATATTTACACATTAGAAAAGGGATACCGTAATCTAACATGCAAACATTTTGAAGGTAAGTGAATGACGATTCACTAATTCTCCAACATAAAACCTAACTTTAAGTCTAAATGCATTGAGAATTCCTAGGTTTAGATGAGATTCATTGAAACTTTTCAATGGCATGTTTAAATCTCGATATGCCCCCTCTTGTTTGTGACTGGGATACCGAGGATCACAAAGCGGGTGTGAATTACCATGCAAATTCACATGGTGCCTTCATTGTAACAATCACCTATTCGACGTGCCGGTAAACCACACCCCTCCATCGAATTATGATAAACAATGAATCACCTTTTGCCACCTTTGCTTAGAACCAATTAGTGTGCCAGTAAACCACACACGCTCCACTAACTTCTTAGCAAGGGTGCAAAGTGTAATTTCATGGGATTGGATCAATTCACTTTTCCTAAAGTAACTAAGATTAGGAAATTTTAAAAACATGTAGTTACTTTATATTTCTTATTATACTTTTAATGAGAGGAGGAGGTTTCCCTATCCTACCCGTTCGGCTAACGACCCTCCACCGATCAAGCAAGCGGTGGGTGAGAGTGTTCACCCATTAAGCGCCATTTTATAGGCCGCAACCTTATACCCACCTTATAGATCGGCTTCGTGAATGAGGCCTACTAACGGTAAGACTAGCATTTTAGTTATATATATATATATATATATATATATATATATATATATATATATATATATATATATATATTAATCTTGTAATATTATATTAGTATAGGGTTGTATTTTAAACTTGTAAAATTCTAGGGTTTGAAATTTAAACTTTCCTAATTAAACTTTTAATCACAAAATATAAATTTCAAAACTTGAGGACAAGTTTTAAACATTTAAAACATGGAGGATCAAATAAAAAATAATTTTAATTAACAATTAATTTCTTAATTATCCATATTTGATTTATTTAAGATTTCTTGCAAGATAATTACCAATTAAAATAAAATAATTAACTAATTATCATATAAGGAAAATAAATATTTTATTAATTGATAAACATCTTTAATTAGATCAAGATTATAGTCATATATATCAAAAAATCGGATTAGGGTTGATCTAATATGAAAAAGGTAAGTTTCCATAAGATAAATACCAAAAAAATCCCGATTTTAGCCTTTCCTGACGCTCGGACTCGCCGAGTCAGGCCAACTCGCTGAGTCCACCATGGGACTCGCCGAGTCCATGACTCAGAAACTCAAAATTCGAAATTTGCAAGCAAGAAACAAGCAATCAAGCAACAATTTAATAGAAACCAGACTAGGCTCTGATACCACTAATGGGTTTTGACCATATGAACATTCCTATGTGCACATGCAAACCCTAATGCTTGGATCTAGGTTTCTCTAATTAAACATGCTTTGAATCCAAGACTTCTAATAACTAATTAGGTATAAGAACAATACAAAATCAGATCTGGAAGTTTACCTTTGAACCTCTTGTTTGATCTTGTTGTCTTGGAGCTCTAGAGTCACAATTGTCACTCCTCTAATGGCTTAAAAACACCAACTAGCAAAGAGGATGATTTGAGGGAGAGGAGAGGGAAGATTCGGCCAGGGTTCCTTTACATTAGAAGAGGTGTCGAATTCCCTTGCCTAAGGGGTCTATTTATACTTGTAAGGCTCTTTGAGTTTCACTCAAAAACCTTGGCTGGATAAGTATTACTCAAAGCAATCTAAATCCCTTCCAAGATAATGCCTTTGACGAATTTGAGGCTTATCCTAGCCTAGAAATCATCCAACCCTCATCCCTTAAGGATTTACAGCCTAAAGTGTAACTATCAAACAATTGACAGTTTATACCCCTTTGTTTAATTAATCTCTTTAAGTCACCAAATTAATTCCCAATTAATTTATGACTTATATCAATCAAACAATAATATTATTATTCCTTATATTATACTTATAATATATTAATAATATTTATTCTCTCATAATAAATCATCCTGTCAAGTTGCTATGGTGAAGGCAACCCAAAAGGACCATGCACAATCGGGTCAAATACTTGCCTAATATAGTTGCAGCCTTAGACACTATTCCAACAGTTTTTACTTTCTTCACTATGGTTATGATACTGAACATGACGTCCTCCGCCCCCGAACGTTTCCTCCGTTCCGTTTTGGGGGTGTGACACACAAAGACACGGTATTTATGTGGTTTGGTCAAGGTGACCTACATCCACGAGCAGGTAGACCTGGCAATGGGGCAGGTTTCGAGCAAATCTACCTTGATCCAAACTCATTTAACACAGTTTAAAATATGATCCAAACCCACTCCATAAACCGCAAGGTTTTGAATAATCAAACTTATACCCTTATCCACCGAATCAATAGATATCCAAACCCGCCCCATAACCCGTTGGTTTTTTGAATAATCAAACACAAATTTTTATCATTTTCAATTAAAATCACTATTGTAGTAACTTCCGATTGATTTCTGAATATCGAATGCAGTGATAGAGAATATCAATTGAAAACTTTCTTCTGGTTAATAAATGACTTTATTGATTTATAAATGAAATTAGTGATTGTTTGATGAAATATTAATGAAATGATACCATTATTCTTAGTAAGAGACTGGAAGTCTAGATGTCGACTCCTTGAGTCGTTTGTAAAAATAGTTTGGTATTTGGTTTCTCGCTTTGGACTTTTGATTAGAATTAAAATTAAACTTTTGACATGATAAAATATAAACGTATAATTCTAAAATTTATATGGGATGGGTTATAAATGTAGTGGATTGGTGATGATCCATACCCGACCCTTTTTATAAAAGGGTTAACGGGAGTGGGTCGTTAACAGGTAAACGAATCAAAAACTATGCTCCAACCCCATATCATTCGTAAGGGTTTGGATTGAATCAGGGTCAAAACCCGCTCCATTTTCAGGCCTACGGGCAGGAGGGGAGTATTCTTTATTCACAGAGTTCTCAAATAGAGATTCCAATAGAACTTAACATATGTTCATCCTACTCACCAACGATACAAAAAGACACACCAAATGACTTAATATTCATCCCTATTTATAGTGAAGGGATAAGACCTAAAACCCTAATGGGCTAAGCCCATTGGCCTTTAGACCCATGAATAGTTTCAACCAATCACAATCTGTCATGCAACTACTTCTGGAACATTTATCCATGTCATACAACAAATGAGCATCGACAACACACATGATGGAGCACATGAGCCATAGTGCAGCATCATGATGCACAAATGGCGCATCATCCATCATCGTGGTGCATCATGGTGTATTCGTTGAACATTTTCAACTTCCGATCATCCTTGAACATTATTGAGCATCATAGAGAACTTCATAGCATATGTGGCTCATCAAGGACACAAGTGTCGTATCCCTGCACCACGATGGCCTATCATCCTTGAGGTTGGTTTAGCTTGTGCAATGAATGATGCATCCTCTCTAAGAACAATACACCTTCTTCACAAAATGATGCATGAGGGTTCAAGGTGGTGTATCCTCCTTCCAAAGCGACACATCTTCTTCCAAAGTGGCACATCTTCTTCCAAAGTGGCACATCTACTTCTCAAGTGGCACTCCATGTTCCCCAATAGCAGACAATCCTTCCAAATGGCACACCATGCTTCAAAGTGGTGCACCTTGTTTCTAGAGTGTCACACCGTGATCATGGATATAACATCTATGTGTGACATCCCAGAATTTAGGTCAAAGACTACAGTCAATTTCACAATAAGTCTCTTTGTAATTTGATTCATTGAGTTTTAGTGCATCTTTTGTAAATTAAATGAGTTTAGTTCAAGTAACATAAGATACCATATGGTATCTTACTTCCAAATATGTAAACTGGCAAATTAATCAAACAGCTCAATCTACAACCCTAGTTAATGTGTCTGAAAAACTGAAATTTCGTATTAAGAAGTTGTGAGAAAATAGACACTCTAGTCTCGTAGTACATGTTTTCCTGTTTTTAAAAATATGAAGAACGTCCAAAACAGAGTTGGTATACAAACGATACGACCGTTTTAAGAATCTAAACCAATATAATATTGATTTTCTTAAAACTGCTAAAACTGTTTCTATCCGTTGAGGGACTTGCACTCCTCAAATAGAAATCTCGAGAACGTTTTTCGACTCAGGTCATAAACTATTATGTAAGTTCATACCAAAAGATTTTTAGCACAAGTATTTGCAAAAGTCGAAAAATCAAACGTTTCAGGTAAATTAATCGCGAAACTTTGAATGCCATTTCACGGGGTTCTGTAAATCGGAATTGAATTTTGTCTGCATTTCTGGAATCACCATGACTGGAACAATAAACAGGCACATGCATAATGATTTTACAAGTCAGTATCTATTAACATAAAAAATCGATAAAACATGTGACGATTCAATTACTAATATTAAATTGAAAGTACATTGCATGTACTTGTGTATAACCTTCCTATATCTTTTAAATTTACCAAAAATCAATCCCAAATATGAGTGTGTATGTATACCTTACAAGTTAATTTGTTATATCTTTCAAGATTTTATTTTGTACAACAATAATAATTTGTAAATATTTCAATTTGCCAAAATCCTTAAAGATCAAATTTGGATCTAATTACAATCACTTTCACACTCTACACTTATCACCCCTCAACCACTCCATCTCCCTCACGCAAACACCCTCAATTTCACTGACAATTTGCACAAACACATAAAGTAAGAATGACATGCAGTGTACACACACAATCTCTTCTAAATCACAAGTGCTCCAACCAAAAATCTGATCAAAATCATTTCCACAGTTGCTTCTAAATCTATTTAAAAGTACACAAAATATACATTCAAATCTCTCCAAAAACTTCAAAATCAACTAAAAGTACATTCAAGTCTGTTTCAATACGGATTTTTATCTCCTTCCTTCCAGTTTCTGGATCGTCTTACAAAGAAGAAAATGAGGGGCTGCCACCGCCCGTTCCAACCTCCTCGTCCCTTGCTTCTTTAATAAACAGCAACCCCAAAGCACCCTTTACCTGTTGTTGATCGGCACTGCCAAAAAAAAAAAGAAGAAAAAAACATAGGGATTATGGAGCAAATAGAAAAAGCCAAACACCCTCTGAAGAATCGTTGCTCCCTTTTTCCCACTACCCAGCCACCTCGAACACCTCATCCACCCTCGCCAGTCGCTGCTACTGTTGCCTCTTCGTTTTCCCCATCAACACCATAACCAAACACCCCTCGATCAGCACTTGTTTCCACCATCAGCGACCAAGAAGTCCCCCTCGCACGCTTTCTTCCTACTTGTCGACCTTCGCTGCCAAACCACCCCAACATGCGACGTTTTTGCCGCTTATCGGACCGATTCCCCTTCCCCCTTCGCATCTCATCATCGGAGCAGTAAGAGAGCCTCGCTGCTTCTTCATTCGTTTATTCGGCCTCGTCCCCCCTGGAGATGCTCCCTTCACTACTTGCGAGCCTTCGTTCTTGCCTGCCGACGTGCGTCCTATCTACTTTGTTTGTATCCTTCATTCCTTGTCCGATCAGTCAAATGACGAAGCTCTAAAAACCCCTAAAATCATTTTCTATTTATAAAATGAACAAAAATAACCCTTTCTTTACAAAACCATATGAAATGAGTCCCAATCCCCAAACATTGACACTCTTTATTCAAAACAACCCCTCCCTTGATTTATTTTAACGAAATCAGTCCTACATTGGTTAATTAAATTACCAACACGCCCCTATAGTTTAGTGATGTTACAAATCAACTCCTATAGTGTAAATTCGTTTCAAAACGGTTCCGAAAGTATTTCAAAGTTCAAGAAACATGGCTTTGTGGTTTCTCACGACAAGTTTCCTATAATAAACCGAATCCTAACAACTCGAACTCAAGCTTCAATGGTGAGTGCTTACGGACCCTTATTAATATTTCTAATTATTTCGCGCGCGCGCGGGGGGGGGGAGGGGGGGGATACATGTGCCTATATACTTTCTTTATGCAAACAAATTAACATTTTATGCAAAAATACAAGTATGGTTTATAAAAATGTTAATAGACAATGTAACATATTGTTACAAATAAACTAGTTTAAACTTTACATATACATATTATAGTTATTTTATCGTGAAATAACTAGTTCACACAACAAATTCTACATGATAAAAAAAATATATGACTTTATATGACATTGTTTGTCAAAAAAACACATCATGAAACTTTATAGTATTTCATGTAACATCCCGAAATTCAGGTAAGGCCACTTAGCCCTTCCATTTTATTAAATGGTCAAGACTAGTCCTTGAGTGAGTCGTTGTAGCACATGAGTACGCTGGGCGTACCCGGGTACGCCGCGCATACTCATGCGCTTAATTTGGACGTGGACTCGCCTGGCTACGTTGGGCGTACATAGGGTGAAACTGGGCGTAAAGGGTCCAGCTGCAAACCCTAAATGTTTGGCTTGTGCACTATTTAAAGGATGCTAAGGCTCATTTCCCAACCTCCATATCAGTGAGTGAAACCCTAAGAGAGAGCCTTCCATCGTTCTTAGCTTGAGTGTGTGTGTTTTGGAGCTAAACGTGTCTTGGTGTGTTAGTGAAGAAGAAGGAGAAGAGCTTGTGGAGGCTAAGGCTTGAAGTGCAAGTTTGGATCTGAGATCTACAGAAGAAGGAGCTACATTTGGAGGTATAAAGTTCAAAACTTTCCTCCTTATTTGGTTAGATGATTGCATGGACCATTTCTAGGGTTAAAAGTCCCAAAGGTGGAGACTTTATGAGTGTAATGTACTCCATGGACCTAGATCTGTCCCATTTCAGTGATATTTTTGTTATAGATCCATAAAGTTGCCATCTTGGTCGTTGTCATGGGAAATGGAATGTTATGGGTGTTAGTGACTTGTCCAGCCATACAAAGGCTTAAAGTCACCAACTTTATGGATTAGGAGGCTTAGAAATGGTCAGATCTAAAAGTTGGACGTGGGTCTTAACTGCTTAAGACCTCAAGAGCTTAGAGTTTGGAACTGGGGTTTACGCGGGGCGTAATCCCAGTACGCACGACGTAAGGGGTCACGCACCCCGTTTCTGTGAGGACACCGGGTACGCCCAACGTACATGTTTGGTATGCACAGTGTAACCCGGAGGGTTGACTTTTGTTGACTTTTAGGGTTTGGTCAACTTTAGAGTCTTTGAACCATGGGAGGGGTAAAATGGACTTTTACCCTTCTGAGAGTACTAAGAGAGGGAATAGCCTAGCCTTATGGGATGTATTCATTTAGAGTGTGTATTTCATATGATTAAGCGGAGGCTAGATCGGATTTTTCAGAGTTGAGATTTTACCGAGTTACCTGAGGTGAGTCTTCTCACTATACTTTACCTAGAGTGGTAATCAGAGTTATGTGACAGAGTATTTTGTATGTTTTTGCATGATGTGATTTCTATGTGATTTATGCTATGTATGTGCCAGAGTTTTTAGAGTTAGGACCAGAACATCCACAGAGCTAGGGCCAGAGGGCCCACAGAGTTATGGGACTGAAGGGTCCCACTGCGACACATTCACCAAAGCCTCAAACAGAGTTATGAGCCTCGAGTGGCTAATATGTATTGTGTGTGGTATTTTGGGGAACTCACTAAGCAATTATGCTTACAGTGTTGTGTTATGTGTTTCAGGTACTAGTGAGGATCACGGGAAGGCGCCGATTTGATTAGTACACACTCGAGGAGCTTTTTACATATTCTGATCTTGGGATATGATGTTATGAATTGATTATGTGATACAATGGTGTTTTATGACAATTATGAAAGAAAAGGTGTTTTATAAATGTGAAAAATTATTTAAAAAATTTGGGTGCTACAAGTTGGTATCAAAGCCTTGGTTTGAGGGATTCGGGTGCACCTTCGGGCGTATCTGAACTCAACTCAGGATTTGAGAGATTTTCAAAATAAAATTCACAAATTTTTTCTGAAGAGTAAAAAGTTTTTGAAAGAGCAGAGCAGAGCAGTGTGTACGATCAGCCAACGCTCGAATGGTGATTTCCTAAAATACCCTTACAATATGAGTTATGAGATATGTATGATATGATATGATGCTAGAGTAGGCTAGGTATTCTTATTAGGACTAGAGTGGCTTGATTTATGATGCCTTAGCCTAGGGATTTTGCTGCTAGGAGATGCTTGAGTGTGAATCGATAGCAGCGAGGAGCTTATGAGAGATCTGCTTGAGAGTAGACTATGCATAGAGGGAGAGTAGAGTACTTGGGATTTGGGATCCTAGGAGGAGGACTTGGGGTGAATAGTGATGCGGTGTGGACGGTAGTATTGGGCCCGCACTACCGAAGGCACCGGATCAGTGCGCAACCCAAGTAAGAATCCTTAGGGTACCAGGGATCAAGTAGGTTTGGGAGAGCGAGTGTGTGTACGCTCGAGCGAGTCTCTGATATCTTGTGTTGTATTTCATAGAGAGACACCATGGTTGGGACATGCCACAAGCCAGGGACTAGCAAGGGGGGGTTTGAGCGATGAGGAGCTCCGCCATATGATTCATGATGAGGTGGATGCTGCTATCCGCGCTGAGATTCCAGAGATGTTCGGGTCTATCAAGACCACATTGATTGAGACTTTTGATGAGCGGTATGTTGCTCTTTCTGATGTTGCTGTTGCTGCAGCCACTGCAGCTGTTGCTGCTGCCAGGCCGCATGGGGGTGATGTGTTGCTGTACCTGGAGTGTAGCAACACGAAGCCACCAGAGTTTGATTGGACTCAGGATCTGATAGTCGCGATGTGGTGGATCTCTAACACTGAGGGGTGCTTCTACACATGTTCATGTCCGGAGTATCTGAGAGTTTGGTTCGCGCTGAACCAGCTTCGCTTAGGGGTGAAGGACTGGTGGAAGTTTGTGACAGCGCACTATTCTTCTGCATAGCTTGCTGTGGTGACCTGGGAGAGGTTCACCGCTATGCTTCGTGATGAGTACGTTCCCCCGGTGGAAAGGGAGTGTTTGGCCCAGTAGTTCTTGACCCTCAAGTAGGGTACCAAGTCTGTTGTCACACCCCCAAACCTGAACGGCGGAAACGTTCGGGGGCGGATGACTTCATGTGGTAACGTAACAAATGAATACATAGTAAAGAAAGCAATACAACCATCATATATATAATTGAAAGTTTACATTTGTCAAAAGTTACATGTTCAAAACTCAATTACAATATGATGTCAAAATACGAGATTAAACTGGCGCCGCAGCATCCCTTCATCAAAAGCGAAATGAATACCTGAAATTACTGATTCCCTGGGACATACAAGTAATTTTGAAAGAGTAGATCAGCATTTAAGCTGGTGAATTTCATAAGTATTTAAGTGACAATGTTCGAATGAACTGAAATGTTTTATCTTCGTTTGTTTGTGGTTAGAAAATCCAATATTTTCTACTACTATAAAAGTAGCCTTCACTCAAGACCAATGTTTGTTTCTAAAATGTATGTAAATGTAAAAGAACCAATGAATTTGAAAACCTTGTAAATCAATGCATTTTAATACCCCTTGTGAGTTTTATAACCATACTATTGACTCTGGATGCCTATACACAACGTTCTTCAGGCGTTGAAATGTTATGACGTTTGTCACCCCAAACGGTGGACTGCAGCTAACAGTCAGGGCGTGGGTTTGTCAAGCCCGTATAGATCTATACACAAACACCATGCTCCCCCTCCAAGGGATTCTGGTATATAATACAGGACTTGAAATGTGTACTCGAACGTACATGAAGTTAGTGTCTCACAAATCCGTGGTATAAAAACAGATCTACTTGTTAAAATGTTACGTTTGTTCTTGTACACGAAAGTGAACTTCTTGAAATATGTGATTCTACTACATAAGAGTTAGAAATTTGTTTCGTAAAACCATACCTATTATAGTTTCCAAAAAGCATGTCTTGTTTGTTTAGAAACATTGAGAAAAGGAATCGCTTGTTTATGAAAGTATAGATTTTTGGGTGTAGAGTCTAGGATAGACAAGAAAAATCTCAGAACAGATTAGTTTATACATGCATTACAACAACATTATATTTTTAAAAGGGAAAATGCTATTGTGACATATGTTATATATATACATATATACATATATACATAAGTTCCTTTAAATGTTTATAAATCGCATGTGATTTGAATATATAACAGTATATAAAAGAATTTCTTTATGTAACGCACGATAATACTCGTGTGTTTTACTTGTAATCCCCCCCTTTGAAAGCATATAAAAGTATTTAGACTAATTAAAAGGTTGATTTAGGGGTATGAAACTCACTTGAAAGTTTGAAGATAGCGAGATGGAAAACCGGGCAGAGTTTCGTCTCGGGAAACGGATTTTCCTCGGGGTTCTCGGGAATCTCGGGAGTAAAATCGACCTTCGGGACTTGAGCCAAAAAGACCAGAGCTTCGGGTTTGAACGGACACGGAAAACGAGGCAAAGTTGAGAGAGAGAGAAGAGAAATGAACCCTTTCTTTGGAAACCCTCGCATTCTATTTATAGGAAGGCTGGTCTGCCTCGGTACGCGGGGCGTACGCTCGTACGCGCTGCGTACGCGTACGTCATGCATGACCGAAGCCTCGACTGCCTCGGTTCGGATGGGACGGGTTGTTGGGTTCTCGGGTCGGATGGGACGGGTTGCTGGGGAGGTGGGTCGGATGGGACGCCGGGTCGGATGGGACGTCGGGTCGGACGGGTCGGGCGGGTCGGATGGATCGGATTCCTCGGATATGGCGACGTGGACGATCCGAGGCCAATCCTCTCGGTTACGCGGGGCGTACAGGAGTACGCAGCGCGTACTTCGGAGGAGGATGCTGACTCCCCTTCGGATAATATCCGAATTTCGAATTAAATAAATAATTAATTTATTTAATAAACTTCAAAAATCCATATCTTCTTCATACGAACTCCGTTTTCGATGGTCTTTATATCCCCGCGTAGGTGAGACTACGCTCTACAACTTTCGTTTAGACTCCGTCGGCAAATTCCAAAATTATATTTTTATTATTTATTAAAAATCCATCGTGTTTAAGGAATTTCTTAGAAAATTCATAACTTCTTTATCTGATGTCGGTTTTTGCCAGACTTTTTACCGCTGGAATACCATTGTCGAGACCTTCGATTCTCGTTTAGGTCATTCCGGCCAAAAGTCGCTCGATCTCCGATTCGAGTTTTTAGCTGTCTGTTGCTAAGCCGAACTTGGAAAAATCACGTCTTCGCTATATGAAGTCGGATTTGGGCGTTCTTTTCACATACGATTATGTTTCAAAGACATTTAATCATAGAAGGAAATTAAGTAGAACTTATTTATGCATGTTATTATGAAGGTAACTTTTTATTATTCAGAAGTGGTTACAATACTTGACCCATTTTGGTCGTTACAAAGAGTTGAAATATCGGGTTGTCACATCATCCCCCCGTTAGAGAGAATTTCGTCCCGAAATTTAAAGTAGCAAAGATACTAGTGAACATGAAAGAGATGAGGGTACTTTTGTTTCATCTGATCTTCGCGTTCCCATGTGAATTCAGGTCCCCGCTTGGCGTTCCAGCGAACCTTCACGATGGGTATGCGACTTTGTTTTGTTTGTTTGACCTCTCGGTCCATGATTTCTACTGGTTCTTCCACAAAGTTGAGGCTCTCGTTGATCTCGATCTCGTCGAGTGGAATAACAAGAGTCTCGTCGGACAGACACTTTTTCAAGTTTGAGACGTGGAAGGTTGGATGGATGTTACTAAGTTCGCGCGGTAGGTTAAGCTTGTAAGCCACAGGGCCGATTCTGGCAAGAATCTCGAAAGGCCCTATGTATCTTGGATTTAGTTTCCCACGCTTTCCAAATCGTATTAAACCCTTCCACGGTGAGACCTTTAATAAGACGTGGTCTCCTACCTGGAATTCTAAAGGTTTCCTCCTTTGGTCAGCGTAGCTTTTCTGTCGATCTCTTGAGGCCTTCAATCGTTCACGAATCTGAACGATCTTCTCTGTTGTTTCACGTATGATCTCCGGACCTGTGAGAGTGCTTTCAGGAACTCTTCCTCTAGCTAACTGGGTATCGCCAACTTCAGTCCAGCACAGAGGGGATCTGCACTTTCGACCATAGAGGGCTTCAAACGGAGCAGCCTTTATGCTTGTATGATAACTATTGTTGTATGAAAATTCGACAAGGGGTAAATGAATATCCCATGCCTTACCAAAGTCAATCACGCAGGCCCTCAGCATGTCTTCTAAAGTTTGTATTGTTCTCTCACTTTGTCCGTCTGTCTGTGGGTGGTAGGCTGTACTCATGTCTAGCCTAGTTCCCAGGGAACTTTGTAGTGACTGCCAGAATCTTGAAGTGAATCTACTATCTCGATCGGAGATAATGGATATTGGAACACCATGCAGTCGTACTACTTCCCTTAAGTAAGTTCTTGTAAGCTTCTCCATTTTGTCAGTCTCTTTGATGGGTAGGAAATGTGCGGATTTGGTCAATCTGTCGACAATGACCCATATGGTATCGAGTCCACTTGTCGTCTTGGGTAACTTGGTTATGAAGTCCATAGTAATCCGCTCCCATTTCCATTCCGGTATCTCGGGTTGTTGTAGTAGTCCTGACGGTTTCTGATACTCGACCTTAACCTTAGCGCAAGTAAGACATTTACTCACGAAGGTAGCAATTTCTGCTTTCATGTTAGGCCACCAGTACAGTTTCTTAAGATCCAGATACATTTTATCTGAACCCGGGTGAACGGAATATCTTGAATTATGAGCCTCGGTCATGACTACGTATCTGAAACCACCATGATTTGGGGTCCAGATTCGGTCCATGAGATAGTAGGCTCCGCCACCCTTGACTTCTAAATTCTTCTCCATTCCTCGCAGGGATTCACCCGCCACATTTTCAGGTTGCAAAGCTTCCATTTGTGCTTCTTTAATTTGTGTGGATAGGTGGGAATGGATAGTCATGGTCAGAGATTTGACCCTCCGACCAGTGTATTCCTTTCGACTGAGGGCGTCGGCTACTACGTTGGCCTTGCCAGGATGATAACGAATTTCGCATTCGTAGTCATTCAGTAACTCAACCCATCGTCGTTGTCGCATGTTGAGTTCCTTCTGATCGAAAATGTGTTGAAGGCTCTTGTGATCGGTGAATATAGTACTCTTTGTTCCGTATAAGTAGTGCCTCCAGATCTTCAGAGCAAATACCACTGCTCCTAACTCGAGGTCGTGTGTCGTATAGTTCACTTCGTGTGTCTTAAGCTGTCGGGAGGCATAAGCGATAACCTTCCCTCTTTGCATAAGAACACAACCAAGTCCTTGATTTGAAGCATCGCAATATACTACGAAGTCTTCTATCCCTTCGGGGAGGGATAGTATCGGTGCGGTGCACAAGGCCTGTTTTAGTGTCTGGAATGCCTTCTCTTGTTTCGCTTCCCAGTCAAAGGCCACTCCTTTCTGGGTTAATGAAGTAAGAGGTTTCGCAATGCTCGAAAAGTTCTTTATGAATCTGCGATAGTAGCCAGCTAGACCTAGAAATTGACGAATTTCTGTAGGTGTCTTTGGTGCCGACCAGTTCTCAATAGCCTTAATTTTGGAAGGGTCCACGTGTATACCTTTCTCGCTAACAACGTGACCTAAAAATTCGACTCTTCGAATCCAAAATTCGCATTTAGAGAACTTCGCATAGAGTTTCTCCGTTCGCAGTGTTTCTAGGACTTTTCGTAGGTGTTGACTATGCTCTTCCTTACTTCGAGAGTAGATAAGTATATCATCGATAAAGACGATGACGAACTGATCCAAGTAAGGGCGGCATACCCTATTCATTAGGTCCATAAATACTGCTGGTGCATTGGTTAATCCGAACGGCATCACCACGAATTCGTAGTGTCCATAACGAGTTCGGAAGGCTGTCTTTGGAATGTCCCCCTCTAGAACTCGTAATTGGTGATATCCGGATCGCAGGTCTATTTTGGAGAAGTAGTTCGCCCCTTGAAGTTGATCGAATAGGTCGTCGATACGGGGTAGAGGATAGCGGTTCTTGACAGTAAGTTTGTTCAGCTCTCTGTAGTCGATGCACATACGGAACGATCCGTCTTTCTTCTTTACAAACAAGACCGGTGCTCCCCAAGGTGAGAAACTTGGTCTTATGAATCCTTTGTGAAGGAGTTCATTAAGTTGACTGGAAAGTTCCTGCATCTCTGCTGGTGCAAGACGATAAGGCGACTTCGCTACTGGGGTAGCTCCTGGAATTAAGTCGATTCTAAACTCGACTTGGCGTTGCGGTGGTAATCCTGGCAGTTCTTCTGGAAAGATATCGGGAAAGTCGCGTACTACCGAGATGCTCTTGATGTCCTTCAGTTCTTGACTTGTATCGACGATGTGCGCTAGGAATGCTCGACAATCCTTCCGCAAGCACTTTCGAGCTTGGATGCACGAAATGATGCGAAGGTTTGCACTAGATTTGTCGCCGTAGATAACTAAGGTTTCGTTGTTTGGGAGGTTAAGACGGACTGCTTTCTCAAAGCACATGATGTCGGCGCGAAGAAGGCTCAACCAATCCATGCCGACTATGACGTCGAAACTTTTAATTTGAACCGGCATGAGATTGATTGGGAAAGAATGGCCGTCTAATGTTAACGTACAGCCCATGTATATGCAATTTGTGTTTTCGGTTTTTCCATTGGCCATCTCTATAGTGAATGAATTTTCTAACTTGCTAGGTTTAGGTTTAAGTAAATGAATAAAGTTTTGACTCACGAAACTTCTCTCCGCTCCACTATCGAATAATATGCATGCGTATGAATTATCGAGAAGGAACGTACCAGCAACAATAGTTGGGTCAGCTACAGCTTCGTTATGGCCTATTGCCAAAACTCGTCTAACACCTCCGGTGCCTGCTGCCTTAGGACAGTTTCTCTGGTAGTGGCCCACCTCGCCACAACCGTAGCAAGCCTGCCCTACACCCGTACCGGGAACTTGAGTGATCGGCTTCGCGGGTTCCTTGCAGAAACGGGCTGTATGCCCTTTCTGGCTGCAGTTAGTGCACTGCATAGTTCGACAAGGTCCATGGTGGTGGTAATTGCATTTGGTGCATTTTGGGAGGTTGCCTATATAAGGCTTTGTTGGGTAGGTATTTGTAGGGGCTGTAGCAGGTACAGTGGCAGCATTTACTGACACCAGCTGTTTCTTTGCGGATTCTTGGGAAGATCCACCCTTCCCTTTAATCCATGCCCTCTTCCTGCCATTGTTGTTGTTGTAGTTGTTGTAGTTGTTGTTTGCTTTCTGTGGGGCTGGTGTAGGAGTGGTTGAGTTCTGATGACCTCCGTAGTCGATCAGAGATTGTGCCAGTTCCTTAGCACTTTCAAAGGTGTCAGGTTTAGAAGCTAACACGCTTGATCGCATTTGGGGCGTCAGTCCCCAGATGTACCTTTCTATCTTCTTGCTCTCGGGAGCAATCATATCTGGACAAAGGATTGCCAGCTCGCAGAATTTGTTGGTATAAGTAGCGATGTCGGTACCAACCATTCCGAGAGTCCATAGCTCGTGTTCAAGCTTTTGAATCTCTCCCCGTGGGCAGTATTCTCTCATCATCATGGCCTTCAAGTTCTCCCAGCTTATGGAGTTTGCCACGATTAGGGTGAGTACTTTAACGTGGCCATTCCACCAAGTTAAAGCTTTATCGAGAAGGGTGAAAGTTGCAAATTTGACCTTGCTGTGCTCGGGGCAGGAGCATATTTCAAAGACTGCCTCCGTCCTTTCGATCCACTGCCTCAGGGCCATCACACCACCAGTACCATAAAACATTCGGGGCTTGGCATTAGTGAAGTCCTTATAGGTGCATTCTCGAGGTGGTCCATGACTCTCGCCATGGTTGGATAGGTGTGTGCCAGATCCCGAGCCATTAGTACTCGAGTTATTGATCTGTGACATGGCAGCTGCCACTGCCGCGGTGACTGCTGCTTGAAACATAATGTAACGCCTGTGTTTCCGGGCTTGCCATATTTAGCAAGATAATAGTCTAGGTTAACCTTTGTAACCCGTTTTGAAATAATAAGAATGTATTATTTGAGTATTATGAGTTTTGTGTTTAATTGCTTAATTATGTGGTCTGATTAATTAAGAATAAAAATAAGCGTCAAAATTTAAGTGTAAAATAAACTTAATATCTTTGGTTAATGTTGTAGTAGTCGAAACAAGGTTTCCGAATATATATAGAACGCCCAAATCTGACTTCGTATGAGGAAGTTATGATTTATCGAAGTTCCGGCTTAGCGGTATACAACCTGTTTTACTCGATTTGAGATCGAGCGGTTGTTAGCCGAAGCAATCTAAATGAGAATCGAAGATCTCATTGTTGGTATCGAAGCGATAAAAAGTTAGGCGAGAACGGACATCAAACGAAGAAGTTATGAATTTATAACGAAAGTTTCTGTCGCGGCCTATTAAAAATAATTAATAAAAATAACGTCGAAATTAGCCGATGGAGTCTAAACGAAAGTCGTAGAGCATGGTCTCACCTTCGCGTGGATATAAAGAACGTCGAAAACGGAGTTCGTATGAAGAAGTTATGAATTTCCGAAGTTTATTAATCATTTAGTATTTATTTTTAATTCAAAATTCGGAGGCATTATCCGAAGCCGAGTCACCCGTCTGATCCAAGGTACGCCCCGCGTACGTGAGTACGCTATCGCGTACTCCGCATAGTGTCGACACTTCGGATGACGCATGCAGTGACGATTTCGGACGCGTACGCGCTGCGTACGCCTGTACGCCCCGCGTACTCCGAGGCTCCAGCCTCTATATAAAGGATCCGAAGGCAGCCTCATTTGTTGTTCAATTTCTTCTCTTCTCTCTAGTCTTTTGCATCGTTTTTCGTGCCGAAGCTACCCCGAAGCCCCGGTATCATACTCTAGCCCCGAGGCAAGTCCCGAGACCCCGAAGATCCCGAGAAGCGCGGTTCCCGAGTCGAAGCTCTGCCCGCGAGAAGTTCGATTTTCGAGGAGATCTTCCAGATCTGCTGAGGAATACTACTTCTATAAGCCGTAGTGCTGTCGGATCGTCTTCTGATCAAGTGAGTGTGTAGTTATTTCTTCTAATACAATAATACGAAGTATTTTATATAAAAATACGTGCTATGTGTATATATTTGGTTGTGTTATGTGTGAATGAGTATTCACTCTCTTCTATCTTATAGATCTGCTTATTTCTTTATGAGATATGTGTTATGTGTGTGTGTGCCTCATCTGTTATGTGATATATGTGTTGATTCAAGCATGCTATACAGGTTTTCTTTAAACTATGTATACAAATGTATATTTTTATCTACTAATATGTTGGGTAGAACATGGGTAGATAGTTGGTGTGTAATAAACAGATGAGAGGCCTCGATGTTGTTGTTGTTGTTGATCTAGTTATTCAGCGGAGTATGGATAACGACCACGGACTCTTTCTAGACAGTCCAGTGGAACGCTAGCAGGTTCATAACCTGTAGGTGTTGTGAACGATGTGTTCACCGGTGTACTCTATCCCCCTCATGGTTGCCTTTAGGATATCTATTGTTGAGGAAACCCCTTCGCAGTGATGTCCGTCCCGATGAAAATCCTAGATTAGGTCCCTTGAGATAGTTGTTTTAGGGACGTAAAGTGAGGATAACGGGAATGGGTAATCGGGATAGTGTTTGGTTGGTGAAATTAAATATAACTTATTTATTGTGGGTTGAAAACCCTATATGCTCACCAGGCTCCCAAGCCTGACCCACTCAGTTTTATTTGTATTACAGGAAGTGGCACAAGGGCGTAAGATGGATGGATCATCTTGTTGTTTTGTTTACAAGTCTGTATATGTATATATTTGTTGAATGACTTGTAATGTTTATCGTTTATGCTTTATGGTCTGTATCGGAACATGACATCCCGAGTTTTGATTATATAATGAAATGCATCTCTTGATGAAATGCTTTGATAAATATTATTTTATCATGTTTTGTTTTGGGAACAAATTCCGCAACTCTTTCAAATCAAAAGGATTTACTCTGAAAATATTTAAAAGCATAAATGAAAATCGGTCTTTTCTGGCCGAGATTTTGGGGATGTCACAGTTGGTATCAGAGCATTAGTTTAAGCGAACTAGGAATTTGTAGGATTTCTAGACTTAAACTTAGAATGCTAAGTGGAATTTTGAGATGTGTGTCTGTTGGATTTAGACACGAGCACTAGTTTATTTTAGGAAAGTTGCCTAAAATGCTTTTATGTGCTAAATGTTATATGTTGCCATATATGATATTATTTGTTCGGATCTACGGTTTGTTGCCAACCGGATCTGAAGGTTTATGTGTTTAGGATTCTAAGCGTATGTATACGATATTAGAACTAGCATGTAATCGTTTGGAGTAATAAGGTGAAATTATTCGGTGTGTAGATCAAAATGGTGAGAACAAGGAGTGGCGTTGGAAACGCGGATGAAAACAGGAATCAACCGCCAGTGATTGAGCAAATACCTGTTGTAGCAGCAGCACCAGAACCAATAACAATGGCTGCGGTTCAAGCCATGATTCGGGCTATGCTAGCCGAACAAAGGGAGGAGATGCGACAAATGTTGCATAATAATAGGGATGAACCTATCATACCTATTGAGGAACCGGAATTGATTCCCGAGCAATCGGAGGAAGGGAACAATAGTCGCATGGTGAGTCAAGTTGGGACTCAAGAGGAACGAAGGAACGATCCAGAAAGGAGAAACAACAAGGATGGGCGTATGTACAAGAATTTCTTGGGTGCCAAACCGCCAAGTCTTTCTGGGAGCCCAAAGCCAGTTGAGATAATGGATTGGATCTCCGAAATGGAGATGGTATTTGAAAGTTGCGACTGTAGCAACAAGCAGAAGACCGTCTTTGCAGTTAGACAACTGAAGACTGGGGTCTTGAGTTGGTGGAAGTTGTTGGCAGATACTATGCCACGAGGAGAAGCTCTGAAAATGTCATGGGAGGAGTTCTTGGAACAGTTAAGGGTGCAGTATTGTTCGGAGATAGATCTGATTGATCTGAACAATGAGTTTCAAAACTTGAAGAAAGGGAAGATGAGCATAGATGACTATGCTACTGCATTTACTGAGAAGATGAAGTTGTTTCCGTACCTAGTGCCGACGGAACTCTCCAAGATTGAGAGGTTTGCTAACGGACTGCCTGCTGACTTTGGTCCGACAGTCAAAATGGCAACCACTCTGAAAACGGCTGTTCGTGCAGCTAAGAATGTGGAGGCCCAGCAGAAGGAAAAGGGTCTGGAAAGAATAGATGTTGGAGAAAAGAGGAAGTTCGATGGAACTTCAGGGTCCAACAAGAAAAACAAGTTCTCGAAGTCTGGTTCGAGGGGAGGTGGAGGTGAAGCGAAATGGTGCGACAAATGTAAGAAGAAGCATCATGGAAGATGTGAGGTGGCGAACACATGCTACAAGTGTGGAAAGCCAGGGCACTATGCCAATGAGTGTACCCTCACAAAGAAATTTTGCTATGGTTGTGGTGAGGAGGGTCATATGTCAAGGGACTGCCCGAAGAAGAAGGAGGCAGCTAGACCCAACATTCCGCCAAAGCCAAAGGCGAGAGCATTCCAGATGACACTGGAAGCTACTAAAGATGAAGCTGATGTCGCTTCAGGTACCTTTCTCGTTAACGAATTGCCTGCCCAAATTTTATTTGATTCTGGAGCCAACTACTCCTTTATATCGCATGAATTTGGTAGAAAGCTAGCTTTGCCTGTTGTTAGACTAGATAATGCTTTATTAGTCGAAGTTGCTAGTGGCAAGTTTGTACCTGTTAGCTATCGCATGAAAAACATCTTAATTGATCTGAATGGGAATAAGTTCCACGAGGAATTATTGCCTATCGAACTTAATGGTTTCGACATCGTATTGGGAATGGATTGGCTTAGCGCCAACGACGCCGAAATTTTATGCAAGAAGAAAATAGTCAAAGTAAACCCGCCTGGGAAAGATTCGTTTATGGTGTATGGAGATAAACGCAGAGTGAATTCTGGAATCATTTCATTGATGAAAGCCAGAAAATGTTTGACCAAGGGGTGTACATCGTATTTAGCATTCGTGATTGATGCTAAGAAGGAAAAGAAGGTGATGCAGAATATTCCAGTTGTGTGTGATTATCCGGAAGTATTTCCCGAAGATCTTCCTGGATTACCGCCTGATCGACAAGTGGAATTCCGTATTGACTTGTTGCCAGGAACAACGCCAATTGCGAAAGCACCTTATCGATTAGCACCGACGGAGATGAAGGAGCTAATGATGCAACTTCAGGAGTTATTGGACAACGGTTTCATTAGACCTAGTTCATCGCCCTGGGGAGCTCCGGTGTTATTTGTAAAGAAGAAAGATGGAAGTATGAGAATGTGCATTGATTACAGAGAGCTGAACAAGGCAACAATAAAGAATAGATATCCGTTGCCGAGGATTGATGACCTGTTTGATCAATTGCAAGGTTCGAGTTATTTCTCGAAGATCGATCTTAGGTCAGGATATCATCAGCTAAAAGTAAGAGAGCAAGATATCGAGAAGACTGCATTCAGAACTAGATATGGACACTACGAGTTCTTGGTTATGTCGTTTGGACTAACCAATGCTCCAGCAGCGTTCATGGATTTGATGAATAGGGTTTGTAACCCGTTCCTTGATAAATCCGTGATAGTGTTCATAGACGACATTCTGATTTACTCGAAAAGCCAGGAGGAGCATGGCAGACACTTGCGAGAAGTGTTGGAAGTTCTGAAGAAGGAGAAGCTGTATGCTAAGTTCTCCAAATGTGATTTTTGGATTCGTGAAGTCCAATTCTTGGGTCACGTGGTCAACCAAGAAGGGATAATGGTTGATCCAGCGAAGATCGAAGCTATGACGAAGTGGGAACAACCGAAAAGTCCCACGGAGATTCGAAGCTTTTTAGGATTAGCCGGATATTACCGAAGGTTTATCCAAGGCTTTTCTTCGATCGCTAGTCCATTGTCAGCTTTGACCCACAAAGGAGCTACTTATGCTTGGGGTGAGAAGCATAAGGAAGCATTTGAGAAGCTAAAGGAGAAGCTATGCGAGGCACCGATACTTTCTCTACCCGATGGAGTTGAAGACTTCGCTGTCTATAGCGATGCGTCTGGGGTTGGATTGGGTTGTGTTTTGACCCAAAGAGAAAAGGTGATAGCATATGCGTCTCGACAGCTGAAAGAGCATGAAAAGAACTACCCGACTCATGATTTGGAGTTGGCAGCGGTAGTTTTCGCTCTGAAAATATGGAGGCATTACCTCTATGGCACGAAGTGCAAACTTTTCACTGATCATAAGAGTCTCCAATACCTCTTTAATCAGAAAGAATTGAATATGAGGCAACGACGCTGGCTAGAATTACTTAAAGACTATGACTGCGAGATACTTTACCACCCCGGTAAAGCTAATGTTGTTGCTGATGCTCTCAGTCGGAAAGTCAATCCCGAAAGGAAAAGGCCAAGAGCGTTGAGAATTGAAGTTGTCTCAACTATTTTGGAAAGTATAAAGAAAGCTCAGAGCGAAGCTTCTGAGAAGAATGACAGAAAGGAGGAACGTTTGGGCAAAACGTTGGTGTTCGGTGTAAACAGTCATGGACTGAAGGTGTTCCAAGATCGGCTTTGGATACCTAAGACAGGAGGAGTCAGAGATCTTCTGATGGAAGAAGCTCACAAGACCATGTACTCGATTCATCCGGGTAGCACTAAAATGTATAGGGACCTGAAACCCTACTACTGGTGGCCGACGATGAAGCTTGATGTTGCAAAGTATGTGGCCGAGTGTGTGACTTGTGCGAGAGTCAAGACACAACATCAGAAACCGTACGGGAGTTTAGAACCTTTGTCTGCGCCTATGGGTAAGTGGGAAGACATTGCTATGGATTTTGTCACTAAACTGCCCAGAACAAAGAATGGTCACGACATGATTTGGGTGGTCGTTGATCGATTCACTAAGAGTGCGCATTTCATAGCGGCCAGGGAGAAATGGTCTATGGAGAAGCTTGCGAATTCTTACGTGAAGGAAATTGTGAGGCTTCATGGTGTTCCGTTAACGATTGTGTCGGATCGTGATAGCCGTTTCACATCGAGGTTTTGGAAAAGTCTACAAGAGGAATTGGGTACCAAGTTGTGTTTAAGTACAGCTTACCATCCGCAGACTGATGGTCAGAGCGAACGAACGATACAAACACTTGAAGATATGCTGAGAGCATGTACTCTGGAATTCCTAGGTAATTGGGATGAACATTTACCTTTGGTAGAGTTTTCCTATAATAATAGTTTTCACTCGAGCATTAAGATGGCACCTTACCAAGCTTTGTATGGACAGAAGTGTCGTACGCCGTCTTGTTGGCTTGAGGCTGGGGAAAAGCAGTTTATGGGACCGGAGTTGGTTCATCAAACTGCTGAAAAGTTGAAAATAATTAGGGAAAGAATGTTAGCAGCTCAGGATCGTCAAAAGAGCTATGCTGACAAGAAGCGGAGACCGATAACTTTTGAGGTTGGGGATTCGGTTTTGCTTAAAGTCTCGCCGTGGAAGGGACTTATAAGATTTGGTAAAAGGGGAAAGTTGAGTCCAAGGTTTATTGGACCGTTTAAAGTTCTTCAGAGGATTGGGAACCAAGCTTACAAGCTCGAATTACCCGAAGAACTGAATGGAATTCACAACACTTTTCATGTGTGTTATTTGAGGAAGTTCACGGGAGAAGTTCCCGACATAATTCCAATTTCTGAATTGAGAATTGATGAGAACAAAAGGTTGATTGAAGAACCAGAGGCAATTGTTGACCGAAAGACTAAGAAATTGCGACGCAAGATGGTTGGGTTAGTGCTTTTCCGATGGAAACACACGAATGGGCCGAATCTCACCTGGGAGACGGAGAGTGACATGATGGGTCGCTATCCGCATTTGTTTGTTGATGTGTGATTCCGGGGATGGAATCATTCTAAGGTGGAGAGAATTGTAACGCCTGTGTTTCCGGGCTTGCCATATTTAGCAATATAATAGTCTAGGTTAACCTTTGTAACCCGTTTTGAAATAATAAGAATGTATTATTTGAGTATTATGTGTTTTGTGCTTAATTGCTTAATTATGTGGTCTGATTAATTAAGAATAAAAATAAGCGTCAAAATTTAAGTGTAAAATAAACTTAATATCTTTGGTTAATGTTGTAGTAGTCGAAACAAGGTTTCCGAATATATATAGAACGCCCAAATCTGACTTCGTATGAGGAAGTTATGATTTATCGAAGTTCCGGCTTAGCGGTATACAGCCTGTTTTACTCGATTTGAGATCGAGCGGTTGTTAGCCGAAGCAATCTAAATGAGAATCGAAGATCTCATTGTTGGTATCGAAGCGATAAAAAGTTAGGCGAGAACGGACATCAAACGAAGAAGTTATGAATTTATAACGAAAGTTTCTGTCGCGGCCTATTAAAAATAATTAATAAAAATAACGTTGAAATTAGCCGACGGAGTCTAAACGAAAGTCGTAGAGCATGGTCTCACCTTCGCGTGGATATAAAGAACGTCGAAAACGGAGTTCGTATGAAGAAGTTATGAATTTCCGAAGTTTATTAATCATTTAGTATTTATTTTTAATTCAAAATTCGGAGGCATTATCCGAAGCCGAGTCACCCGTCTGATCCAAGGTACGCCCCGCGTACGTGAGTACGCTATCGCGTACTCCGCATAGTGTCGACACTTCGGATGACGCATGCAGTGACGATTTCGGACGCGTACGCGCTGCGTACGCCTGTACGCCCCGCGTACTCCGAGGCTCCAGCCTCTATATAAAGGATCCGAAGGCAGCCTCATTTGTTGTTCAATTTCTTCTCTTCTCTCTAGTCTTTTGCATCGTTTTTCGTGCCGAAGCTACCCCGAAGCCCCGGTATCATACTCTAGCCCCGAGGCAAGTCCCGAGACCCCGAAGATCCCGAGAAGCGCGGTTCCCGAGTCGAAGCTCTGCCCGCGAGAAGTTCGATTTTCGAGGAGATCTTCCAGATCTGCTGAGGAATACTACTTCTATAAGCCGTAGTGCTGTCGGATCGTCTTCTGATCAAGTGAGTGTGTAGTTATTTCTTCTAATACAATAATACGAAGTATTTTATATAAAAATACGTGCTATGTGTATATATTTGGTTGTGTTATGTGTGAATGAGTATTCACTCTCTTCTATCTTATAGATCTGCTTATTTCTTTATGAGATATGTGTTATGTGTGTGTGTGCCTCATCTGTTATGTGATATATGTGTTGATTCAAGCATGCTATACAGGTTTTCTTTAAACTATGTATACAAATGTATATTTTTATCTACTAATATGTTGGGTAGAACATGGGTAGATAGTTGGTGTGTAATAAACAGATGAGAGGCCTCGATGTTGTTGTTGTTGTTGATCTAGTTATTCAGCGGAGTATGGATAACGACCACGGACTCTTTCTAGACAGTCCAGTGGAACGCTAGCAGGTTCATAACCTGTAGGTGTTGTGAACGATGTGTTCACCGGTGTACTCTATCCCCCTCATGGTTGCCTTTAGGATATCTATTGTTGAGGAAACCCCTTCGCAGTGATGTCCGTCCCGATGAAAATCCTAGATTAGGTCCCTTGAGATAGTTGTTTTAGGGACGTAAAGTGAGGATAACGGGAATGGGTAATCGGGATAGTGTTTGGTTGGTGAAATTAAATATAACTTATTTATTGTGGGTTGAAAACCCTATATGCTCACCAGGCTCCCAAGCCTGACCCACTCAGTTTTATTTGTATTACAGGAAGTGGCACAAGGGCGTAAGATGGATGGATCATCTTGTTGTTTTGTTTACAAGTCTGTATATGTATATATTTGTTGAATGACTTGTAATGTTTATCGTTTATGCTTTATGGTCTGTATCGGAACATGACATCCCGAGTTTTGATTATATAATGAAATGCATCTCTTGATGAAATGCTTTGATAAATATTATTTTATCATGTTTTGTTTTGGGAACAAATTCCGCAACTCTTTCAAATCAAAAGGATTTACTCTGAAAATATTTAAAAGCATAAATGAAAATCGGTCTTTTCTGGCCGAGATTTTGGGGATGTCACACATAACAACATCAAATTGAGGTGGTGGAGGTGGTGGTGGTATAGGTGCTTCCTCACCGTTGTTTCGCCTTGGATTCCTACGCGGAGGCATCCTTCAACTATAGATTGAAAAGACAAGGATAAGAATTTCATAGAATGGAAAAATGTATGTGTCTCATGAACTAAATCGCTATAGTTCAACAACAGATGAAAGTATAAGTCTTAAAATAGAAAAATGAAAGTTATTTGTAAGACTGAAGGTATGAAACGAGTGTTTGGGTTCACAAAGACCATTCAATGTTCGAACGAAATACTCTACATAGTAGTAATAGTGCCACTTATATTAATATAAAATTTGTTACAACGATCATGAAAATTTGACCCCCATAAGGGTCTCTGATTAGAAAGTTCGAGAAATTTAAAGACTTTTAGCCGAGGTCCTAAGCTATAACAAAATTTGAGTCCTAGACAAGCACTACTTGCGTCGAAGGTTGCGCTTGGAGCTTGACTCCGTATCTGATTGCTTTGACTCCATTAGACGCCTATCGAAAGCGGCTTGTTGTTCCCTTAGTTCGGCGAGGGCTGCAATCATTTGCGCTTGAAACGATTCAGCTTGGAATTGGGCGTTGTCTTGCATCTTGTCCAGCCTACGGATGTCAGAAGTGTGAACCTGCACTTCCACGTTGATATCCCGGAGTCGACTAGCTTGTACTCCAGACTGATAGGACTGATTGGCTAACTTACCCACCATTACCGGGAGTGCTCGATCAGCCGAACCTCCGCCGCGGACATCATAGAAGTCCCGGCACATGCCGTAGGGAGGGCGTAGGTTTTGCTGTTGGCTCCAATGGTGGAGGTGACTTCCCCAGACGGGAGTCGGTCCTTGAAAGTTCCTTACGAAGACGGGAGGTTGAATGGGTGGTGGATCGATAACTTCCGGCTCTGAGTCGGTACCGGAGTCATCACCCACTTCTATGGGTTCCTCGTCCTCTTCGGGATCATCTTCGATCCATCCTCCGTTGCCTTGGTTGGGAAAGTAGGGGTCGCCAGGGTGGTGAAATCCAGCCATTTGACTGTACGAGAAAAAGGGGTTATAAGAATTGAGTAAAGCCGGAACATGTAAAACATGTAAGTTAAACTAGTTTAGATAGCAAATACTCCTATAGTAATTAAGTGCTTGTGTTTGATTCTTGTAATGGTTTGGTAAGTTTTGACTTGTTGCTTACTACGATCATTCCTCGATATACGTTGGTCCAATCTTGGGCAAATATAGTTGATCACGCTATATTTGTCCAAAATCTGATTTACATATATCGAGTCCCAATCGTAGTGTCAACTTGTCTAAATACTTGTATAGTTGTATAACATGAAAATAGTTCGTGGTATGCATGTATTTGTACTTAAATGAACTACCAATTTAAGTTGAACGAAATGCTGCTTAAGTGTAAAAAGAAAATTTGTTTTGTCAGAGAGTATTAGTCCCTTAAGCATTTATAGTTTGTATATCTTATGTGGTTCGATATACTTAGTTCACTATAAACATTGCTCTGATACCAATCTGTCACACCCCCAAACCTGAACGGCGGAAACGTTCGGGGGCGGATGACTTCATGTGGTAACGTAACAAATGAATACATAGTAAAGAAAGCAATACAACCATCATATATATAATTGAAAGTTTACATTTGTCAAAAGTTACATGTTCAAAACTCAATTACAATATGATGTCAAAATACGAGATTAAACTGGCGCCGCAGCATCCCTTCATCAAAAGCGAAATGAATACCTGAAATTACTGATTCCCTGGGACATACAAGTAATTTTGAAAGAGTAGATCAGCATTTAAGCTGGTGAATTTCATAAGTATTTAAGTGACAATGTTCGAATGAACTGAAATGTTTTATCTTCGTTTGTTTGTGGTTAGAAAATCCAATATTTTCTACTAGTATAAAAGTAGCCTTCACTCAAGACCAATGTTTGTTTCTAAAATGTATGTAAATGTAAAAGAACCAATGAATTTGAAAACCTTGTAAATCAATGCATTTTAATACCCCTTGTGAGTTTTATAACCATACTATTGACTCTGGATGCCTATACACAACGTTCTTCAGGCGTTGAAATGTTATGACGTTTGTCACCCCAAACGGTGGACTGCAGCTAACAGTCAGGGCGTGGGTTTGTCAAGCCCGTATAGATCTATACACAAACACCATGCTCCCCCTCCAAGGGATTCTGGTATATAATACAGGACTTGAAATGTGTACTCGAACGTACATGAAGTTAGTGTCTCACAAATCCGTGGTATAAAAACAGATCTACTTGTTAAAATGTTACGTTTGTTCTTGTACACGAAAGTGAACTTCTTGAAATATGTGATTCTACTACATAAGAGTTAGAAATTTGTTTCGTAAAACCATACCTATTATAGTTTCCAAAAAGCATGTCTTGTTTGTTTAGAAACATTGAGAAAAGGAATCGCTTGTTTATGAAAGTATAGATTTTTGGGTGTAGAGTCTAGGATAGACAAGAAAAATCTCAGAACAGATTAGTTTATACATGCATTACAACAACATTATATTTTTAAAAGGGAAAATGCTATTGTGACATATGTTATATATATACATATATACATATATACATAAGTTCCTTTAAATGTTTATAAATCGCATGTGATTTGAATATATAACAGTATATAAAAGAATTTCTTTATGTAACGCACGATAATACTCGTGTGTTTTACTTGTAATCCCCCCCTTTGAAAGCATATAAAAGTATTTAGACTAATTAAAAGGTTGATTTAGGGGTATGAAACTCACTTGAAAGTTTGAAGATAGCGAGATGGAAAACCGGGCAGAGTTTCGTCTCGGGAAACGGATTTTCCTCGGGGTTCTCGGGAATCTCGGGAGTAAAATCGACCTTCGGGACTTGAGCCAAAAAGACCAGAGCTTCGGGTTTGAACGGACACGGAAAACGAGGCAAAGTTGAGAGAGAGAGAAGAGAAATGAACCCTTTCTTTGGAAACCCTCGCATTCTATTTATAGGAAGGCTGGTCTGCCTCGGTACGCGGGGCGTACGCTCGTACGCGCTGCGTACGCGTACGTCATGCATGACCGAAGCCTCGACTGCCTCGGTTCGGATGGGACGGGTTGTTGGGTTCTCGGGTCGGATGGGACGGGTTGCTGGGGAGGTGGGTCGGATGGGACGCCGGGTCGGATGGGACGTCGGGTCGGACGGGTCGGGCGGGTCGGATGGATCGGATTCCTCGGATATGGCGACGTGGACGATCCGAGGCCAATCCTCTCGGTTACGCGGGGCGTACAGGAGTACGCAGCGCGTACTTCGGAGGAGGATGCTGACTCCCCTTCGGATAATATCCGAATTTCGAATTAAATAAATAATTAATTTATTTAATAAACTTCAAAAATCCATATCTTCTTCATACGAACTCCGTTTTCGATGGTCTTTATATCCCCGCGTAGGTGAGACTACGCTCTACAACTTTCGTTTAGACTCCGTCGGCAAATTCCAAAATTATATTTTTATTATTTATTAAAAATCCATCGTGTTTAAGGAATTTCTTAGAAAATTCATAACTTCTTTATCTGATGTCGGTTTTTGCCAGACTTTTTACCGCTGGAATACCATTGTCGAGACCTTCGATTCTCGTTTAGGTCATTCCGGCCAAAAGTCGCTCGATCTCCGATTCGAGTTTTTAGCTGTCTGTTGCTAAGCCGAACTTGGAAAAATCACGTCTTCGCTATATGAAGTCGGATTTGGGCGTTCTTTTCACATACGATTATGTTTCAAAGACATTTAATCATAGAAGGAAATTAAGTAGAACTTATTTATGCATGTTATTATGAAGGTAACTTTTTATTATTCAGAAGTGGTTACAATACTTGACCCATTTTGGTCGTTACAAAGAGTTGAAATATCGGGTTGTCACATCATCCCCCCGTTAGAGAGAATTTCGTCCCGAAATTTAAAGTAGCAAAGATACTAGTGAACATGAAAGAGATGAGGGTACTTTTGTTTCATCTGATCTTCGCGTTCCCATGTGAATTCAGGTCCCCGCTTGGCGTTCCAGCGAACCTTCACGATGGGTATGCGACTTTGTTTTGTTTGTTTGACCTCTCGGTCCATGATTTCTACTGGTTCTTCCACAAAGTTGAGGCTCTCGTTGATCTCGATCTCGTCGAGTGGAATAACAAGAGTCTCGTCGGACAGACACTTTTTCAAGTTTGAGACGTGGAAGGTTGGATGGATGTTACTAAGTTCGCGCGGTAGGTTAAGCTTGTAAGCCACAGGGCCGATTCTGGCAAGAATCTCGAAAGGCCCTATGTATCTTGGATTTAGTTTCCCACGCTTTCCAAATCGTATTAAACCCTTCCACGGTGAGACCTTTAATAAGACGTGGTCTCCTACCTGGAATTCTAAAGGTTTCCTCCTTTGGTCAGCGTAGCTTTTCTGTCGATCTCTTGAGGCCTTCAATCGTTCACGAATCTGAACGATCTTCTCTGTTGTTTCACGTATGATCTCCGGACCTGTGAGAGTGCTTTCAGGAACTCTTCCTCTAGCTAACTGAGTTGGGAGGTACCGAGATCTCCTTCGGAGATCAGGAGTTTCCTGGGGTTGGCCAGATATTATCGGAGATTCATTCAGGATTTCTCCAGGATTGTTGTTCCTCTCACCAGGCTGACCCGGAAGGGTGTGGCTTTCACTTGGGGCCCGAAGTAGCAGGCCTCATTCGAGACACTTCGCCAGAAATTGTGCGAAGCCCCAGTGTTGGCCCTTCCGGAGGGAATGGAGGACTTTGTGGTATATTGTGATGCGTCCTTATCGGTACTGGGTGCGGTGCTGATGCAGAGAGGGCATCTGATAGCATACGCATCGAGGCAGCTGAGGCCTCATGAGACGAGGTATCCTACTCATGATCTGGAGTTGGGGGCTGTGGTGTTCGCCCTCAAGATTTGGCGTCAGTATTTGTATGGGGTTCGGTGTACCATATACACGGACCACAAAAGCTTGAAGTATCTGATGGATCAGCCCAACCTAAACATGCGTCAGAGGAGATGGTTAGACATGGTAAAGGATTATAAGTGTGAGATCCTGTACCACCCAGGCAAAGCTAACGTGGTAGTCGATGCCTTGAGTCACAAGGCAGAGAGTGCCCCTTTGCGAGATGTTTGTATGAGGTTGACAGTGATGAATTCGGTGTTGGACACCATTCAGGAGGCCTAGGTGGAGGCCATGAGACCGGAGAACCGCAAGCGAGAGCGGCTGATTGGTCAGATATCAGAGTTCATTGCCGATAGCCGGGGGCTTATGACCTTCCAGGGCCGGATTTGGGTGCCATTTGAGGGTGGGGCACGTGCCATTTTGATGGAGGAGGCGCACAGGTCGAGGTTTTCGATCCGTCCCGGGGCCACTAAGATGTATTTGGACCTGAAAAGAGATTATTGGTGGCCCTGTATGAAGAGGGATGTGGCGTGGTTTGTAGAGAGGTGCTTGACCTGTTGCAGTGTGAAGGTCGAGCACCAGTGTCCACATGGCAAGTTGCAGCCGCTCAAGGTTCCCCAGTGGAAGTGGGAACAGATTTCCATGGATTTTATCACCACATTGTCGAGGACTACGAGGGGCGTCGATGCAATTTGGGTGATCGTCGACCGGCTGACAAAGAGCGCTCATTTTCTTGCTATCAGTGAGAGCTCTTCCGCAGAGAGGCTGGCAGAGGCGTATGTGAGAGAGGTGGTATCACAGCATGGTGTGCCGATCTCGATTATGTCAGATCAAGATGTGCGTTTCACTTCCAGGTTCTGGAAGAAGTTCCATGAGGAGTTGGGTACTAGGCGGCATTTTAGTATCGCTTACCACCCACAGACGGACGGACAGAGTGAGTGGACAATTCAGAAGCTCGAGGACATGCTTCGGGCATGTGTGCTAGACTTCGGAGGGAGTTGCGACACGTATTTGCCTTTGGCCTAGGTTTCCTATAACAATAGCCACCATTTGAGCATCGGTATGCCTCCCTTTGAGTTGTTGTATGGGAGGAGGTATCAGACTCCCATCTGTTGGGGAGAGGTAGGGCAGCGAGTGATGGGTAGCACTGAGATAGTGCTTCAGATGACAGAGCAAATTCAGTAGGTTAGACAGAGATTGTTGACGGCCCAGAGTCGACAGAAGAGTTACGCGGATAGGCGTCGATCCGAGCTCGAGTTTCAGGTTGGTGATTTTGTACTCCTGAAAGTGTCTCCTTGGAAAGGAGTGATCCGATTCAGGAAAAGGGGCTAGTTGGGGCCCCGGTACATTGGACCGTTCAGGGTGATCGCGAGGGTGGACATGGTAGCATATCGATTGGAGCTACCTGCGAAGTTGAGCCATATTCATGATACCTTCCACGTGTCTCAGCTGAGAAAGTGTATAGCCGACGAGTCGGCAGTGGTGCCTTTGGAGGATATCCAGGTGAACGCAGGTCTGAATTATGTTGAGAGACCGATCGCGATCCTGGACTGTAAGGTCAAGGTTCTGAGGAACAAGGAGGTGTCACTGGTTCAGGTCCAGTGGCAGCATCAGAGGGGGTCCGAGCTAACTTGGGAGCCAGAGTCAGAGATGCGGGAGCAACATCCGGAGTTGTTTTCAGCTGAGACTTCAAGGGCGAAGTCTGGTTCTAGTGGGGGAGAATTGTAACATCCCGAAATTCAGGTAAGGCCATTTAGCCCTTCCTTTTTATTAAATGGTCAAGACTAGTCCTTGAGTGAGTCCTTGTAGCACATGAGTACGCTGGGCGTACCCGGGTACGTTGCGCATACTCATGCGCTTAATTTGGACGCGGACTCGCCTGGGTACGCTGGGCGTACCCAGGGTTACACTGGGCATAAAGGGTCTAGATGCAAACCCTAAATGTTTGGCTTGTGCACTATTTAAAGGATGCTAAGGCTCATTTCCCAGCCTCCATATCAGTGAGTGAAACCCTAAGAGAGAGCCTTCCATCGTTCTTAGCTTGAGTGTGTGTGTTTTGGAGCTAAACGTGTCTTGGTGTGTTAGTGAAGAAGAAGGAGAATGTAACACCGTAAATTTTCGAAACAATTTTTTTCAAATTTTATAAAACATAAATCCCTTAATATTCATAAAACACCCATGACTAAAATTCAATCCAAGTTATACAAAAATCCCAAGATCACATAATCATAAAATCCCATGCGTGTGTACTGATCAAGCCGGCGCCTTCCCACGGTCGTCACTAGTACCTGAAACAAATAATACCAAACACTGTAAGCACAAAGCTTAGTGAGTTCCCCAAAATACCACATATAACACATATTAGCCACTCGAGGCTATAACTCTGTGGTTCCGTGCACCCAAACTCTGTGAACCCTCAGGTTCTAACTCTGTAAACATGCACAGCATAAATCACATAGAAATAATGCAGTACAACACATACATAACATACATAGCATACAAATACTCTGTCACATAACTCTGGTTACCTACTCAAGGTAAAGTATAGTGAGAAGACTCACCTAGTGTATCTCGCTAACTCGCAAATCCCGGAAATCACTCGTGCTCGATCCCTCAAGCTATAATCATCCTATAACACAATATATACCTCTAATTAACACTTTCACAACTAAGGTTGACTTCCCCTGTCAAGTCAACATTGGTCAACGCTGGTCAACGGTCAACTTTGACCGGACTCCGCGAGTGCACCGAAGCGACTCGGCGAGTCTATACGTGTTCACTGACTCCCTCGGATCCTCCCCTGGCACGTCGAGTACTTCCCTGACTCGACGAGTTCCACCTGGCATGAATCGCGGGGCCACCACGACTCAACTCGCCGAGTCTCAAGAACAACTCGGCGAGTTCCAGCTTGACTCAGTCCACTAGTCGACCCTCTCCGACTCTCCCTGACTCATTGAGTCAACCCTTAACTCGGCAAGACCACTCGCAGAGTGGTTAAGGACAAACTTCATGCTACTCGCCGAGTCTGTTCTTCGGACTCGGCGAGTCCACACCATGCATGAACTCAAACTCACTCCTGAGGTTAGATCCGCTCCAAAAACCCATAGATCCAGTCCTTCCAAGCACATATACCACGTAAAGTTTCAATCTTGGTGGTCATGCAAAGGTCCAAAGGCCTTATATGATGATGTGGTCTCTAGAATGCCATTCTAGGCTCATGGCCTCCATTAACACCCATAAAGATCGAGGGAAAAGGGTCTCTAGACCTCTTTGGGTCCAGATCTAAAGTTCCAACACCAAAAAGAGGCCAATTACTCCATGGATCTTTCCACAAAGAACCCTAACTCTAAGATTTACACCAAGGACTGAGATAGGAACGAATGGTTACCTCAAATGAAGTCTCTGAGCTTGGAAATCACTAGATTAGCACCTTCTTTGGTCTCCTCTTGCCTGGATCCTATCCTAAGAGCAAAAACACCCACAATTAGCCAAAGATCTTCCTCCTCTCTCTCACAAATTGCTCAAGGACTCTTTAGGGTTCTCTCTGGTGTTGGTGGCCGCAAATGACGGCCATAAGCCCTCTTAAATAGGTTTCATACCCCGAAAATTAGGGTTTCATTAAACAGCGTGGACTCGCCGAGTCCATACGCAAATCCGTGTCCAAACCGCGATCCTACTCGGCGAGTTTGAGCTCCAACTCGCCGAGTCCCCCCACAAATCACCAAAAATTACAAGAATAAATAATACCTGGAAATCCGGACTGTTACAATTCTCCCCCACTAGAACTAGACTTCGCCCTCGAAGTCTCAATCTGAAAATAACTCCGGACGCTGCTCACGCATCTCACACTCCGGCTCCCAGGTCATCTCGGACCCCTTCCGATGCTGCCACTGAACCAACGCCAAGGGTACCTCCTTGTTCCTCAGAACCTTGACCTTCCGATCTCTGATTGCCACTGGTCTCTCGGCATAATTCAGGCTCGCATCCACCTGAATATCCTCCAACGGAAGCACTGCCGACTCATCGGCTATACACTTCCGCAGCTACGACACATGGAAAGTGTCGTGAATCTGCCCCAACTCTGCTGGCAACTCCAAACGATAGGCTACCCGACCTACCCTCGCGATCACTCGGAATGGACCAATAAATCGGGGCCCCAACTTGCCCTTCTTCCTGAATCGAATCACTCCTTTCCAAGGAGAGACCTTCAGGAGCACAAAGTCGCCGACCTGAAACTCAAGCTCGGACCGGCGTCTGTCCGCATAACTCTTCTGACGACTCTGAGCGGTCAACAACCTCTGTCTGACCTGCTGGATCTGCTCTGTCGTCTGAAGCACTATCTCTGTACTGCCCATCACGCGCTGACCAACCTCTCCCCAACAAATGGGGGTCCTGCACCTCCTCCCATACAATAGCTCAAAGGGCGGCATACCAATGCTCGAATGATGGCTGTTGTTGTAGGAAAACTCTGCCAAGGGAAAGTACGTATCCCAACTTCCCCCGAAATCCAACACACATGCCCGAAGCATATCCTCGAGCGTCTGGATTGTCTGCTCACTCTGCCCGTCTGTCTGGGGGTGATAGGCGGTACTAAAATGCAGCCTAGTACCTAATTCCCCATGAAACTTCTTCCAGAATCTGGAAGTGAAACATACATCCCGGTCTGAGACAATCAAGATCGGCACCCCATGCCGAGACACCACTTCCCTCACGTACATCTCTGCTAACTTCTCTGCGGAAGAACTCTCGCTGATAGCAAGGAAGTGAGCGCTCTTCGTCAATCTGTCCACAATCACCCAAATTGCATCAACTCCCCAAGCAGTCCTTGGCAATTTGGTGATAAAATCCATGGTGATCTGTTCTCACTTCCATTCGGAAACCTCCAACGGCTGCAACTCCCCATGCAGTCTCTGGTGCTCGGCCTGAACCCTACGACAGGTCAAGCACCTCTCAACAAACCACGCAACATCCCTCTTCATACAGGGCCACAAATACTCTTTCCTTAGGTGCAAATACATCTTAGTGGCCCCCGTATGGATCAAAAATTTCGACCGATGAGCCTCCTCCATCAAAATGGTACACGTTCCTCCCACAAACAGCACCCAGATACGCCCCTGGAATGTCATAAGCCCCCGACCATCGGTGACGAACTCTGAAATCAATCCAACAACTCGCTCTTTCTTTTGCATCTCGGGTTGCACAGCCTCGGCCTGTGCCCCACGAATGGCGTCCAACACTGGAGCTATCACGGTCAATCTCAAACATTTATCCCACAGCGGGGTGCTCTCCGCCCTACGGCTTAGTGCATCGGCTACCACATTAGCCTTGCCTGGGTGGTACAGGATCTCACAATCATAATCCTTGACCACATCCAACCACCTTCTCTGACGCATAATTAGGTTGGGCTGATCCATCAAATACTTCAAACTCTTATGGTCCGTGTATATTGCACACCGAACCCCATACAGGTAGTGACGCCAAATCTTGAGAGTGAACACCACTGCCCCCAACTCTAGATCATGAGTGGGATATCTCGTCTCGTGAGGCTTCAGCTGCCTCGATGCATATGCTATCACATGCCCCCTCTGCATCAGCACCGCTCCCAACCCCAAGATCGATGCATCACAGTTTACTACAAAGTCCTCCATTCCTTCCTGGAGGGCTAACACCGGGGCCTCGCATAACCTCTGGTGAAGCGTCTCAAAGGAGGCCTGCTGCTCGGGGCCCCATGAAAAAGTGACACCCTTCTGGGTCAACCTGGTGAGTGGCACTGCGATCTTAGAGAAATCCTTGATAAATCTCCGATAATAACCGGCCAACCCTAGAAAACTCCTGATCTCGGAGGGTGACCTCGGCACTTCCCAACTCATCACTGCTTCAACTTTGGCCGGGTCAACCAACATCCCTTCCTGGTTAACGAGATGCCCCAGGAACTGGACCTCTCGCAATCAGAAATCACACTTGGAGAATTTGGCATAAAGCCTCTCCGATCTCAAAACTCTGAGGATCTCTCTCAAATGCTCCTCATGCTGCTCTCTAGATCTCGAATATACCAAGATGTCATCGATGAATACAATCACTGACCGATCCAGCATCGGCCTGCACACCCGGTTCATGAGATCCATGAACACTGCCGAGGCATTGGTGAGCCCAAAGGGCATCACCACAAACTCATAATGCCCATAACGCGTCCTGAACGCTGTCTTCTGGATGTCCTCATCTCGCACCCTCACCTGATGATATCCAGACCTCAAATCGATCTTGGAGAACGAAGATGCTCCCTGCAACTGATCGAACAAATCGTCGACCTCGGCAACGGGTAACGGTTCTTGACCATCAACTTGTTCAACTCCCGGTAATCAATGCACATCCGGTGTGAACTATCCTTCTTCTGGACAAACAAGATAGGCGCTCCCCACGGCGAGCTTCTCGGCCGAATAAACCCCTTCCCCAGCAGCTCCTGAAGCTGCAAGGATCACTCTTGCATCTCAGGAGGTGCAAGACGATAAGGCACCTTGGCGATAGGCGCGGCCCCCGGGACCAAATCGATACCAAACTCTACTTGCCTCACGGGAGGCACACCCGAAAACTCCTCTGGAAAGACATCCGGGAACTCACGCACTATCGGAACCTCCTCCACTGACCTTGGCTCGGAATCAACCCGCGTATCTGACACGTATGCCACAAAACCCTTACAGCCCTGCTGCAGACACTGCCTCACCCTAGCGGCCGAACAAAATGCTGATCCAGAACGGGTACCCTCGCCGTATACCATAAGAACTCCCCCACTAGAGTCTCGTATGGTCACCAGCTGTCGCTCGCAGTCGATAACCGCACCGAACCTGCTCAACCAGTCCATGCCCACAATGACACAGACATCACCCATCGCAGTAGGAATCAAATCAATCGGGAACTTAACACCGAAAATCTCGAATACGCACCCGCGGATCACCTCCGTGGCATATATCACCCTCTCGTCAGCTATGGAAACTCTCAGAGGCCGACTCAGCGCCTCGCGACTAACACTGATATGCTGACTAAAAGCCAAATATACAAAAGACCGACTCGCACCCGAGTCAAATAACACCAAGGTAGGTACAGAATTCACAAGAAAAGTACCTACACATAACATAATATAAGCATAATATCTCAACATCAAAATAAATACACGAAAGAATACATACCAGCCACGACATCGGGCGCTGCGCGGACCTCCTCCACGGTCAACTGAAAGGCTCTCCCTCGTGCCCTCGGCGCCTCGGCCTTCACTGGCCGAACCTCGGTAGCTCTGATGGCGGCAGGGGCAGATCCCTGAGGTGCTCCCTGAGCTGATCCCCACAACTGCGGACACTCCGCCTTCCGGTGTCCGGTCTGATTGCAGTGAAAACACACCGCAAACCCCTTGGGGCAGTCCTTGTCCATATGCCCCTCCTTGCCACACTTGTAGCAAGACCCAAATCTACAAACTCCATCATGACCCTTGCCGCACTTTCCACAAGTGCGGCCCTTCTGGCTCCCAGATTTGGGATCAGCGGGCTTGGCCCGCTTGGCTGCCGGCTGGAACTGTGCCGGTCGCTGATCCCTCCCCAGAGACTCAGCCTCCTCCCTGGCCTGAGTCTCTAGCTCAATCTCCCTCTTTCGGGCATTTGCCTGAAGCTCGGCAAATATCTGGTACGAGGAGTTCGCCACGAACTCCCTAATGTCTCGCCTCAAGATACTCAAATATCGGCTCATACGTGCCTGCTCCGTAGACACTTGCTCAGGGCAGAACATCGCGCTCTCATGGAACATCCTGGTAATCACTGTAACAGACTCATTACCCTGCTTGAGGTTCAGGAACTCCTGGTCCAAACGCTCCCTCTCCACCTGGGGAAGGTACTCGTCTCGGAACATGGTAGTAAACCTCTCCCAGGTCACTGCCGCAAGCTCAGCAAGCGTAAAGTGCGCCGTCACAAACTTCCACCAGTCCTTCTCTCCCAAGTGAAGCTGGTTCAGCGTGAACCAAACTCTCAAATTCTCAGGAGATGAGCAAGTGAAGAAACACCCCTCTATATCATAAATCCATCTCATAGCTACCACCGGGTCCTGGGTCCCATCAAACTCTGGTGGTTTTGTGTTGCTGAACTCTCATAACAGCAACGCATCACCACCCTGCGGCCTCACAGCAACAACAGCTGAGGTGGCCACCGCAACAGCAGCCTCAGAAATAGCAGCATAACACTCATCGAAAGTCTCAATCAGCGTGGTCTTAATAGACCCAAACATCTCTGGTATCTCTGCCCTAATGGCCGCAGCCACCTCCTCGTGGATGATCTGACGGATCTCCTCATCACTAGCCCCACTGCTCTCTGGCATATGACGTGTCCTCACCATGATCAACCTATTAAATACAACATACGATAAATTAGAATCCATTCGAGCATACACACACTCGACAACCCTTCCCTCCTTGATCCTTGGCATTCCGAAGGTTCTTATCTGAACTGTACACCGCTCCGGTGTTTTCAGTAGTACGAGCCCAATACTACTGTCTGCACCGTTTCAGTGTACACCCCAAAACTTCCTCTTCGGACTCCAAGTCCCAAGTACTCTATCATGCACAATCCACTTTCTAACAAACCTCTCATAAGCTCCTCGCTGCTACCTATTCACTCTCAAGCATCTCATAGCAGCTCACCTCTCCCTAGGCTAAGGCATTACAAATCAGGGCACTCTAGTCCTAATAGGAATACCTAGCCTACTCTAGCAAGAGAATATATCAATCTCATAAACATATAATATAAGGGTATTTTGGGAAATTACCGTCCAGGCGCTGACTGATCGTACACACGTTTCTGCTCTGAGTTTCTCTAAAATCATTTACTTCTTTTGTAAAAATTTTGGTTCTCTTTTGAAAATATTTTCCAAATCCTCAGTTTGAGTTCAAATACCCCCGAAGGTGTACCCGAATCCCTCAAACCAAGGCTCTGATACCAACTTGTAACACCGTAAATTTTCGAAACAAATTTTTTCAAATTTTATAAAACATAATTCCCTTAATATTCATAAAACACCCATGATTAAAATTCAATCCAAGTTATACAAAAATTCCAAGATCACATAATCAAAAAATCTCATGCGTGTGTACTGATCAAGCCGGCGCCTTCCCACGGTCGTCACTAGTACCTGAAACAAATAATACCAAACACTGTAAGCATAAAGCTTAGTGAGTTCCCCAAAATACCACATATAACACATATTAGCCACTCGAGGCTATAACTCTGTGGGTCCGTGCACCCAAACTCTGTGAACCCTCAGGTTCTAACTCTATAAACATGCACAGCATAAATCACATAGAAATAATGTAGACATAACATACATAGCATACAAATCCTCTGTCACATAACTCTGGTTACCTACTCAAGGTAAAGTATAGTGAGAAGACTCACCTCGTGTATCTCGCTAACTCGCAAATCGCGGAAATCACTCGTGCTTGATCCCTCAAGCTATAATCCTCCTATAACACAATATATACCTCTAATTAACACTTTCACAACTAAGGTTGACTTCCCCTATCAAGTCAACATTGGTCAACGCTGCTCAACGGTCAACTTTGACTGGACTCGGCGAGTCTATACGTGTTCACTGACTCCCTCGGATCCTCCCCTGGCACGTCGAGTACTTCCCTGACTCGACGAGTTCCACCTAGCATGAATCGCGGGGCCACCACGACTCAACTCACCGAGTCTCAAGAACAACTCGGTGAGTTCCAACTTGACTCAGTCCACTAGTCGATCCTCTCCGACTCTCCCTGACTCACTGAGTCAACCCTTAACTCGACAAGACCACTCGCAGAGTGGTTAAGGACAAACTTCATGCTACTCGCCGAGTCTGTTCTTCAGACTCGGCGAGTCCACACCATGCCTGAACTCAAACTCACTCCTGAGGTCAGATCCGCTCCAAAAACCCATAGATCCAGTCCTTCCAAGCACATATACCACGTAAAGTTTCAATCTTGGTGCTCATGCAAAGGTCCAAAGGCCTTATTTGATGATGTGGTCTCTAGAATGCCATTCTAGGCTCATGGCCTCCATTAACACCCATAAAGCTCGAGGGAAAAGGGTCTCTGGACCTCTTTGGGTCCAGATCTAAAGTTCCAACACCAAAAAGAGGCCAATTACTCCATGGATCTTTCCACAAAGAACCCTAACTCTAAGATTTACACCAAGGACTGGGATATGAACGAATGGTTACCTCAAATGAAGTCTCTGAGCTCAGAAATCACTAGATTAGCACCTCCTTTGGTCTCCTCTTGCCTTGATCCTCTTCTAAGAGCAAAAACACCCACAATTAGCCAAAGATCTTCCTCCTCTCTCTCACAAATTGCTCAAGGACTCTTTAGGGTTCTCTATGGGGTTGGTGGGCACAAATGACGGCCATAAGCCCTCTTAAATAGGTCTCATACCCTGGAAATTAGGGTTTCATTAAACAGTGTGGACTCGCCGAGTCCACCTTTTGGACTCGCCGAGTCCAGACGCGAATCCGCGTCCAAACCGCGTTCCTACTCGGCGAGTTTGAGCTCCAACTCGCCGAGTCCCCTCACAAATCACCAAAAATTACAAGAATAAATAATACCTGGAAATCTGGGCTGTTACAGAGAAGAGCTTGTGGAGGCTAAGGCTTGAAGTGCAAGTTTGGATCTGAGATCTATAGAGGAAGGAGCTGCATTTGGAGGTATAAAGTTCATAACTTTCCTCCTTATTTGGTTAGATGATTGCATGGACCATTTCTAGGGTTAAAAGTCCCAAAGGTGGAGATTTATGAGTGTAAGGTACTCCATGGACCTAGATCTGTCCCATTTCAGTGATATTTTTGTTATAGATCCATAAAGTTGCCATCTTGGTCGTTGTCATGGGAAATGGAATGTTATGGGTGTTAGTGACTTGTCCAGGTTTCTGCCAAGTTGATTTTCCACTTCATTGTTAAACTCTTTGAACTTTTCAAAGGTTTCTGACTTTTGCTTGATTAAGTAGATATATCCATATCTGCTATAATCATCCGTAAAAGTCCCGTAGAAGCGGCAAGCATCCCTTATGGTGGATCTAAGGGGCCCACACACATCGGTGTGAATGAGATCCAATAGACCCTCACCCTATCACAAGTGCCAGTAAAGGGTGACTTGTTCATCTTCCCAATCAAACAAGATTCGCACACGTCATCGTCCCTAAGGTTGAATGACTTTAACACTCCATCCTTTTGGAGTTGGGTTATGCGTTTCTTGTTCACATGGCCAAGGCGACAATGCCACAAGCATGCTTTGTCTAAATTGTTAGACAAATCAACATTCAACACATCATTTCCTAAATTGTTTATAACCAACACAGATTCATATATTCCATTACAAGGAAATGCATTGAAATAAAAAACACCATTCAAATAAACATTAATAGAACCATTACTATTATCAAATAAGTATCTGAAACCTTTTCTATATAATCCATGAAAAGAAATGATGTTTCTTGCCATATCTGGCGAATAGCAACAATTATTTAAATCTAATCCTAGCCCATTACTTAACACTAAAGAATAAACTCCAACTTTGGTCACCGACGACGATCTTCTATTTCCCATAATCAAGTTTATCTATGTTCCACCTCCCTACTTCTTCTTAAGCCCTGCAAATCAGAACAAATGTGGAAACCACATCCTGTATCAAGAACCCATGAAGTAGCAAGTGATGAGTTGTTAGATTTAATAGAATCAATGTTTTAAAAACCGGTTTTTTAATTGAACCGGTCGGTTGACGTTTTCCGGTTCAAACGGTTTAACCGGTTCTATATTTTTATATGTTTTTAATTATCATGCATACATTGATTACAAATTTTTTCTTCTTTTTAGTATTACAAACGTAAATAGAATGCAACATATAAAAACAATCATTATAGAAGTCAAAATCAAAAAAATAAGCCCAAAACAAACACAAAAATCCAAGAATGTCCAGTTTAACCCGGTCCATTCCGGTTCAATTCAGCCGGTTGAACCGGTTTTTTACAAAAACTGGCCGGTTCAATCCGGTCAGGAAATTATTATAAAATCGGTCCAAATCAAACCGCCCTCACCTTCGGTTCCCGGTTCGACCGGTTCAACCGGCCGGTTCGAACCGGTTTTTAAAACACTGAATAGAATACATACCTGCATAGGTGGACTTTATCTTCCCATCTCTAATGTCCTGCAGATATTTAGGGAAACTTCATTTCCAATGGCCCTTCTCGTGTCAATAAAAACACTCTGCTTGCTTAGGGTCAGAGGAGGGTTTAGCAGGACCTGCTATGGTTCCAGTAGAAGAGGAACCATATTGGGACTTTCCCTTTTGGTGGCTCTTAGACAGAGCCTTCCTCTTCTTACCTTTTCCTTGCCTTATTGCCAACATAGGGGCCGAATCAGTAGGAGTTGATCCAATACATTTATCCTTTAGGTTGCACTCAGCAGTTCTCAACAACCCTTGAAGCTTACTCAAGGTGAATTCCTCTTTGTTCATGTGGTAGGTCATTATGAACTGGTTGTAGCATGGAGGCAAAGAGTGGAGAATGATTTCGATAGCCAAATCCTCATCAAAGTTAACATTCAACTTTAGAAGACGATAAACATACCTCTGCAGATGCGAGGTCAAGGATTCTCTGCTCCCCATCTAAGCGGTGATCATGTTAGTGATGATCTCATAGCGCTCTTGCCTCGTGCTTTGGTGATACCTATCCATTAAATCTTGATGCATCTCGAATGGATACATGTCCTCATAGGACTTCTGGATTTCCGCGTTCATAGTCGCGAGCATGACGCATTGAACCTTCGTAGCATCACGTTCATGAGCCTCAAAGGGAGCGATTTCTTTAGCAGTGGCAGTTTCTGGATTGATCTTTTCAAGCTTCTCGTCGAGGACATACTCTTTGTCTTCATATCGAGTGATCATTCGAATGTTTCGGATCCACTTGTTGAAGTTTTTGCCATTAAACATCACTTTACCACACAAATTCATGAGTGAGAATCCACCAGTAGCTGCAGGAGTGTTGTTGTTTGCATTCGACATCTAAAAATTGAAAATGACAAGTTTGATTAGAAAGAATCCCCAATTAAACACCCAAATGAAAAATTAGGGCTAGGATCCAACAACATTATTTACAACTTAGAAAAGGGATGCTGTAATCTAAATGCAAATAATATTGAAGGTAAGTGAATGACGATTCACTAATTTATACCATGAAAAATGAAAGGAAATTAAGTTTCAAATGTATTTGAAAACTCCTACATCTTTGAGATTCATTGAACTTTTCAATGGCATGTTTAAATCTTGATATGCACTTCAAATTTGCGACTGGGATACCAAGGATTGCAAATAAGTCGTGAATAACCATGCGAATCAACATGGTGCACCTAATGTCTCTATCACCTAATCAATGTGTCAGTAAACCACACAAGCTCCATTAATCTATGACAAACATCGAGCCACCCTTCGCCACCGATGTCAATCCCAAATTATTTTGTCGGTTAACCACACACGCTACACTAATGATTAACAAGGGTACAAAGTGTAATTCCATGGAATAGCATCATTTTCACATTTTACCCTAAAGTAACTAAGATTGGGAATTTGTAAAACATTATAGTTACTTTGTAAATTTATTATACTTATAATGAGGAATTAAGTGCCCTATCCTATCCATTTGGCTAACAACCCTCCACCAGTCAAGCAAGCGGTGGGTGTGAGTGTACACCCATTAAGCGTCATTTTATAGGCAGCAACCTTATACCCACCTTATATGTTGGCTTCGTGAATGAGGCCTACTAGCGATAAGACTAGCTTATTCTTATACATATATATTAATTAATCTTGTAATATTATAACAGTATAGGGTTGAATTTTAAACTTGTAAAATTCTAAGGGTTTGAAATTTAAATCATTCAAAATTAAACTTTTAATCATAAAATTTAAATTTCAAAACTTGAGAACAAGTTTTGTACTTTTCAAAACACAAAGGATCAAATAACTAATAATATAAATTAAACAATTAATTTTATGATTATCTATATTTGACCTAATCCAATTTTAGTCACAAGATAATTACCAAATAATTTAAATAATCCATATTTATCATATAAAGAAACTATTATTCAAAAGATTTGAAATTATCGTTTGTTTTGGTAAGGATAATCATTTGCATACAATAAAATTCGGATTTTATTATCAAAAAATGATTTTGGCATTAATCCTATAACAAAACAGCAAGAAAAATCCCGAAACACGCTCTGTCTTACTTCCGAACTCGCCGAGTCAGTCCTGGACTCGCCGAGTTGGGCCAACTCGCCGAGTCCAGATACTGACTCTCTGAGTTGAGTCGGGCAGAGGCAAGAAAAACAATTTTCAACAAAAATACGACAATTGCATCACATAAAATAGAAACCAATCAAGGCTCTGATACCACTGATGGGTTTTATCCATAAGAACAATCCTATGTGCTCATACAAACCCTAATGCTTGGATCTAGGTTTCTCTATTGTACACGCAATGAATCTAAGACTTCCAAACCCTAATCTAGCACACATAATTCGAAATTAACACTATAAGAACATATCTAAGTGATTACCACTTTCAATTGGCTTGAAATCCTTTAAATCTTCTAGTTCTTGAGCTTAGAGTCACAAGTGTAACTCCTCTAATGGCTTACAAACACCACAAGCAAGAAGGCAATTTTGAGAGAGGAGGGAGGATACTTAATTTCGGCCTAGGGTTTCTCTTGGGAAGAAAGTGGCCGAAAATTGAAGGCTAGGGGTCTTATTTATACTGTAGGCTGCTAGGGTTTCAGTCTAACCCTTAATGGGCAACTTAATCACCAAGCAGCCTAAGGAACCTTCTGGAATAAGGCCTTGGACGAAAATATGATGATCCTTCATCAAAATTTCGTTCCCCCTTAGTCCATTAGGTTTCCCAGCCCAAAACTCAATTATCACACATTTGACAGTTTATTCCCCTTTATTTAATTAATCTCTTTTACTCACCAAATTAATTCCTAATTAATTTATGACTAATACTAACTAAATAAATATGATTTCTCCTTTAATATATTATTCTTATAATATATTAATAAATTGTATTATCCTCTCTCTCATCAAATTACCCTATCTAGTTGCTTTGGTGAAGACAACCCAAAAGGACCATGCACAACCAGGTCAAGTACATACCAAATATAGTTACGGGCTTAGACACTAATCCAATAATCATTGCTAGTAAATGACTTAGAAACATATGATTAATGACTTACCCATCATATCTAATCAATTTAGAAATTGGTGAACAACAAATCAATATCCATTTAAAGAAATCATCAATGGTATGATGGATGACTAAATACAAATATGAGTACCTTCAGATCTTTTATCTATATAGTTAGCCATGACTATTTAATTACTAATTGATTTGCTTGTTTATTTGAGTGACACTTGTTATAAAATCCCCATTACATGCATTTTTTTGAGGTTGATTAATATTATATTTATAATGGTACTAAATCTCCATTTCCCATGTGTTTGATTCCCTTACTTACCTAAGTTATGCTATGCATGATCAGGTATACGGTGTGGATAATTTCAATTCAATTTGTTCGGTTTTATAATTTTAAAATTGGATTTGAATTTAAAGTTTATAAAATCAAGCTTTTGGCATCATTATCTATTGGAATGATTTTCCAGTACATATTTTATATATATATATATATATATATATATATATATATATATATATATATATATATATATATATATATATAAAAGTTCAACTGAAAATACTGAATAAAATGAGAATGTGTGAACGCTATTTTTTGTAATTATTCTAATATAAAACTTATATGCATCATATTCTAATAAATTCTAATATGAATACTAACATGTGATCATGTATATCTTCACTTTTATGTTATCAGTATGCTATGAATCTTGTTTTTTTCGTACAAAAACATTGTTTTTTTCATTTTTTTTTTAATTTCTAAGGAACTATTTTTATTGAAAATTGATTTTAAATATATTAGAATTCATAGTTTTTTATTTTATATAAATAAACATTCATATTGATATCGTTTTAAGATAAAATAAAAATTTTAATTTTTTTTATAGTTTCAGCTCTTGTTATTCATAAGTGAATAAAAATGCATCATATTTATATTACTGTACATTTGTTATTCATTTATGAACAAAATATAATCTTTTTATTACAGTTTGAGTGACATTCATATATGAATATAACATACAATAAACTTTTACAGTTCGCCTCAGCTCTCGTCACATGTTATATTCACATATAAATATAATATATATTGTCTTTCCTTACAAGTTATATTCATATATGAATAACACATTTGTCATAATTTTGTTAAAGTTCATATGTTATTCATATATGAATAAGTAGTTCAAATTTTCAAAACACTTTGTCTTTTATTAGCATACTACTTATTCATATATATATATATATATATATATATATATATATATATATATATATATATATGAATAACAAATAAACTGTAACAAAAACATGATAAATGTTTTATTCATATATGAATATAACATATGACGATAACTAATACATGTTTTATTCATACATGAATATAACATGTGATGAAAGATGATGTAAAAATATATATATTTTAGGTAAAAAAAAAACTTTATTATGTGTTATACTCATATATGAATGATACTTAAACTTTAAAAAAATTAAGTATACCTTTTATTAATAAGTGAATAACGAATGTACTGTAATAAAAATCTAATGCATTTTTATTCACTTATGAATAACGAGAACTGGAACTCTAAAAAAAATTATTTTATTCTAAAGCTATATTACTATGGATGTCTATTTATATAGAATAAAATTATGAATTTTGATATATTTAAAATAATTTTTCGGTAAAGTAACTTCTTAAAAATAAAAAAATAGTATGTTTTTGTATATATTAAGGTAATGACTAGCATAGTTTAAGAAAAACATGTTTTGTTAGAAAATAAATGTGTATCCATTACCCATTTCCGCCGGTACGCCCAAATGTTTTGCGGAAAAATAAATGTGTGGTTGAGATTGATTTCCTAATTGTCAACCTTTTTTCAATGTTGTAAATAACGTAAGGCGTGACTTGACGACAATTTCAAGCTTCAAGCTTTTCTGATCCATGGCGATCCACGTCGTTTCTAAGGCGTGACATAAGACGACAATTTTGTATATAATTAATATTTTTAAATGTATTTTCAACTATTACTCATTTTTATACACATATATGTGTTAAGACGGCGTTTTGGTATAGCTTGGCGGCAGATACAAGCCTTGGAGCCATGACGAGCTTTTTAGAACCTTGATTTTTTTTCTGAATTGAGCTTTCTCGTATATATATATATATATATATATATATATATATATATATATATATATATATATATATATAGGGGACGATTCACTTGAGATTAAAAAAAATAGAGATCTTGAGGTTCAACCTGAGCCATACATTTCTCATTTGCCGCTCTAACGGTTCAGTGTATCGACAGCAGTAGTGTATGCATAATCATAAATGATTATACATATATGTCTATTCACAAACTAAGTAATCATATATGATTATGATAGTTAGTGGCAGAAAGGTGGTGGTGACAGAGGTGGCGGTGGTATAACTGACAGAGGTGACAATGGTAGGGTCGGCTGGTGTCAGAAGTGGTGGTAGCGGTGGTGGCGGTTGTGGAGGTGGGGATGGTGGTGGAGGTGAAAGGAACGGGCGATTCTATGTAATCATTTATGATTATAATAGTCTTGTCGTGTCGGTATGCCGGAGGGTTAGAGCGGCAGACTTGAAATATGTGGCTGAGGTTGAATCTCAAGATCTCTATTTTATTTTTAATCTCAACGGAACCTACCCCTTTTTTTTGAACGGCAGCAAAATGAATATATTAAAACAAAACTAGCAAGACGCTAGAAATACAAACCATTAAGGTTGAGTAAGATTTTGAAGCCGCAAACTCCAATTAATGCTAGCCTTAGAGTTACGAGACGAGAACCCACGAAACGAAATATCAATAATGGAATAAAAAATCCTCTCTTTTCTAGGCCTATTACTACTAAACAAAATACCATTACAGAACGTCCAAGCACCCAAATGACCGTAGAAAACATCGAGTCAACAATCGCCCATTGTTGTTGTAACACCCAAGATTTTGAAAGCCAAGAAAGTGAAGGAAACCCTAAATTTAAGAGGGACTCGACGAGTCCAAGGAAGGACTCGGCGAGTCGGAGCGGGATCCGGGTCGATAAGAAAGTGACCAACTCGACGAGTCGGCCAAGTGGAGTCGGCGAGTCTGGTCTGTGCGAGGAAAACCCTAAATCCGGGGCTTGGAGCCTATTTAAGCATCTCAATCTTCTTCCTAGGGCTCCTTTACAGCCTCTCACACCCAGAACGCCGCACCTTAAGCCCCCATTGTGTTCATTCAAGCTTTTAGCCATTTTTGAGTGGTTTTAAGGAAGAAGAAGGAGCGGGAATCTTTGAAGCATCAAGGAGTGGTCTTGGATCCGAAGTTTGGGGAGCATTTCAGAGCATTGGAAGGTATTAAGTCGTTTCTCTCCTCCAGATTTTCCTTGGTTATGAGTTTTGGGGCTTTTAAGCCATGTTTAAGACCAATCTTGAGCTTGAGGTCCAGATCTGAGGTTGCTACCTCAGATCCATGCTTGTTTTGGAATGGAACCCCATAAAGTATCAGCCATTGGGTGGAAATTGGAGTCTCTTGGTCCTAAACCCTAGCTATGGGTGTATTTTGCCTAGATCTCCCTCTCTACACGTAAAGTTTGCAACTTTACGTGGGAAATAGGCTTGGGGAGGGTAGATCTACAGTTTGGAGCTCATGCATGACTCGGAAGTCCTCTGCATGTAAGTGGATCTTAGTGGACTCGACGAGTCCTTCAAGTGGACTCGGCGAGTAGCTTGAAGATGAGGAGGAACTCGACGAGTGCGATGAACAGCTCGTCGAGTCGGATGAAGATAGGCATGAACTCGGCGAGTTGGATGAACAACTCGGCGAGTTGGATGAAGATTGCCGTGTGCTCGGCGAGTCTGTTCTTAGACTCGGCGAGTCAGGTCGAGTGGTCCCAAACCCTTCGAGTTAAGACTCGAGTCAGCGAGTCGAGCCAGGACTCAGTGAGTTGGACAGGATAGGAATCGGGAATTAGTAGACTCGGCGAGTCAGGGGCTGACTCGGCGAGTAGAGTCGCGAGTGGAAGGACTCTGGACTTATGAACTCGGCGAGTCAGTAGGGTGACTCGGCGAGTAGGGTGACCTGGAAGGTTGACTTTGACCAGGACATTGACTTTGACCAGAGTTGACTTGGTTGACCTTTGGAGGTCAGTTAGACTAAGTGTGAGGTTGTTATTGGTAGCTCGGGGAGCTAGCGGAGCAGCAGTTCGGAGTTAGTGGTCAGGTAGAGGTCAAAGGGGTTAGCAGCAGCAGTTCAGCAGTATCAGGTGAGTTTCCCTTTGTATGAATGGGTCTATAGCCACAATGCCGGCCAATGTAATTATGAGTAGAATACCCGGGGGTTAGCCCTAGGCACAGTATGCTAGTATGATATTTGGACGAAGTCCAATGACAGAGGGCGGTTGCCCAAGGAGCGGTTTATGTGATAGTCTATACTTGTTGTCTGTGTGATACTTGTATGTGCCTGGTAGGGGGGTGAGTGAGGGCGAGGTCCCGTATCTCACCAATAGCAGAGTGTGGACGGTGTTCCACATCTCAGTAGCAGCAGAGCAGGGGCGAGGCCCAAGTTAGGAAAGGAGTGAGGGTGGGTTGGGCCCGTACCTCACTATCAGCAGGAGTATGGACGAGGTTCCATGACTCATCAGTAGCAGGACTCGGGCGGGGCCTAGAGATAGGCGAGGCCTTAGAACAAGAGTTGTTAGTATATGTTTAGCTTATGTAATGTTATGTGATATGCTTATGTGCTATTATATGTTAGTGGGCGAGGCCCTGTGACAGGCGAGGCCTAAGTGAAACAGATCTGTATCCGAGCGGGGCTCGAAGCCAGGCAGGGCCTGGAGCGGAGGGGCCGTTATAGCGTGCGAGGCCCGGAGTAGAGGGCGAGGCCCAGGATAGCGGGCGTGGCCCAGTATGTGCAGTATGTGATTTTGCATGGTATGTGGTAAGGTGGGGAACTCACTAAGCTTTGTGCTTACGGTTTTCAGTTTTGTTTTCAGGTACTTCCGGTAGCGGAGGGAGGAGCTCGGGGTGATCGCATGGCACACACCATAGAGTAGTCAGCCTGGGAATGTTTACTCTGATAATAAACATGTGTTTTGAAAACTTATACTCAGATTATGTTTTGGAATGATGTTTTGTTTAAAGTAATGTTTTATTAAAAAGAAATTTTTGGTCTTAATTTTTGGGTCGTTACAGTTGTCTAATAGTTGGCCTCGCAACAATCCAGTCCATCATGTCTCTCATAGTGATGAAAACAAGGATATCCAAATCAAGCCAAAGACTAACCCGCCTCCAAATTTGAGTCGCAATTGGGCACTGAATAAATAAGTGCACCACGTCTTCAGGAGCATTGTGACACAATGGACACAAAACCGAGTCAAGGTCCACCCCTCTCTCCACCAACTTCGACTTAACAAGGAGCCTATCTATCAACAAATGCCAAATAAAGACATTTATTTTAATTTGAACAGAGCGATTCCATCGAATGGGCAAGGGACCCGACGGAAGTCTTGAATCATCAATCCAATTCCTTATTGATTTAACCGAAAAGCACCCCGAATTATCAAGATTCCACACCCGTTTGTCTGACTCCATGCCAAGACGAAAGGCATCCAATAATGACATCAAACTCGCAAGCTGATCCTGGTCAACCCATCCTCTAATATCATGACGCCAAGCAAAAACCCAACCCGTCGAAGACCAATAGTCCCTAACCAAAGAATTTTGATTAGAACCAAGAGCAAACAATCGTCTGAATTGCACCATAATAGGAACATCAAAGCACCAAACATCGTGCCAAAACCGAATAGTAGCTCCATTCCTGGTCACTCTAGCCATCACATTTGAAGGCACTAAACCACTCTCATGGAGATGATTAATAGACCCAACAATTTTTTTTCCAAACACCTCCACCACTTGAAATTCTCGGGCCCCATGAAAAACCTCCCCCTTCACCATGAAGAAACTTTAATACTTTCACCCATAAGGCCTTAGGCTCATTAAAGAATCTCCATTTCCATTTATATAAAATACCCATATTAAAAGCATCTAAACTACCAATACCCAAAACACCATGGTCAAAAGAATTTAAAGCCAAATTCCACTTAACCCAATGGATACGTTTTTGACCCTCTTCCATACCCCCCAAAAAAACGAGCCCCCATATTCTCCAATGCCTGCAAGACAGCAACAGCAGGCCTAAAAATAGATAAATAATAAGTACCAAGACTACCCAGGACTGACTTAACAAGAGTTAAATGACCACCAATAGATAACAATCTAGCTTTTCCAAGACGCCAATCTATTCTTGAAGCGATCTATAATAATTTTCCATCCTTTAACATGCACCATGGACTCACCAATTGGAATACCAAGAAACACAAACGGAAAAGATCCAGCTGAGCGACCTGTAAAAGAAGCGAGATTGGCGATTTCAGACCTACCAACCCCCACGCCATATAAACTAGATTTAGAGACATTCAGATTTAGACCGAAACTAAATAAAAAAATCTCAACACCTGAATCAAATTTCGGACATTATTCTCGTTCCACTCTCCCAGAAAAATAGCATCATCTACATAAAACAAATGGGAAATAGCTAAATTGTCTTACTCAAGTTGGGCCCCCCTAAACACACCTTTCGACACCGCATCCTCCATAGCAATATGAAAGCCCTCCATAGGAATAATGAAGAGAAAAGGTGACAAAGGGCCTCCTTGTATCAACCCTCTAAACAACTGAAAATCATCCGTAGGGAAACCATTCAAAAGAACCGAACAACGGGCACTAGAAAACACCCCCCCTAATCCAATCCCTCCATCTCTACCCAAAACCAAGAAACAACATAATCCTGTCAATATAATCCCAACTAACTGAATCATACGCTTTTTCAAAGTCAACTTTAAAAATCATCAATTTCTTCTTCTTGTGATTGAACCACCGAACCATCTCATTCAGTAGAAGAAGACCATCTAATATTTCCCTGGAATTGAGAAAAAGCAGATTGCTCTAACCCAATAACATCATGTAGGACCCGTACTAACCTATTAGCCAACAATTTAGCAATAATCTTAAACTGCATGACAATGAGGCTAATAGGACGATAATCATTGATACGAATAGGGTTATCAATCTTAGGAATCAATGTGATAAAAGAAGAATTACACCCATTGGGAAACCTAGGATTGAAAAAAAAATCCTGCACAAAAGCCACAACATCATCACCCAAAATCTCCCAAAATGCCTGAGAAACCGGAAAGAAAATCCATCTGGACCCAGTGCCCGGTCCAACCCACAATCCGAGACCGCATTCTTGATCTCTTCACTAGAGAAATCTAAATCTAAAGAATTAGTCGTACCCAGATCAAGAGATCTGAATCTATCACTCTTGCGGCCCATCGGAACTCCCTTAAAAGGTTGGAATTTAGAAGCATAAAAATCATAAAAGGCAATTTTAACTAGAGGGGGTCTACAACCCACGCACCGTCAATAGAGATGCCTCTAATATGTATCTAACGTCTTCGTTGGTTCAACATGGCATGAAAAAAAGCTGAGTTCTCGTCCCCCTCGATAGCCCATTTAAATCGAGCTTTTTGGCCTGAATCAAGAGACCGAGACTTTTCCAAGGAAGTCGAATCACCGAGAATAGCCCTTCTCTCTTGAGCCAAATCATCACACGAACCACCATCATCAAAGATATTATCAATATCAACCAATCTAGATACCATACGATTACTAGAAGCTCTAGATTCCTCCTTATATCATGCAATCCATTTTTTTATTCATTCTTTCAAGAATTTAAGTTCGTTTTTGAACACAACAAACTTACTCCATGTACTATCAACCACGAACTCCTTCACGAAATTTTTCACCATATCGTTAAACCCATCAAGCTCTAACCAAGAATTGAAGAATTTAAACAATGAAGGACCATAATCCACTAAAGATACATGCAAGAAAATAGGGTAGTGATCAGACCATCTTCTATCAAGAACCGACACTTGAAGGTGGTCAAATCTACCATAAAAAACTTCATCCACCAAAAACCTATCCAACTTACTTAACTTGGAGCCAATAGCATCGATTCTAGTGAACCGCTTCCCAATCATAGGCACATCTATGAGTCCCATATCATTAATAAAGTCATTAAAAGCAGAAGTCGAAATAGGACAAAAACCGACCCGTTCTTTCAGTCACCTCCCTAACAACATTAAAGTCTCCAAAAAACACATGATTCCCCCCATTCCTCCTTTTAAAATCCGAAAGATATCGCCACACATCAAATTTCTCTCGGACTCCTTGAGGAGCATAAATATTAACCATGTAACAAGGAAAACTAAAATGGACCCAAAATCCTCCAACTATAACCACATTATCCGTACAGTGAACATTGCTTTTCACAAACACATTAGGGTCCCACACAGAGAGAATACCCCCTGAGAGACCCCGAGCACAACTACACGCAAAATCAAAACAGGGATTACCCCACATACTCCTAACTTTGAACAAATCAATTTTTTTCATTCTAGTCTCCTGTAATCCTAAAAATGACACTTCATTCTGGATACACAATGAATGAATCCAACTTCTTTTTAGAGAAGTTTGGGTACCATAAATATTCAAAGATATACAATTCATATATCCACTTGTACTACACCAATGCTAGACAAGATTTTAGAAACCTTATCCTTGTGATATTTCATGTCATACCCAAGAAGATCGCCCATTTCAAAGTAATGTTTCAAGACATCCTCAATATCTTATTCACACATCGAAACTTTCTTCTTTAACATCTTAGAAGAAACATGCGGACCAGAGGATCTCGAAGCCGAAGTGTTAACATTAAAATTCCCATGTAGCTTCTCACGCTGGAACCCTAGAGGCTGAGATAAAGATTCTGAAGCCCCACGCTGCACTACTCCACCCTTTCGAACTTCCTCCTCAGTCGGCGAAGAAACCCTCGCGGGCCTAACTAACAACTTCAATGATACACAAACCGAGGTCGATGTAACCCGGTCAACATATTCAAGTATCTATCCACCTTTTTCTTCCTTCCACTAGTTTGAAAAAAAACGACCTTTTCTATTTCAAAAATCAGCTCCTCTATTAACTAAATTTGGAGTGCTATCCACATTAAAAGAATCTGCCACCTCATCATCACCCATACCATCCTGACAATCCTTTTGTAGATCACACGCATCTTCACGAAAAAAAATCATTGGATTCCTCTTCCTCAGACAAATCTGGAATATCCGAGCCCACCTCCCCCTCTTCCAATATATCCATTTCCCAATTACAAATTTCACGAACTGTCACATCATACTCAATGCCTTGCGCAACCACTTTAATTGTCTCATGGATTAGATCCAAATTTGAAGTCCTTATACACACCCTGTTGATTTCCAAAGGATCATCCCCATCATCATCTACAAAACATACATCACCCCACATGCTAGCCACCTTAGAAACATCTTCATTCCATGCACAACAAGGCAAACCAATCTTTTCAATCCACACTGCTCTTTCATTAACAAAAAACTCGTTTACAACCGGCCTAAAGAAAGAGAAAAAGGCCTTAATACCATTACACTTCTTAAACTTTTCACAAACCTCTTCAGAAAAGAATGTCAAATACACCCAATCACTAGCAACATACTTGATTTGTAACTCATCAAAACCTTCTTCTTTCAATAACACAATTTTTTTTTGAATCAACCTAATATCCCTGAGTTTCAAAAACACCAAAGCTTTTAAAGAAAAATTATTACATATCTCTTTCCCAGACAGAGTGCAAACATTAGGTTTAGATCCTTTCAGCACATGCATTCCCTTGCCCCCCTTAACCACAGTTGCATAGGATCCAAGCCCCTACCCATTAAATTTCGACACCACCTGATCACGATGCACATGTGAAATAGACTGCCCTTACGATCAGGTTCTCGCTGAAAACGTGCTACTGAAGCAAATAGATGGTATGAACGCAACCAAATATATATAATCTTACTTTCCAATAGTTTCGCATCTGATACTTTAATGAAACAAACAAAGGCAAAATGTTTTCCTATTTTGGATAGCTTCTTTGCAATGTAAACATCAGTCACAGTCCCTGCCTTCACACATGCATCCCATAATTACTTCACTCTGAAATCAACAGGAAAATTTGTCACATAAAACGGGGAAGAAACCTTGTCAACCAATTGCAAGTTGCCCACCTGAGTCTGAGACCGACTCCTAAGACCTTTCCTGTAACATCCGGAATTTCAGGTATGTTATCGTGTGGTTGAATTCTTGAGGTTTATGGAGTGACTCAATGAGTTGGGAGTCCAACTCGCTGAGTAGGGTCGAGTTATCGTGTGGTATATAATGAATGGACTTGACGAGTTGGGAGGCAGACTCGCCGAGTTGGTGCTGGGCAGAGAAACCCTAATTTCCCGGGGTTGGGGCCTATACAAGGGAACTTATGCCCCTATTTCTGCCTGATCAGTTACCCTACACCCTTGAGAGCAAAATATAATGGCTATTGAGCTGGAGAGTGAGAGAGAGAAGCTCATATTGTGGTTCTTGTGCATCATTTGAGGAAGAGGATGAGGTTATCAAGCAAGGAGCTGGAGGTGAGGCTGTTGGATCTAGTGATTTCCTGTCCAGAGCTCCCGATGAAGGTATGAAGTCTTCACCTTTCTTCTTATTTTGGATAAATCTCATATCTATAGAGTTTTAGGGCTTTTTGTCATCTTTTGTTTGGGGTTTTGAATATCATGAGTTATCAAAGAGTCTAGACCTCAGATCTGGACCTTCTGAGGTCCTTAGAGGCTAGGTGTCCTAGCTTTATGCATCCATATGTGGGTTTTTGGGCTTAATCACTCATGAAGGGCTTGTATTAGCATTTTGGAGCAATAACATCATGTGTGAACGTAAAGATCGAAGCTTTACATGCTTATTGAGCCTTGAGATGACAGATCTAATTTTTGGAGTGATAGATCTATTTGAAATCGTCTGAATGAGGAATCAAATCAAAGAGACTCGACGAGTCGGTGAGGGTTTGTACCGATGGGTTTGATTGTGTGATAACTCGGCGAGTTGGGGGTCAACTCAACGAGTTCAGCTGGACCTTCTTGAGACTTCTAGGGAAACGAGTGGACTCGACGAGTCGCAAGAGTACACTTGATGAGTCGGGTCAATCATGAACTGTGACTCGAAGTTTAACTCCTGACTTTAGGGTTTGGTCAACATGAGTAATGGAGACCACGGAGAGGTAAAATGGTCTTTTACCCAATTCTAGAGTTAAAGAAAGAAGAATAACTTTTGGTTGCTTAGAGTCGAGAATTGAGTATTTATTAAGGTATCTACCCTTTGTGTAGGTGGTGTCTAGTTCGAGAATCGAGTACGAGGATGTGTGCTTGCTGTCGATGTGAGTCTTCTCACTATACTTACCTTGTGTTGTAAATTTATGTGTGACCAGAGGGTCTTATGTGAATGAGTTGTGTTTTGAGATATCCTACTATTTTTTTGTGATATGTTTACTATGTATTATATTGAGCTGCTGAGTTGAGGGACCAGAGGGTCCATCTTAGTTGTGGGACCGGAGGGTCCCACCGAGACACATTGACCAGAGGGTCTTATTGAGTTATAGCCTCGAGTGGCTAATGTGTTGTGTGTGGTATTTTGGGGAACTCACCAAGGTTCGTGCTTACCGTGTTATGTGTTATGTGTTTAAGGTTTATCAGGATCGCGGAAGGCACCGACTTGATTGTACACACACTAGTGAAAGAGTTATGTTTTGTAGATCCTGGATTTTAATCAAACAATTATGGAGTTGTGATTTGTAAATTACATAAATGAGATTTATGTGAAGTATGTTATGAGAAATATGCGATTTTAAATGAAAATTTTATTTGAAAATTTACGGTGTTACAATTTGGTATCAGAGCCTTGGTTTGAGGGATACAAATGCACCTTCCAGTATATCTGCACTCAAACTGAGGATTTGAGAAATGTTTTCAAAAGAAATGATTTTTCTAAAACAAGCAAGAGTTCTAAGAGAAAACGAGAAGGAGTAGTGTGTACAATCAACTAGAGCCCGAATGGTGATTTTCCAAAATACTCTTACTTTTGTGTTATGAGATATGTATGAGATATATTATGTAAGCTAGAGAGAGTAGGCTAGGTATTTCATATTTAGGGCTAGAGTTGCTTGGTTGTCATGCCTTCGCCTAGGGATTTTGCTATCAGTGATGTGCTTTGAGTATGTGTGGAGTAAGAGTATCCATCAGGAATATTGCAAAGATAGAGTTTTGAGTAGAGGAGTAACCTATGAGAGATACCTAGATGAGCATTGGAGGAGCCCACTGAGAGAGTTGCTAGATACCCGTCTGGGGTAGAGTTGCTTGAGTTCGGTGACACCTTTTGAGTGTGAGTAGAGCAAATAGAGTTGTAACCTAGAGTGGTTTTACGTGTTGGTGTAGATTATTCGATGCCCGAATGCTACTTGGTTCATGCATAGTGGAACTCTCGATGATGGGAGTCAGCTACTAAGTGAATATGACGATATTCAGTAGGTAGATGGCTGGCATCATGAGGAGTTCTTCAGCAGCTGATGGCAGAGAAGTGTGAGGACCTAGGAAGAGCCTACGGGGTGAGCTTAGTCAGTTGAGTACGTTAATAGAGGAGAGTGTTTCCCTGAAGAGCGAATACACGTGACCAGATTGGTGATTGAGGAGGTGGAGCAACTACTTAGAAAATTTGGAGTGATCTGTATGGAAAGTATGGGTAGATGTCGCAAGTAGTATGGGCCCGTACTACTGAAAGAAGAGGACCCATACTCGAAACAAAGAGAATCCAGAGGTTCTAAGTAGTAGATTGAGAGGAGATAGGATGGTTGAGTACCATGACTCATGGCGATTAGTGCTTCTGGTTTTACCAGTTATCCCGTTGTGAATGATTAGACTGAGATCAGATGTGATAGAGTGTGGGGCCAGAGGATCATGTTGAAGGAGTTTCAATGGAGCATACCTTGAGAGGGAAATCGAGTTAGTTTCCGAGAGATTTTTGGTGAGATGCTAGTTGTAGTCGCAAGACTTAGGGGTGAGTAAAGATGGTGTCATGCAGAGGATTACGGTCTAAGATGAGTATTCGGCCGATACTGGAGATGTCACTTCCTGTGACCAGAGTTGTGCTATTTCTGTTTCAGGTGAGAAGAAGAAGAAGAGATATTGAGCTTCCGGTTTCTGAGCTTGGAGGTAAACCCTATGGGGTAGCATTGGTTGCGATCTTTCACCCGAGCGTCTTGGCAATATGTCTGCCGCAAGGTAATATTATAGTGTGAGAGGGTCATCAGTGATGACTGTGATGGTCAAGGACAAGGATATACCCTATTTGAGGATAGTAGGGCATATGTTAGCAAAAGTTTCGGGTGGTCAAGAGGAGTATTTTGGGGTTGTGGCTCTCGTTTTCTATGATGGATATCGAGTATGGAGGGAGGTCTCTGCTGTCATGATAAGTCTCATGATGGGACATTGGTCGAGGATTCGATCATGAGGAGTGTAATAGTTCATCATTTTCAGACAATGAGTCATGGCTACTATAGGGCAGTTGAGATGTCCGGTAGTGTATCAATATGATATTTTTGGATGACACGTTGGGAAGTTTTTCGAGAATTTTATCTGAGATTCGGGATGTTTGAAGTTGCTTTTCCTCTATCGGGAAGATCATCGAGTGTTATGAGGTACTTTCTGAAGGTAAGCATGATGTAACCGGTGGAGCAGTCTGTGGAATAGCTTGATGGTATGCCAAATGGTGATGGTTCGAGCTCTAAGTGGGGGAGAACCGGGTACTTTATTGAGATTATCATATATTTGTTTAATGAGCAATTAGAGGACTGGATATTGTGACCTTAGGTGCAGATACATGAGACCATGATTATTGGTGGTCAAGGCGAGGTGCAGAGCAAGATACTACATGTTGTGTGTGTTTAGGAAAGGCTGAGTGTCTCCACGGCAGGTGGTCGTTGGTCGGAGACCTTCTGGTGGTTAGGAATTCTTCTAGGTTGTAATGGTAAATTCGAGGTGGGTGGATCATAAGGATAGTTTCAGCGGTTGAGAATTTCTGGTTCAACGTATGGGTTGTTATATGCACTCTGGGAAGGGGTAGAAGTTGATTGAGAAACCAACTTCAGGGTCGGTATGTGTATTCTTGCATGGGTTTTGAGCAATAGAAAAGGGAGTTTCAGATAATCATCAACGTGTTCTGAGCCATTGACGATTCCTCCGGGTTTCCATTGAAAGTTGGAATATTCCAAAGTTACGAGTTGTGTGAGAGGAAGATCAGTTATGAGATTCTAAAATGATGAATTGTTGTAATTGTGTATTGTAACACCCTGTTTAATCAAATATGAGTTTTGAGCTTTCGTTCGTAGAGCATTGAGACTGTGACGAGTTCATAGAAGGGTAGAGCTTCTCGTCACCTTTCTGTGGAAATAAGAATCGCTGGAATCGGACTTGGAACGAATAAGCTATGATAGTTAGAAGATATGGAAAATTTAGTCCTTATTAAGAAATGGGTGGCAAGCGGGTACGTTGGGCGTAAATATGGCTACGCTTAGCTTACCTGTGAACCTGGAATGGACGCGAGGACCACCTGGTACGCTGGGCGTACAAGGCTGTGAAAGAAAAACCCTAACATATTAAGTGACCCTATATAAAGAATGAGATGGCCTCATTCCTGGCCACCTTCTTAGAGAGCAAACCCTCTAAAAACCCTAAGTCTTCGTCCTTAAGAGCTTGTGAGTGCATGAGAGCCTTTGGGGGTGACTTTGTGAATCCTTGGAGTGGAGAAGGAGCATTAAAGGGGAAGGAGTTGGAGTCCAGGCTTTGGATCTGAGCTTTTATGAGAATGGAGCATCAATTGAAGGTATACAGCTCAAAGCTTTCGTTTTCCTTTTCATTTGGCCCCAAATCTTGAAGCTTTATGAGTTGTTAAACTCCAGAGCCCATTATCTATCCTTTTGAGTGTTTTTGATGGAGTAGTTCCATAAAAATGAGATCTTTGATGAAAGAATCAATTCATGCATGAGATAAGGGCTTAATGAGAAAAGAGAATGAGTGTTTTGTGTGTTTGAGACCACATCAGCCATGCAAAGGCTTAAAGCACCTGACATTATGGAATAAAATGTGACAACCCGATATTTCAACTCCTTGTAATGACCTAAAAAGTCAAGTATTCTAACCACTTTTGTGTTAATGAAATTAACTTTGATAATATAATGTCCAAAAAGTTTCTATTTAATTACCTACTATGTTTGATGTCTTTAAACCGTGATCGTACGTATAAAGAATGCCCAAATCCGACTTCGTATATTGAAGTTATGATTTTCCAAGTCCGGCTTAGCAACAGACAGCTAAAAACTCGAATCGGAGATCGAGCGGCTTTTGGCCGGAATGACCTAAACGAGAATCGAAGGTCTCGACAATGGTATTTCAGCGGTAAAAAGTCTGGCAAAATCTGGCGTCCGATTAAGAAGTTATGAATTATTAACGAAATTTTCTTAAACGCGATATTTTAATAATAAATTATAAAAATAATTTTGAAATTTGCCGACGGAATCTAAACGAAAGTTGTAGAGCGTAGTCTCACCTACGCGTGGATATAAAGAACATCAAAAATGGAAATCGTATGAAGAAGATATGAATTTTAGAAGTTTATTAATTAAATAAAATATAAATTTAATTATAAATTCTTGGTAATATCCGAAGGGGAGTCACCAGATAGGGCCGAGTTACGCGCTGCGTATCCTCGTACGCCCCGCGTACTCAAGGCCTAGGCCTCGGATCGTCCACGTCCCGACCCATGCAAAGCTAGCCCTTATCCATCCGAAGTCCGGGGCAGTCGAGGATCCGGTCATGCGTGACGCACGAGTACGCGCTGCGTACCCTCGTACGCCCCGCGTACCGAGGCTGCTCAGCCCCTGTAAAAGGGATGCGAGGGTTCCCGGGAATTTTGCTCATTCTCTCTCAATTTTCTTGCGTTTTTCCTCGTTTTCCGTGCCCGTGCTAACCCGAAGCCCCGGTCATTTTGCTCAAGTCCTGAAGGTCGTTTTTACTCTCGAGATTCCCGAGAATCCCGAGAAAAATCCATTTCCCGAGAAGAAATTATGCCCGGTTTCCATCTCGATTTCTGCAAACTTTCAAGTGAGTTCATACCCTTATAATCAACACTTTTAAATGTTTTATAAATATTTTTATATGCTTTTAAGGGGGGAATACAAGTGAAACACACGATTATTATCGTGTGTTATATATAAAGTTTCAGTATACACTTTTATCAACGGAAATCATATGTGATTTATAACTACTATAAGGAAACTTTCATATGCAAAATGTATCACTATAACATCATATATTTAGAAATGAGAAATGTGGTTATATATGTATAGGTCAAACACTATGCTTATACTGTATGTATATGTGTCCATCTTAGGACTATATAAATTATAACTTTTCATAACAAGTACGCATATTTACTAGGGATTACTATACAAACGAGACACACTTTTGGAATACTATAATAGGTATAGTTTTACGAGAACATTACGAACTTTTACATACTAGAAACACTATTTCAAGAAGTTTAGTTTCGCATACAAGAACTAATGAACATTTTCATACGTAAATCAGTTTTATACTAAATTTTGTGAGACATGAACTTCACGTACGTTCGAGTACGCATTTCAAGTCCTGTATTATATACCAGAATCCCTTGGAGGGGGAGCATGGTGTTTGTGTATAGATCTATACGGGCTTGACAACCCGCGCCTTGACTGTTAGCTACAGTCCACCGTTTGGGGTGACAAACGTCAGAACATTCCAACGCCTGAAGAATCTTGTGTATAGGCATTTCTAGTCAATAGCATGGTTATAAAACTCACATGGAGTATTGAAAACACATTGATTTACGAGGTTTTTCAAAAGTATTGGAAATATTATACTTACATACATTTTTTGAAACAAACATTGGTCTTGAGAGAAGGCTACTTTTATACTAGTAGAAAATATAGGATTTTCTAGAAGCAAACAAACAAGAACAAAACATTTCATTTCATACAAACATTGTCATTTAATACTTATGAAACTCACCAGCTTAAATGCTGATCTACTCTTTCAAAACTACTTGTATGTCCCAGGGATTTAGTAATTACAGGTAACAAACAGCTTTTGAGGAAGGGACGCTGCGGCGCCAGTTTAAATTTCATATTTTGGGACATCATATTGTAATTGGTTTTGAACATGTACCTTTTGACAAATGTAAACTTTCAATTATATATATGATGGTTGTATTGCTTTCTTTACTATGTATTCATTTGTTACGCTACCACATGAAGTCATCCGCCCCCGAACGTTTCCGCCGTTCCGGTTTGGGGGTGTGACAGATTGGTATCAGAGCAATGCTTATGGTGAACTAAGTATATCGAACCACATAAGATATACAAACTATAAATGCATAAGGGACTAATTCTCTCTGACAAAACATTTTTCTTTTGTTTTACGCCTAAGCCGCGTTACGTTTAACTTAAAATGTTAGTTCATTCAAGTACAAATACATGCATACAACAAATTATTTTCATGATTATTAACTATACAACAAGTATTTAGACAAGTTGGACACTACGATTAAGACTCGATATATGTAATCGGATTTGGGACAAATATAGCGTGATCAACTATATTTTCCCGAGATCGGACCAATGTATATCGAGGAACGCTCGTAGTGAGCAACAAGTCAAAACTTACCAAAAGCATCACGAGGATCAAACACAAATTAAATACTATAGGAGTATTTGCTACATAAACTAGTTTAACTTACATGTTTAATCTTACATGTTCCGACTTTATTCAATTCTTACAACCCTATTCTCGTACAATCAAATGGCTGGATTTCATCACCCCGGCGACCCCTACTATCCCAACCAAGGCAATGGGGGATGGATCGAAGATGATCCCGAGGAAGACGAAGAACCCATAGAATTGGAAGAAGAGGATGACTCCGGTACCGACTCAGAGCCGGAAGTGATCAACCCACCACCCGCACAACCTCCCGCCTTCGTAAGGAACTTTCAAGGACCGACTCCCGTTTGGGGAAGTCACCTCCACCATTGGAGCCAACAACAAAGTCTACGCCCTCCCTACGACATGTGCCAAGATTTCTATGATGTCCGCGGGGGAGGTTCAGCCGATCGGGCACTCCCAGTCATGGTGAGCAAACTCTCCAACCAGTCCTACCAATCCGGAGTTTAAGCTTGCCAGATTCGGGAAGTCAACGTGGAAGTATAGGTTCACACTTCCGACATCCGTAGGCTGGACAGAGCTCAGGACAATGCCCAACTCCAAACCGAGGCATTTCAGGCGCAAATGATTGCAGCTCTCGCCGAATTAAGGGAACAACAGGCCGCCTTCGATAGGCGTCTTATGGAAGCAAAGCAATCGGATGCGGAATCAAGCTCCAAGCGCAACCTACGTCACAAATAGTGCTTGCCAAAATCCCAAATTTTGTTATATATTAGGACTTCGGGTAAAAGTATTATTTTCTTTAAACTTTCTGTAAATCAGAGACCTTTAGGAAGGTCAAAAACTTTTGTCTAAACTCGGATGTAACACGACTATATGTTTAATATATATATATATATATATATATATATATATATATATATATATATATATATATATATATATATATATATATATATATAGGACATATCTCTTTCATGTGTTAATTATGTGCAGTTCATTCAATTCATAAGTATATCTATTCAAACTCCATTTGTAAATCAAGCTCAAGACACTGTGTTGGTCAAACCAAATTCTTGAACTATTAAAGAAAGTTAACTTAATATCATTCAACTCTCAACCACCAAACTAATAATCTCTCATTTTCTTTTGGCAGCACGATGCCTATTCGTCCAAACCTAAGACCCAGACCGGGCACGACATCACCACCGCCTCCACCACCTCAATTTGATGCGACCATGTTCCAAGCAGCAGTCACCGCAGCTGTAGCGGCTGCCATGTCACAACTCAATACCCCTGTTGCTACTGGCTCGGGAATTGGCACACTTCCATCCAACCATGGCGAGAGTCATGGACAACCCCGGGAGTGCACCTATAAAGACTTTTCGAATGCCAAACCACGGATGTTTAATGGGACCGGTGGTGTGATGATCCTGAGGCAGTGGATTGAAAGGACGGAGTCAGTCTTCGAAATCTGCTCCTGTCCTGAACACAGCAAAGTTAAGCTTGCCACCTTCACACTTACCGATAAAGCTTTAACTTGGTGGAATGGCCACGTTAAGGTACTTACTCTGATAGTGGCAAATTGCATAAGCTGGGAGAGCTTAAAGATCATGCTGATGAGGGAATACTGTCCACGAGGAGAGATTCAAAAACACGAAAACGAACTCTGGACTCTGGGAATGGTTGGTACCGACATAGCAACTTATACAAACCAATTCTGCGACCTGGCAATCCTTTGCCCAGATATGGTTGCTCCTGAGAGCAAGAAAATAGAGAGGTACATTTGGGGACTGACGCCCCAAATACGGTCGAGCGTGTTAGCTTCAAAGCCTGACACCTTTGAAAGTGCCAAGGAACTGGCACAATGTCTTGTTGACTATGGAAGTCATCGGAACTCAACCATTTCTGCACCAGAACCACATAGAGGGAACCACAACAACAATAACAGGAAGAGAGGATGGAATAACGGGAAGGGTGGGTCTTCCCAAGGATCCGCGAAGAAACAACTGGTTTCAGTGAATGCTGCTACTGTACCTACTACCGTCCCTACAAATGCCTACCCAGCAAAGCCTTATGTAGGCAACCTTCCAAAGTGCACCAAATGCGCTTAGCACCATCATGGACCTTGTCGGGAAATGCAGTGCTCCGACTGCAACAGAAAGGGACACACAGTCCGTTTCTGCAAGGATCCCGCAAGGCCGATCACTCAAGTTCCCAACACGGGTGTAGGCCAAACTTGCTACGGCTGTGGCGAGACGGGCCACTACAAGAGGAACTGCCCAAAGGCAGCAGGCACCGGCGGTGTGGGACGAGTTTTTGCTATAGGCCACGAGGAAGCTGTAGCTGATCTGACTTTAGTTGCTAGTACGTTACTTCTCGATAATTCATACGCATGCATACTATTCGATAGTGGAGCGGAGAGGAGCTTCGTGAGTCAAAACTTTATTCACTTACTTAAATGTGCACCTAGCAAGTTAGAAAAATCATTCACTATAGAAATGTCAAACGGATTAATGGAAAACACTAACTACATATACATGGGTTGTACATTAACTTTAGACGGCCATTCTTTCCCAATCAACCTCATGCCAGTCCAAATTAAAAGCTTCGACGTTATAGTCGGCATGGATTGGTTAAGTCTTCTTCGCGCCGACATCTTGTGCTTTGAACAAACAGTTCGTCTTAATCTCCCTAACGATGAAACACTAGTGATTTACGGCGACAAAGCAAGTACAAACCTTCGCATCATTTCGTGCATCCAAGCTCGAAAGTGTTTACGGAAGGATTGTCAAGCGTTCCTTGCACACATCGTCGATACGAGCCAGGAACTGAAGGACATCAAGAACATTCCGGAAGTACGTGACTTTCCCGATATCTTTCCAGAAGAACTACCGGGATTACCACCACAACGCCAAGTCGAGTTCAGAATCGACTTAGTTCCAGGGGCTACCCCAGTAGCGAAATCGCCTTATCGTTTGGCACCAGCGGAGATACAAGAACTTTCCAGTCAACTTAACGAACTTCATCAAAAAGGATTTATTAGACCAAGTTTCTCACCTTGGGGAGCACCGGTCTTGTTCGTAAAGAAGAAAGACGGATTGTTCCGTATGTGCATTGACTACAGAGAACTGAACAAACTTACTGTCAAAAATCGTTATCCTCTACCCCGAATTGACGACCTATTTGATCAACTTCAAGGAGCAAACTATTTCTCGAAGATAGACCTGCGATCCGGATATCACCAATTACGAGTACTGGAGGAGGATATTCCCAAGACAGCTTTCCGAACCCGTTATGGACACTATGAGTTTGTGGTGATGTCGTTCGGATTAACCAACGCACTAGCAGTATTCATGGACCTAATGAATAAGGTGTGCCATCCTTACTTGGATCAGTTCGTCATCATCTTCATCGATGATATACTCATCTACTCCCGAAGTAAGGAAGAGTACAGTCAACACCTACGAAAAGTCTGAGAAACATTGCGATCGGAGAAACTCTATGCGAAGTTCTCTAAATGCGAATTTTGGATTCGAAGAGTTGAATTTTTGGGCCACGTTGTTAGCGAGAAGGGGATCCACGTGGACCCCTCCAAAACTAAGGCCATTGAGAACTGATCGACACCAAGGACACCTACAGAGATTCGTCAATTTCTAGGTCTCGCTGGCTACTATCGCAGATTCATGAAGAACTTCTCTAGCATTGTGAAACCTCTTACTACATTAACCCAGAAAGGCATGGCCTTTGATTGGGAAGCGAAGCAAGAGAAGGCGTTCCAAACACTGAAACAGGCCTTGTGCACCGCACCGATACTATCCCTCCCCGAAGGGATAGAAGATTTCGTAGTGTATTGCGATGCATCAAACCAAGGACTTTGTTGTGTTCTTATGCAGAGAGGGAAGGTTATTGCTTATGCCTCCCGACAGCTTAAGACACACGAAGTGAACTATACGACACACGATCTTGAGTTAGGAGCAGTGGTATTTGCTCTGAAGATCTGGAGACACTACTTATACGGAACAAAGAGTACTATTTTTACCGATCACAAGAGCCTTCAACACATTTTTGATCAGAAGGAACTCAACATGCGGCAACGACGATGGGTTGAGTTGCTCAATGACTACGAATGTGAAATTTGTTATCATCCTGGCAAGGCCAACGTGGTAGCTGACGCCCTCAGTCGAAAAGAATACACTGGTCGGAGAGTCAAATCTCTGACTATGACTATCCATTCCCACTTATCCACACAAATTAAGGAGGCGCAACAAGAAGCTTTACATCCGGAAAATGTAGCGGGTGAATCCCCGAGAAGAATGGAAAAGAATCTAGAAATCAAGGATGGCGGAGCATATTACCTCATGGACCGAATCTGGACACCGAAACATGGTGGTTTCAGAGACGTAGTCATGACCGAAGCACACAACTCGAGATATTCCGTTCACCCAGGTTCAGATAAAATGTATCTGGATCTTAAGAAACTATACTGGTGGCCTAACATGAAATCAGAAATTGCTACCTTTGTAAGTAAATGCCTTACTTGCGCTAAGGTTAAGGTCGAGTATCAGAAACCGTCAGGATTACTACAACAACCGGAGATACCAGAATGGAAATGGGAACGGATTACTATGGACTTCATAACCAAGTTGCCCAAGACGACGGGTGGACTCGATACCATATGGGTCATCGTCGACAGATTGACCAAATCCGCACATTTCCTACCTATCAAGGAGACTGACAAGATGGAAAAGCATACAAGAACTTACATAAGGGAAATAGTGCGACTGCATGGTGTTCCGATATCCATTATCTCCGATAGAGATAGTAGATTTACTTCAAGATTCTGGCAGTCACTACAAAGTTCCCTGGGGACTAGGCTAGACATGAGTACAACCTACCACCCCCAAACAGACGGGCAAAGTGAGAGAACGATACAAACTTTGGAAGATATGCTGAGAGCCTGTGTGATTGACTTTGGAAAGGCATGGGATATCCATTTACCCCTGGTCGAATTTTCATACAACAATAGTTATCATACAAGCATAAAGGTAGCTCCGTATGAAGCCCTTAATGGTCGAAAGTGCAGGTCCCCTCTGTGCTAGGCTGAAGTTGGCGACACCCAGTTAGCTAAAGGACGATTTCCTGAGAGCACTCTCACTGGTCCGGAAATCATACGAGAAACGACATAAAAGATCGTTCAAATTCGTGAACGTTTGAAAGCCTCTAGAGACCGATAGAAAAGCTACGCTGACAAAAGGAGGAAACCTTTGGAATTCCAGGTAGGAGACCACGTTTTATTGAAGGTCTCACCGTGGAAGGGTTTAATACGCTTTGGAAAGCGTGGGAAACTAAATCCAAGATACGTAGGGCCTTTCGAGATTCTTGCCAGAATCGACCCTGTGGCTTACAAACTTAACCTACCGCATGAACTTAGTAACGTACATCCAACCTTCCATGTCTCGAATTTGAAAAAGTGTCTGTCCGATGAGACTCTTGTTATTCCACTCGACGAGATCGAGATCAACGAGAGCCTCAACTTTGTGGAAGAACCGGTAGAAATCATGGACCGAGAGGTCAAACAAACGAAACAAAGTCACATACCCATCGTGAAGGTTTGCTGGAACGCCAAGCGAGGACCTGAATTCACATGGGAACGTGAAGATCAGATGAAACAAAAGTAACCTCATCTTTTTCTCTGATCCACTAGTATCTATACTACTTTAAATTTTGGGACGAAATTCCCTCTAACGGGGGGATGATGTGACAACCCGATATTTCAACTCCTTGTAATGACCTAAAAAGTCAAGTATTGTAACCACTTTTGTGTTAATGAAATTAACTTTGATAATATAATGTCCAAAAAGTTTCTATTTAATTACCTACTATGTTTGATGTCTTTAAACCGTGATCGTACGTATAAAGAACGCCCAGATCCGACTTCGTATATTGAATTTATGATTTTCCAAGTCCGGCTTAGCAACAGACAGCTAAAAACTCGAATCGGAGATCGAGCGGCTTTTGGCCGGAATGACCTAAACGAGAATCGAAGGTCTCGACAATGGTATTTCAGCGGTAAAAAGTCTGGCAAAATCTGGCGTCCGATTAAGAAGTTATGAATTATTAACGAAATTTTCTTAAACGCGATATTTTAATAATAAATAATAAAAATAACTTCGAAACTTGCCGACGGAATCTAAACGAAAGTTGTAGAGCGTAGTCTCATCTACGTGTGGATATAAAGAACATCAAAAACGGAAATCATATGAAGAAGATATGAATTTTAGAAGTTTATTAATTAAATAAAATATAAATTTAATTATAAATTCTTGGTAATATCCGAAGGGGAGTCACCAGATAGGGCTGAGTTACGCGCTGCGTACCCTTGTACGCCCCGCGTACTCAAGGCCTAGGCCTCGGATCGTCCACGTCCCGACCTATGCGAAGCTAGCCCTGTCCCATCCGAAGTCCGGGGCAGTCGAGGATCCGGTCATGCGTGACGCACGAGTACGCGCTGTGTACCCTCGTACACCCCGCGTACCGAGGCTGCTCAGCCCCTATAAAAGGGATGCGAGGGTTCCCAGGAATTTTGCTCATTCTCTCTCAATTTTCTTGCGTTTTTCCTCGTTTTCCGTGCCCGTGCTAACCCGAAGCCCCGGTCATTTTGCTCAAGTCCTGAAGGTCGTTTTTACTCTCGAGATTCCCGAGAATCCCGAGAAAAATCCATTTCCCGAGAAGAAATTATGCCCGGTTTCCATCTCGATTTCTGCAAACTTTCAAGTGAGTTCATACCCTTATAATCAACACTTTTAAATGTTTTATAAATATTTTTATATGCTTTTAAGGGGGGAATACAAGTGAAACACACGATTATTATCGTGTGTTATATATAAAGTTTCAGTATACACTTTTATCAACGGAAATCATATGTGATTTATAACTACTATAAGGAAACTTTCATATGCAAAATGTATCACTATAACATCATATATTTAGAAATGAGAAATGTGGTTATATATGTATAGGTCAAACACTATGCTTATACTGTATGTATATGTGTCCATCTTAGGACTATATAAATTATAACTTTTCATAACAAGTACGCATATTTACTAGGGATTACTATACAAACGAGACACACTTTTGGAATACTATAATAGGTATAGTTTTACGAGAACATTACGAACTTTTACATACTAGAAACACTATTTCAAGAAGTTTACTTTCACATACAAGAACTAATGAACATTTTCATACGTAAATCAGTTTTATACTAAATTTTGTGAGACATTAACTTCACGTACGTTCGAGTACGCATTTCAAGTCCTGTATTATATACCAGAATCCCTTGGAGGGGGAGCATGGTGTTTGTGTATAGATCTATACGGGCTTGACAACCCGCGCCCTGACTGTTAGCTACAATCCACCGTTTGGGGTGACAAACGTCATAACATTCCAACGCCTGAAGAACATTGTGTATAGGCATTTCTAGTCAATAGCATGGTTATAAAACTCACATGGAGTATTGAAAACACATTGATTTACGGGGTTTTTCAGAAGTATTGGAAATATTATACTTACATACATTTTTAGAAACAAACATTGGTCTTGAGAGAAGGCTACTTTTATACTAGTAGAAAATATAGGATTTTCTAGAAGCAAGCAAACAAGAACAAAACATTTCATTTCATACAAACATTGTCATTTAATACTTATGAAACTCACCAGCTTAAATGCTGATCTACTCTTTCAAAACTACTTATATGTCCCAGGGATTCAGTAATTACAGGTAACAAACAGCTTTTGAGGAAGGGACGCTGCGGCACCAGTTTAAATTTCATATTTTTGGGACATCATATTGTAATTGGTTTTGAACATGTACCTTTTGACAAATGTAAACTTTCAATTATATATATGATGGTTGTATTGCTTTCTTTACTATGTATTTATTTGTTACGCTACCAGATGAAGTCATCCGCCCCCGAACGTTTCCGCAGTTCCGGTTTGGGGGTGTGACATAAAAGCTATTAAGGAGTCTAGATCCAAGAGATGAGTTAAGGTCTTAACGGGTTAAGACCAAGAAAAAAGACTAAAGCAAAGTTGGGCATATGCCCAGCGTAAATCCTAGTACACCCCGCGTACTGGGTTGGTGTCCCGATCAGTCTCATGCATGCATGTGTATGCTGCGCGTACCAAAGGGGGTACGCCCCGCATAACCCCACTGTGGGCTTTTGGGCTAAGGATCGTGTTGGGCCTTGAGTGTTGGGCCTGGCTTTTGGGCTTGATGTAATTAAGTCTTGGACCAGGGAATTGTATATTTATGCTTTGGGCCTTAGGTGGGGCTTGTCTTTTAGTTTGAGAATTGGGCCTTGTGAGGGCCCATTTATTATTGGGCCTTGGTGGGCCCAATGGGTTTAGGGCATTGATGGGCTGGTTTATGATCAGCATCTAGACCCAATGAGTGAGAGTTTGGACTTAGTTTCTAATTGAGATAATTGTGGGTTTGGCACAGAGTTAGTGGTCGGTGCGTAGCAACAGCGTTTATAGGGGTTCTTCATCATCCGAGGTGAGTCTTCTCACTATACTTTACCTTGAGTGGTAATTATGTGTGATCGGAAGGTCTTATGTGCTTACATTGAGTATTATGTTATCATGCTTTACGTGTCATGTTGTGCATCATTTCTTTGTGATTTATGCCATGCGGAGCTTTACAGACCGGACCGGAGGGTCCAATGAGCTAGACCGGGCTAGAGGGTCCAACGCGCTAGGGGACTGTTGGGTCCCACTAAGACACATCGACTACACGGTCTAATTGAGTTATAGCCTCGAGTGGCTAATGTGCTATGTGTGGTATTTTGGGGAACTCACTAAGCATTTATGCTTACTGTGTTATGTGATATGTGTTCCAAGTACTACCGAGGATCATGGGAAGGCGCCGACATGATTTGTACACACTGGCAGAAGATTATGTTTTGAGATCCTGGGATATGTTTTATTGTGATGACATTTGATAAACATGAGATTCTGGGAATATTATATGAGTTTTATTGTGTTTGAAAAACAAAAAATTGTTTTAAAAATTTACGTCGTTACATGTATAATGTTGTAAGTAGGGGATCAGTGGTTGAGACAGGACATCGTGATGTTCTGTGATGGTGTGCCGAGGTATCCGAGTATAATGCCCTGAATTTCGAATTATTTTGAGTCTTGAGCTTGAGATGGCAAGTGGTGTATCAAGTATCTACGGTTCCAGTGGGAGTCGTTTGGTTATTGTCATCAAGTGGGATTATTTAAGAATGTGGATTGCAGCAGAGAGAGGGTGTTGTCATACTACGGGGAGCCGTAGTACTCACTAGTCAGAGAGAGGGTGTTGTGATGCTACGAGGATTCGTATTACTCACTAGTCAGCGGGAGGGTGTTGTGATGCTACGGGGAGCCATAGTACCCACTAGTCAGAGAGAGGGTGTTGTGATGCTACGGGGAGCCGTAGTACTCACTATTCAGTGAGAGGGTGTTGTGATGCTACGGGGAGTCGTAGTATTCACTAGGCAACAAGAGAATGTTATGATACTGCGGGGAGCCGTAGTATTCACTAGTCAGAGAGAGAGTGTTATGATACTGCGAGGAGCCATAGTACTCATTAGTCAGTAAGATGGAATGTTATGATACCATGGGGAGCCATATTATACACTAGTCGGAGCATGATGCAGAAGAGTTTTAGGCTTGAGTAGCCCTAATATTTGAGTTTTTGGAAGCCCGGTGGTCGGGCTAGGGGCGAGACTGTGGTCTCCTTAATGATTGGGAATCGTTATATATGCTAAGTAAGGTGTGAGTATTACAAGTTGGAAGGAATTGGATAAGTGATGTACGTATGGGTTACGGGTCATGGGTCATTAGTTGAGTGGTTCATTGGGACGAGTGGTTCCAATTTTGGGACAGACCTGACTCTCGGGTTTGAGTCTGGCTATGGTGGTGCGTTGGGTAGGCGAGATGAGGTTCCAGATTCAGAGATGGGTTCCATGTTGAGGGGTATTGGTTGTCATTTGATGTCTTAGACCTGAGTGGGTCAGTGCTTGGGTATGGGAGGTACCGCGAGATGCATGGAACTAATGAGTAGTAGACGATAGAGGTCGGGGGTGAGTCAATCTTCGGTTGGAATTGTAGTATTCTCTTGGGGTAAAGAGAACTTTGTGAATTGTGTGTCACATCGGGCTGAGATAGTTGTTGTGAGAAGGAAGTCGGTGAGACGTTCTGGCGCATGCTTTGGGTAACCTTTGAAGGTTCAACTGATGGGTCAGGAGTTGACCTGGTGCTCAAGTGTTGAATGGAATATTGGGGAGGAAGCTGGAGCTTTTGATTTTAGTCGACAGAGGATATTTTTGAGTGAGCATGATTATTTATTGTGTCTGACGATAGGGTGTTGAGAGCTCATTGATCCAGTGGGTTTTGATTGTAGAGTAGTAGATGGATCTCTGGTGTAATGTGACTCTTTTCATTCCTTGGAGTGTGATTTGCATTGTTTAGTATGTCTGGTATGAGTGACCGGTGGGTTTCGATTGCAGAGCAGTAGATGGACTCCTCATAGTGAATAGGGTATCGTCAGAAGATAACCCAGCAGATCCCCTAACGAAGGGACTGAGCAGGGTTAAGCACTTGCAGCTCGCTAGGAGCATTGGGCTGAAGGACGATATAAGTTTAGATTAGATAGGAAACGTGTAATAAATAAATTTGTACTTGACATTTGATGAATGAATAAAGGTGTGTTATTTATAAGTAAAGATACTATATTGTGTTGATTATTTATCTATTGTTTTAATTTTGCATGTTTTGACTTCCTGAATAATAAGATTATTCAAACAGTCCACAGTTGCTCATATGTTGGAAGTAGATATGAAAGAAGACTGTCATGAATTTTTTTTGTACATTGTCTAAAAGGTTTTAGGCATGGCAAAGGTTTGCTACAAAGTTCATGAGTGCTTATGAATTGTGATTTGAGCATTGGAATAAACATGCGCTTGCTTGTATCACTTCATGGAATGTGTCACGAGTGATCGCAAGACAATAATATCATATAATCTTTAAACCTAGAGATATGGTTATTGTTCATTGGTTAGTTGTGCATTGATAATGCGTAAACACATCAGTAACTTGATGTTATAAAACACATTATTGTGTATGATTTAGCCAGTGAATAATAAAAGCATATAAGTCGAAGTTTATCTGTTCCTTTTATTCTAAGAGGATAAAAGCGATGTCTGGCCACTTGATGATTTTGTTTGACTTATGTGTCGGGCCCGGTCAGGACAAAGTTGATGTGTTCAACTAAGTTCTATGTCAAACAAATCAAAGATCGAGGAACAATATGCTGAACAATAAGTATGAGTATGTTCCATGTGATTGTTAGCATGATATCTACAACAGAGGATTAAATGATCCCTTATCTAAAGGATAAGATTTTCATCAGAGTTGGCAGCAGCGTATAAGAGCTACAATTGCTAAACCGGATTCTGAAGTCATATGTGAGATGTAGTTACTAGACTTATCCAAGTGGGAGACTGTTGGATTAGTTTCTAAGCCCATAACTATATTTGGTATGTACTTGACCCAGTTGTGCATGGTCCTTTTGGGTTTCCTTCACCAAAGCAACTTGACAAGGTAATTTAAGAGATAGAGAAGATATTATGATTTATTAATATATTATAGGAATAATATATTAAAGTAGAAATCATATGATTTAATTAATATTAGTCATAAATTAATTAGGAATTAATTTGGTGACTAAAAGAGATTAATTGAATAAAGGGGGTTAAACTGTCAAATGTATGATAGTTGAATTTTTGGGCTTGGAAACCTAACGGATTAAAGGGTGAATGAAATTATGATGGGGATCCATTATATTTTCGTCCATAGGCCCTATTCCAGAAGGTTCCATGGGCTGCTTGGTGATTAAGTTGTCCATTAGGGTTTTACCTGAAACCCTAGCAGCGTACAATATAAATAGAGACCCTTGCTTGCAATTTTCGGCTACTTGATTCCAACAGAAACCCTAGGGCCGATTTTACCATCCTCTCTCCTCTCTCATAATTGCCTTTTTGCTTGTGTGGTGTTTGTAAGACATTAGAGGAGTTACACTTGTGACTCTAAGCTCAAGAACAAGAAGATTCAAAGGATTTCAAGCCAATTAAAAGAGGTAATCACTTAGATTTGTTCTTATAGTGTTAATTTCGAATTATGCATGCTAGATCTAGGGTTGCAAGTCTTGGATTAATTACATGTACAATAGAGAAGCCTAGATCCAAGCTTTAAGGTTTTGCATGAGCACAAAGGATGTTCTTATGATTAAAATCCATCATTTCGATTGTAGTGCAGTAGATGGATCTCTAGTGTATTCTGACTCTTTTCGTTCCTTGGAGTGTGATTTGGATCGTTTAGTATGTCTGGTATGAGTGATCGGTAGTCGATTGTTGGTCCTTGTTTTGTAAGAATCGGTGGGGTAGTGAGTTATCAGGGTCTGTTATTCAAGGAGCAAATAACATTGTAATATCTTGAGAAGGCGGTCGGGAAGTGGGTCAGGATACTGGAGTTCCCAGTTTTGGAAATCCAGAAGGAGGTATCTTAGCGGCAGAGAAGTCGGTTTTGTTCCGGATTTAGGAGTTCCTGTTTGGATTCGGGTGTCCATGCAGAAGGATATCGGTTTTGGTACAGGATCCTTTCAGTGGTGCTTTGCGGGCTATAGGTTTCAAGCTATGTGTGGTTGAGGAGCGATTTCGAGGGCGAAATCTAATTCAAGTTGGGGAGAATTGTAACATCCAGAATTGCAGGTATGTTATCGTGTAGTTGAATTCTTGAGGTTTATGGAGTGACTCGACGAGTTGGGAGTCCAACTTGCCGAGTAGGGTCGAGTTGTTGTGTGGGATTTAATGAATGGACTCGACGAGTCGGGAGGCAGACTCACCGAGTTGGTGTTGGGAAGAGAAACCCTAATTTCCCGGAGTTGGGGCCTATATAAAGGAACTTATGCCCACATTTCCACCTCATCAGTTACCCTACACCCCTGAGAGAAAACCCTAATGGCTATTGAGCTGAAGAGGGGGAGAGAAGCTCATATTGTGGTTCCTGTGCATCATTTGAGGAAGAGGATGAGGTTATTAAGCAAGGAGCTGGAGGTGAGGCTATTGGATCCATTGATTTCCTGTCCAGAGCTCCTGAGGAAGGTATGAAGTCTTCACCTTTCTTCTTATTTTGGATAGACCTCATATTTATAGAGTTTTAGGGCTTTTTGCCATCTTTTGTTTGGGGTTTTGAATAGCATGAGTTATCAAGGAGTCTAGACCTTAGATCTGGACCTTGTGAGGTCCTTAGAGTCTAGGTGTCCCAGCTTTATGCATCCATATGAGGGTTTTTGGGCTTAATCACTCATGAAGGGTTTGTATTAGCATTTTGGAGCAATAACATCATACATGAACGTAAAGATCGAAGCTTTACATGCTTATTGAGCCTTGAGATGACAGATCTAATGTTTGGAGTGATAGATCTGTTTGAAATCGTCTGAATGAGGAATCAGATCGATGGGACTCGCCGAGTCCATGGCCTGACTCGACGAGTCGGTAAGGGTTTATCCCTATGGGTTTGATTGTATGATAACTCGGCGAGTTAGGGGTTAACTCGACGAGTTGAGATGGACCTTCTTGATACTTCTAGGGAAACGAGTGGACTCAACAAGTCGCAAGAGTACACTCGACGAGTCGGGTCAATCATGGACTGTTGACTTGAAGTTTGACTCCTGTTGACTTTAGGGTTTGGTCAACATGAGTAATGGAGACCATGGATGGGTAAAATGGTCTTTTACCCAATTCAAGAGTTAAAGAGAGAATAATAACTTTTGGTTGCTTAGAGTCGAGAATTGAGTATTTATTAAGGTATCTACCCTTTGCGTAGGCGGTGTCTAGTTCGAGAATCGAGTACGAAGATGTGTGCTTGCTGTCGACGTGAGTCTTCTCACTATACTTACCTTGTGTTGTAAATTTATGTGTGACCAAAGGGTCTTATGTGAATGAGTTGTGTTTTGAGATATCCTGCTATTTGTTTTGTGATATGCTTATTGTGTATTATATTGAGCTGCTGAGTTGAGGGACCAGAGGGTCAATCTGAGTTGTGGGACCGGAGGGTCCCACTGAGACACATTGACCAGAGGGTCTTATTGAGTTATAGCCTCGAGTGGCTAATGGGTTGTGTGTGGTATTTTGGGGAACTCACTAAGGTTCGTGCTTACCGTGTTATGTGTTATGTGTTTAAGGTTTCTCAGGATCGCGGAAAGACACCGGCTTGATTGTACACACACCAGTGAAAGAGTTATGTTTTGAAGATCCTGGATTTTAATCAAACAGTTATGGAGTTGTGATTTGTAAATTATGAAAATTTTATTTGAAAATTTACGGTGTTATAATTCCCAACTGTCGATGTCCCCAAGAGTAATCACGAGAGAGAAAAACCGCGACATTTGATCCTACTGGAGAATGAAGAAGACGTCGGAAAGAGATGCCCGATATCGTCGGACCTTTAGGGTTTTTAGCGTGTAACAACCCGTTATCCCGGGCATTATAAACCGAGTCTTGTAACCCCCCTTTTGAATGTAATGGGAATATCATCGATAAATGAATTGTTCAAAAGCTCTGATTTGGAGTACGCTATGTAGTAGATATCGTCTTAAAGGTTCCAAATAAATAAAGAACACTAAAATCTGAGTTATGGCGAAGAAGCTATGACCATTCTAAGATTTCTGTCAAAACCGACAACACCGATCAAACGAAAAACGCAAAGTTTCAATACGATAACATTTAGCCTTAGGTATCTAAATGAAAGTCATAGATAACATTAAACCGTGAGCGTACACAAAAAGAACGTCCAAATCTGACTTCGCATGAGGAAGTTATGATTTTTCAAAGAAATTCCTTAAAAACGATTAGTTATAAAATAAATAATAAAAATAATTTTGGAATTTGCCAACGGAGTCTAAACGAAAGTTGTAGATCGTAGTCTCACCTACGCGTGGATATAAAGACCATCGAAAACGGAGTTCGTATGAAGAAGATATGGATTTTTGAAGTTTATTAAATAAATTAATTATTTATTTAATTCAAAATTCGGATATTATCCGAAGAGGAGTCAGCGTCCTTCTCCGAAGTACGCGCTGCGTACTCCTGTACGCCCCGCGTAACCGAGAGGATTGGCCTCGGATCGTCCACGTCGCCATATCCGAGGAAGCCGACCCGTCCGACCCGACGTCCCATCCGACCCACCTCCCCAGCAACCCGTCCCATCCGACCCGAGAACCCAAGAACCCGTCCCATCCGAACCGAGGCAGTCGAGGCTTCGGTCATGCATGACGTACGCGTACGCAGCGCGTACGAGCGTACGCCCCGCGTACCGAGGCAGACCTGCCTTCCTATAAATAGAATGCGAGGGTTTCCAAAGAAGGGGTTCATTTCTCTTCTCTCTCTCTCAGCATTTCCTCGTTTTCCGTGTCCGTTCAAACCCGAAGCTCTGGTCTTTTTGGCTCAAGTCCCGAAGGCCGATTCTACTCCCGAGATTCCCGAGAATCCCAAGAAAAATCAGTTTCCCGAGACGAAACTCTGCTCGGTTTTCCACCTCACAATCTTCAAACTATCAAGTGAGTTCATATCCCCTTTGAACACTCTTTAAATACATTTTAAATGTTTTATACTCTTTTTGGGGAGGAATACAAGTTAACACATGACTAAATTCGTGTGAAACATTAACCTTTTGATATACTTTTCATACTGTTGTTTTAACTATCTTGTGAAGTTATTATGATACAAAACCCCTCACAACACAGCTTTACCCTCTTTGGGATATAATATGTTTATAAATAGAAATATGTTTTATTTATACGTTTACATACAAACACATCATATCAAGGGTAACATTCTTTACTAAGTCATTTCATGCATTCAAAGAACTTATGATTATGCTTTGTCAAACATTGTGAAAGAGGTTAAACTTTGCATACAAACTACTACCTTATTACGGACTTAGTTGAGAATCCATGAGTCGTGTATATCTTCAAACGTTACTTTCTTTATTAGAAAATAATGCAACAAGTCCTGTCTATAACCAGAGTCTCCCGTTCGGAGAACGTGTCAAATGTGTATAGATCTATACGGGAAGTCATGATCCCGCGCCCTGACTGTTAGCTACAGTCCGTCTTTTGGGGTGACAGTTGTCATAACGCTACGACGCCTGAAGAACGTCGCTACAGGCATATTATGTTTAGTATGGTTATAAAACTCATCGGATATACAATTATTATGGTATTATGCTTTTATGAACAAGTAGTCATTAAAACTACTCTTCATTTAATAAGGGTGATTTTCGTATAGCTTTACTATGTAAAACTATGACACGACTTACAAGCACGTCGCTTGCTTGCAATTTTCGGTCTTAAAGACTGCCAGTTATGTCAGGAAAATAAGGGTTTTTCCTGTATACAAACCAAACAACTAATAGGAAAATAAGGGATTTTCTCGGTACAATTAGTTGCAATTTACATCACGAACATTCATATGCATTTCATACTTTTATAGGAAAATAAGGGTTTTTCTGGAAAACATGCAAACACTTTCGAATGGCATACATCTTCTCAAAACACCACTTATGAATTCACCAACTTAAATGTTGACACTTTTTCTTTGAAATAACTTGTATTCACAGGAAACCGCTAGCCAGGTAGCAACTACTTCTGAAGACTAACGCACTGGCATTAGTAACATATTTTGGATCACCATTTTATATTTGATTTCTTTTGCAAATATGTAACACCTACAATCATGTAAACTTTTCAAACATATTTATATTATGGTGGTGTGTACTTTCCTTTCTATGAACTGTTATGATACTAAATATGACGTCCTCCGCCCCCGAACGATTCCGCCGTTCTGGTTTGGGGGTGTGACAGATTGGTATCAGAGCTTCGTTTATAGTGAATTAAGTATATCAAAACCATTTTTTTTTTATATACAACTATAAACTCAACTGGGCAAAAACACTCTGAGAAGAGACATACTTTTGAAATTAAATCCATTTAGTTTTTGTAAAGTAAGCATGCATTCATTTAGTAATAAATAACAGTTCCGCATCGTACCATATTTGAGGTATTATTAATAAGTTGTGCAGTACAGGTACGCCTTGGGACACGTAATCGGAACTGGGAAGAATATAGCCTGATCAACTATATTTGTCCGAGAGCCGACTAACGTGTGCCGAGGGGTGTCTGCAGTGGACAACAAATTTTAAAAACTTACCAAACCGTTATTAGAATCAAACACAATAATTTAAATACTATAGGAGTATTTGCTATCTAAACTAATTTACATGTCTTGCATGTTCCGACTTTATTCAATTCTTATGACCCTATTTCTCGTATAGTCAAATGGCTGGATTTCACCACCCCAATGACCCCTACTTTCCCAACCAAGGCAACGGAGGATGGATCGAAGATGATCCAGAAGAGGATGAGGAACCCATAGAATTGGGTGATGACTCCGGTACTGACTCAGAACCTGAAGTGATCGATCCACCACCCATTCAACCTCCTGTCCATGTGAGGAACTTCCAAGGACCCACTCCCGTCTGGGGAAGTCACCTACATCATTGGAGCCAACAACAAGGCATACGCCCTCCCTACGGCATGTGTCGGGACTTCTACGATGTCCGCGGTGGCAGTTCGGCTGATCGAGCACTCCCGGTAATGGTGGGTAAGTTAGCCAATCAGTCCTATCAGTCCGGAGTACAAGCAAGCCGACTCCGGGATATCAACGTGGAAGTGCAGGTTCACACTTCCGATATCCGTAGGCTGGACAAGATACAAGATAATGTCCAACTCCAGTCTGAGGCATTTCAGGCACAGATAATTGCAGCCCTAGCCGAGTTAAGGGAGCAACAAGCCGCTTTTGATCGGCGCCTAATGGAATCGAAGCAGTCAGATGCGGAGTCAAGCTCCAAGCGCAACCTACGTCGCAAGTAGTGCCTGCCAGGATTTCAAATTTTGTTATAAATTAGGACTTCGGATAAGAATTTTCTTTTCGTTAAAACTTTCTGTAATCGGAGACCTTTAGAAAGGTCAAAAAGTTTTGTCTAAACTCGGATGTAACACAACTATATGTTTTATATATATAGGGCATACCCCCCTTTTTCTGGTTTTAAATATGTGTATTCCGTTCAACTCATAAGTGCATCCATTCAAACGTTATTAATAAATCAAACTCAAAACCCATTGTTGATCAAACCAAATTCTTAATCTATTTAAGGCAGTTAACTCAATATCATCCAACTCACAACCACCAAAACTCATAATATCTCATTTTTTTTCCCTTTTGACAGAGCAATGCCTCCTCGTAGATCAGCACGTACCAACGCAACCCCACCACCACCTCCACCACTAACTTATGATCCGGCAATGGTCCAGGCTGCTATCACAGCAGCAGTAGCAGCAGCCCTCTCTCAAATAAACTCCAATGCCAATGGAGGTACAGGAAGCAGCACGAATCATCCCAATAGTGGCACCGGCCAGGGCCATGTTAGAGAGTGTACTTACAAGGAGTTCTCCAACTCGAAGCCAAAGACTTTTAATGGCAGTGGCGGAGTCATTGCACTAATGCAATGGTTCGAAAAGACCGAAACTGTCTTCGAGATCTGCTCGTGCCAAGAAGCAAGCAAGGTTAAGTTCGCTGCTTGCACCTTCATAGATCGAGCCCTCACTTGGTGGAAAAGCCATGTGAACTCAGTGACGCTCACTGTCGCTAACGCCATGAGTTGGGAAGAACTGAAGGTACTACTACTGGAAGAATACTGCCCAAGGGGTGAAGTGCAAAAGCTTGAGCAGGAACTCTGGAATTTGAAAATGGTCGGGTCTGACCTAGTCGCTTACACAGCTAGGTTCAACGATCTCGCTGCTTTGTGCCCTACCATGGTCAACCCAGAATCAAAGAAGGTCGAAAGGTACATTTGGGGGTTGTCACCCCAGATTCAAGGGCATGTCCTAGCCTCCAACCCTATCACCTACAACAGCGCTAAACGCCTGGCGCAACGACTCATCGATCACGGAGCAAAACAGAGTACCATCACAACAGCCGCAAATCCACCTAGGGAGGCTCAGGGACAGAGTAGGCCTTGGAACAAGAGGAGGGGACAAATCCTCCAGGAGAACCCCAAGAAACAACAAGTGATAGCGACCCACGCTATTACTGTACCTACCAACTCTGCCCCCACAAGTTCATACAATGGAAAGCTACCGAAATGTAACCAGTGCAATTTCCACCATCACGGTCTCTGTCATGGCCTTCAATGCACCAGGTGCAATAAGAAGGGTCATACAGCCCGCTATTGCAAGGAGCCAACCCAACAATCCGCCCCCACTGCTAATACCGGAGTAAGCCGCGCTTGCTTTGAGTGCGGGAGCACAGGGCACTACCGCAAGGACTGCTCGAAGGCAAACAACAGGAATACCGGCGGAAGAGGCCGAGTTTTCGCAATGGGACAAGATGAAGCCATTGCGGACCCTACTGTTGTTACGGGTACGTTTCTTCTCGATAACTCGTATGCATGCATTTTGTTTGATAGTGGAGCGGAAAGGAGTTTTGTGAGTCACGACTTTAAAAGCATGCTAAAACCAATACCACAATCATTAAGTGAACCGTTCATAGTAGAAATGGCCAACGGGAAAACTGAAGGCACTAAAGAGATATACTTAAACTGCACCCTAACTCTAAACGATAATCCCTTTCAAATCAACCTCATGCCAGTCTCGATTAAGAGTTTCGATGTCATCATTGGCATGGATTGGCTGAGTTCACATCGTGCGGACATTCTATGTTACGATAAGGCCGTTCGCCTTAATCTGCCAACCGGCGAAACCTTCCTTGTCTTGGGCGACAAACCTAGTACCACTCTTAGAATCATCTCAAGTATCCAAGCTCAGAAGCACTTACGAAAGGAGTGTCACGCATTTCTTGCACATGTTGTAGACGTGAAACGCGAAGTCCGGGACATCAAGGATGTGCCCGACGTATGCGATTTTCCCGATGTATTTCCCGAGGACCTTCCAGGGATACCACCCGTAAGACAAGTCGAATTCAGAATCGATCTGATTCCCGGAGCTACCCCAGTAGCCAAAGCACCCTATCGATTAGCCCCAGCAGAGATGCAGGAGCTATCCAGTCAACTGAATGAACTACTGGGAAAAGGATTCATCAGACCGAGCTTCTCACCTTGGGGAGCACCCGTGTTGTTTGTGAAAAAGAAAGATGGATCGTTCAGAATGTGCATCGACTACAGAGAACTCAACAAACTGACGGTCAAGAATCGTTATCCTCTACCGCGCATAGATGATCTATTCGACCAACTGCAAGGGGCGAACTATTTTTCTAAGATTGATCTGAGATCCGGGTATCACCAGTTACGAGTGCTAGAGGAGGATGTGTCGGAGACCGCCTTCCGAACTCGTTACGGACATTACGAGTTCGTAGTGATGCCATTCGGATTGACCAATGCGCCCGCAGTCTTCATGGATCTGATGAATAGAGTATGCCGACCTTACTTGGATCAGTTCGTCATCGTTTTCATTGACGACATCCTGATCTACTCCCGAAGTAAGAAAGAGCATGGCGATCATCTGCGACAAGTTCTAGGGATATTACGAAAAGAGAAACTTTATGCGAAGTTCTCGAAATGTGAATTTTGGATCCGAAGAGTCGAATTCTTAGGACACGTGGTAAGCGAAGAGGGAATCCACGTGGACCCATCCAAAATTAAGGCCATTGAGAACTGGTCAGCACCGAAGACTCCTACAGAAATTCGCCAATTTCTAGGTCTCGCTGGCTACTACCGCAGGTTCATTCAGAACTTCTCACGAATAGCGAAGCCTCTTACAACCCTAACCCAGAAAGGTGTGGCCTTTGACTGGGAAGAGAAACAAGAAAGAGCGTTCCAAACGCTCAAACGAGCCTTGTGCACCGCACCAATACTATCCCTTCCCGAAGGAATAGAAGACTTCGTAGTTTATTGCGATGCATCAAACCAAGGACTCGGATGTGTTCTGATGCAGCGAGGTAAGGTCATCGCCTACGCCTCGAGACATTTGAAAACACATGAGGTTAACTACACGACCCACGATCTTGAGCTAGGAGCAGTAGTGTTTGCCCTGAAGATCTGGAGACATTACTTGTATGGAACGAAGAGCACTATCTTTACCGACCACAAGAGCTTACAACACATTTTCGATCAGAAGGAGCTCAACATGAGACAACGGCGATGGGTCGAGCTACTCAGTGATTACGAATGCGATATTCGCTATCATCCGGGAAAAGCAAACGTCGTAGCCGATGCCCTTAGTCGAAAGGAGTACTCAGGCCGGAGAGTGAAGTCATTAGCTATGTCGATCCATTCACACCTATCAACGCAAGTCAAGGAAGCTCAATTAGAGGCCTTGAAACCCGAAAACGTGGCAGGTGAGGCCCTTAGGGGAATGGACAAGAACTTAGAAATCAAGAGTGACGGAGCACGCTACCTCATGAACCGGATCTGGACACCAAAGTTTGGGGGATTCAGAGAGGTAGTTATGAGCGAGGCACACAGGACCCCATACTCCGTACACCCAGGGTCAGACAAGATGTATCTAGATCTCAAGCAACTCTACTGGTGGCCAAACATGAAAGCGGAGATCGCTACGTACGTGAGCAAGTGTTTAACTTGCGCCAAAATAAAAATAGAACACCAAAAACCCTCAGGCCTACTCCAACAACCTGAAATACCTGAGTGGAAATGGGAGCAGATTTCCATGGACTTCATAACCAAACTGCCCAAAACTCAGAGTGGCCAAGATACTATTTGGGTAATCGTCGACAGATTAACCAAGTCAGCCCATTTCTTACCTATCAAGGAAACCGATAGGATGGAAAAACTATCAAGAACCTACATCCGGGAGATCGTACGACTTCATGGAGTACCAATGTCCATCATCTCAGATAGAGACAGCAGGTTCACTTCCAGATTTTGGCAATCACTGCAAAAATCCATGGGAACAAGGTTGGACATGAGTACAGCATACCACCCTCAAACTGACGGACAGAGTGAGAGGACGATCCAAACCTTGGAAGACATGTTGCGAGCATGTGTAATCGACTTTGGCAAGGCATGGGATATTCACTTGCCTTTGGTCGAGTTCTCCTATAACAATAGTTATCATACTAGCATCAAGACCGCTCCGTTCGAAGCCCTTTACGGCCGTAAGTGCAGATCACCCCTGTGCTGGACGGAAGTGGGCGACACCCAATTGGCAAAAGGTCTAGTCACTAAAAGCACCCTTACTGGTCCAGAGATCATCAGAGAAACTACCGAAAAGATCGTGCAAATACGAGAACGACTGAAGTCCTCAAGGGATAGACAAAAGAGCTATGCCGACAGGAGACGTAAACCCTTGGAATTCCAGATTGGCGACCGTGTGCTACTGAAGGTCTCACCCTGGAAAGGCATGATACGCTTTGGGAAGCGTGGAAAGCTAAACCCCAGGTACATTGGACCCTTCGAAATCATTTCGAGAGTTGGTCCAGTGGCCTACAAACTCCAACTTCCAATCGAGCTTAACAAAGTGCATCCAGTATTCCACGTGTCGAACCTGAAAAAGTGTTTGTCCAACGAAACACTTGTAATTCCACTCGATGAAATCGCGTTAAACGAAAATCTCAACTTTGTGGAAGAACCCGTCGAGATCATGGATAGGGAAGTTAAAAGGACCAAGCAGAGTCGCATTTCAATAGTAAAAGTTCGATGGAATGCTAAGAGAGGACCCGAATTCACATGGGAACGGGAAGACCAAATGCTACAGAAGTATCCGCATCTCTTCCTCAGCCCCTAAAACTCTTACCTTGTATTAAATTTCGGGACGAAATTCCGTTTAACGGGGGGATGATGTAACAACCCGTTATCCCGGGCATTATAAACCGAGTCTTGTAACCCCCCTTTTGAATGTAATGGGAATATCATCGATAAATGAATTGTTCAAAAGCTCTGATTTGGAGTACGCTATGTAGTAGATATCGTCTTAAAGGTTCCAAATAAATAAAGAACACTAAAATCTGAGTTATGGCGAAGAAGCTATGACCATTCTAAGATTTCTGTCAAAACCGACAACACCGATCAAACGAAAAACGCAAAGTTTCAATACGATAACATTTAGCCTTAGGTATCTAAATGAAAGTCATAGATAACATTAAACCGTGAGCGTACACAAAAAGAACGTCCAAATCTGACTTCGCATGAGGAAGTTATGATTTTTCAAAGAAATTCCTTAAAAACGATTAGTTATAAAATAAATAATAAAAATAATTTTGGAATTTGCCAACGGAGTCTAAACGAAAGTTGTAGATCGTAGTCTCACCTACGCGTGGATATAAAGACCATCGAAAACGGAGTTCGTATGAAGAAGATATGGATTTTTGAAGTTTATTAAATAAATTAATTATTTATTTAATTCAAAATTCGGATATTATCCGAAGAGGAGTCAGCGTCCTTCTCCGAAGTACGCGCTGCGTACTCCTGTACGCCCCGCGTAACCGAGAGGATTGGCCTCGGATCGTCCACGTCGCCATATCCGAGGAAGCCGACCCGTCCGACCCGTCCGACCCGTCCGACCCGACGTCCCATCCGACCCGACGTCCCATCCGACCCACCTCCCCAGCAACCCGTCCCATCCGACCCGAGAACCCAAGAACCCGTCCCATCCGAACCGAGGCAGTCGAGGCTTCGGTCATGCATGACGTACGCGTACGCAGCGCGTACGAGCGTACGCCCCGCGTACCGAGGCAGACCTGCCTTCCTATAAATAGAATGCGAGGGTTTCCAAAGAAGGGGTTCATTTCTCTTCTCTCTCTCTCAGCATTTCCTCGTTTTCCGTGTCCGTTCAAACCCGAAGCTCTGGTCTTTTTGGCTCAAGTCCCGAAGGCCGATTCTACTCCCGAGATTCCCGAGAATCCCAAGAAAAATCAGTTTCCCGAGACGAAACTCTGCTCGGTTTTCCACCTCACAATCTTCAAACTATCAAGTGAGTTCATATCCCCTTTGAACACTCTTTAAATACATTTTAAATGTTTTATACTCTTTTTGGGGAGGAATACAAGTTAACACGTGACTAAATTCGTGTGAAACATTAACCTTTTGATATACTTTTCATACTGTTGTTTTAACTATCTTGTGAAGTTATTATGATACAAAACCCCTCACAACACAGCTTTACCCTCTTTGGGATATAATATGTTTATAAATAGAAATATGTTTTATTTATACGTTTACATACAAACACATCATATCAAGGGTAACATTCTTTACTAAGTCATTTCATGCATTCAAAGAACTTATGATTATGCTTTGTCAAACATTGTGAAAGAGGTTAAACTTTGCATACAAACTACTACCTTATTACGGACTTAGTTGAGAATCCATGAGTCGTGTATATCTTCAAACGTTACTTTCTTTATTAGAAAATAATGCAACAAGTCCTGTCTATAACCAGAGTCTCCCGTTCGGAGAACGTGTCAAATGTGTATAGATCTATACGGGAAGTCATGATCCCGCGCCCTGACTGTTAGCTACAGTCCGTCTTTTGGGGTGACAGTTGTCATAACGCTACGACGCCTGAAGAACGTCGCTACAGGCATATTATGTTTAGTATGGTTATAAAACTCATCGGATATACAATTATTATGGTATTATGCTTTTATGAACAAGTAGTCATTAAAACTACTCTTCATTTAATAAGGGTGATTTTCGTATAGCTTTACTATGTAAAACTATGACACGACTTACAAGCACGTCGCTTGCTTGCAATTTTCGGTCTTAAAGACTGCCAGTTATGTCAGGAAAATAAGGGTTTTTCCTGTATACAAACCAAACAACTAATAGGAAAATAAGGGATTTTCTCGGTACAATTAGTTGCAATTTACATCACGAACATTCATATGCATTTCATACTTTTATAGGAAAATAAGGGTTTTTCTGGAAAACATGCAAACACTTTCGAATGGCATACATCTTCTCAAAACACCACTTATGAATTCACCAACTTAAATGTTAACACTTTTTCTTTGAAATAACTTGTATTCACAGGAAACCGCTAGCCAGGTAGCAACTACTTCTGAAGACTAACGCACTGGCATTAGTAACATATTTTGGATCACCATTTTATATTTGATTTCTTTTGCAAATATGTAACACCTACAATCATGTAAACTTTTCAAACATATTTATATTATGGTGGTGTGTACTTTCCTTTCTATGAACTGTTATGATACTAAATATGACGTCCTCCGCCCCCGAACGATTCCGCCGTTCTGGTTTGGGGGTGTGACATAGCGGAACCTAGCTCTCTCTCTCTCTCTCTCTCTCTCTCTATATATATATATATATATATATATATATATATATATATATATATATATATATATATATATATATATATATATATGAGTTCCTTTGAATTTTAGTACATTTAGAAAATATATTGTTTTATAAATCACAAAATTATGGCATACAAATGAATATCATAAAAGTCTTTTATAAAATTTCTGTCAAAAATATTAAAATTACCTACAAAAAATCATGATGTACCAAATGCATGTGGTGATTTTATGTCGTTAAATGTCTATAAATAATTTAAAAATAAATATCAAAATTTACATGGTATAAAAAGGTTTTTGGTAGATATGTAATAATAATATGTATGCCATCTATTGTTTATGAGAATTATTTTATTGACAAGCAAATGTCTGTCATATATAGTAATGAGCTTTTTACAAATTTGGGAAAAGACTTGATGGCTTTCACGACATTACGCTTGGTTCTTACTGCTACATAAAGTGTTGATATTGTATAACATAGAGTTGATGCACGACGAAGACGTAGACATAAAGTGATGATGGTGATACATGAATAAAAGCTTATTTTAATACATTTGTTAATGTGGCGGTACCGTAAGCATGTGCTCACTCAATATGCCCACAAGTCCTTTACATTAAATTTAGCAAATATATAGCAAAAAAATTGACATTAGATAATTATACGTGCCCTATTTATTTTTGAAAGGAAAATAAAAAATGATAATTTGAGGCAGAGTTTTAACACATGATTGTCAAAATCGCGATCATGATCGTAGGATCGTACGATCCTACGATCCTAAGTATGAAAAACGATCCGGATCGTAAAATGATCGTATTTGGTGTAGCATCGCAAGTAGGATCATAAGATCGTAGGTAGGATCGCAGGATCGAGATCCAAACCGATCCTACCTTCCCTTGATATATATATTGCAAATGAATTTTTTTTACCACTTTATGTCTTTTACCATTTACCAATTTACCATTTATCATTTTGTATTGTGACTTCTGACTAATATTTTAAAGTTTTTATAACTTTTGAACGAAAAATCGAATGTTTGAAATATTTTTTATTATTAAAAATTATAAATTAAAATTATAGTTTATTTTGTGGGATCTTAGGATCCCGATCCCGGTCTTACGATTCCGATCTTGCAAACCCAAAAACGATTTTAGATAGGATCCCAATCTTGACAACCTTGTTTTAACAAATCTTCCTATTCTAATAAAATAATAGTTTTATTCTCCTTTTGACATGTGTCATCTTATTAAACATCTTAATTAATTCATGTTTTATTCTTCTTTTGCCATGTGTCACCATATTATGTCTACTAATTAATACTTGTCACATGTCAACCTATTGATTATTATTTTAAATTTTAAATTTTTCACTCTATCTACATTAAATTAATAGCATTAAAATAAAATTAATACAAATTATAAAGTGATATAATTTCACATATTTATTTAAAATCAATAATTATAGTTTTATCTAACTAAAAAATCTCCTAATTAATAATTTATTTAAAATAATTGATTAATAACTTTGAATTTTCACTAAAAAAGCTTAATTAGTTTTGTAACCATGGTTCCCACGGGTTATAAACTAGTTGATAATAATACTAGCGTTATCTTTGAATGACATTATTTCGTAGGAAACGTTATCATAAAATTCACTTCTAGTTTCCAAAAATTGATGGGCTAAAATAACTTAAATATTATTATCTTTCAAATGCATGTCATAATTGTATTTCATAAAATATGTCTTAAAAATTTAAAGATATATGAAAATTTACGACATAGAAAATGTGTGTCGTAGATATAAGACAAACATATGTCTCCTCCATTGTTTATGGCGATGATTTTCCTGACAAGCGGATGCCCATCACTTATAATTTTTTCCCATAGAATGTATGTCAGTCTCTAAATAGTTTCCTGAGGGTAACCTAAGGGTACGTTTGGTTGACAGGAAAGGAATAGAATTCGAGGGAAAATGATTATAATTCCCTCGAATTCATGCGTTTAGTTGGACTTAGAGGAAGGAAAAAGATTCCTAAATGAAATAAACTTTCCACCATATGGAGGAAGATGAATTTCTTCCAAAGTTGGATGGAAAACATTCCTTCTCATCAAGGAAAGTGGCATATTACAAAAATATCCCTTGTACTTATCAAAAAACCTACCACCACTACCACCACCATCACCGCCGCTACCACCGCCACCACTGCTACCGCTACAACCACTACCACCGTCGTCGTTGCCACCACCACTACCACTGCCACTGCCACCGACCACCGCCATGACCACCACCCACCACCACCATCGCCGCCACCACCACCCACCATCACATTTGCCGCCTCCACCCACGGCCACTGCCTGCGACACCACCACCACTACCATCATCGTCGTTACTATCGTTACTGCCACCACCGACCATTACCACTACCACCACCCACCACCACCGCCACCATTGCTGCTACCACCACCACTACCAATGTCATCACCCACCAACATCGTCGTCACCACCACCACCACAAATAACACTGCCACTACCAGCGCTGCCATCATCGCCGCTACCACCACCGTCACCGCCACCAGCTGCCACTACCACCACCAGCACCATCACCGTCGTCGCTGTCTCCACCAGCTGCAACTACCACCATCACCATCACTTCCGTCACCACAATCAATGCCATCGCCACCATCACCACCACCGTCGCAACCAACATCACCACCACCCACCATTATTGGCGCCACCACTGCCACTGCTCCCACCAACACTGTCACCACCGCCGAAATTTTACTGTTTTTATAATTTTCATAATGTATTTTTACATATAAGTTAGAAAACAAGGTAAAATTAAGCAGAACAAACAAAAAGAATAATTATGTCATTTTACATGAATTCTAATTCCATTTCCTGCGAACCAAACAGATATTGGAATTAAGTCCAATTTTATTTTCCGCCAACCAAAAAACATATCGAATTGAATTCAAATTCCTGACAGATTCTTTTTCCAATTCCAATTCCAATTCAAATTCATTCAGTAACATTGTGCGAAACAAACAGCACCTAAGGGTAAAGTACGGTAGGTGATTCCATTTAATTAAGACGGTTTAATGATCGGTGAATCAATTCACCATTTAATTAAGGTTGTTTAATGATCGTCGAATCAATTCATAACGGAGAGAGTACTCAAGAAAAAAGATATAGTAGTGGGCTTTTGACAAACTTGGGCTAGAACTTAAAAGTTTTTTGCCACTTTAACGCTTGGTTTGTACCACTTCATAGAGTGTTGATATTGTATAACAACATAGAGTTGATATAGGACCATGCCTAGACATAATAGTGCTGACGGTGATACATATGAATAAATCGAAAAACATACTTTTAATACGTGTCATAGTATCGCGCCAATAGCATGTGATCACTCAATATGCCCCGGGTTTTGATAAAAAAACATAATTGAATACCAAATCTTCTTTGGTTTATTTGGTTTCCGTAGTTCGTTTTGGTTAAACCAAATAATATAGGTTATTTTATTTTAGGTAATTATTGTGTACATGTAAAGAGAATTCAGGACCAATAGATAAAAATAATGAATGACTGTGATTTTGATGGTCTATAATATTACAATGAAATATCATAATATCACTCAAATTTAATTAAAAGGATATTTTAAACAATCAACTATATTTACAAAAAGAAATTTTCGAATTTAAAGGGATAGTTCTATTTTTTAAAAATTAATTCAATTTCAATTCTAATTTAATTTGTAAACATAACCGATTATCCCCAAAAAAGAAACAAAAAAATAAACATAACTTATTTTATTCTGTCATAATGTGATTCTATTAGAATGATATTTTGTTAGAATGATATTCTGTTAGAATAACAATTTATGACATCTTTTAAGAATACATAAATAAGAATAAAACATGAATAAGTACATTACGAAATAATATACAAAATCGATTATTGAACTAATAATATATCAAATAATTATATTCTATGAGTGTGATAAAAACGAACATTCTTGAATAATAACAACATTATGAAAGAATAACAAGTGTAATTATTAAAAAACAACAACATTCTTAAACTGTGAGTATGATCAATCTTTGATTCATTCTTCACGTCATTCATATAAAGTCTTCAAGCCATTCCTATCACAAATGCAACAAAAACATCGAAATCCAACAAAAAACACTAATTCATTCTGAAAGAATAATGTTGCTAAGATTCAGTTTATACATTCTGGCGGAATACATTCTACTATAAGACACTCTTGTTCTCCAAATTTTGTTTCTTTTCCATATGAATGACAAACTCTTCAAAACCTAAAAAGAAAAAAAAAACCATTAAAATCTAACAAAAACACTAACTCATTCAAAAATAATATTATTAATAAAATTTGTTTTATAAATTTTGGCAGAATACATAAAATACAATCTGCAAGAATACAAACATTCTGAAAGAATGAATTTATATAAATAAATTTTGACATAATGGTCTTGAATAGTTATCAGAAGACATCATGTTATGGAATAACTAATGATAAGCAAATTCAAAATAGAGAAGTATAAAGACCTCATTAAACCAACACTAGACCAGATTAACAAAACTACATATTATAATTTCCAAATGGGTATAAATACTTATCAATGGACATCATGTGCAAATGAATGGATGAAATATTTGATTCAAACATTTTAACATACAGTTGGCGGACAATAATCAAATCCATCAAGATGGTAATGAAAATTAATGATCTAATATTTCAAACAATGTATAAGATAATGGGAAATTGTAAAATAAAATGGAAAATCATAACAAAGTTAACAAAAAATCCCAAAAATAATAGAATCACTAATGACCTTGGAAATAATAGTAAACTATATAACAATAAATTCCATAATTTCATTTGCATAAATAGAAAAGTCAACAATATGAAGAAATAATGTTTAGCTTACATTGGTTTTGGTGAAGTATGTGCAATGCTTTAAAAACCAGTTTTTTAGTTGAACCGGTATGGTTACCAGTTTCCGGTTTAACCAGTCTGTCCGTTTAGTAAACCGGTTTCTATAATTTTCATATTTCTTCGTATTTTCATACACATACATACATATACAAATCAAGAATTTGATGTCCACAAGTTCAAACATTAAAATACACATGAAAACAAGTTGTAGATCAATCAAAATACATTAAAATAACTCATAACCATAAGCTTTACATAAGTCCACGTGCATTAAAAAGAAAAATAAACTCCTAGATAAATATAAACGCATCAAAAAACTTCATAACATTTATTATGTGTTTTTATTTAGAATAATTTTAATAAATGTGAAAAAACTACCAAAGTTTACTATGCAAAAGGTTTCAATTTCATGTGTTTTTATTCAATTTAACCGGTTCAAACGGTTTAATTGAACCGGTTCAACCGGATTTTTGTAAAAACCGGTCGGTTCGATCCGGTTCAGAAATGGACATAAAACCGGTGATAGTTGTAACGCCCCCTTCCCCGATTCCCGGTTAAACCGGCATGTTCAAACCGGTTTTTAAAACATTGGTATGTAACAATATCCAGCAACCTTTTTTCTATGAAGGAAATCGATAGCCTCCCAAATTAAAATTAAACTTGCGATTGTATATTTCTCTTCGCAAAATCTCAGAGAATCATAATCACGTTAGATTTAGATGTCTGTTACAAATTAAAATCAACAAATTGACAAGAATTAGGACGATTGTGGCGGGGTGCGATGGTTTTAGTGAAATAAAGGTAAGAACTTCGTCCAACAATTGGGGAAGGTAGACGATGAAAATGCTTAGGGTTATTGAGATGCAACGATATTTAAAGTAATATAAATTGTTAATTTTGGATATTAATTAATGCATATATGTAATATTACTAACATACCCTTATTAATTTAATAAATAATTAAATTATTGTTAAATCCTTATTGGTCCATACATGTATACAATAGTTGTAAAAACCATTTGAACCTAGCTCTCTCTCTCTCTTTCTCTCTCTCTGTATATATATATATATATATATATATATATATATATATATATAGGGTCCGGTTCCTGTGAGGACTGATTTTAAAGTGAGGACACCTTAAAAATTAAAAATAATCTAAAAAAATACAAATCATAAAATCGAGCATATATTAATGTTCGGGAGAAAAAAATTGGAAAAATAATTTGCATCATTAAACTGATCAATGATTCAATTTTAATTTTTTTATTTTACATCATTATGATCCATGATTCAATTTTATTGATCCAAATTTATTTTTTCCAATTTTTTTCTCTCGGACATAAATCTATGCTCAATTTTATGATTTGTATATTTGTAGATTTTGTTTTCAATCTTTTCAAAGTGTCCTTACGAGTCCTCACATTAAAATGAGTAATCACCGGATCATGATTCTCTCTCTCTATATATATATATATATATATATATATATATATATATATATATATATATATATATATATATATATATGAAAAAATGAATAAATAACTATCATGTATGTAAGATTAGGTATAGAATAATCAAAATTCATTTGATTTTGATTTAAAAAAAATTAATTTTATTTCATTGTTAGCTTAATCCTATTCCTTATGAATTCATATTATTTTTTGATTTCGTGATTCATCCCGAATATCTACATATCTTAAATGTGTTTCTTTTATTCAACCTCTAGTAGGCATCATAACACCCCATGATGCATACTTTATGTATAATTGCATAGTTATTTGAAGGGTTATGGAAAGAGTTTATCGGGTTTTTTAAGGAACATTTTAAAACTTTGTTTATATTTTTTTGTATTAAATTTGATATAGAGAGCTACATGTAGTTGGCAAAATATTCTTATACACTGTTTGTGGTGCAAAATTAAACTTATAAAACTCCATAGAAATATATATACAATACCTAACATAAGCTCTAATAGAGGATGCAATAAACATGATAGAGAGAGTTGATTTCATTTTGTTAAAATTATTTAGTTATTGATGGTTATATACCTAATATTAGGTACATAACAACCACATACTTTCCAACTTTATATACATACACACACACACACACACACACACACATATATATATATATATATATATATATATATATATATATATATATATATGTGTGTGTGTGTGTGTGTGTGTAACATCCAAAATCTTGAAGGGAAATTGTTCAGAGTAACCCTATTTCTAGATCAACTCGACGAGTTAGAGGGAACAACTCGACGTGTTGAAGATGGAAGAATCACGAGAATTAAATGAATCAATTAGACGAGTTGAGGAGCATCAACTCGGTGAGTTAGCAACTGGTAAGGAAACCCTAATTTTTAGGCTCTTGCACCTTATTTAAAGGCCTTAAGTATTTTTTTATGGCCTCCTTATCAACCTCCATTTTTATCAAAATCCTAAAACGAGTTGTAGCCTCCATTGTCAAGTTTTTGAACCTTGGAAGGAAGTTTGGTGTTCATTTTTTGCATTGAAAAGGAATTAAGAAGATCTTGAAGTTTCTGGCTTGGAGAAGGAAGCCTTGGATCCATAATCAGTCCATTTTTTACAACCACTTTAAGGGATTAAGTTCATACCTTTCTTTGTAGATAATTATATCTCCTCATTTTGGGTTTTGTTGTATTTTGGCCTCTTTTTGGGGATAATGATGGCGTCAAGTCATTTAAGGGGTTGTTCTTTTAGATCTGTGTTGGTTTTGGTACCCTTGAGCTTAAAGGTGCAAACTTTCTAATGATTTGTGTATCATGCATGCATTAAGTCAATTATTAAGTATGTTTTAAGCTTAAGAGCTTCATTTAGACATGCATGAACGTAAAGTTGGCAACTTTACGTGGTTTTCCAACTCACAGAAAGTTAGATGTATGTTTTGGAGTCATGTCTTTATGGATTAAGTGCTTAATGTATTAAGATGTAGGTTTCTGGCGAACTCGGCGACTTTATGGATAAACTCGGTGAGTTGGCTCGGCTTTCCCTAACATTCTCAGATTGATAGAGGAACTCGGCGAGCTTGTTGGTCAACTCAGTGAGTTGACTTGGTTTTCTCGATCTATGTAGTTGATGGAGAAACTCAACGAGTTGAAGGACAACTCGGTGAGTTGGGTCAACTTGGCCAGTTGACTTTGATTTTCGATTTATGTCTTTGAACAAGTTTTTCCCAAGGGGTAATTGAGGAAATTTCTGATGGGTTTTACACAAAAGAACTTTCCTATGTGCACATGCAAACGCTAATACTTGGATCTAGGTTTCTCTATTGTACACACAATTCATCCAGGATTTATAGCCCTAGATCTAGCATACATATTACAAAAATAATGTAACTAATGAGATCTAGATGATTACCTCTTCAAGAACTCTTGATCTTTCTTCTTCCTTGAGCTTAGAGTCACAAGTGTAACTCCTCTAATGGCTTGCAAACACAAACTAGAAAGAGGGTAGTATTTGAGAGAGGGAGGAGACACACAAAGTCGGATCTAGGGTTCTCAGATTACCAGTGGACGAAAATTGCATACATAGGGTCCTATTTATACTGTGGGCAGCTAGGGTTTCAGTCAAAACCCTAATGGACAACTTAAACCCTAAGCAGCCCATGGAACCTTCTGGAATACAGTCCATGGATGAAAATATGATGAGCACCCATCATAATTTCGTTCACCCCTTTAATCCATTAGGTTTCCCAACCCAAAATTCAACTATCACACATTTGACAGTTTAAGTCCCCTTTATTCAATTAATCTCTTTTAGTCACCAAATTAATTCCTAATTAATTTATGACTAATATTAATTAAATAATATGATTTATCTTTTAATATATTATTCTTATAATATATTAATAAACCATAATATCTTCTCTCTCCATTAATCACCCTGTCAAGTTGCTATGGTGAAGGCAACCCAAAAGGACCATGCACAACCGGGTCAAGTATTTACCAAATATAGTTACGGGCTTAGACACTAATCCAACAGTCTCCCACTTGGATAAGTCTAGTAACTAAAAATATAAGCACAATCCGATTAGCAATCGTAGCTCTTAAAGATGGTGTGAAACTCTGATCTTAGCAGTAATCTGTCCTTTAGATAAGGGATCATATAGTCCTCCATTCTAGATATCGTGCAGACAATTACATGGAACATAGTTATACTTATTGTCCAGCAGTTTGTTTCTCGATCTCTGATTCATTTGACATAGAACTTAATTGAACACATCAATTTAGTCCTGACCGGGCCTGACACATAAGTCAAACCAAATCATCGAGGGGCCCTGATATCGCTTTACCCTCTTAGAATAAAAGGAACAGATAAACTTCGACTTATATCCATTTATTATTCACTAACCAAATCATACACAACAAGACGTTGTATAACATCAAGTTACTGATGTGCTTATGCATTATCAATGCATAACTAGCTAGTAAACAATAAGCCATATATCTAGGTTTTAAGACCATATGATATTATCATCTTGCGATCACTCGAGATAAATTCCATGAAGTGATTCCAGCACGTGTGGGTTTATTCCAATGCTCAAATCAAACTCATAAGCACTCATGAACGTTGTAGCAAACTTTTGCTATGTCTAATACATTTTAGACAATCTACACACCAATTCATCATAGTCTTCATTCATACCACTTCCAACATATGAAGGACTATGGACGGTTCGAATAATTCTTATTATTCAAGAAGTCAAAACATGCAAAATGAAACAATAGGTAAACAATTAACATAAGACAGTAACATTACTAATAAATAATACTCTTTTATTTAATGATCAAATGTTAATTACAGTTTATCTATTACCCGTTTCTAAACTATCTAATCTAAACTAATATCGTCCTTCAGCCCGATGCTCCTAGCGTGCTGCAAGTGCTTAACCCTGCTCAGTCCCTTCGTAAGATGATCTGCTGGGTTATCCTCTGATGATACCATCTTAACTATGAGGAGTCCTTCTTCCAACCGGTGTCGAATAAAGTGATATTTGCTGTCGATATGTCAAGATTTACCGTGATCCCTTGGTTCCTTGGTCAAGTCAACCGCTCCTTCATTATCACAAAAAATTTCCATGGGCTCCTTTATGGCTAGCACAACTCCAAGGTCTCCAATGAAGTTATTCAACCATATTGCCTCCTTTTACGCTTCGCTCGCTGCAATGTACTCTGATTCGCACGTTGAATCAACTACGGTCTCTTGCTTGGAACTTTTCCAAGTCACTGTTCCTCCATTAAGGGTAAAGACCCAGCCCGACTGCGAACGGTAGCTGTGCCTGTCGGTCTGAAAATTAGCGTCACTGTACCCTCGCACCTTTAAGTCATCACTCCCATCGAGGACTAGAAACCATTCCTTGGTCCTCCGAAGGTACTTAAGAATGTTCTTGACTATGGTCCAATGCACTTTTCCAGGGTTCCCTTGATATCTACTGACCATGCTCAAAGCGAAGGCCACATCAGGGCGAGTACAAGTCATAGCATACATAATCGATCCAACTGCAGAAGCGTATGGTACTCGGCTCATTTCTGCTATCTCGACTTTGGTACTCAGACTTTTAGTCTTACTAAACTTGGCATTACTTTTGATCGGTAACTACCCCTTCTTTGAATTTTCCATACTAAAACGTTTTAGTACCTTGTCCAAGTAAGTATTCTGACTAAGCCCTATTAGTCTCTTACTTCTGTCTCTCACTATCCTTATTCCCAAAATATAGGAAGCCTCTCTGAGGTCCTTCATAACGAAGCACTTCCCAAGCTAGGACTTAACCTCCTGCAGTGTCGGGATGTCGTTTCCTAGGAGTAGTATGTCATCGACATACAGTACAAGGAAGCTAACTATACTCCCTTTGGATTTGACATATACACATGATTCATCCTCGCTTCGTAGAAAACCAAACTCTTTGACTTTCTCATCAAAACAAATATTCCATCTGTGAGACGCTTGCTTAAGTCCATAAATGGACTTCTCAAGCTTGCACACTCTATTGGGATGCTTTGCATTTACAAAACCCTCTGGCTGAGCCATGTAAACATCCTCATCCAACTTTCCATTAAGGAAAGCGGTTTTGACATCCATCTGCCATACTTCATAGTCATGAAATGCAGCAATGGCCAACGTTACCCTAATAGACTTTATCTTGGCAACCGGTGAGAAGGTTTCATCATAGTCAACTCCGGGAGTTCGAGTGAAACCCTTTGTGACCAATCATGCTTTATATGTGTGCACATTCGCATCCATGTCGGTCTTTTTCTTGAAGATCCACTTGCACCCGACCGTCTTACGTCCGGGCACATAGTCAACCAAATTCCAAACTTGGTTGTCATACATGGACTGAATCTCACTGTCCATTGCCTCTTTCCACTTCGCAGACTCCAGGCCTACCATGGCTTCCTTATAGCTGTTAGGTTTGTCCACATTCACTAGTGTACTATCACTAATGAACGTATCCCCTTCGGTAGTAATATGAAAACCATAAAACTGGGGTTGAACCCTAACTATATCGGAACGTCTAAGAGGCAAGGACTCGTCAATCGGTTCAATCGGAGTTTCCTCCTCAGGTTGAGCGCCAACGTTAGAGGTTCCTTCATCGCTCGACTCTTGGATCTCTTCAAGATCGATTTGCCTCCCACTATCCCCTTGGCTTATGAGTTCTCGCTCTCAGAAAACCCCTCTCCTCGCAATGAAGACAACATTGTCACTCGGTCTATAGAAGAGATATCCAAAGGATTTCTATGGGTAGCCGATGAAAATACACCGCTCACTACGAGGTTTGATCTTGTCGTGAGTCTCTCATCTTACGAAAACCTCACAACCCCAAACCTTGATATGTGCCAACGAGGGAGCCTTCCCTGTCCACATCTCGTGAGGTGTTTTGGCAACCTTCTTCGTAGGGACTAAGTTAAGAATATGAGAGGCAGTCTCTAAGGCATACCCCCAGAATGAGATAGGTAGTGAAGTACGACTCATCATGGAACGAACCATGTCCAACAAGGTTCGATTACGCCTCTCAGCCACACCGTTCAACTTCAGTGTCCTAGGTGGCGTCAATTGCGAAACGATTATGCATTCCTTAAGATAGTCGTGGAATTCAAGAATTGGGTACTATCCTCCTCGATCGGATCGAAGCATCTTGATTTTCCTGCCCAACTGATTCTCCACTTCTAGTTTAAACTCTTTGAACTTTTCAAAGGTTTTTGACTTTTGCTTGATTAAGTAGATATACCCATATCTACTATTATCATCGGTAAAAGTCACGTAGAAGCGGCTCGCATCCCTTCTGGTTGATCTAAAGGGCCCACACACATTGGTGTGTATGAGATCCAATAGACCCTCACCCCTTTCACAAGTGTCAGTGAAGGGTGACTTTGTCATCTTTGCAAGTAGACAAGACTCGCACACGTCATCGTCCCTAAGGTCGAATGACTCCAACACTCCATCCTTTTGGAGTTGGGCTATGCGTTTCTTGTTGACATGTCCAAGGTGACAATGCCACAAGCATGCTTTATCCAAACCATTGGATGAATCAATACACAACACATCATTTCCTAAGTTATCTACAACCATCACAGTTTCATATATTCCATTACAAGGCAATGCTTCAAAATAAAAAACACCATTAAGATAAGCATTAATAGAACCCTTTTCATTATCAAATGACTATCTAAAACCTTGTCTATATAAACCATGAAATGAAATGATATTTCTTACCTTATCTGGCGAATAGCAACAATTGTTTAAATCTAATCCTAATCCACTACTAAGCATTAAAGAGTAAACTCTGATCTTGTTAACAGGCGATGATCTTTTGTTCCCCGTGATCAAATTTATCTTCCCATACTCCACATCCCTATCTCTTCTTAGCCCCTGCAAATCAGAAAAAATGTGAAAACCACATCCTGTATCAAGTACCCAAGAAATGGAATGTGTTGAATCATTACATTTAATTGTGTAAATACCTGCATAAGATGGCTTGATCATCCCATCCTTGATTGCTTGTAGATATTCTGGGCAACTTCTTTTCCAATGCCCTATTTTGTGGAAGTGGTGGCACTCTGCCTCCTTGGGGTTTGAGTTGGGTTTAGCAAAACCAACTTTGGTTCCACTAGAAGAGGTGTCATCTTGGGACTTTCCCTTGTGGTGGCTCTTTGAGGGAGCCTTCCTCTTCTTACCCTTCCCTTTCCCAATAGCCAAAATAAGGGCAACGGTTGGAGCGGGAGTTGATGCAACAAGCTTATCTTGAGATTGCTTTCAGCAGTCCTTAACAATCCTTGAAGCTTGCTCAAGGGGACCTTTTCCTTATTCATGTGGTAGGTCATGCAGAACTGGTTGTAGCAGGGAGGCAGGGAGTGAAGGATGATGTCAATCGCTAGCTCTTCATCAAAGTTAACATTCAACTTTAGCAGACGATCAACATATCTCTTCATCTTTTGTAGATGAGCGGTAAGGGACTCTCCACTACCCATTCGGGTAGTGATCATCGAAGTGATTTTCTCATACCTCTCTTGCCTCGCACTTTGGCGGTATCGGTTCAACAAGTCTTGATGTATCTCGTAGGGATACATGTCCTCATAGGACTTTTGGAGATCGAAAGTCATGGTCACTAGCATGATGTAATGGACTTTCATGGCATCACGCTCGTGGGCCTCAAAGGTAGAGATCTCTTCGGAAGAGGCAGTGTTCATGTCAATCTCCTTCAGCTCCTTATCAAGGACATACTCTTTGTCCTCGTAATGGGTGACCATTCTTATCTTACGGATCCAATTGTCAAAGTTATTTCCGTCGAATATCACCCTCCCACACAAGTCCATGAGTGAGAATGAGCCGGAGGAACTCGAGCCAGAAGCATTGTTGTTGTTCATGTTCGACATCTGAAAAGGAAAATAACAAATTTTGATTAGAAATGAATCCCTAATTAAACACCCAAATGAAAAATTAGGGCTAGGATCCAACAACATTATTTACATACTAGAAGAGGGATGTTGTAATCTAACAAGTAAATAATTTGAAGGTAAGTGAATGACGATTCACTAATTCTCCACCATGAAAAACGAAGAAGGATTAAGTTTTAAATGTGTTGAAAACTCCTAGATCATTTAGAGATTCATTGAACTTTTCAATGGCATGTTTAAATCTCGATATGCCCCTCAAGTTTGTGACTGGGATGCCGAGGATCACAAAGCATGTGTGAATAACCATGAAAATGTACATGGTGCCCTCATTGTTATAGTCACCTATTCGATGTGTCGGTTAACCACACACGCTCCATCGAACTATGACAAACAATGAGTCACCCTTTGCTACCTTTGCTTAGAACCCAATTAGTGTGTCGATTAACCACACATGCTCCACTATCGTCTTAGCAAGGGTACAACGTGTAATTTCATGGAGTTGCATCAATTCACTTTGCCTAAAGTAACTAAGATTGAGAATTTTTTAAAACATTTAGTTACTTTAATAATTCATTATACTTATTAATGAGAAAGGGTTTCCCTATCCTACCCGTTCGGCTAACGACCCTCCACCAATCAAGAAAGCGACGGGTGAGAGTGGAAACCCATTAAACGACCATTTTATAGATCATAACATTATACCCCCTTATAGATCGGCTTCGTGAATGAGGCCTACTAACGGTAAGACTAGCATTTTAGGTTATACATATATACATATTAATCTTATAATATAATAAAGTATAAGGTTGAATTTTAAATTTGTAAAATTCTTGGGTTTGAAATTTAAATAGTTCAAATTAAACATTTTAATCGCAAAATTTAAATTTCAAAACTTGAGGAAAAATTTTGAACTTTTCAAAACACAAGGATCAAATAGCAAATAATTTTAACTTAAACAATTAATTTAATGATTATCTAAATTTGACCTAATCAAGATTATTTACAAGATAATTTACCAAATTAATTTAAATAATCAACTTTTATCATATAAGGAAATTATTATTCAAATAATTATAAATTATCTTTTGTTTTGGTAAGGATAATCACATAGAAATAATAAAATTTGGATTTTATCATAAGAAAATAATTTTAGCAATTATCCTTCATCAAAACAACAATAAATCCCGAAAATCCCTCTGTCCGATGCTCCGACTCGCCGAGTCCCCTTATGGAATCGTCGAGTTCATTCTACTCGTCAAGCCCACATTGGGGCTTGCCGAGTTCGTCAGGCAGATAACACAAAACTCAATTTTAAAGCTTGAAAGAATAAACAAGGCATCAATACAATAGAAACCAAACATAACTCTGATACCACTGATGGGTTTTACACAAAAGAACTTTCCTATGTACACATTCAAACCCTAATACTTGGATTTAGGTTTCTCTATTGTACATGCAATTCTTCCAAGATTTATAGCCCTAGATCTAGCATAAATATTACTAAACTAATGTAACTAATGAGATCTAGATGATTACCTCTTCAAGAACTCTTGATCTTTCTTCTTCCTTGAGCTTAGAGTCACAAGTGTAACTCCTCTAATGGCTTACAAACACCAACTAGCAAGAGGGTAGTATTTAAGAGAGGGAGGAGGCACACAAAATCGGATCTAGGATTCTTAGATTAACAGTGGCCGGAAATTGCATAAATAGGGTCCTATTTATACTGTAGCCAGCTAGGGTTTCAATCAAAACCCTAATGGACAACTTAAACACTAAGCGGCCCATGGAACCTTCTGGAATACAGGCCATGGACGAAAATATGATGGGCTCCCATCATAATTTCATTCACCCCTTTAATTCATTAGGTTTCCCAGTCCAAAATTCAACTATCACACATTTGACAGTTTAAGTCCCTTTTATTCAATTAATCTCTTTTAGTCACCAAATTAATTCCTAATTAATTTATGACTAATATTAATTAAATAAAATGATTTCTATTTTAATATATTATTATTATAATATATTAATAAACCATAGTATCTTCTCTCTCTCTCCATAAATCACCCTGTCAAGTTGTTATGGTGAAGGTAACCCAAAAGGACCATGCATAATCGGGTCAAGTATTTACCAAATATAGTTACGAGCATAGACACTAGTACAACAATTTGAATTGTAATAAGGAAAATTATGGGCTTAGAATAACACCCATATGGGTTTGGTCCCAATTTGGAAAATTGGGCCATTAGTGGGCCTTTGTGGATCTTTTGGTTTTGGCCTCAGTTTTGGTCAATGTTGTGTCATGGGTAAAATGGTCATTTTACACCAAGTAAAGATTATGGATTTTAGGATGGAACCCAATTGCTAATTGGGTGGGTTGTTGGTATCGATAGCTCAGGAAGTCAGCTAGGCAACAACTAGGGATTTCTTTCCGGGAGCTTCTGCATTCGAGGTGAGTTTCCCTTACTGTACTTTTGGGTCGAAAGCACCAAGGCCGACCAATTGGATTAGATATCCTATTATGTGATAGTTGATGGGTTTGAGCCATAAGAACTTTCCTATGTGCACATGCAAACCCTAATGCTTGGATCTAGGTTTCTCTAATTGAACATGCAATGTATCCAAGGCTTACAATTCTAGATCTTGTGAAAACAATTGAATCTTATCATATAAAATCGGATCTAGAAGAATACCTTGAGTTGCTTGCTTGAGACTTCTTGTTCTCGGAGCTTAGAGTCACAATGGTCACTCCTTTAATGGCTTACAAACACCAACTAGCAAGAGGATGATATTGAGAGAGAGGAGGTGAGAAACCGGCTATAGGGTTCTTCCTTGCAAGAGTATTGCCGATTTCCCTCACCCAAGGGGTCTATTTATACTATGAGATACTAGGGTTACAACCTTAACCCTAGTTGAATAACTTAAGCCCTAAGCAATCCAAAGATCCTCCTAGATATGAGGCTTGGACTACTTTAAGGTATCCTAACCCTAAAATCCGTCCACCCTAATATCCATAAGGATACATAGCCCAAAACACAACTATCACACATTTGACAGTTTATGCCCCTTTATTCAATTAACCTCTTTAAGTCACCAAATTAATTCTCAATTAATATATGACTTATATCAATCAAAAAATATTATTATTCCTTTAAAATATTACTCTCATAATATATTAACAATAATATATCTTCCCTCTTTACAAATCATCTTGTCAAGTTGCTATGCTAAAGGCAACCCAAAAGGACCATGCACAACCGGGTCAAGTACTTACCAAATATAGTTACAGACTTAGACACTAATCCAACAATAGTATGTTATTGTTTAGTAGTGATCTGTTAGATCGGTATCATGGTTTATAGGATGATTCTGTGAGTAGTGATATATAGATCTGCCTGTCTACCTATAGACTGTTTATATGTTTATCTATTATATGTCGGCATGTTATGTTGGGTTGAGGTTGTACTGCTCCGTGTTGTACCCAACAAACTGAAAGAGAATTCCAAATACGAGCTGAGGACCTGGCGGTATGCCAGACTCGTACTGAGGGCTTGAGGGTATTCCATCCGAGGATGAATGGACTCGTTGTGTATTAACATTCCAACCCGAGGGTTGATTGGGCCTTGGGTATTCCAACCTAATGGTTGATTGGACCTGATATCATAATATGGATTATGGTAAGACTGGACTGTTTTGTGCGTCAGTCAACATGCATGGGGTATTCCAACCCGATGGTTGAATGGACTCGACATGTTAGGTATTCCAACCCGATGGTTGACTGTACCAAACTGCTTATGATAAGAGGGTATTCCATCCCGAGGATGACTGAGCCAATCGTAGACATGCCTAGTATTCCAGCCTGAGGCTGATTAGGCGAGGCATGAGTATTTGAGCATGCTGTTATATGTATATGTTATCTGTTTGTGTGTTGGTACTTTGGAGGAGCTCACAAAGCTTCATGCTTACAGTTTGGTTTATGGTTTCAGGTACTTCAGTGGATCGTGTCAATATGGAGGCGTAATCATACACATTCTCGCATTTTGGACTTATGATTTCCGGGATCTGATAATGTGAATATTTTGAAACTATGTTGAATGAAATTCTGATTTTAAAATAATGTTTTCGGAACAATGGTTTTTGTAAACACTCCCTTAGAAAAAGGGTTGTTTTGATAAGTTTAAGTATTATGATTTTTTATGGATGTTACAAGTTGGTATCAGAGCCTTGGTTTGAGTGAATTGGAGGAACACTCGTGTGAATCATCTCAAACTAACGAAAAAGGTTTTTAAAACAATTTTCAAATGGTTTCAATATAAACAAGGAAGATGTGATGTGTACGATTAGCCGGAGCCAGTAAGTTGACCCCAAAATACCACATAATAATTTGAGATTATGTTATGTTACGTTAAAACATCATGCTAGTGATAGGCTAGGGATCTTCATGAATTGCAAGATAGAATTGTCCGGTTATGTGATGCCTTCATTCCTACAGTTTGGTTTATGGTTTCAGGTACTTTAGTGGATCGTGTCAATATGGAGGCGTAATCGTACACATTCTCGCATTTTGGACTTATGATTTCCGGGAAACTCTGATAATGTGAATATTTTGAAACTATGTTGAATGAAATTCTGATTTTAAAATAATGTTTTCGGAACAATGGTTTTTGTAAACACTCCCTTAGAAAAAGGGTTGTTTTGAAAATTTTAAGTATTATGAATTTTTATGGATGTTACAAGTTGGTATCAGAGCCTTGGTTTGAGTGAATTGGAGGAACACTCGTGTGAATCCATCTTAAACTAAGGAAAAAGGTTTTTAAAACAATTTTCAAATGGTTTCAATATAAACAAGGAAGATGCGATGTGTACGATTAGCCGGAGCCAGTAAGTTGACCCCAAAATACCACATAATAATTTGAGATTATGTTATGTTATAGAACAACATGCTAGTGATAGGCTAGGGATCTTCATGAACTGCAAGATAGAATAGTCTGGTTATGTGATGCCTTCGTTCCTATAGAGTTCCCTCGTCAAGGATCGCCACCAATCTCTCAATGTAATTCAGGCGCTCATCCACCTAAATATCCTCTAATGGAACCACTGCGGAATCATCAACCAAGCACTTCTGCAACTGGGAGACATGAGAAGTGCTATAACTTGGTAGTCTTTGAGTACCACCTCAATACTCCCCATAACCCACTGACCGAACTCACCCCAACATATTGGGGTCCGGCACTTCCTCCCATAGAGCATTTCAAAAGGAGGTCGATCAATGTTGGCGTGATAATTGTTGTTATACGAAAACTCCGCCTAAGGGAGATACATATCCCAACATCCACCAAAATCCAATACAAATGTGGAAGCATATCTTCCAAGGTCTTGATAGTCCACTCACTTTGTCCATCAGTCTGCGAGTGGAAAGCCATGCTGAAATGCAGACGAGTACCCAACTCCTCGTGAAACCTCTTCCAAAACCTTGAAGTAAACCAGATATCCCTGTCCGAAATCACTAAAACCGGCACCCATGTCGTGCCACATCCTCCCTGTTGTAAATTTCGGCCACCTTCTCCATAGAGATACTTTCCTGAATCGGAATATAATGCGCACTCTTGGTCAACCAATCCACGCTGACCCATATCGAATCCACTCCGCATGTTGTCCAAGGCAACTTCGTGTTAAAATCCATGGTAATCTCTTCTCATTTCCAAACGAGATTTTCTAACGGCTGCAACTTTCCCTGAGGTCGTTGATGCTCGTCCTTGACTTTCCTGCAAGTCAAGCACCTCTCAACATACCAAACTACATCTCGCTTCATTCATAGCCAACAACAGTCGATCCGGAGATCCCTATACATGTTTGTCGCTTCGGGATGAATAGAGAACCTCAAATTATACGCCTCCTCCATCAAAACTTGACGCACACCAACCCAATATGGAACCCACACCCTCCTATGGAGAGTCAATAAACCCTCAACATGAGCCTCTCGGGTCTGCTCCAAGAGTGGAGTAATCACTGTTATCCTCAAACACATATCCCTGATCGGAGTCGCGACCTCCTTGAGACTAAGAGCATCGACCACCATATTAGCCTTCCATGGGTGATAAAGGATCTCACAATCATAATCCTTCACCACATCCAACCATCTACATTGTTTCATGTTCAGATTGAGTTGATCCATCAAATACCTCAGGCTCTTGTGGTCCGTGTAGGTAGTACAGTGGACCCCATAGAGGTATTGTCGCAAAATCTTGAGGGCAAACACCACAGCCCCCAACACCAAATCATATGTATGATAATGCACCTCATGAGGCTTTAACTACGTCGAAGCATAAGCTATAACATTGCACTATTGTATCAACACTGCTCCCAAACCTATGACCGAAGCATCATAATATGCTACAAAATCCTCAACACCCTCCGATAGGGTCAGATTCGGAGCCTCTCATAATCTATGCCTCAAAGTCTCAAAAGCTGTCTACTGCTCAGGCCCCTAACAAAACGTGATAGTCTTCTTCGTCAACCGAGTCAAAGGAACTGTTATCTTGGAGAAATCATGCATGAATATTCGATAGCAACCTATCAGTACAAGGAAAATCTGAATCTCAGATGGACACCTCGGAACATCCCACCTCATCACCACCTCAACCTTGGCCGAATGGACTAGAATACCATACTGGTTGACAGGGTGCACCAGAAACTACACCTCACACAACCAAAACTCACATTTGGAGAACTTCAAATACAGTGTCTCCCTCCTTAACGTCTCCAATTTTAACACTTGAATCCTGGTATGTTTCTTATTTTGCCTTTGTTATTAAAAGAATTTCATTTTGGTCCTTGAGCAGTACGTGTAGCTGTAAAGAGAGTACGCGAGGCGTACCACTTGGTACGTTTAGCCTACTGATGTGTGGCTGGGACAGGACTCCGGACATGTACATTGGGCGTACATATTTGTACGTGGGGCGTATGTGAGTTCTATTGAAACCCTAATTTAGGGTGTTATACCCTATATAAAGGCATTAAATTCTCATGGCTGGCCTCCTTATCAGCCTCCAATTCCATAATAACCCTAAAGTTGACCCTTAAGCCTCTTTGTGGTGTTCTTGAGTTATTAAGAAAACTTTGGTGGCCATTTTTTCCTTTATGAAGGAAGTATAGGAGCTTGAAGTTGCCTATCTTTGTGAAAAGGTTTTGGATCCATAATCATCATCTTGTGTGCAAGCTCTTTGAGCTATCAAGTTTACATCTTGACTTGTATATGTCTAGATCTCTTCATAGTTTATTTGTTATGCTTTTGGTCCTTTTTTGGGTTGATGGAAGAGTAAAGTTGTTTTAAGGGCTTGTTCTTTTAGATCTGACTTTGTATTGGTCTCCTTAAGCATAAAGGTGCAAGATTTATGAGATTTTTAGTTACATTCATGCATTAAGTCACTTAGTAAGTCCCTTTTAAGGTTAAGAGCTTCATTTAGCCATGCATGAACATAAAGTTAGCAACTTTACGTGATATTCCAGCTCAAGGAAGTCAGATCTATGTTTTAGCGCTATGTCTTAAAGGATTAAGGAATGAAATCGAGTTTTGGATGAATGGGTTAGTACGTTGGGCATACAAGCAAGTAAGCTTAGCGTACAAGCCCTCAAGCGAGTATGTTGCACGTACGCGCTTGGAACACCCCGCGTACTCAGTCAAGTGGACTTCACATGTTTGGGCTTCGGATTTGGATTTTCTTTGGGCATGGTGGCTTGGGGCCTTGTTCGGCCACCTGAATGTAAGACTTTGGGTTAAGGTAAATTAATGAGTCTTAGGGTAAGTGTCACACCCCCAAACCAGAATGGCGGACACATTCGGGGGTGGGTGACTTCACGTAGTATCATAACAGTTGAATATTGTAAAGAAAGTAAACACAACACTCATATATATAACAAAAACTTACATTGTTGCGTGTAATACATGTTTCAAAAGAATATTACAATATGATGATTTAAAATGTTTTGATAATAGACGCCTTAGCGTTCCTTGTCCAAAAGCTGATAGTTACATGTATTACTGATTCCCTGAGAAATACAAGTAGTTTTGAAAAAGTGTCAACAATTAAGTTGGTGAGTTCATAAGTGTTTTTGTACTGAAATTTGTATGACTTTTAGTAAAAATAAATGAACGTGTTTTCCAAATCATCCTGTCATGTTGCTATGGTGAAGGCAACCCAAAAGGACCATGCACAACCGGGTCAAGTACTTACCAAATATAGTTACAGCCTTTGACACTAATCCAATAGTCTCCCACTTGGATAAGTCTAGTAACTAAATATCCAAACACAATTCGATTAGCAATCGTAGCTCTCAAAGACGCTGTCAAACTCTAATCTTATCAGTATTTTGTCCTTTAGATAAGGGATCGTACAGTCCTCTGTTTAGATATTGTGTGGACAATCTCATGGAACTTATTGTCCAGCAGTTGGTTTCTCGATCTCAGATTCATTTGTCATAGAACTTAATTGAACACATCAATTCAGTCCTGACCGGGCCCAGCACATAAGTCAAATCAAATCATCGAGGGGCCCTAATATCGCTTTTACCCTCTTAGGATAAAGGTAACAGATAAACTTCGACTTATATGCATTTACTATTTACTAATCACTTATACACAACAATGCATTTTATGACATCAATTTACTGATGCGGTTTCGCATTGTCAATGCACAACCAATTAATAAAAAATATACCATATATCTTGGTTTTAAGAACATATTATAGTATCGTCTTCCGATCGCTTGCGTTACGTTCCACAAAGTGAGTCCAGCAAGCGCGGGTTTATTCCAATGCTCAAAACTTGTTCATAAGCACTCATGAACGTTGCAGCAAACCTTTGCTATGTCTAATACCTTTTAGACAATCTACACCCCAATTCATGACAATCTTCATTCATACCTACTTCCAACATATGAACGATTGTGGACCATTCGAATAATTCGATTATTCTTAATAACTCAATTATTCAGGAAGTCAAAACATGCAAAGTGAAACAATAGTTAAACAATTAACATAAGACAGTAGCTTTACTTATAAATAATACTCCTTTATTTAATCATCAAATGTCAATTACATTTATCTATTACATGTTTCCAAACTATCTAATCTAAACTAATATCCTCTTTCAGCCCAATGCTCCTAGCGTGCTGCAAATGCTTAACACTACTCAGTCCCTTCGTAAGCGGATCTGCTGGGTTATCCTTTGACGATACCCTCTTTACTACGAGGTGTCCTTCTTCTACTCTATGTCTAATAAAGTGATATTTTTTGTCGATATGCCGAGATCTACCATGATCCCTCGGTTCCTTGGTCAAGGCAACCGCTCCTTCATTATCACAGAAAATTTCCATAGGCTCCTTTATGGTAGGCACAACTCCAAGGTCACTAATGAAGTTCTTCAACCACATCGCCTCCTTTGACACTTCGCTCGCTGCAACGTACTCTGATTCGCATGTTGAATCAGCTACGGTATCTTGCTTGGAACGTTTCCAAGTCACTGCTCCTCCATTAAGGGTAAAGACCCAGCCCGACTGCGAACGGTAGTTGTCCCTGTCGGTCTGGAAGCTTGCGTCACTATACCCTCGCACCTTTAAGTCATCACTCCCTCCAAGGACTAAAAACCATTCCTTGGTCCTCCGAAGGTACTTAAGTATATTCTTGACCACAATCCAATGAGCTCTGTTAGGGTTCCCTTGATATCTACTGACCATGCTCAAAGCAAAGGCCACATCAGGGCGAGTACAACTCATAGCATACATGATTGAGCCAACTGCGGAAGCATAGGGTACTCGGCTCATCTCAGCTATCTCGGCTTCTGTACTCAGACTTTGAGTCTTACTCAATTTGGCATTACTCTGTATCGGTAGTTCTCCCTTCTTCGAGTTTTCCATACAAAAACATTTTAGTACCTTATCCAAGTAAGTGTTCTGACTAAGTCCTATTAGTCTCTTACTTCGTTCTATCACTATCCTTATTCCCAAAATATAGGAAGCCTCTCCAAGGTCCTTCATAGCGAAGCACTTCCCGAGCCAAGACTTAACCTCCTGTAGAGTCGGGATGTCGTTTCCTATGAGTAGTATGTCATCGACATACAAAACGAGGAAGCTAACTATACTCCCACTGGCATTGACATATACACATGATTCATCTTCACTTCGTACAAATCCAAAATCTTTGACTTTCTCATCGAAGCAAAGATTCCACCTGCGAGATGCTTGCTTAAGTCCATAAATTGACTTCTCAAGCTTGCACACTCTATTGGGATGCTTCGGATCGACAAAACCCTCTGGCTGAGCCATGTAAACATCCTCAGCCAACTTCCCATTAAGGAAAGCGGTCTTTACATCCATCTTCCATATCTCATAATCATGAAATGCAGCAATGTCTAGCATCACCCTAATAAACTTTATCTTAGCAACTGGCGAGAAGGTCTCATCATAGTCAACTCCGGGAGTTTGAGTAAAGCCTTTCACAACCAGTCGTGCCTTATATGTGTGTACATTCCCATCCACATCGGTCTTTCTCTTGACGATCCATTTGCACCTAACCGTCTTACGTCCGGGCACATTGTCAACCAAATTCCAAACTTGGTTGTCATACATGGATTGAATCTCGATGTCCATTGCCTCTTTCCATTTTGCAGACTCTGGGCCTGCCATGGCTTCCTTATAGCTATTAGGTTCATCTAGATTTATTAGTGTACCATCACTAATATACGTTTCCCCTTCGGTAGTAATATGAAAGCCATGAAACTGGGGTTGAACTCTAACTCTTTCGGAACGTCTAAGAGGTAAGGACTCGTCAATTGGTTCAACCGGAGTTTCCTCCTCGGGTTGAGCGCCAGCGTTAGAGGTTCCTTCAACGCTTGACTCTTGAATCTCTTGAAGATTGATTTGCCTCCCACTGTCCCCTTGGCTTATGAGTTCTCGCTCTCAGAAAACCCCTCTCCTCGCAACGAAGACAACGTTGTCACTCGGTCTATAGAAGAGATATCCAAAGGATTTCTGCGGGTAGTCGATGAAAATACACCGCTCACTATGAGGTTCGAGCTTGTCGTGAGTTTCTCGTCTTACGAAAACTTCACAGCCCCAAACCTTGATATGTGCCAACGAGGGAGCTTTCCCTATCCACATCTCGTGAGGTGTTTTGGCAACTTTCTTTGTAGGGACTCGGTTAAGGATATAAGTGGCAGTCTCTAAGGCATACCCCCAGAATGAGATAAGTAGTGAAGCACGACTCATCATAGAACGAACCATGTCTAACAGGGTTCGATTACGCCTTTCTGCCACACCATTCAACTGCGGTGTCCTAGGTGGCGTCAATTGCGAAACTATTCCACATTCCTTGAGATATTTGTGGAATTCAAGACTTAGGTACTCTCCTCCTCGATCGGATCGAAGCATCTTGATTTTCCTGCCCAATTGATTCTCCACTTCATGTTTGAACTCATTGAAATTTTCAAACGTTTCTGACTTGTGCTTGATTAAGTAAATATACCCATATCTACTATAATCATCGGTAAAAGTCATGTAGAAGCGGTTCCCATCCTTTGTGGTGGATCTAAAGGGCTCACACACGTCAGTGTGTATGAGATCCAATAAACCTTCACCCCTCTCACAAGTGCCAGTGAAGGGTGACTTGGTCATCTTTCCAAGTAAACAAGATTTGCATGTGTCATATTCCCTAAGGTCGAATGACTCCGACACTCCATCCTTTTGGAGTTGGGCTTTGCGCTTCTTGTTGACATGTCCAAGACGACAATGCCACAAGGATGCTCTATCCATACTATTGGAAGAATCCATACACAACACATCATTTCCTAGGTTATCTACAACCATAACAATTTCATAAATTCCATTACAAGGCATTGCTTCAAAATATAAAGCACCATTTAGATAAGCATAAATTGAACCATTCTCATTATTAAACGAATATCTAAATCCTTGTCTAAATAAACCATGAAAGGAAATGATGTTTCTTGCCATATCTGGCAAGTAGCAACAATTATTTAAATCTAAATTCAATCCATTACTAAGCACTAAAGAATACACTCCAATCTTCGTCACAGGCGACGATCTTCTGTTACCCATGATTAGATTTATTCTTCCACGCTCCACATCCCTATTTCTTCCCAGTCCCTGCAAATCAAAACAAATGTGATAACCACATCCTGTATCAAGAACCCAAGAAATAGTATGAGATGAATCATTAGATTTAATTGTGTAAATACCTGCGAAAGATGGCTTGATCTTCCCATCCTTGATGGCTTGCAGATATTCCAGGCAACTTCTCTTCCAATGTCCTATTTTGTGGCAATGGTGGGACTCTACCTCCATTGGGTTTGGGTTGGGCTTAGCAGGATCAACCTTGGTCCCACTATAAGAGGAACCATCTTGGGACTTTCCCTTGAGGTGGTTCTTTGAAGAAGCCTTCCTCTTTTTTCCCCTTCCCTGCCCAATAGCCAAAACAGGGGCAGCGGGTGGATTGGGAGTTAGTGCGACAGACTTATCCTTGAGGTTGATCTCAGCAGTCCTTAGGAGCCCTTGGAGTTCGCTTAGGGTGACCTCTTCCTTGTTCATGTGGTAGGTCATCCTAAATTGGTTGTATCATGAGGGCAATGAGTGAATAACAATGTCGATAGCCAAATCTTCCCCAAATTTAACATTCAACTTGCGAAGATGATCAACATACCTTTGCATCTTTTCCAAGTGCACGGTTAGAGACTCTCCACTGCCCATTTTCTCAGTGAACATATTCGTTATGATCTCATAGCGCTCTTGCCTCGTGCTTTGGTGGTATCTCTCCATCAAGTCTAGATGCATCTCATAAGGATACATGTCCTCATAGGACTTTTGGAATTCGGAGTTCATTGTGGCCCACATGATACAATGGACTTTCGTTGCATCACGCTCATGGGTCTCAAAGACAACCATTTCTTCGGGAGTAGCAATTTCTGGATTGATCTTCTCGAGCTTCTCATCGAAAACATACTCTTTGTCCTCATAACACGCGATCGTGCGAATGTATCTTATCCATTCGCTAAAGTTCGATCCGTCAAAAGTCATTTTTTGACAAAGGCTCATTAGTGTGAATGAGCTAGCAGCAGCGTTGTTCGCGTTAGACATCTACAAATACAAAGGAACAAAGTTTGATTAGATTTAAGTCCCTAATTAACACCCAAAATAAAAAAATAGGGCTAGGACCCAACAACTTTATTTACACATTAGAAAAGCGATGCCGTGATCCAACATGCAAATAATTTGGAGGTAAGTGAATGAAGATTCACTAATTCTTCATTATGAAAAACACAAGCTTAAGTTTTAAATGTAATGAGAATTCCTAGATTTCTTTGAGTTTCATTGAACCTTTCAATGGCATGTTTAAATCTGTATATGCCCATTTAGTTTGTGACTGGGATGCCGAGGATCACAAAGCGGGTGTGAATAACCATGCAAATCTACATGGTGCCTTCATTGTTACAGTCATCTATTCGATGTATCGGTAAACCACACACGCTCCATCGAATTATGACAAACAATGAATCACCCTTTGCCACCTTTGCTTAGAACCAATTAGTGTGCCGGTTAACCACACACGCTCCACTAACTTCTTAACAAGGGTGCAAAGTGTAATTTCATGGGATTGCATCAATTCACTTTTCCTAAAGTAACTAAGATTGGGAATTTTATGAAATAAATTTAGTTACTTTATATAGATTCATTCTACTTATTAATGAGGAGAGGATTTCCCTATCCTACCCATTCGGCTAATGACCCTCCACCAGTCAAGCAAGCGGTGGGTGTGAGTGTACACCCATTAAGCACCATTTTATAGGCAACAACCTTATACCCACATTATAGACTGGCTTCATGAATGAGGCCTACAAACGGTAAGACTAGCCCTTTTAAATCATATATATATATATATATATATATATATATATATATATATATATATATATATATATATATATATTAAGCTTGTAATAATATAATAGTATAGTGTTGAATTTTAAACTTGTACAATTCTAGGGTTTGAAATTTAAATTATTCAAATTAAACTTTTAATCACAAAACTTAAATTTCAAAACTTGAGGACAAGTTTTAAACTTTTCAAAACATGAGGATCAAATAGCAAATAATACAAATCAACTAATTCGAATATTTAAATTTGATCTAATCAATATTACTTGCAAGACAATTCACCAATTTAATTCAAATAATCAATTAATATCATATAAGGAAATTATTATTCAATTAAATGGTAATTATCTTTTGTTTGGTCAAGAATATACTCCAATATATCATAAAATTCGGATTTTAATGACCCAAAACAATTAAGGCAAGTATCCTCGAGCAAAACAGCAAGAAATCCCAAAATCTACTCTTTCTGGCGCTAGAACTCGCCGAGTTCCTCTGTGAACTCGCCGAGTTGGAGCTACTTGCCGAGTCCACATTGGAACTTGCCGAGTTCACCAGTCAGAAGCATAAAAATCAAGTTTTCAAGAAACAAGCAATTAACCAAAGCATCAATTCAATAGAAATCAATCAAAGTTCTAATACCACTGATGGCTTTGAGCCATAAGAACTTTCCTATGTGCACATGCAAACTCTAATGCTTGGATCTAGGTTTCTCTAATTGAACATGCAATGTATCCAAGGCTTACATATCTAGATCTAGTGAAAACAATTGAATCGTATCATATGAAATCGGATCTAGAAGAATACCTTGAGTTGCTTGCTTGAGACTTCTTGTTATTGGAGCTTAGAGTCACAATTGTCACTCCTCTAATGGCTTACAAACACCAACTAGCAAGAGGATGATCTTGAGAGAGAGAGAGGAGGTGAAAAATCGACTATAGGGTTCTTCCTTGCAAGAGTATTGCTGATTTCCCTCACCCATGGAGTCTATTTATACTATGAGATACTAGGGTTACACCTTTAACCCTAATTGAATAACTTAGGCCCTAAGCAATCCAAAGATCCTCCTAGATATGAGGCTTGGACTACTTTAAGGTATCCTAACCCTAAAATCCGTCCACCCTAATATCCATAAGGATACATAGCCCAAAACACAACTATCACACATTTGACAGTTTATGCCCCTTTATTCAATTAACCTCTTTAAGTCACCAAATTAATTCTCAATTAATATATGACTTATATCAATCAAATAATATTATTATTCCTTTAATATATTACTCTCATAATATATTAACAATAATATATCTTCCCTCTTTACAAATCATCTTGTCAAGTTGTTATGGTAAAGGCAACCCAAAAGGACCATGCACAACCGGGTCAAGTACTTACCAAATATAGTTACAGACTTAGACACTAATCCAACAATAGTATGTTATTGTTCAGTAGTGATCTGTTAGATCGGTATCATGGTTTATAGGATGATTCTATGAGTAGTGATATTAGATCTGTCTGTCTACCTATAGACTGTTTATATGTTTATCTATTATATGTCGGCATGTTATGTTGGATTGAGGTTGTACTGCTCCGTGTTGTACCCAACAAACTGAAAGATAATTCCAAATACGAGCTGAGGACCATGCGGTATGCCAGACTCGTACTGAGGGCTTGAGGGTATTCCATCCAAGGATGAATGGACCCGTTTTGTATTAACATTCCAACCCGAGGGTTGATTGGGCCTTGGGTATTCCAACCCAATGGTTGATTGGACCTGATATGATAATATGGATTATGGTAAGACTGGACTGCTTTGTGCGTCAGTCAACAGGCATGGGGTATTCCAACCCGATGGTAGAATGGACTCGACATGTTAGGTATCCCAACCCGATGGTTGACTGTACCAAACTGCTTATGATACGAGGGTATTCCATCCCGAGGATGACTGAGCCCATCGTAGACATGCCTGGTATTCCAGCCCGAGGCTGATTGGGCGAGGCATGAGTATTTGAGCATGTTGTTATCTGTATATGTTATCTGTTTGTGTGTTGGTACTTTGGAGGAGCTCACAAAGCTTCGTGCTTACAGTTTGGTTTATGGTTTCAGGTACTTTAGTGGATCGTGTCAATATGGAGGCGTAATCGTACACATTCTCGCATTTTGGACTTATGATTTCCGGGAAACTCTGATAATGTGAATATTTTGAAACTATGTTGAATGAAATTCTGATTTTAAAATAATGTTTTCGGAACAATGGTTTTTGTAAACACTCCCTTAGAAAAAGGGTTGTTTTGAAAATTTTAAGTATTATGAATTTTTATGGATGTTACAAGTTGGTATCAGAGCCTTGGTTTGAGTGAATTGGAGGAACACTCGTGTGAATCCATCTTAAACTAAGGAAAAAGGTTTTTAAAACAATTTTCAAATGGTTTCAATATAAACAAGGAAGATGCGATGTGTACGATTAGCCGGAGCCAGTAAGTTGACCCCAAAATACCACATAATAATTTGAGATTATGTTATGTTATAGAACAACATGCTAGTGATAGGCTAGGGATCTTCATGAATTGCAAGATAGAATAGTCTGGTTATGTGATGCCTTCGTTCCTATAGAGTTCCCTCGTCAAGGATCGCCACCAATCTCTCAATGTAATTCAGGCGCTCATCCACCTGAATATCCTCTAATGGAACCACTGCGGAATCATCAACCAAACACTTCTGCAACTGGGAGACATGAGAAGTGCTATAACTTGGTAGTCTTTGAGTACCACCTCAATACTCCCCATAACTCACTGACCGACCTCACCCAAACATATTGGGGTCCTGCACTTCCTCCCATAGAGCATTTCAAAAGGAGGTCGATCAATGTTGGCGTGATAACTGTTGTTATACGAAAACTCTGCCAAAGGGAGATACATATCCCTATTTAAAGGCATTTATGGCCTTTATTAGCGGCTACCTTCCTAGAAAAGAGAACCCTGGCGAGCTTGAGTGTGTTGAGTGAGAGGAAGAGCTATCTTGAGCTTTTTGCTGTGATTTTGCAAGGAAGGAGGAGAGTTCAGCAAGAAGGAGCAAGGAGGGTTGTTGTTTTGAGTCATTGAAGCAAGGAGCTTCATTCTGAGGTACAAAATCGACCCCCTTTCCTTCCCTATTGTGTAGATTCCATTTTGGGGTTAGGCTTGAATCACTTCATCTTTGGGGTTTTGAATGCCTTAAACCCCTCTTGTTAGTTTGTGTTATAGATCTGGACCCTTCTAGGTCCAGAGAGTTGAGAATATGAAGCTTAGGTTGAGTAAACCTTTGGGTTTGAAGCTAAGAGGCATTTATGGGGATTTTATGGTATATTATGCAAAATACACCATGCATGAACGCCAAGTTTAGACCTTTACGTGACTTTTGGGTGTTAGAAGGTCAGATCTATAAGTTAGAGAAACAGATCTAGCCTTAGAATGTCGTTTGAGCATTTCCATGGAGGAAACTCGCCGAGTCCATGGAAGGACTCGACGAGTCAGATTGGGTTGCTCCGTGTTTCGTGATCAGTGGTAACGCGTCGAGTGAAAGGTCAACTCGACGAGTGGAGTGAGGCCTTAGGAGGATTCAGAGGACACGCAATGACTCGCCGAGTCACCCAAGTGCACTCGATGAGTCTGGTTAAAGTTGGGCCGTTGGCTGAAGTTGACTTTCATTGACTTTTAGGGGTTGGTCAACATTTGGACATTTGGACCATTGGAGGGGTAAAATGGTCTTTTCCCCTTCTGTGAGATTATAGGAAAGGATTAGTCCAGCTTCTTGAGGGCTAATATTAATTAGGGATAATTAGATAGGCAGGAGCTACTCCCAGGAGTAGAGATCACGATCCCAATTATGGGATTTTCATTCATTATCTGACGAGGTGAGTCTTCTCACTATACTTACCTTGTGTGGTAAACCTTATGTGTGACCATAGGGTGTGTGACCAAAGGTTCTTATGTGCATGAACTGTGTAATGAGATATCCTGCTATTTTACTTGTCTTATGCTTTATGAGTATTATATTATGATGCTCAGTTGAGGGACCGGAGGGTCCATATGAGTTGTGGGACCAGAGGGTCCCACTGAGACACATTGACCAGAGAGTCTAACTGAGTTATAGTCTTGAGTGGCTATTGTGTTGTGTGTTGTATTTTGGGGAACTCACTAAGTTTTTATGCTTACCGTGTTATGTGTTATGTGTTTCAGGTAGTTCCGAGGATCGCGGCAAGGCACCGACATGATTGTACACACCGACAGAAGATCGTTTTTATGATTATGGGACTGTGTTTCCTTTTGACATTTGAGAAATAAGTGTTTCGAGAATTATGATACAAGTTTTATTGTGTTAAAAATGAAAATTTTGGTTGGAAAATTTACGTTCTTACAGACCCAAGTGGGTATTCTTCCAAATCTAGTACCTAGAGGGGCTGAGATTACATGAAGGTGCAAAATTTATGCCACTATAGCCCCCATGCAATCCTTAGAGAGTCATATTGACCTTTTTAGCCCAAAAGGCCATGCATGTGGGAAAGGTGGGAACTTTTCCTATCCAAGTAGTGCTAGGGGTTTAGATATGAGGTTGTAAGCTTGAGTTTGGTGTATGGAGGGCATATGGACCAAGTTCTAGGTCCCAAGGAATTAGGGTTTGAGTTAAAACCTCTAAGAAGTGGTATTAATGGGTAAAGTCAGAAACTTTACCCTCAAAAGGAAATTTTCATGGTTGATGTGAAGTATAAAGCTTGGATTTGAAGTGTAGGGGATTAAACCATTAAGTTAGCCAAACAGACATGTGAACTCGGCGTGTCCAGTAAGGGACTCGATGAGTTGAAGTTGGGTTGTCCCGATAGCATGCCAGGTAGAACTCAATGAGTCTACGAAGGGACTCGACGAGTTGACTCGGCTGACCACGAGTCTGAGTAGTACAGGAACTCGTCGAGTTAGGAGGTAACTCGACGAGTTTGGTTGACTGGGAGTTGACTTTGATTTTGACCAGGACGTTGACTTTGACCAGGGGTAAAATTGTCGTTTTACCCTAAGAAGAGTTAGCAGATTTGTGATTAAGTATTATTGTAAAATTGATAGTCGGGGAGTCGTTGGAGCAGTCGTCAGAGATCCCTCACATGAGATTTCACTGCTAGCATTCGAGGTGAGCTTCCTACAGTAGGAATAGGTCTCAAGTACCAAGGCTGACCCGTTTAGTTAGTAGTAGTTCCGGACTACGGTCCGATGTTGGGCGGGGCCTGATGTAGGTTTATATGCTTTTTCGGATTTTGTTCCGATGCCGGGGAGGTCCCGAGGAATGATTGCATGCTTGATGTCTTTGTAATTCTTGCATGTGTTTATACTTGTATGTTTCCGGACTCCGGTCCGATGCCAGGGCTGTCTCGAGGAATGTTAGTATGTTTCCGGACTACAGTTCGATGCCACGATGGGCCCGAGGAATGTTTAAATGTTAATGATATATGCTTAGGTTATGTGTATTATTGATTGTGTTCACATGTATTCCGAGATGTGCTAGTTGTCAGGCGAGGCTCGATGTCGGGCGGGGCCCAATGTTGGGAAAGCCGATGCCGATCCTGACTCAATGTAGCAGGGGTGGGGCCTAAGATATGTTATGTGTTATGTGTATGGTATGTGGTAGTTGGGGAGACTCACTAAACTTCGTGCTTACAGTTTTCAGTTTTTGTTTCTGGTACTTCCACTTAGAGGTGGCAAAAATTGACACGACCCGAAACTCGAGCCGAAATCGACACGAAATAAATGAGTTTGGGTTAGAGATTTCGACACGTTTAATTAAACGGGTTGACACGACACGACACGATTATTAAACGGGTAAGGTTAGGGTTAAGATTTTCAACTCGAAAACGAAACGAAAATAACCCGTTTATATATATATATATATATATATATATATATATATATATATATATATATATATATATATATATATATATATATAATTATAGAGTGTATTGGGCTAAAGTAACATATTGGGCTGTTATTGTGTTCAAAGGTATTAGGCTAGTAAAAAGATTTTTTGACCTAATTACGTGATGACCTAATTTCTTTCCTAGTTTCCGCACACCAGTGACCACAGAACACACTCCACACTCCATGAAAAAGCTCTCGATTCTCGTCTTCTTTTCCTCTTACGTCGTTCAATCAATCGTTCCTTGTGAGTCGCAACAATTATCGGTTTACTTCCTCCCACATATCAATCGATTCTCGTCTTCTTTTCCTCTTATGTGTTCTATTTTTTTTTGTTGCAGTTAGGTAATCATGGATGAACCAATCAACTTGTCTGGTGATGAAATCGATGTTTCTGATGACGAAATAGGAGATGAGATGGAAGAGGAAGTTGGTAGTGTACCACCAATTTCTAATCGGAATATGCATAAACCGAATCTGTCTGGTAACCCACCTGTCAAACGAAAACGTAAGCTTACTTCTCGTGTTTGGAAATCCTTTGAAATACTTAAAGAATCGGATAGTAAGGGAAATATGTTGTGCAAATGCAAGAAATGTGGGACTACGTATATTGCTGAAAGTAGTCACGGGACAGGGAATCTACTTAGGCATAAAAGGGCTTGTGATTTGAAACACAAAAGTTATAAAGATGTTGGACAGCTTCTTATACAATCTAATTTGAAAGGGACTTTGGGTACTAGATATCCTACTTTTAATGCTGATGAATTTCATGAGTTGGTTGTTGTTGCTATTGCTAGACATAATCTTCCCTTTCAATTTGTAGAATATGAAGGTATTAGGAAATGTTTTGCTTACTTATATCCAAAAGTTAAAACATTTTGCAGAAATACCATAAAAAAAAGAAATATTCAACATGTATTCAATTGAGAAATCAAAGCTCTGTGATTTGTTGCGACTTGTTCCTGGTAGAATAGCATTAACATTAGATTGTTGGACTTCTGTAACAACTGATGGGTATATTTCATTGACTGCTCACTTTGTTGATCATAATTGGTGCTTGCAAAAACGAATTTTAGCTTTTACTTCTATACCCCCTCCCCATAATGGTGCTTCCTTAGCAGAAAGAGTTTGTGGATTTTTAAAACAGTGGGGAATTGATAAGAAAATAGTTTCCATAACCTTAGATAATGCCTCTGCAAATGATTCTATGGCTAATCACTGAAGTTTGATTTGAATTTGATGTCTGATGGTGATTATTTTTATGTTCGTTGTTGTTTTCACATCCTTAATTTGATTGTACAAGATGGCTTAAAAGAATTAGATGAAGCTATCGTTCAGGTGAGAGATACTGTTAAGTATTGCAAAGGTTCTCAAGCTCGGAAAAAATCATTTTTGCATTCTGTTCAATATGTTGGCATAGATTCCACAAGAGGGCTAAGGCAAGATGTTCCAACTCGTTGGAATTCTACATATCACAAGTTAGATAGTGCATTATATCACAAAAAAGCAATTCTTCATTTGGCAAAGACTGATGCAAACTATGTTCATTGCCCAAGCTTCGAAGAGTGGAGTAGGATTGAAAAAATTTGCAAGTTTTCCATGATGTGACTTTAGCTTTTTCAGGTTCTAAGTATCCAACTTCCAATCTTTATTTTCCTAATGTTTTAAAGTTAAGATTGCTTTTGCAAGAGGAGAAGGAAAATGGTGATACTTTTATAAAGAACATGGCTAAAAATATGCATTTGAAGTTTGACAAGTATTGGTGTGAGTTTAGCACTATTATGGGCATTGCCATTGTTTTTGATCCCGGTTACAAGTTTTATTTTATTGAATGGGCTTTCAAAAAGATATATGGTTCATCTTTTGATGTTGAGTTAGATTTGTTTAAGAAAAAAATATTTTCCTTGTTTGATGAGTATACGGCTATTAGTGCTACAAGCAAGGCTAATGAAAGCTCATCTCATTCCGGTGTTGCCAATGATAAGTCGGACACATATATGACGGTAATATTTTGCGTCTGTCTTATTTTACGAATTTTTCTTTTGTATTTTCCTAACTTCTACATTTTTGTTAGGATTTTGATGATTTCTTTAGCTGTGAATTTACTACTGGTGGTAAATCTAAGCTGCAATCTTACCTAGAGGAGCCAAAATTACCTCGCACGGGTGATTTGAATGTGTTGGAGTATTGGAAACATCTTTAAGGACGGTATCCTATTGTTTCTCAAATGGCTAGAGATATTTTGGCCATCCCAATATCTACCGTTGCTTCCGAATCTGTTTTCAGTATTGGAGGAAGAGTTATTGATGCTTATCGTAGTTTGTTGAAGGCAAATGCTGCTGAAGCCTTGTTTTGTCTTAGAGATTGGGTTTTTAGTGAAGGTAAAATCTGCATTTATAAAATTCTGTATTTACAAAAAAAACTGCATTTAAACAAATATTAAGAGTAAAATCTACATTTTTTAAAGAGTTAAAATTTTGCATTTACAAAAAAACAGCATTTAAATTTATGCATTTATGAAAACTGCATTTATAAAAAAAACTGCATTTAATATGAAAGTAATGCTAATATAATTTATTGTATTTTGTAGGTTCAATGCATCCAGATATTGAGGCGTTATGAAAACAGACTTTAACAATGAAGATTGGCGATGTGAATGAAGATGAAAGTGATGTATCAAGTGCTCCTAGTATTCAAACTCAACAATCCGGTTTAGGTTAAAGATTTGAAGTTGAATTCTCGTATTACTTGTATTTTTTATTTTAATGTTGTGGATGTTTTTAGTTGTGGAAACTTGCTATTATTTTGGATTGTAAATTTCTCTTAATACTTTGAATGTTTAATGCTTTAACTTGTGAACTTTAAGTTTTTATCTACTGATTTGGTTGTTTACTTTCCTGATGTAAAATTTAGAAAATTTTATTCTTTAAATGGGTAAAACATGTTAAACGGGTTGCACGGGTTAAACATATTTCACGAGTTAAACAGGTCGTGTCGGGTTAGAGGATTTTATACGTGTCGAGTTCAGGTCAACAATTTTTGACCCGTTTAATAAACAGGTCGTGTCCGTGTCACATATTTCCAACCTGTTTAAGTTTCAACACGACACGAACCCGACACGACACGACCCGTTTGTAACCTCTACTTCCACTAGTAAGGGGAATAGCTCAGGATGATTGTATGGCACACACCATTGTTTTAGCCTGGGAGAATTCACTCTTATTTATGATATGTGAATTTCCTACATTGACATAATTGATGATGTTTTGAGATACATGACTTGTGGTTTTATTATGATATGGATGGATTATGGCTTTTCATAAATGATTTAAAAAGAAATTTTTGGTCTATATTTTTGGGTTGTTTCAAGAATTTTCACATTTAGAAATAAGAAATTAATAAAGAACTAAATGGACCATTGTAATGTGTTTGATCGAATGTTTTGTATGAAATATATAGGTAGAAGACTTAAGGTGTGTTTGTTTTTTTCTAGAAAATTTAAGGTGGAATGTGTTTTCTATATGTATATTTTGTGCATTTTATGAAATAGTATATATTTAGAAAAAGAATTATTCATCTAAAAGGTGCATTTGAATTAAATTATATTTGAACATCCTACTTGGGCATTCATATAGGATGTGAGACATTGGGGGTCATTCATGATCTCCATGAAGGATTCAAACTTATTTAGAGTGATTAGATTTTTAGATAATCAACATTATGCCTAAGCTAGGCTTGATGGCCCTTGTTTGGAGTTTGTGTGATGGTTCACAAGAAACACAACTTGTCGTTGAACGGACATTGAATATGTATTTTATAAAGTGATTATACCATAAATATAGTCATTATAAAGTGATTCTACCATGCATGAATCCTAATCTAACTAACTTTTTCAGCTTCAGAATTTCATAGACTTCAGATTTTGATAGATGCATATGTATTATTTTTGTTGTTGATTAAATTGTCCCATTTCAAAATATCTTGGAAATTGATTAATCTTTATTAGTTAACTGTTGTTGGCTTATTTGTTTCTCTTGAACCTTTGACCTAGATTATGAGTATATACCCTTTGGCTTTGGATTATGTGTTGCTAAAAACTTTGAATTTGTATTTTTGGTCTATAGTACTCCATAATTTGGATTATTAAATTTTTGGCAACTTCAAATATATTATAACTATATTTCAGTGGTTTTGATTTTGAGTTGGGATAGTTGTCCGAAAATCTTTAAGAGTCAATATCAGGTATACATAGGGTGTTCAAAATTGGATATCCGAAATTTCGGATAGTGGATTTTTGATATCTGAATTTTCGGATACGGATTCGGATACCTAAATCGGATATCCGAAATTTGTAATTTTGAAATCGTAAGTTTAGAACTGTTAAGTACTAACTTATAAAATAATAACAACCCATGAAAAGATTAACTATGAAACAAGTTGAAAACCATAACACCATTACTATCAATGAAACAAAAACTACATTAAAACAATGATTGGCCAAATAATAGACTCCACAAGTTTTGACTCCTAAAATTTAGATTTACATGAGATATGTACAACAAATAGACACAATAGTTTATAATATTAGACATGTTCTTCAAGTTTTACAATAGGTTGATTGGTTAATCACTAAATTCCTAATTTGATTTTATATAAAAACGTATGGATGGATGATGTTCTGATGATGGTTTATCATGGATATGAACAATAAATATCAAAATACGACTCCTTTAGCTTTTTAATTTAATTAGCCACTTTGCAACTTACATTAAAGTCATTGATTAACAAAATATTGAAAAATAACTAAAATTATGAATATATGTAGTTCGGATATCCGAAATATCCGAATTTTTTTAAAATCATTATCCGAATCCGAATCCGAATAACCGGATATCCGAAAAACCGGATATCCAAAATTTTGGATAATTTCGGATCGAGCTTTCAGAATTTTCGGATCGGATATTCGGATGCGGATATTTATGAACACCACTAGGTATACTCACTAGACTATCCAAGCCTAAAACCTCTATTTTGACGTGTTTTCAGATTAGAGATTTGTAGAGAGCTGAATTGAGGATGACATGGGCATTTTGAATGCCACTTGTATGGTAGCATTTGAATAATCTTTTGTTATTGATTGTTACTACTATCCACACTAAAATCTATACTCTTTTGGTACTTTACTTTCGTACTTCAAATCTTTAAATTTTTTTGAACTAATTCGATTTAGGATTTATAAACTATTTTAAACCACTCGTGCGAGAGGTGTTTCATAAATTCATGCTATTTCGGTTATACATACATAATAATAATAAAAGGATTTTTATATATTTATTATTCTCTGAGGATGAGTCTATTGAAGAATATGATGATTATATGGAAATTGGTAAATCAAGAAGGAAGCTCGTCCACTAAGTTTTACAATGCATGCAAACTTTTATTAATACCTCCATATAAACTTAAAAGAAATCATTAACATATTTTCCTACCACTTGATTCATGAGGATGTTGTATCCTTTGTCGGTTGGATGATAACTATCCCAAAATAGGTATTTTGAAGGATCAACACATGTTGGGAGGAACCGATTGCATAAAATAGCAGCCTCTAAGTTTCCAGTGCCACAACAACCTTTATCCACAACTTCTAGTCCTGAAATATAAATTTCTAACTTTTGAGAAAGAACAGTAATTATTTAAAAAAATATGCGAAGGTAAGTAATAGAAACATTTTTTGTTCACAAAATACCATTGAAATAAAGTTATTTTATGAGTAAAATGTTCTAATTGATTACCTTATGATACTACATGTTTTAAAATAATGGTATTTTTGAAATATCAAATAGTTTGTTATCCACTTATGACATTAACCTAATATTTTTTTATTCCAAACAAAAAGGTGTTATTTATGGAAATCCAAATAATGAAAACCAAAAATAAGTAAACACCTACAACTGCCAATGCTAGCTAGTTTCATTTGTTTTATCCTAAGATATATCATCCGATACGCATCTAAGTTATGACCTTAGGCACAACAAATAAAAGACATGGGTATGAGCATTAAAATAAGAAATATAAAATACCATATTGACCAGGGTGTTGCATAATATCAAGCAAGGGGTTGTATATGTCGATGTAGACAATCCTGGATTCTAGATGAGTTCTATTGAGATACTCAACTTCTGGTTGTAACTTGTTGTTGTATAATTGTGCTGCATTGTTTTGATCTTCTGCACAAACTCTAAGGTCACCACCATTAAGTGTTCTTTGTGCTGGCAAGCACCCTAATGGAGGTGCACCAAAGACTGCAATTCTTCTAGATCCAAGGTTGTATATATCCTTCAATAGCTCAAATGTGTTAATAACAATATTACATCGGAATATTACTTTTAAATATAAAGCTATATAAGGATCAATATGGTCTTTAGTAGAGCTTGAAATGAGTTAGGTTGAGTTCGGTTGACCTTTGTAACTAAAACGGTCATATAGTTTTAATCCAACACAACATGTGTAATTAAACAAGTTGAGATTTACAAGCTGGTTTGTTGATTAGATTAACGGGTTGACTAATCTATCTTATTTTTCGAACTCACAATGTTATATAAATGAGTTTTATGTTAATTGACTCATTCAGATTTAAAAGTAAACACAAATACAACATAATTGCTTAAATAATATTCAAAATATGATTTTTATAAATGAAAAAATAGTAATAAATTTATATTTTGATGGCTTTCTAGGTTGGCATTGATTAGAAGTTTCGACTATAGACCAACTTTTTTATTTAAATAAGAAAATCAAACGACTTGACCCTTTTAATTAAACAAATACAAAATTTCAACCAAACCGTTAATTTGGGATTTGGGCTAATAAGTTTAATAGATTACGCATGGGACCTCGAAAAGACCATCTTTAGATCATAATCTTAAATCTTACTAGATGATGAAAACACATGTGCCCACTTAAGACAAACTATAATAATAATAATAATAATAATAATAATAATAATAATAATATACCTGTATGAAGTTAGAAGCCGATGATACCATCAAATCCGTGTAAGAGGATATATCATAATGCAATTTCCTTACACCGAGTGTGAAGTAAGTATTAGCAAGATCGTTGCTACTTGCAACCACTATGAACAAACTATTTGCCAATATAAATCGAGTTCTTTCTTCCCCCACAATACCTTTGAGCTTCTCAATATATCCTTTGAAATTGTTTAATTGGTCTGCCATAGACAAAACCCCCTGATACAAAATATTTTTAGATATTTCAATTGTGTCAATGAAAGCCATTGTATTTTTCCATTATTGTGATTTAGCGATTACATTTCAACTTCATCAACGATACTCATTCAAGTTCATTTTCAATAAATTTCATTGAAGCTAACTAAACTTCATAAAATTTTCAATTGTAACCACTTTAATTTCCTATAGTCACATCAAGTAAAAGTGGTCAACATATTAAAGTTATGAACTTGGATTACTTTCATTTGTGAAACCAAAATATCCACAAAATTAACAAAATTTACTTATCTTTATGTATTTTCTCCGGTTTAAGATCATTTATATAAATAAAAAAAGATAATATTTTATATAAAAGCTAAAGAAGTAAGTCTAAATGGCACATTACCACTAACTTGGGAGTTTCGGGATCATATCCTGAGCCACCGGAAGCAAAACTTAAACCACTTAGAAGCTCTTTATCATTAAGAGATAGATCATCGAATGCGGGTAAAATTTCTTTTACTCCTAGTTCTTCAGCTGAAAATTCAATGGATATATTCTAATTAAATTTATTTAATAATAAAATTTCAATTGAATGCAATATATTCAGAATAATGTGGCTTGAAGGCTTTGGTGTTTGCAAATTAAATGAATATTTTGACCTGGTATATGAGAGGAAGTAATTCATATATTTGAAGAAATGAACTAATTAAATGAATTACTTTTTTCTTTCCTTATCAAGTCATTTTTTTGGCCCAACATAGAAATGTCTATTTTCCTAGTCCCTATAAAATGGTAATCAATATGTTGAAATCTTTTTGACATCGAGTCTCTATTGGAGGTGAATTAGGAAAAAATGTATTGTCATGTCTAGCTCATAAAAAAGTAGGTTTATAATCAGACATGTTCAATATTTTGTGCTCGTCATTGTAACTTACAGCTGGTATAGGGATTGGTCTTGCTGCAGTGTGTATAAAAAGGGTGAGAGATTTGTCTATCTTACTAGCTTTTGAGTGAAAACTTTTTTGTGAGAATGAAAATAAATAGTTCAAGTTATAATTACGTATGTGGAAATACTATAATCTCTATGCTATTATGTGTATAAAAATAAACAAAAGAACTTCAAAGTTATATGTACGATCAAATAAATAATCACAAAAATTACAGTGATGATTTGTCCCTTCTTTTGATTATGATGTTTATGTTTTTTATATTTTTGAAAATGAAGATTTAATTTGAAGCAATTCGTCACAATGTATTCTTTGAAGTAAATTCATATGTATGCATACTTCCGTGTGTATGATTTATGCTAATGTTAAAAATCTTAAGAACATGAATTTCGATTTTATAAAAAAATCCTTAATATTTTGATTATATTATTTTATAAATAAATGAAAAAAAATACATACATTATAATAATGTAAAAAATGTAGAGAAAATTACTAATCCATCCTAATTCCATAATGACTTTTCTATTTTTAGCTATAATTTAACAATTAGCCCAAAATAAGTATCAAAACTCTAGACTAAAAAGATTCATCTACTGTTTCGCCTCATTCATCAACGGTTTCGTCTTTTATATTAAAAAAAAATCATTCCTCCAAAACAAAACCGTAGGCCATTTTGCGTTCTACGATTTCCTATTAAAAGTCTAAGGTATTCCAAACCGTAGACCATAAATGGTCAACTGTTTTGGTCAAAAAAACTAACGTTTTTTTTCTTTTTTGTTAGAAAAAAAATAACATTGCATTATATATGATGTTTATACAACCAACAAAGCAAAAAATATAGAAAAAAAAAACAAAAACAATTTTTTTTTCAAAAACCGTAGGTACTTAAGAAACGTATGTGTACAAGTATTTAATGCACGTGTTGTCCATTGAAGGCTTGTAAACCGTAAGTTTCTTAGTAACATATGGTTATATATATATATATATATATATATATATATATATATATATATATATATATATATATATATATATATATTCGTTTTTTCATAATAAAACATATCTACTACTTATTCTATTAAACAAGAAAAACAAATAAAAAGTTCAAGATTTGGAGATGCACATTGTTGTTTTTTAGATGTTTCATTGAGAGAGATTTCCATGCTTCAAACACACACAAACTAAAAAAATCAATTAAAAAAATATTATATATTCTGAGCCAACCGGCCCTTAATTAGAAGTCGACCCAAAAAAAGTAGCCCAAATATCCCAAACCGTAGTCAACCTCCCGTTGACCGTCATCAACTTCATGTTGATCGTAGGTTTCTTAATGACCTACGGTTTTTGTGGCTAATTTTGACTAACTATTATTTTTTTTGGCTAAACATAGAAAAATAAGTAGGAGATTTGGATTTTTTTGGAAACGGCAAATATATTAAATAAGAAAGGAAACAAAAAAATCCCGACTAGCAAGGAGCTAGCAGGGAACATATAGTTTCAGTTTACATCATTAGCGTCACCTCGTGTATTACATTGGAGTTCAATTAATTAAAAGGGCATGAGCAGGGGATTTGGATAATTTTGTATTATATCAAAAATGTATTGTAAATTTAATTCGCTAGTAACTATATATAATTTTGTTTAATAAACATTCGAATATTGATGAGTTGATGAAATAAAATCAAGTATTATGGAATGATGGTGCAATTAAATTGGTTGGAAGTTGTAAATTAAAGCTTATTTATAGGAGAAGTCGTAACTTCTACGCGTTAATGTATTTATTACATATACTTGTGATGAGGCTTTTCTCGTTCACTTTTGTTTATGAAGGCGACGTTTTAAATGAAACCCATAACCTAATTATAATAAAGTTTCAAGCACCATAAAAAAGTGAAGATGCGATAAATTTCACGAGACGTGGGTCAGTTATCCCCACAATAAAAAAAAAAAAAAAAAATACTTAGAAGTACATAATTTTAAAATTTGATCTTTAAAAAAACCCAAATATAGTATTTCTTTCTATTAAACATCTGATCAATATATTTTTTTATTTTAACAAAATCAATAAAGATTTGATATAAACTACTTTAATTTTGTTAAATCAATTATCTTAAAATATTTTAACTTACATTATTAATTATTATTTACCTTTATTATTTTGATTTAATTTTTGTTATTTTTATGATGTTTTATTTAAATATATTTAATGTTTTTTTAATTTTATTTTCGTTGTTGTCACACTTTCATTTATTTTGTCACCTGTTATTTTGTGGTTATTTTAAATTGAATTTTTTATACATGTCATAATATGGATTTTTTTCTATTTTATTAAATTTCGCATATTTTAATAATATAATAATAAATAAATATCAATTTAATTAATACAACTTTCATTTTAATTTCTAAATTTCTAAATTGAAACAAAATGATTTAATTTAATTATTGTTTTAATTAAAAAGATAATGAACAGCTTATCAAACATTTTCTTACTTTTGTTATAATTTCTAATTTTCAAAAGACAAAATTACAAAAATGGTTCCTGTGGTTTGTCAAAAGTCACAAAGTCAGTCCCTATTAATTTTTTTTGATGTAAATGGTCCTTGTGGTTTGAAAAACTTGCACGGATGGCCCTTTTTACTAACAGCGTTAGTATTCAGCCGTTAGGTAAGAGCATTTTTGTCTTTTCAGGTATAAAGGGACTGAATTCGTAACATTTGGAAAACCACAAGGGTCATTTTTGTAAATGGTCTTAAAATAATAAAAATGCTAGGAAATGATAGGAGGGAGACTCGAACCTAAGACATAAATCCCTTGTTCCAAATCAACCTAAACCTTATACCACTAAATCCCTTGTTCCAAATCAACCTAAACCTTATACCACTAAGCTGCAAACTAACTTAGTTTATTCTTCTGAAATCTTACTTATATTATGTAAAATCGTAATTACATTAACATTTATAAATAAAAAAAAACATATTATTACAAAAAAATAATAATAAAACAAAATATATTTTTAATGTACTGTAAAAAAAAAAATTTAAACCAATTTATTTTAAGTATTTGTTTTACGTAGAAAAACATTTTTTTCTCACCTAGAAAAACAATTTTTTTTACGTATTTATTTTATGGAAAATATGTTTTTTTATATATTTAAAATATACATTTTTGTATAAAATGTTATGACATTGTTATAATTTGAAAATATACTTTTAAATACATAAAAAAAATATAATAACATATTATATAAAAACGTAATCCTAAAAAATACGTAATTTTTTTGTATATATATTTATTTTATGTGAAGTATGTTTTTTGTGTATTTAAAAAATATATTTTCATATAATACGTTATTACGTTGTTAAAATCATAAAATATACTTTTATATTATCTTAACATATTTAGTTGATTTAAGACGAATATTCAAGTATTTTTTTACGTTATATTTTCAAGTTCTTAATGTTTTTATGTAAAAACAAAATATTTGTAGTGTTGCTTTAAACCAATTAAAAACCTTACCATAATGTAAAAGTATATTAAAAGATTATAAGAACATAATAATGTATTATACAAAAACGTAGTTTTTAAATACATAAAAAAATTATTTTACGTAAAATAAATACGTTCAAAAAACATATAAACTAGTTGTAAAAATTCATTTTTTCTTCAATAAGTAAAATTACAATTTGTTTTTACTAAAAATAATTATGTAAAAAAATTGTAATTTATTATGTTATTTATCTTTTTTTGCGATTTCACGTAATATAACTTATGTTTCGGAATTTTAAAACAAGTTTGAATGCAACTTAGTGGTTTAAGGCTTAGGTTGATTTGGGACTAGGAGAAGAGGTCATTGGTTCGAATCCTCTTCCATTCAATTAATTTTTTTTAGACCAATTACAAAAATGGCCCCTATGGTTTACCAAGTGTCATGAATTCAGTCCCTTTATATTTGAAAAGACGAAAATGGCCTTACGAATTCAGTCATTAACGGCTAAATATTAACGGCGTTAGTAAAAAGGGCCATCCGTGCAAGTTTTTCAAACCACAAGGACCATTTACATAAAAAAATTAATAAGGACTGACTTTGTGACTTTTGGCAAACCACATGGACCATTTTTATAATTTTGTCTTTTCAAAATGTTATTGATATTCATATTTAGTTTTTTTTAATAAACTCATATATTCCACGGCCACACAACTATTTTTTATTAAAATGCAGCCATGATAAATGCATAAATAACTCGAAAATAGAATTCAACACACCCACTGAAATTACCTTTTAATATATATATATATATATATATATATATATATATATATATATATATATATATATATATATATATATATATATATATATATATATTTAGGTGATTCTCTAAATTTAAAAACATTTTTTATATATATTTAATACATATTGGTGTGTGTAAATATATTAAATATAAAGCTTATACATAATAAAAAAAACTACAACTAAAAAAAATAAAAATATAATCTAAACAATTTATTGAATAGATAAGAAAAAAATAAAAATAAAAGTCAAATCCTTTTAATATATAACAATTGATTGGACTTTTTGAATAACCTTAGTTATAGGTTAGAGTTAACAAATTTGACTAATAATGTGTCTAACAATAACTTATTAATAACAGGTCATGAATTTTATCCCAAACGCTAACCTATAGTTACTTGCTAGTTCGTGGGTTCTTTTGGGCCTTTGCTAGTTACTTGCTAGTCTAGGTCATGAATTTTATCCCAAACGCTAACCTATAGTTACTTGCTAGTTCGTGGGTTCTTTTGGGCCCTTGCTAGTTACTTGCTAGTCAGAGGGTTCTTTTTAATACAAATTGCGGTTTCCAAAAAAACACCACAAAAAATAGCCTCAAATGATCATGTTTTTATGGAAAACAATGTAATAAAATCTTTTAAAAAAGTTTTTTTTAGCATAACCTTTGAACCCTTATTGCCGTGTTAACAAATTGTCTTGTTTTTGTTTAATCTTAAATTTGTTTTCCTATTTTAATCTCTAAACGTTATTTTTCTTCAAAAAATTATCAATAAATACAGCTTTGAATTATAAAATAAACCAATTTGTATGTAATTCCTTTGGTTTAACTATATTTTTAATATTTTAACCTATTAAAACTTTAAAAGACAAATGAATTCAACTTTAATCCCAAAAAAAATCTTTCAATTTTTATTTGCTAGAAACTCATGGTGATCACAAACTCTGGGTAATTAAATTAAAAAGAATCTAAGCCAAACAAAAAAAAATTGAAAAAATAATTCAAATATAAATTTGGTCTTAATAAATTTACGTTGTGGCAAGTAGTGCTTTTATATATTTGGATAAAATCATATTAGATAATTTAACGACTGACTTGGTTTGAATATTAGGATTTTTTTATTAATTTGTGAAGTAGTTAATTATTTGGATTATAAATTGGTTTTGATTTATAAAATAAAAAGTAAATAGTACAAACAAACCCAAAAATAATAATTTATGTATTTATTTATATTTTTTATTTGTATTATAAATGTTTATTCATTTATAAAATTGCTAAATTATTTTTTAATAGATTAGTAAATTTCATCGAATATAATAACTTAATATATATAATTTGTATTAAAAAAATTTAATCTATTAAATATTGAATTATAATATATATTCTTCTAACAGTTGTTCATAAACTTTAATTCAAAACTGAATATTTTCGTTACTTTTTATTATAGATTTGACTAATATAATAATATTCAATTTATCATTTTTTTTAAATGATTTTATTTTTGAAAACTGAATGATTATAATATGGTTAGATAATATTGGACTTAAAAACCGAAGTCTATTTGTTTCAATTGATTAGATAGGATCGGCTCAAACAGATCAATCGGACAATAACTCTTGGTGTTCGGGATGAAAAATTATATATATATATATATATATATATATATATATATATATATATATATATATATATATATATATATATATATATATATATATATATATATATATATATATATAAAAGTGATAATCAATATCCAGGATATTAGAAAAATTATGATTATAAAATATAAAATAATAGGTACTCCAAGTAACCCAAATCACTATCAGTTGAACTAGAATGTGCAACATCATATTGATGGAATTTCTACTTATGTTAACAAAAATAATGTAGAATCAAAATTTGCGACATATATCCTATTATAGCTTATACAACTCCAATATATAAAGTTTAATTCTGTATTTGTAGTTTATTATTCAAAAACTAAAAACTATTGTTGAATGCTGATAAATAAGGAGAGTTTGTATGTATTTTTGAACAACCTATAAATGCAACGACGGAAAAGTAAAAAGTTGTTTTTTTATTTTTTTCTACTTTGATTAATTATTATAAAAAGTACTTTAACGAAAAAGTAAAAAGAAAAATGCCCATCACCTATGTTAAAAGGAAAGGAAAATAATAAATTTAATACTTGAGCAGTTCAAATTTAGAACATCAAAAAATTAAATATTTTGTTGTCAAACTAGTTTATAAGCTATTTTTAGTTTATTAGTAGCTTATCAATATCATATTTTAAACTATCATAAACCCATTTATGATTTTACCAAACATTAAATTATAATAAACTAGTTTATGAACTTAATTTATTTTTATCAGATAATAACTTAAAAAAATCCTGAAAATGGATATTTTCTATTTTTTGTACATTTCTTTATTATCCATAAAAAATAATCAAAATATTTCAAAATGACTAGTTTTCATTCTTATAATACATATTAATATTGATATATGTTTTAAATAAAAAATATTTTACAATGTTAACATTTGAATAATCATAATTATTTATTTAGCTATGAATAATATAACATAACTTTTTTGTACTAAAAATGTATCCGTATTGTTATTTAATTTTAGAGAGTAAAAAACATTAGTTTTAATACGTTTTTAAATAATAATAAAAAATGTTGAAAAGAAAAACAAAATAATATGTCGTTATTCAACTATAAATTATCGATTCTCATGGGTCTTAACTTTTTTTTTTTTTTTTTTTTAAATTATCTAAACTTTGATCTCAATTGATAATGCATACGAGCTATTCTAACTAAGTCATTAAAAATATAGAAAATGAAGCTTTACCAATCATATCTGCTGGGGTCCTATTATTCGTAAATCTTCCGGTTGGTTTTCCACCGACAAAATCCTTTCCATAGGGAGAAAAATTTGCTTTAATCAAAGTGTTTAGATTATTGTTGGCTCCTTGATCCACAATCGAGTCCCCGAAGGCTATAACTGCTGGCACTACTACATTTTGTGGCAATGTCACCCTAGCTCCACCATGATCACCAAAAAAAGTAAGAGAGAAGAAGATAATGGTGAGCCATAATGAAGAGTATGTAAGTTTCATAAAAGTTACAGGCTGCATCACGTGAAAGAAAGAATGTCTCCAAATGAAATGTAAATATGGAGTGTAACAAAGTGAGAGTTGATAAGCTATATATACATAATAAAAAGTTGTTTATAATAATTTAATGTTAATAAGTAACTGCAAGTGAGGAAATGCTTTACCTTTCTCTCTTGCAACGGACACCTTTCATGTGTTTCGATCTTATATATTTATAAAATTTTAACCTTCTTAAGTAAAATAAAAATATCCTTCTAGTAAAATGATAATAACGTTAATTATGATTTATGTTAAGTTTATTTATAATTTATTTCTTGAAGTTTATCTCAATTTTAAAAAGAAAATGTTTACTGTTTTGTATTATAATATATTCACTATGATATGTAAATTTTCTTAATTTTGTGTTACTGAACGAAAAATAAGGAAAAAACACATTTTTTTAATTAAATAATTGTCTTTAGTTAAACTTCTTTTTAATAGCGTTAAATGCTAAAGTTTCTCATGCTTTATTTACTCTTTGGGACCCAACATAAAAATAAGGTGTAACTGTTTTAGGAACAACATAGAAAAACTACACGTAACAAGAATTGACGGTATTAGGCCTTTTGGTATACCAACGACAAAGAGGTTTGTGGTAGACGTGGCCACGAACAACAGCGGTGCACACTATCCCAACCCTCCGTGGTTGCTCGTTGCCGTGGAGGATCGTGGTCACCACCACATTTGACCACGGACTCTTTCTTTTTGCATTCTTTCTCCTTCTTGTCTTATTTCTCGCTTTGACCACGATCTCCTCTCGTGCACACTATCCCCGTTGTAGGGGGAAGAGTGGTGGTGGTGATGTGGAGGTGGAAGACGGTGGTGGTCTTGTAGACCATTATGGATGACCTTAGCGGCGGCGGGAGATGTCACTAAAGAGAGGGCTCGTCGCTGATAAAGGTATTAGTGGCGACATGTTGCTGCAAAAAGGTTGTCGCTAATGCCACATCGCAAATGCACTATCCGACGCTGCTAATACTATTCGTCACCACTAATACTGGTGGTTTCCGTTAATATATAGTCGTCGCTAATAGTCTCATGTCGCTGCTAAAATAATTTAAATTTTTTAGTTTATTTAACATTAAAATTATAAAAGACAATATAACATGTATAAAAACTGCTACAATTTTACATATATATTAACCCAAGTTATTAATCCATACACAACAAGTCCAAAATATATTCTTCCAAACTAAAGGAAGTGCAATTTATCCAAAATATTAAGTCAAACAAAACATTTCATAAAATCCTAAAAATATAGTTAATCGTCCTCATCACTCCCATTATTTCCTTCGTTATTATTTGGTTGTGGCAATGAGTGAAACCACTCTTTTAGTGTCGCAGAATAGGCCAGGGCCTTTAGTATCGTTTACAGCATTTCCAACTACAAAGAAAACAAAATATATTACCAACATATCATAATAGCATTGTACTTTTCAAAAAATTACCAAAATAAAAAATACCAACATATCATTATAACATTCTACTTTCAAGATATATTTAAACATACATCATACACAATATATACATTATAGCATTATACTTTTTTTCATTTTTCTATTATAGCAATGTACTTTCCAAAAAATTACCAAACTATAAAATACCAACATATCAAACTATAACCAAACTACATGATACACAATATTGCATATGCATTATAACATTGTACTTTTTAAATTTTTTTGTATTATAGCATTGTACTTTCCAAAAATTACTAAACTATAAAATATCAACATATCAAACCATAACCAACATATCATTATAGCATTCTACTTTCCATTATGGCATTGTACTATATACTAAACAAACAATTACCAACATATCATTATAGCTTCCTACGTTTTTTCGTTTTTCCATTATGGCATCATACTTTTCAACTTAAACTAACAATTACCTGTGATTGTGGTGGCCGTTGTGTCATCGGTTGTTCATCATCGTCCATTATATCACTTGGTGTTAGACCGCTCGCTGCAGAAGAAGCTTGGGTTTGTTGATTTATCTCCTGGAGTAAAGCATTTTGTATTTTCAAAAAGTGATAAATATCATAAAAATTAGATTACTAAATACCCTTGACGATATAAACACTTATATGAAAATACAAATTAACTAATTATGTATTCTTGCTCGACTACAAGACTATAAAATACTCCTTGGCGATTGGATTTAGCCTTACGAAATGTTTCGATTCGAGTGATATCCTATTTAACATTAAAAATTAGATCAATTATACTTTAAACAATCAGCTAAATATATCATAACTTACTTCTTTGAAACATGCATTGTTGTACGAGCTCGACCCCCCTTTGTTTACAACTTGTTCTTTTGCACAGACTTCTTTGTTGACGTCGAACGCCTTAAAAATTCGGGAGTTTGAAAATGTTTGACTGCCTTCGTCCAATTTTCATGTGACATACCCTTTTGGGGGTTGTCTAATGCCATTGGGATATCCGCAGGCCCCTCAATTTGCTTAAAATAAGAATAGGCTTTACTTTTCCGGCCTCCATAAACTTTTGCAAGACTCGAATTAATGCTCTGCAACAATTGAGTGCGCTTCGGGTCCAAGTTAACCTTATCCAAATCAAACTTATTCTAAAAATACAAAAAAGTTGGTTAATTAAATAACAATCACAACTAAACTTAAAATATTATCCAGGTCACCTTTAGATGCACAACTGTTGCATTCCTTAAAGCGAGGGAAACATTGTCCTAACCAGATACGCTGAAAGGGATGTTCATCCACATATACCTCCTAATTCCATGTGTAAACCAATTAGCAGGCTTCCGGGCAGGGGAATATCTGATATCCCTGTCGAAATCCAAATCCACGGGCTTACTCTTGCTTGCCCGTATCCACTTTCCTAACTTGATGTTTTTTTGGTAAGCCTTCTTTTTTTTGGAAGCTCAGCTGAAAGAATACAATTAAAAATATAAGTCACGATAACTTATAATAAATTAATAAAAATAGCTAATAAATACATCATAATAAAACTTACTATCCTGTTCGTTCTGACCGCCAGCAAAGCCTACTAGAGGTGGTGGATCCTCGCATTCATCACCTCCATGTCCAAGGCCTATAACGTCATACATCATGGAAAAGAGTATCGCCCAAGTAAACCTCATATGTAGCATGTAAAATTACAAGATGTACAATATATAAATACAATATGAATAAAAGTTAATTAGTTACCCTGCAAAATTATAAGATATACAATATAGACAAACAACATAAATAAAAGTTAGACAAACAACAAGAACAAAAGTTAGACTTCAAATAAATTTTCTATTACAAAAAATCATTTGATTTTTTCAAAATAGAATCTCCATCATATACTTCAATGTCTTCTTCATCAGTATCATAATCTGAATAGTCATCATCATAATCAGTCTCTTCCTTGGAAACATTATCGATTCTACCAGTTGGCGGAGGTACTTCAGTATTTTCCTCACCATCATAATCAACATTGTTTTGAGCTACATCAACATTGTTTTGAAAGCATTGTGAGAAGTCAATACAAAGTCTAGCTCCAAATGAAGAGTTCTTTTGAACTACGTCAACATTTTCGGCTTCCAAATTGTCAACATTTTGGACAAAGTCATTGTAAGCATTTTCGACATGAGGATTTTCGGATGGTAGATCCTAAATACTTCGATGATTAACATGATCGACAACACAACGATGGTTGTTATTTTGGTTTCGTTGATGATTAACATGTCTGCAGATGTAGAACATTTATTTGGCTTGTGAAGCATATATGAGTTGATCATCTTGGTACTCTTCTTATTCTGTGTTGATACTTATGAAATTATCATTAGGAATATGACCCGTATCGAACCACTTTCAGTTTAACATCTCTTATAAATTGACAAAGATTTTGCGGACAGGTTTCTTGAATGAGTAACTTACATGTGGTCTAGTGAACTTGTAACCCCTTTTTTTTGCAACCATTGATTATGCCGGATATTCAGATTTCTCATGTCCTTATGTGCATTTGATGTGTCTTTACTCATATCATTCATCATAGAAGTACCCAAAAGACTCTCACCCATATTTTTCTTGACGTGCATCACATCTATGTTGTGCTTCAGCTGCAGAGAAGACTAATACTCAAGCTTGAAAAATAAGCTACGTTTCAACCAATTCATCTCGAATCCTTGCCGATCCATATTTTCCTTGAGAGTCTTAGCATGTTTACTCGGTTTACGAAGTAGTAGACGACCTAGTCGCTCTTGTATGTCTTCATCAGTAAAGTGTCTCGGGTCGGTTCTTGTCTTGGGTTGCCCATTAAATTTCAAACACATGATTAATGGATCATCAACATCTAAGAACCGACGATGACCGACATAAAGAACTTTATTTATTGCATGGTACGAGGGAGTGTTTTCATTACAAGTCATGCATGCTCTTTACCCTTGTCCGCTCCAACCTGATAAACTACTACGAGCTGGAAAGTCGTTTATTGTCCATAACAACATAGCTTTAATCGTGAAGAATGTGTTTTCACTGCATCTTTAATACGTATGCCTGAGTGCGACAAAAACTTAATCTCTTCCACTAACGAGCTAAGGAAAACATCTATGTCCTTTCCAGGTGCTTTAGGGCCTGGAATCAACAAGGCTAACATGAATGATGACTCTTTAATACAAAGACATGGTGGTAGATTGTATGTGGTGAGTACGATCGACCACGTACTATGTGGATTACACATGTTACCAAATGGATTAAAGCCATCAGCTGCCAGCTCTAGGCATACGTTGCGAGGTTCACTCGAGAAGTTAGGGTAATCTACATAAAATTTTTGCTAAAACTCTCCATCAACGGGATGACGCATCACACCATCTTTTGATCTCCCAGTACAATGTTATATCATATTTTTGGAAATGCACTTGAACAATACAAACGTCGTAACACCTTTTGAGCCACCTTCTTACCCTCGGTGTTTTTATCAATCCACCGACTCTCTTTACAAATGGGACAAATTTGCAATGACTTGTGTTTCTTCCAGAAGAGAAAAAAATCGTTTTTGTACACATGTATTGACTCGTACCCCAAACATATCTTCTTCAGTTTCATTCTGGCTAGATAATGGCGGGTTAGGGTTACCCCAACTCGTCGTGTAATGGCGGGTTAGCCTGTGTGGATTATTGGACCTACAAGACGAGTTGGAGGACCCTGACTCGATGAGTAGGAGCTGGCAAATGAAACCCTAATTTCTGGGGTTCTACATCCTATTTAAAGGGTCATTAGCCTCCACCAGCCTCCCTTACCATCTCCCTTGAGCTCAGAAAATCCTAATCGCGATTTTACTCCATTTAGTGTGTTAAGAAGCCTGGAAGTTGAATTTGTGGAGAGGACTTGAAGTCTAAGGAGCTTGGAACAAGGAGAAACTTTTGGATCCGACTTCTACTTCATCTTGGCATCATCTAGAAGGTAACATGTCACACCCCAAAACCGGAACGGCGGAAACGTTCGGGAGTGGAGGATGTCATGTTTAGTATCACAAAACATGCATCATAGTAAGCAAGTAATGAACAACAATTTCATTAGAAAGAAAGTGTTTACAATGTGTGTTCACAAAACATAGAATACATAAGAAAATAACAAAACAAGACTTGAAGCTACTATGCTCCATCTTCTGAATTCCCAGTACGTGTACTTGTTTACTAGTTATCTGAGAATACAAGTTATTTTGAAAGAGTTGATCAGCAATTAAGCTGGTGAGTTCATAAGATTTTAGTAATGTATGTAAGTTGTAGAAAGTTTAGTAAGATGTTGTAAGTTGTAAGTTTTGTTTAGAAAAGTTCGTCTGTTCCTCTAGAAAATCCTATATTTCCTACTTTGATGAAAGATAAGTAAAAATGACTCTACAATCCTTTCTATGAGTACTCAATGGATACAGGTTATATAAAACCCAGAGTAAACAAACAATCGATTGGGTGTATCGGCCCTAAGCCCACAACCAAACAAGGAACATGGAATGAGGCGGATGACACACATGCCATTTGGTTGTTAGATCCTTGTTGTATATAACCCTGGTGTAAACACTTGTTACTCATGTAGTTAATTGTAATAGTTCCTTTATATTTAACGAAAAGATTCTTTAAGAAAACCCTTATTTCTTATAGTAAAATGGTGACCACATTGGTTACTTCTATAATCAATTTGTTTATACTAGTTATATATAATATAATATCGAATAGATAGTTAATTGTATGAATCTGCCCTAAGCCCACAACCAAACAAGGAACGGGAAATAAGGCGGAAAGCACACATCCAACTAGCTATTGGGTATTAATGATATATAACCATGATGTATAAACTAAGGTATTATAGAGGTAATCACTTAAGGTCCATTAAGTTTATACTGGTTTAATAAAATGGATTAAACCCTTTATTGGTAAGTTTCTAGTTTTGTATACCAAAAGTTTTGATTCGAAAAGTATGCTTTGTACTAGAAAACTGTGCATTGAGTTAGTGTCCTATGACTTGACCCATACCTGGTACCCCTTATGATGACATAATGTATATGGAACATATATATAACTAAGATCGAATGGATAATAGGTTGGGTGAATCCACTCTAAGTCCACAACCAAACAAGGAACAGGAAATGAAGCGGAAAGCACACATCCTATTACCTATCAGATCCTATTAATATATATCCCTTGATGTATACATTAAGGAATCATAAGGTTAACATTATGCTCCCTTTCTGATGGACCCGACTGTTCTGTTTGCCGTTTGAAAAGATGTAAGTTTTCCCTAGTTTATAACTATCTTGACTCAAAAATAGTTTGTATTAACTTTCAAGTGGAACTGTCACTTTATAAAAGTAATGGGAATATATAAGTACTCAGTTGTCTTATGAATTGACATCCTGGCGTACTGATTACCTTAACACATGATTGTGTTATTAAGGTCATAAAGTGAATGCTAGTTCCCATACTATACACTCTCCCTGTAAAAAGATTCTGGGAACCAAATGTGACTTCAGCAAACTAGCTGCTAGGTCGTGTAATCCAAATTGAAGTTATATGATCATGTATAACCAATTTAACTATCACCTTTTGTTTAGAACAATGAGTTAGTGATTCATTGGTATAATTAGATCCTATAGTTGTTCCATGCTATAACATCTAAGTATGTTCCTTCTGATATAGTATCTTAGTATCTTTTCTTGTTATAGTATCTTAGTATCTTTTCTTGTTATTGTATCTTAGTATCTTCTCTTGTTATAGTATCTTCATATGTTCTCGTTATAAAATGAACTGAACCCCTAAAGTATACCCCTTATAGTTTACTAGTATTCTACTTGAATTATTATTAAAAAGACTCATTTTACTACTAAGTTATGCTTGTACTTTAAAAACGGAGTTTTGTTAAACTATAAAGCAACATAACTCTAAAAGAGTTTTTGAAATGTTTTGATCACTTATAAAAGACATAAGCAATCTTTTGAAAGATGATTATAACAAACATTTACACAATTATCATTGTGTTCAACTTGTATTCCCCCCTTAAAAGCATTTAAAACAATTAAAAGATTCATTACGGGGTATGAACTCACCTGATATGGTGATTCAAGCGGATATGTGTGTAAAGATGAGAAGCTCCAAGAATGATGTCCCAAGACTTAACGAGTCCTAAATGACATATAATGGCATATACTGACATAAATATAGTGTTTGGAAGCAACCAAATGCAAGGAAACACCTCACGGGACTAGGAAACACTTTGACCAAGTGTTGGAATCACATGTGATTAATCAAAGGAAGGTGTGTGGCACTAATCTTGTGTTTATGGTCATGGGTTTACAGCCAAGGGAGTTTACGACCGTAAACTCATGGTCAAAGTTGCCAAGATGTTTGGTTTGAGGTCCTACAACATCCATTAAGGGTTCAAGGTCTAGGGCTTGCTTATTGGAAGAGTTTAAGGTCCAAACATGCATCAATATGGAGTTTACGTCCAAGGGAGATCTTGGGCCATAAACTCATGATCTTCATTGGGAAAGCATGTTTAGATGGTGTATTTCAAGGCTTCCTAGTAGATATGAAGTATGATGAAGGAATACTTACGATATGTGTTAGGTCATAATTTTGTGGTTTGAGCTAGGCATTCATCTTGTATAGGTCTTGGTAGGGTCTTGGGGTTTGTTATGTTGGTTGTAGTATGTTAGTGAGTGTGTGCGGCCATACACGTGTGTGTGGCTGCACACTCTGTGTGCGGCTGCACACTCTGTGTGCGGCCATACATGCGTGTGCGGCCATACACGTGTGTGCGGCTATACACACGTGTGCAGCTGGTGGTCCTATAAATAGAGTGTGTCTCTGTCAGTTGGAAAGAGAGGTCAGTGACGTATGTGTGTGTTTTCCCAAGGTGTACCTGACATTTATATGATATAGATGTGTGCATGCTTGGATTAATTCTTCTTCTACTCCTTCTACACTCTGTTTGATTGTTTGCCTTAATTGATCACTGAATTGGATCCTTAGTTTTGGGACTTACAATTGGTATCAGAGCCTTTTTGGTATCAATTGAAGTTATTTTTTAGAGTGCAAAATTTTATTATTTTTAAGAATTTTGATTGAAGAATTGTTGAAGTATTTTTTTTTAAGAATTTTGATCGAAGAACTGTTGAAGGTTTGTTGCTGACATTGAAGGTTTGCTGTTAAAGTGAGTGTGTGGTGGAGCGTGTCTAATTAAGTGTGTGCTGGTATTGTGTTTGTTGCTGACTGAGTGTGTGTTGTTACTGTATTTGCTAGAATTTTCTTGTTTGTTGCCAAGAGAGTGTGTGCGGTTAAAGTGACTGGCGGTTAAGGTATTATAATTGTGTGCGGTTAAAGCTGGTGCTGTTGAGTTCCGTGTACAGTTACATTGGTGTGTGCGGTTGAGTGTGCGGTTGGAGTGTGCGGTTGGAGTGTGTGGTTGAGTGTGCGATTGGAGTGTGCGGTTGAGTGTGCGGTTGGTGTGTGCGATTGGGACCTAGGCTTGTAATGACCTGGGTCCCCAAATCTAAATAATCCCGCTCATTGTGCAGGAACAGCTGTGGAGGAATCTCGTCAAACCTTGGTAGGTCGACAGCGGTTGTTCCAGGCACATTGACAGGAGACATCTCCCAACTGCACGTCATTCAGAATTTTAATGGGGGCTATGTTTCCTTCATGGGAGGAGATGGAGGGAAGATCACTCAAAAAGGAATAGTTGTAAATGGAGTGCTGAGTTTTGAGAACGTCATCTACGCTCCTGAGTTAAAGTATAGCTTGTTGAGTGTCTCACAGATCAGCTTATAGACTATGGATAATGATATACGGTTAAGCTGTGAAGACCTCGATGCAATAGTGTTTACAGAGTGTTCCATCGAGTTATACCTGACGTTTTTCTGATATAAACGTGTGCAAGCTCGATTTCTTTTCATCTTCTTATTCTATTGCTTCTTGATAATTGACAAAAGGAGTTAGTGGTGTTCTCAAAGTGACGTCTCCAACTTTTTATCAGATGGCCGACACCTTTCAACCGATATGAATACAACTTCAAGGATTCCTCCCCTTCCATTTGCTATTCCAAATTCATTGCCATTTGATGAGTGATCAGATACTGACACAAACCTCCCAGCCTCCTGTGAAAACAAGATGACTTGATCAGAGGCAGGGAGATCTTATCCAAGAACAAGTACCACCAGTCCAAAAACCCTCCAAAGCTGCTACACCAACTCAACCGACCCTAAAAGGACCAAGTAATGTTAGATCTTCGTTTGAAGTCGGGAGTTCTTCTGCTCCTGGAGGTTCTTCTCCTCCACAACCTACGCATGATGTTGCCTCTTTGAGGCTTGTCAGGTTTCTTGCTCAACAATATTCAGATCCTTTACCTCGTGGCAAATGAATATCAATAGGTGAAGCAAGTTTAGGGGGAGAAGGCCTATCTATCTCAGAGCTCAAGGAGGAGATCACTGATGAAGAAGGCCTGAGTCCATGCTAGCTCAAACCAAGGGGGGAGATTGTTAGGTCATAATTTTGTGGTTTGAGCTAGGCATTCATCTTGTATAGTTCTTAGTAGGGTCTTGGGGTTTGTTATGTTGGTTGTAGTATGTTAGTGAGTGTGTGCGGCCATACACGCGTGTGCGGCTGCACACTTTGTGTGCGGCTATACACGTGTGTGCGGCTGCACACTCTGTGTGCGGCCATACATGCGTGTGCGGCCATACACGCGTGTGCGGCTGTACACATGTGTGCGGCTGGTGGTCCTATAAATAGAGTGTGTCTGTGTCAGTTGGAAAGAGAGGTCAGTGACGTATGTGTGTGTTTTCCCAAGGTGTACCTGACATTTATATGATATAGATGTGTGCATGCTTGGATTAATTCTTCTTCTACTCCTTCTACACTCTGTTTGATTGTTTGCCTTAATTGATCACTGAATTGGATCCTTAGTTTTGGGACTTACAATATGGAGGCTTGAAATGATGATTAAGGTCCAAGAACACTAGTGTGTGTTCTTGGTGTTTCTTGAAGATCTAAGAATTGATGATTTCCATGGATGAATCATGTGGATGAAGCTAGTTAAGAAGGATTAATAACAAAATAGAGAAAGAACACTTACGACTTTTGAAGATCAAGGATGAAAATCAGGATGATACTTGAGAGAGAACTCAAGTGTTCTTGAGGTGAAAGTGAAAGAATGAAGAAAAGTTGAAGGATATGAGTCTTAAAGGGGGAGTTTACGGCCCACCTTGAGTTTATGGCCGTAAACTCAAGTGTTGTGGCTGTGAACTCTAAATGAAGAGGTTAAGGCTTGATTTGTTGAACAGTGCCTCTAGCATGTACATTCTAACACTCATTCCTTAAGTGTACTAAGCTTAAAACTCCTTAAAAAGACCTTTATCAAGGATAGAACTCATTACCAATGAGTCTGGCACTCAGTTGAGTTGACTAACACAACTTTCAAAACAAAATTTTTTTAGGTTGTCACATTATCCCCCCCCCCCCCCCCCCCGTTAGATGGAATTTCGTCCTAAAATTAGCTTTCTTATAGTACTACTAGGGTTAAGCTTCTCTGATTTGCAGAATACGCACTCGTAGACCTGGAAACTTTTCCCTATTGTTCATGATAGGATTCGTACTTGGTCCATCCATCATTACCTCGTGTATACAAGTTGTATATAATTAGGATTAGTAAGACGGTCGGATGTGCGACTCTGCCCCAGGTCCACAACCAAACAAGGAACAGGAGATAGGGCGGAAACACACATATTAGATTTGCGTAATCATAATAATATACCACTCTCGCGTATACACTGAATAGTGATAGGTAGTCTGTATTCGTCCTTAGCCTCTATGCTTAAACTTGGTCTGCTGGACGAGTGGTATTTCGTGAATGTCTGTGGACATCTGACGATAAGGCTTCAGAGGACAAAGTACTGTTCACATGAGTACTTCGGGGTTTAGAATACGAAAGATAAAACTGAGGTTTAGGTCGGACTGTCGATACGAATGACGAAGGTTTCGAACACTTGACGATCGAGGCTATAGAAACATATGAACTTAGTATGGTGAGGACCATGCCAACTCATAGCGAATGGTAGTAATGGACTCTTTACTGAACAAAGTTTTGGCCGATTTGAAAGAAACATCTGTTATATAATGATGTACCCTTAGTGTGTTCGACAATGTACTCCTAGTGTGTTCGAAAATGTACTCTTTGTAAATGTTCTAGTGCTTTCTGTTTTCCCTTTGATGTTAACACTCCTACGTATCGTACCGCTATGTGCGCATACATACCAATGAAAGTGCTTTGATAACTGGTGATGATATTTTATATCATGATCCTCCTCGGTACCACTATGATCGCCTGTCATATACAAGTTATGAATATTTAAGATGAATAAGACATTTGACTGAGTAACTCTGCCTCAAATCCACAACCAAACAAGGAGCAGTAATTAAGGCGGAATCACTCACTCTAAGTCTGCAACATTTTAGTTATGCACAACCCTGATGTATATGCTGAGCCATCATAGCTTCTCTGAACGAACCTTTTAGTTCTCTTGAATAATGTGATCCTTTCCAATAAGTGAGTAATTAAAATTACTTTTAAGTGTATTCCCCCAAGTTTTAATATTATATAAATATAAATTAATTTTTTTAAAGAAATGTCTAGATCGAAGACGTACCGCTGCTCGTTGATGACTTTGGGGTTGATTCTTCTGCGGTGATCATCAGGATTCGTCCATCCGTGCCTGAGTTCTTTGTTATCGGGTAGTCCCTCTAGTAGTGACCAGTCTTACCATAGCCATAGCAGGCTTGGTTTTCTTCAACTCTGGGGACTTGGGAGATCGGTTGAGCCGGTGCCCTGCAGAAACGGACTGTGTGTCCCTTTCTGTGGCAGTTTAGACACTGCATTTCCCGGTATACTCCGGTGTGGTGATAGTTGCACTTTCCACACTTCGGGAGGGTTCTAGCATATCGACTGGCAGATGCTGTGGCAGTAGGCGTTGTAGCGGTGTACATAGTACTCACTTGTTGCTCTTGCGGGGGTTCCTGTGTTGTTCGCTTCTTCTCCCTCTTGTTTCTCGAATTCTGATTAGAGTCCTTTCCCTTTGATGGATCTAGAACTGGGAATTCTACACCATGGCAGACTCCATGGTCAATGAGTTGCTGGGCCAGGCGTTTGGCACTATCGAATGTGGTTGGGTTAGAAGATAATACATCTCCTTGGGTCGAGGCAGTTAGACCCCAACTGTATTGTTCTATCTTCTTGCTCTCCGGGGTAACCATCCCGGTGCATAGTGCTGCCAGGTCGCTAAACCTGTCAGTGTAAGCCACTATGTCTGAGTCGACCATTGTGAGCTCCCATAATTCTTGTTCTAACTTTTGTACTTCACCCCTTGGGCAGTACTCTTCCAGCATTAACTCTTTTAGGTTTTCCCAACCTATTGAGTTAGCCACTGTTAGGGTCAATGACTTAACATGGCAGTTCCACCATGTAAGGGCTCTGTTGGAGAAGGTGTATGCAGCAAACTTCACCTTGCTCCCTTCTGGGCACGAACAGATTTCGAAGACCGAATATGTTTTCTTGAACCATCGCATCAGAGTGATGACTCCACCATTTCCATTAAAGGAATTTAGTTTGCAGCTCATGAAGTCCTTGTACGAACACTCCCATGGGTGTCCGTGAGAATTTCCGGGGTTGGCTAAGTGGGTACCGCTACTAGATCCGAAGGTACCACTTTCGCCGAAGTGAGCTAGAGTAGTTGCCACTGCGGAGGATATTGCTATGTGGAGAGCAGCTGTATTGAATTGTGGCAGGGGTAGTGGCGGTTGAGTTGGAGTTATCGGAGTAGTGCGTCTGATTAATCTACAAGGAGGCATCTTTGCTAAAAGAATACACATATGAGATGGGATAAGTCCATAGTAGTGGAGATAAGCCGAAAGCTGAAAGACAAGGTTATCCTAGTTCTGAGTGTATCTGGTCCTGACTTCTACAGGGTTCTGGAAACAATTCATAAAAGAGTCTATACCTAATAAACTTTATGAATTTGGAATGGCTATCCTCGAATGAATATCTGTTAACTGAATAACTATTACTAGCTGCATGTTAGAAAATAATCCTAACATGTAATGAGAGCAGTGTTTCCACTAACTCGTTAAGTTAACCAAGATTATTATTTATTAGTGTGACGCATAAGACGTTCTGGTTACCTCAGCTGAACTTTCTTTGAAAACTTCTCATGAAATTGCCCTTGTTCCTCCTTGACTCTTCTGTTGACCCCTGTGAGGAAGTGGTTACATCTATCTGGGTTTGTCATGCGAGAATGGGTGTGACTAAAGAATCTATGAGATTTAAGGTAACTTTATGGGGTGATCCTTATAGAGTCCTTCTATAATTGTACAATGTATACAAGTTGTATATAATTCAAGATTAAATAGGCCTTTGAATAGGTGATCCTACTCCAAAAACACAACCAAACAAGGAACAGGTAGTGAAGCGTAGATCACAAATTCTAAATCTATAAAATCTCAATTATATAAAACCTTGGGAGTATACATTGCAAGATTATAGACCTATCTGTAAGGGTCTTTTAAGTTATCACATAAGTTATTTAAATAGTGACTAAAATACTCCTATAGTATTTTTAATGTAATGTACTTAGTATGTTTCAAACTTGCTATTGCGTTATAGTATCATAGAATACTCCTACAGTATTCTAACTCTATGTACTTGATCTAGAATTCTCTTGACTGGTGTTAGGTAAGTTTTAAGACTGTTACAACACGACATCACTCCCAAACACATGTCGGTCACATCTCGAATGAATATAGTTGATCCGGCTATATTGACCCTAGCTTTGATTACATAATTGTCTACGTTTGACCATAGTGTTCAACCTTTAAATACTTATGTTCTGTTCTTCTTGTGATACTTGTTCTAGTGTATACATGTATAAGTAAATAGGTATATTTTTATAACTTATCGTTATACTCTTAAAATATATAGTTATCCAGAGCACTTAAGCCCCATTGTATTTATAGTTGTATATATTTTATCGGTTGATATACTTAGTTCACTATAAACAATGCTCTGATACCAATCTGTCAAACCCCAAAACCGGAACGGCGGAAACGTTCGGGGGTGGAGGACGTCATGTTTAGTATCACAAGATATGCATCATAGTAAGCAAGTAATGAACAACCATTTCATTAGAAAGAAAGTGTTTACAATGTGTGTGCTCACAAAACATAGAATACATAAGCAAATAACAAAACAAGACTTGAAGCTACTATGCTCCATCTTTTGAATTCCCAGTACGTGTACATGTCTACTAGTTACCTGAGAATAAAAGTTATTTTCAAGAGTAAGAGAGTTTTGAGACAAACAGAGCAGAGCTGTGTGTACGATCAGCCAGCGCCCGAATGGTGATTTCCCAAAAATACCCTTATAATAAGTGTTATGAGATATGTTATGCTATGTTATATGATGAGTTATGTTATGCATACTAGAGTACACTAGGTATTCTTATTAGGACTAGAGTGGCCTAATCTATGATGCCTTAGTCTAGGAGTTTTGCTGTTAGGGAAGCTTGAGAGTGAGTAGATAGCAACGAGGAGTTTATGAGAGATCTGCTAGAGAATGGCCTATGATTATTGAGAGTAGAGTAATTAGGATTTGGGACTCTGGGAGGAGGACTTGGGGTGAATGCTGATGTGGTGTGGACAGTAGTATTGGGCCCGTACTACTGGAGACATCGGATCAGTGCGCAGTCCAAGTAAGAATCTTGGGGGTACCAGAGGTCAAGTAGGGTTGAGTTATCGAGTATGAGTATACTCGAGTGAGTGCCTGATATTTTCTTATGTTGTATTTCAGAGACATGATGGTCAGGACACACCTTACACCAGAGAGCAGCGGTGCTAGTGATGAGGAGATTCGTAGGATCATTCATGAGGAAGTGGCTGTGGCCATCAGGGCAGAGATACCAGAGATGTTTGGGTATATCAAGACCACCCTGATTGAGACTTTTGATGAGCGATACTCTGCTCTTTCTGATGTTGCTGTTGTTGCGGCCACCGTAGCCGTCGCCGCTGCCAGGCCGCAGGGGGTGACTCGTTGCTGTACCGGGAGTTCAGAAACACGAAGCCACCAGAGTTCAATGGGATGCAGGATCCTATTGCATCGATGAGGTGGATTTCGGACATCGAGGGGTGTTTCTACACATGTTCGTGTCCAGAGCATTTGAGGGTCAGGTTCGCGCTGAACCAGCTTCGCTTGGGAGTGAAGGACTGGTGGAAGTTTGTGACGACGTACTTTTCGTCTACCGAGCTTGCTACGGTGACCTGGGAGAGGTTCATCGCTATGTTCCGTGTTGAGTATGTTCCCCCGGTGGAGAGGGAGTGTTTGGAATAGGAGTTTCTGACCCTCAAGCAGGGTACTGAGTCTGTTACAGTGATCACCAGGAGGTTCCACGAGAGGGCAATGTTCTGCCCGGAGCACATGTCTTCTGAGCAGGCACGTATGAGTTGGTATCTGAGTATTTTGAGGAGGGATATACGGGAGTTCGTGGCGAACTCCTCGTACTGGACATTTTCCGAGCTTCAGGAAAATGCTCGGAAGAGGGAGATAGAGCTGGAGACTCAGGCCATGGAGGAGGCGGAGTCTCAAGGGAGGGATCGGAGACCGACACAGTCCCAGCCGGCAGCCAAGCGGGCCAAGCCCGCCGATTCCAGATCAGGGAGCCAGAAGGGCCGCACTTGTGGCAAGTGCGGAAAGGGTCACGATGGGGTTTGCAGAGCAGGGTCTTGCTACAAGTGTGGCAAGGAGGGGCATATGGCCAAGGATTGCCCTAAGGGGTTCACAGTCTGTTTTCACTGCAACCAGACCAGACACCGGAAGGCAGAGTGTCCGCAACTGCGGGGGTCAGCGCAGGGAGCATCTCAGGGATCTACCCCTGCTACTGTCAGAGCTACAGAGAGCCGTCCGGTGAAGGCCGAGGAACCGAAGGCATGAGGGAGAGCCTTCCAGTTGACCGCGGAGGAGGTCCGCGCAGCACCCGACGTTGTGGCTGGTATGTATACTTTCATGTATTTATTTTTTAATGTTGAGATATTGTGCTTATATTATGATATGCGTAGGTACTTTTCTTGTGAATTCTGTACCTGCCTTGGTGTTATTTGACTCAGGTGCGATTTGGTCTTTTGTATCTTTAGCTTTTAGTCAGCACATCAGTATTAGTCGAGACGCGTTGAGTCGACCTCTGAGAGTTTCCATAGCTGACGAGAGGGCAGTGTATGCCACTGAGGTGATTCGAGGATGTGTACTCGAGATCTTCGGCGTTACGTTTCCTATTGATTTGGTCCCGATTGCGATGGGGGATGTCTGTGTTATCGTGGGCATGGACTAGTTGAGCAGGTTCGGAGCAGTTATTGACTGTGAGCGATAGCTGGTGACCATACGAGACCCTATTGGGGGAGTTCTTACAGTGTACGATGAGGGTACCTGTACTGGTTTAGCGTTTTGTTCGGCTGCTAGAGCGAGGCAGAGTCTACAGCAGGGCTGTAGTGGGTTTGTGGTTTACGTGATGGATACGAGAGTTGATTTAGAGAGACCGAGGTCAGTCGATGAGGTACCGATAGTGCGCGAGTTCCCGAATGTTTTTCCCAAGGAGTTGTCGGGTGTGCCTCCCGAGAGGCAGGTAGAGTTTCGCATTGATTTGATTCCGGGGGCAGCACCTATCGCCAAGGCGCCCTATCGCCTTGCGCCTCCAGAGATTCATGAGTTATCCTTGCAGCTTCAGGAGCTTCTGGGGAAGGGGTTTATTCGGCCGAGCAGCTCGCCGTGGGGAGCTCCGATCCTTTTTGTCAAGAAAAAGGATGGTTCACACCAGATGTGCATTGACTATCGGGAATTGAACAAGTTGACGGTCAAGAATCGTTACCCCTTGCCAAGGATCAGTGATTTGTTTGATCAGTTACAGGGAGCGTCTTGGTTCTCCAAGATCGATCTGAGGTCTGGATATCATCAGGTGAGAGTGCGAGATGATGATATTCAAAAGACGACATTCAGGACTCGTTATGGGCATTACGAGTTCGTGGTGATGCCTTTCGGGCTCACCAATGCACCAACAGCATTCATGGATCTCATGAACAGAGTGTGCAGGCCGATGTTGGATCGTTCGGTGATCGTGTTCATTGATCATATATTAGTATACTCGAGATCCAGAGAGCAGCATGAAGAGCATTTGAAGGAGATCCTCGGAGTTCTGAGATCGGAGAGGCTTTATGCGAAATTCTCCAAGCGTGATTTCTGGTTACGAGAGGTTCAGTTCCTTGGACACCTCGTAAAACAGAATGGGATATTGGTCGATCCGGCTAAGATTGAGGCAATTATGAGTTGGGAGGTGCCGAGATCCCCCACCGAGATCAGGAGTTTCCTAGGGTTGGCCGGCTAGTATAGGAGGTTCAACAGGGATTTCTCCAAGATTGTCGTGCCTCTCACCAGGTTGACCCGGAAGGGTGTTACTTTTACGTGGGGTCTGGAGCAGCAGACGTCGTTTAAGACTCTTCGCCAGAGATTACGCGAAGCCCCATTGTTAGCCCTTCCGGAGGGGATGGAGGATTTTATGGTGTATTGTGACGCGTCGATATCGGGATTGGGAGCGGTGCTGATGCAGAGAGGGCATGTGATCACATATGCATCGAAGCAGCTGAAGCCTCATGAGACAAGATATCCCACCCACGATCTAGAGTTGGGGGCCGTGGTGTTCGCCCTCAAGATCTGGCGTCACTATTTATATGGGGTCCGATGTACTATATACACGGACCACAAGATTTTGAAGTACTTGATGGATCAGCCCAACCTGAATATGCGCCAGAGAAGATGGTTGGATGTGGTAAAGAATTATGACTGCGAGATCCTATACCACCCGGGCAAGGCTAATGTTGTAGCCGATGCCCTGAGTCGTAGGGCGGAGAGTGTCCCGATACGAGACATTTACATGAGATTGACAGTGATGAATCCAGTGTTGGACACCATTCGAGAGGCCCAGGTTGAGGCCGGGAGACCAGAGAACCGCAAGAGAGAGCGGGTAGTCGGGCAGGTGATCGAGTTTGTCGTCGACAGTCGAGGGCTTTTGACCTTTCAGGGTCAGATTTGGGTGTCGTTTGAGGGTGGGGCATGCACCATTCTGGTGGAAGAGGCGCATAGGTTGTGGTTATCGACCCATCCTGGGCCACTAAGATGTACTCGGACCTGAAGAGAGAATATTGGTGGCCCTGTATGAAGAGGGATGTCACTTTGCTTGTAGAGAGGTGCCTAACATGTTGCAAAGTCAAGGTTGAGCATCAGCGTCTACATGGCAAGTTGCAGCCATTAGAGATTTCTGAGTGGAAGTGGAAACAGATTTCCATGGATTTTATCACCAAATTGCCGAGGACTGCGAGAGGCGTCGATGCAATTTGGGTGATCGTTGATCGGTTCACCAAGAGCACTCACTTCCTTCCAATTAGTGAGAGCTCTTCAGCTGAGAGGTTGGCGGAGTTATACGTAAGGGAGGAGGTATTGCGACATGGAGTTCCGGTCTCGATTGTTTCAGATCGAGATGTGCGTTTCACTTCCAGATTTTGGAAGAAATTCCATGAGGAGTTGGGTACGAGGCTACATTTTAGTACCACATACCACCACAGACGGACGGTCAGAGTGAGCGGATGATTCAGAGCTTGAGGATATGCTTCGGGCATGTGTTTTAGACTTCGGGGGAAGTTGGGACATGTATCTGCCTTTGGCTAAGTTTTCATATAACAGCAGCCATCAATCGAGCATTGGTATGCCTCCCTTCGAGTTATTATATGGGAGGAGGTGTCGGACCCCTATTTGTTGGGGAGAGATCGGGTAGCGTGTAATGGGAAACACAGAGATAGTGCTTCAGACGACTGAGCAGATTCAGCAGGTCAGGCAGAGATTGCTGACAGCTCAGAGTCGTTAGAAGAGCTACGCGGATAGGCGTCCCTCGGAGATCGAGTTTCAAGTTGGTGACTTCGTACTCCTGAAGGTATCTCCTTGGAAAGGAGTGATCCGATTCAGAAAGAGGGGCAAGTTAGGGCCCCGATATATTGGTCCATTCAGGGTGATCGCAAGAGTAGGCAGAGCAACATACCAGTTGGATCTACCTACAGAGTTAGGTCAGATTCATGACACCTTTCATGTATCGCAGTTGAGGAAGGGTGTGGCCGATGAGTCGGCAGTGGTACCATTAGAGGATATCCAGGTGGATGCGATCCTGAACTACGTTAAAAGACCGGTTGCAATTATGGATCAGAAGATCATGGTTCTGAGGAACAAGGAAGTGCCCCTGGTGTAGGTCCGGTGGCAACATCGGAGCGAGTCCGAGCTGACTTGGGAGCCGGAGCGAGAGATGCGTGAGTAGCATCCAGAGTTGTTTACGGAGAGACACTTCGAGGACGAAGTCTGATTCTAGTGGGAGAGAATTGTAACATCCGGATTTCCAGGTATATTATTTTATTCATTTATTTTGAGTTTGGGGAGGAACTCGGCGAGTTGATGCTTAGACTTGTCGAGTAGGACCGCGGGTTCTTATCCGGATGGGAGACCGGACTCGACGAGTCGACTCGTGGAATCGGCGAGTCCACGCTGTTAAGTGAAACCCTAATTTCTGGAGTTTGGGATCTATTTAAAGGCTCTTATCGCCTTCAGTTGCGGCTACCAGACCCCAGAGAGAAACACAAAGAGAGCTAGAACGTTTGTGAGGAAGGAGAGGCCATTTTTAATCCTTGTGTTGGTGTTCTTGCATGAACAAGGTGACCAAGGCAAGAGGGAGCTGAAGAGGATGCTATTTTGTAGATTTCAAAGCCCAGGGACTTCATATTTGAGGTATAGATTTGACCATTCTTCAGTTTTGGTGTTAACATATGGAGTTAGGGTTTTCTAGACCTTTTAGAGGCTTGATTGGATGAGCATTTGGTACCTTCTCATATTGAGGCTTTGGATTTTGATCAAAAGTGGTCCAGAGACCTTAACCCTTTGATCTTTATGATTGATATCAGGAGTCATGAGCTTAGGATGTCATATTTGAGGTTATTTCTCCAAATAGAGCCTTTGGGCCTTTGCATGAGCATCAAGATTTGAACTTTACGTAATTATCATGCTTGGGAAGGTCAGATCTATGGATTAGAGGAACAGATCTGACCTCAGGAGGTCATTTGAGTTTGAGCATGGCATGAACTTGACGAGTCCAAGAACAGACTCGACGAGTAGGATTAGGTTCCCCGAGAATCACTCAGTTGGTGACTCGCTGAGTTGGGGAAATGACTCGGTGAGTCAGAGGGGATTTAGAGGACTTGAGTTCATGACTGAACTCGCCGAGTCAAGAACCAGACTCGACGAGTTGGGACGCGTTGTCTCGCGATTCACGATTAGTGATGATTTGAAGACTGGAGGGTTGATTTAGTGAGTCAAGTGAGGACCAGGAGTGTGAAGGACACGCATGGACTCACTGAGTCACATTTGTGCACTCGATGAGTCTGGTCAAGGTTTGACTGTTGACTTTTTTTGACTCTTAGGGATTGGTCAACAATTGGACTTGTGGACTGTTTGAAGGGTAAAATGGTCTTTTAGCCTTCTTAGAGGACATGTGAGGATCTAGTCTAGCCTAGAGAGCCATTATTGATTGAGATGATTGTTTATGTGTTTAGGTAGAGGCTCGATCAGTGTTTACGTGAGCGAGATATTACCGGGACGTCCGAGGTGAGTCTTCTCACTATACTTTACCTTGAGTGGTAACTAGAGTTATATGACAGAGTATCTTGTATGCTATTTATGTGATGTGTTGCACTGCATTATTTCTATGTGATTTATGTTGTGTGTATTCCAGAGTTAGGACCGGAAGGTCCACAGAGTTAGGACCAGAGGGTCCACAGATTTAGGGCTAGAGGGCCCACAGAGTTATAGCCTCGATTGGCCAATATGTGTTATATGTGGTATTTTGGGGAACTCACTAAGAAATCATGCTTACATTGTTATGTGTTATGTGTTTCAGGTACCAGTACGATCACGGGAAGGCGCCGGCATGATTCGTACACACACGTGGATATTTATATGTTTTGAGCTTGGGATATGTTTTATGAATTGAGATGCGATACATTGAGATTTTTATAATAATTATGAACAGAAACGTGTTTTGAAAATGTGAAAAATTGTTCAATCAGTCAGTCGTCATGAATCGGAAATCGGGAAACAACAAATGGATAGAGAGAATGATTATAATCCATGTCTCAGTCCATATGATATCTAGAATGGAGGAATATATGATCCCTTATCTAATGGACAAGTCATTGACAAAGGTTAGAGTTCATTGACAAGGTCAGAGTTCGACAGCGGCTTTAAGAGCTACGATGGCTAGTTGGTTTTTGAAGTCATACTCCATAATAGTTTTAGACTTATCCATGTGGGAGACTGTTGGATTAATGTCTAAGTCCATAACTATATTTGGTATGTACTTGACCCGACCCGACGTCATCCATTTGGGTTGCACTTCACCGGTACAATTTATATGGATAGTCTTTTGAGAATAGTATATTTATGATTTATATTAATATATTATAAGTTCTAATATATTAATATGGAATCATATTATTTTAATTAGTATTGATCAAGAATTAATTTAGAATTAATTAAGTTATCAAAATGAACTAATTAAATATGGACTCTTAGATATATGTGTGTGATGGGCCATGTTCATTTAGGGTGGGCTAAGCTTTTATAGATAGTCCATGGAGTGTTTAACCCATGGATCATATGAAATGAACGGTCATTGGTTTAACCCTAGTCTCCACACTATATAAAGATGTCCTTGGTTGGTGAAATTGGCACAACTGTTGGTACACTAAGAGGGCTAGCCGATTTCACTAGAGAGAACCAAGGTATTCTTATTCTCAAAGTCTTTCAAGGTGTTTTGGTGATTTGTGATTCCACTTTAGGTTTCCACACTATTGGGACTAAGCTCTTAAGGCTTGAAGACATCAAGCTACACCAAAAGGTAGGTCATCTAACTAGTCTTTGTAGTATAGTTGCCTCATAGTATGCTAGCTAGGATTAAATCCTTGGAAAGTTCTTATTTGCATGTATAATAGAGAAAACATAGATCCAAGGTTTATAGGGTTGCATGTACACCATACGAGTGTTAGAATGCTCAAAACCCAACAGTGATGATACTTGAGACAAATATGGGTAGGTGTGGAAGCTAGTATGGGACCGTACTAATGAAAGCATGGGACCCATACGTGTAGCAAGGAAGTTACAACCCTTAGGGTTTAGTTGGGAGTTGGTTCCCCGTAATTTATGCGGGTTATTTGATATCTTCATGGTGTATTTTTTAGTATGGTGGTTACGAGACGCATTGTGACTGGATCCGGATCAGGATTAGGAGATGGTTGTTAGGAGGGACCGGCGGTGCCCGAGGTTGTTGGTCAGATGAGGTCAGACAAGCTGGACGCCACGATTCGAGAGATCCTGCATGATGATGTTGCTACACTGTTCCGGGCACAACTGAAGGAGATATTTGAGTCTATTAAGACCACCATGGTTGAGTATTTCGTCGAGCGCTATGCAGCCCTTGTAGAGACGACTGTCGTAGCAGCTACATCAGCTGTAACAGTGACAAGGGGAAGAGCTAGTTAGGCTTTTCAGTATCGGGACATCGATAATACAAAGCCCCCGACATTTGATGGGACTCAGGATCTGATCAGAGCCATGAGGTGGCTGTCTGACGTGGAGGGTTTTTTATTCACATGCTCATGTCTTACTGACCAGAAGGTCAGATGTGCCCAGAACCTGCTAAGGTACGAGGCAAAGGACTGGTGGAGGTTGATGACTGGGTCTTACACTGATGATTAGAGAGTTGTGGTTACTTGAAGCAGTTCAGGGATATGTTCTACACTCGCTACATTCCGCAGGTCGAGCGGGAGCGGTTATCTTAGGAGTTCTTGGAGTTGAAACAAGATGGTGCGACGGTGACTGAGATCACTCGTATGTTCATAGAGAGGGCGATGTTTTGCCTGGAGTTTGCTTTTGAGCAGGCTCAGATGACACGTTATCCGAGCATGCTCAAGACTGATATCCTTCAGTTTATTGCTACCCAACGATATGATACTTTGTTGGAGTTATAAGAGGCTGCTAGGCGGCCGGAGCTTGAGATTGAGTTACAACTGAGAGAGCAGAGGCAGGCCCTACGTAGTCACAACCGGCGCCAAAGCGGTCTAAGACCACTGATTCCGGGTTAGGGGGACAACAGGGCCGCACTTATGGCAAGTGCGGGAAGGGTCACTTGAGGGTGTGTAGACCGAGTAGTACATGCCGCAAATGCGGCATGGAGGGGAATTTGCGAGGGATTGTCGCCAGACGGCCCTAGTTCAGGATTTGAGGATCTGCTACCACTGCCATCAAGTTGGTCACGTGAAGACCAACTGTCTGCAGCTCGCTGCTAGGACGACACATGCTCTAGCGCCAGCTACACTGAGGATTGCTGACGGGAGTCGGGGAAGAGCAACGCCCCCGAGGGCCCAGGGACGCGCCTTCCAGCTTATAGCAGAGGAGGCCAGGGCAGCACCAGACGTGGTTGATAGTATGTTTCTATCCCTTATCTTACTCATTATATGTGTTTTATGATTATATGTTTGTACTTGTGATTAGGTACGTTCTTAGTGAACTCTTTACCTGCTTTGGTATTATTTGACTTGGGGGAGAGTCAGTCGTTTGTCTCTCAGTCATTCAGTAGGGAGTTCGATTTGCCAGTAGAAGAGCTAGAGTGTCCGTTGCGAGTCTCTATCGCCAACGAACATAGGATTTATGCTTCTCCCGTCTGTCGGGGTTGCGTGTTGGAGATCTTCGGGGTATCTTTCCTGATAGACTTGATTCCGATTCCCATGGGGAATGTGTGTGTGATCGTGGGTATGGACTGGTTTAGTCACTTTGGTGCCATGATCGGCTGTGAGGGTCAGCAAGTGCTCGTTTGAACCCCAAGTGGGGGAGAACTGATTGTCTACAGCAAGGGCACTAGATTGGGGTCAGGTTTTTGTTTAGCTGCTAGGGCTCGACAATACATTCAGCATGGGTGTGCGGGTTATTTAGCGTATGTGGTGGATACGCGGGTTAGGGATCAGATTTCAGTTTTAGAGGTTCCAGTGGTCCGGGAGTTTGCTGATGTGTTCCTGGAGGAGTGACCCGGAGTGCCTCCGGAGAGGCAGGTCGAGTTTGGGATCGATCTAGTGCCAGGTGTGGCCCCTATCACCAAGGCGTCTTACCGGTTGGCACCACCATAGATGCAGGAGCTGTCATCACAGCTACAGGAACTATTGGGCAAGCAGTTCACTCGTCTGAGTAGTTCTCCGTGGGGAGCGCTGATTCTCTTCGTTAGGAAGAAAGATGGCTCGCACTAGATGTGCATTTACTACCTAAACTTGAACAAGTTGACGGTGAAGAACCGTTATCCACTCCTGAGGATAGATGATCTTTTCGATCATTTTTGGGGAGCATCTTGGTTCTCCAAGATAGACCTGAGGTCCGGGTACCATCAAGTTAGGGTTAGGGAGGAGGACGTGGAGAAGACCGCGTTCCGGACTCGTTATGGACATTACAAGTTCGTGGTGATTCCGTTTGGGCTCACAAACACGTCGACGGTATTTATGGACCTGATTAATTGGGTCTGCAGACCAATGATCGATCACTTGGTCATTGTGTTCATAGACGATATCTTGGTGTACTCCAAGACCAGTGACCAGCATCTTCGGGAGCTATTGGGTGTTTTGAGGCGAGAACGGCTTTATGCTAACTTCTCGAAGTGCGAGTTTTGGTTACGATAGGTTCAGTTCCTTGGATACCTTGTTAAGCAGGAGGGGATTTTGGTTGATCCGGCCAAAATCGAGGCGATTATGCAGTGGGAGGTTCTGAAATCTCCCTCAGATATCAGGAGCTTCTTGGGTTTGGCGGGGTAATACTAGAGATTCATACATTATTTCTCCAAGATTACAGTATCCCTCACTCGTCTGAGTAGGAAGGGGTGGATTTTCGGTGGGGACCTGAGCAGGAAGGGTTTGGCATGCAAAGTCACTGTTTGAGTGTGTCGGATTTCCGGTGGGGCATTCGAGACACTCAAACAGTGACTTTGCAAGGCTCCAGTCTTGACTCTCTCAGAGGGAGTTGAGGATTTTGTAGTGTCTTGTGATGCATCTATCACAGGACTGGGAGCGGTCCTCATGTAGAGGGGACTGGTGATAGCCTACGCATCACGGCAGTTGAAGCCGCACAAGACAAGATACCCTACTCATGATTTGGAGTTGGGAGCGGTGGTATTCGCTCTCAAGATTTGGAGACATTATCTCTATGGGGTCTGTTGTACCATATACAAAGACCACAAGAGTTTGAGACACATCATGAATTAGCCGAACCTAAACATGAGATAACACAGGTGGCTAGATGTAGTCAAGGACTACAACTGTGAGATCCTTTATCACCTAGGTAAAATGAACGTGGTTGCAGACGCTCTTAGCCACAAGTCAGCTTGATCTTCTACTCTAGTGACATGTATGAGGATATCGGTGGATTCTCCACTTGTGAGCTTGATCAAGGAAGCTCAGGCTGAGGGTATGCGTCAGGAGAATTTGAAGCTTGAGATGATTAGGGGTGAGAACACCCGGTTTGAGTAGGATAGTCGGGGAGTATTGACCCGTTATGGTCGGGTTTGGGTTCCTATGTCTGGTGGGGTCGGACAGGTTGTTCAGGTGGAGGCTCATGGTCAGCTGCAGCCTCTGGAGATTCCGATGTGGAAATGGGAGCAAATCACAATGCATTTTATCACCAAGCTGTCGAGGACAACGAAGAGCTATGACGCTATTTGGGTCATCGTGGACTGATTGACCAAGAGTGCCCACTTTTTAGCTATATAGGAGATTTCATCGGCCGAGAAGCTGGACGACTTGTATATCTATAAGATCGTTGCTCCCCATGGGGTGCTGGTTTTCATTGTCTTAGAACGCAATGTTTGGTTCACCTCTCGTTTCTGGCAGAAGTTCCACGAGGAACTTGGCACGCAGTTGCACTTCAATACAACCTATCATCCGTAGACAGAAGGAAAGAGTGAGCGGACCATACAGACTCCCAAGGATATGCTGAGAGCCTATATTATTGACTTCGGTGGGAACTGGGACTCCTACCTACCCTTGGCAGAGTTCTCCTACAACAACAGCTTTCATTCCAGTATTGGTGCTCCATCATATGAGTTGTATAGATGGAGATGTCACATCCCAGTCTGTTAGGGTGAGATCGATCATAGGGTGATGGGACAGACAAAGGTAGTTCTGCAGACTACCGAGAGGATTTAGCAAATCATATAGTGGATGCAGACCGCTTAGAGTCGACAGAACAATTACGTTGACAGACGCCGATCTAAGCTGGAGTTCCAGGTGGGTGACATGGTACTTCTGAAGGTCTCACCCTAGAAGGGTGCGATTCGCTTCAGGAAGAGAGGAAAATTAGGTCCCCGATACATAGGGCCATTCAAGATCATTGCAAGGGTTGGCAACGTGGCGTATAGACTGGACCTCCCAGAGGAGCTTAGTCAGATTCACTACACTTTTCAGGTTTTGCAGTTGCGAAAGTGTATACTGGATGAGGAGGTGGTAATGTCGTTAGATGATATTCAGGTTGATGGGCACCTGAATTACGTGGAGAGGTCGGTGGCCGTTCTTGAAAGGAAGGTGAAGGTCCTATGGAACAAGGAAGTACCTCTGGTAAAGGTATAGCGGGAGCACATAAGGAGATCCTAGTGGACGTGGGAGCCAGAGGCAGAGATGCAGGAGCACTATCTAGATTGGTTCGCTACAGCAGACTTCGAGGACGAAGTCTAGTTCAAGTGAGGGAGAATTTTAACACCCCGACTCCCAGGTATAAGTTTTAAAGCCTTACGTACATGTTTATGGACGAAGTCGACGAGTTGGTTGCTCCAACTCGTCGTGTAGAGGCGGGTTTGTTGGATTAATGTCTAAGTCCATAACTATAATTGGTAAGACTTGACCTGACCCGACATGGTCCATTTGGGTTGCATACCATCATGCACTTGGATAGACTATAATGAGAGAAATAAGACACTTATGGTTATTAATATATTATAAGTTCTAGTATATTAATAATAAGAATAATAAGATTATTTAATTAGTATTGATCAAGAATTAATCTAGGATTAATTAAGTGATCAAAAGAAGACTAATTAAATATATGGGTTGATTGTGTAAATCATCCATACTTGTATAGTGGGCTAATGCTTCATGGATTATCTAGTTGGGCCAAAACCCATATGATGCTCCATGGATGCTCCATGGTGTATTTGTACCCATGGATCCAAGGAAATGGAAAGCCATGACAATTAGGGTTTGCCCTAATTGTAACACTATATAAAGATCTTATTCTTGACAAAATTGGCGACTAGTATTATTCTAGAGAGGGCTAGCTGATTTCATAAGTTGTAGAATTCTCTCAAGCTATTCTAAGTGTTTTGGTGATTGTGATTCCATTTGAGGTGTCACACTTGGGGCACTAGGCACTCAAGCTTCATGAAGACATTCTACACCAAAGAGGTATGTATTCTATCTTGCTATATTCATTGATTTTATATGCTATATTAGGATAATACCTTGGATGTTCTTATTTGCATGTATAATAGAGAAAACATAGATCCAAGGTATTTAGGGTTGCATGTACACTTAGGAGTGTTAGAATGCTCAAAACCCAACAGTGGTATCAGAGCCTAGGCTTGCTTTCTCTTATACTTGTAATTAAAAGTTGAAAAAAGTCGAAAACTTGCTGTCTGACGAATGGACTCGGCGAGTCCATGGGGAGGACTCGGCGAGTTCATGTGTATCTTCAACCTACTCGATGAGTAGGTTCATGCAACTCGGCGAGTAGGGTCGACAGAGTGCAGATTTTCGACTTTAGTTGCTGGAAATGGATTGGAAACATTACCCTAAACTGTTTTGGTACTTGAAAAACTTGTTTTAGCTGGTGTAATGTTTTTGCTAATTCATTTACAACAACTAGTTATCAAAATTACAAAGTTTAATGTGATTTTGATTCTTGAAAGTGTTCATATTCATGTTCTTGTTCTTATGAAGTTTAGATGATCATAGGAATTATTTGTAACCTATATGGTAGTTTAATTCTTGATCATAATGTGTTTTAATGGAGTCCATAACTTGTCCTCAAGTTATGGAAAACCAAAAGTCTCTTGGATTAAAAAAAAAACCATTAAAAGAACACAAGAGTTAGAAAAATGAAAAGTCCTCATTTTATTACTCTATTAAACTCATAAGTTACAAGAAATGAAAAGTTTTGAATAGTTTGAAAACTTGCCCTCAAGTTTTGGAATTTGTAAAGTTTTCCCTTATGAATACTTTAATTCCAAGTTAGCCCTTAGAATTTTAAAAGTTAAAATTCAACCCTTATACTTTATAATATTATAAGTTAATAATATATATATATATATATATATATATATATATATATATATATATATGTATAAGAGTAAAGTCAGTCTTACCACTAGTACGCCTCATTCACGAAGTCGGTCTATAAGGTGGGTATAAGGTTGTTGCCTATAAAATGACAACTTAATGGGTGTCCACTCTCACCCACCGCTTGCTTGACTGGTGGAGGGTCGTTAGCCGAATGGGTTTGACAGGACTAGAATTCTCCCTTCATTAAAAGTATTAATGAAAAATACTAAGTAACTAAACTCTTAATAATACCCAATCTTAGTTACTTAGGAAAAATGTGAATAAGGTGCTAATCCATGAAATTACACTTTACACTTTGTCTAAGTCGTTAGTGGAGCGTGTGTGGTTAACCGGCACACTAACTTGGACTTAACAAGGTAGGTAAAGGGTGACTTAATATTTATCATAGTATCGATGGAGCGTGTGTGGTTAACCGGCACATCGATTGAGGGGTAATTTATTAAGGGTACCAAGTGATTTGCATGGTTACTTCACACCTTGTTTTGTGATCCTCGGCATCCCAGTCACAAAACCTGAAGGGCACACTCGAGATTGAAACATGCCTTTGAAAAGTTCAATGAATCTCAAAGATCTAGGAGTTTCAAAACCAATTAAAACCTAATAATACATTTCGTTTATCTTGGTGGAAATTGGTGAATCGTCATTCACCTACCTTCAAATATTTTATAGCTTGGATTACGGCATACCTCTTCTAAGTTATAAAATAGTTTGTTGGGTCCTAGCCTTAATATTTCATATTGGGTGTCATATTAAGGACTTTAAATCAACTATCTTGAATATCTCCCAAAAGATGTCTGTAATAGACACCTATGATCTTCCCAAATCTCTTGAAACAAGGTTTCCTAAATGAAGATGATGTCCCTTGGAAATCATACTTCTTTCTCCTCCTCCAACTATTCTCCCTAACCCACAAGTTCTTGAAAAGTTTAAGGTCACTCAAGCCCTATTGGCAAGGCAAGGTCTAGGTGTGGTCACGTCTTGGAGATGTAGTCACATATTGACAAGCCGGGAGAGTTGGGTGTCAAAGTCTTGAGAAAGTTGGTGGTTCAACTACTTTCTAAGTCACATAGTGAGTTCTTTTGGAACACCTATGAAACAGACTATGACAAGACCCTTAATGATCTTATCTAAGATCAACTTCCTAAAACTTTATGGACATTGACAATGATGACATTGGATATCCAGTAAAGCATTCTCTTCCCAATGGAAAGGGATCGGCTATAGTCAACTCGGTTGACCAAATGGTAAAGAGAAAAGCTAAGTCTGTGATATTCTCGTGTACCATTATCAAAGGGTCCATATGTTTATATTGCCAAAGGAAGGGGCACTGGTTGCGTAGCTGCGAAATTTACCTAAGGAAGTTAAAGTCAATAAGTTTGACTCTACTTCAGGTAAAGTCCACTATCTAACTCTGTTAAGTTTCTATCCTGAGATTCTTGATACATAATGTGACTGGGTCACATGGTGATGTTTAAGAATCAAAGGAAAGTGAAGAAACTTAAAGAAAGAATATGCTGAATCTGATCGCATAGATGGATTTCTATCGCATAGTTTGAAAAATCGGATTCTTGAGCTACTTCTTAGGAGTTATGAGATATTGCTTAGGAATAGATAACAACAAGTTTTCATATGGATTGTAAGGATAGTTTTTCCGCAAAGTTTTAAAATAAAGGAAAATTTTTTGATTTTATTTATTTTAAAATATCCTTACAATGGCATTTGAGGAAAAATTGTTGCTTATATAATTCCATTAAGAGCAAGAGTGGAAATATGAAATTGATTCTTTCATTTGTGGTAATGTCTAAATTTACCAAATAAGGAAAGATTCTCATCACCCAAGTTTCAAGTGGACCGGAACTTGGAATCATGCAATTTGTATAGCATGATGAATGAGAACCTTCAAGCATTGGAAAATTAAGACTAATTACTTATTCACATGGATGTGTGAGTCAAGTAATGGACTAAGGGATCGAGTACATAGTCTTGTGCACTGATTTAGTCCACCACAAAAGTTTGATAAGACTATTCGTCATGATTTACTTAAGTTCAGTAAATATGATTATACTTACAAGCTTAAGTGTAACTCTGAGACATTGGAAAAGGTTTCAATGTATGGCAGAGCGAATAAGAAGAATCAAATTAGGCAGAAGGATAAAAGTTTCTCAAATCTGAAAAGATGGGAGAGTACTTTAGTATCAGTTTTGTGTTCATCTTAATGATTAAGAAACCATAGCACAATTAGTTCTCTAAGAAAAATCTTAGTGCATTCTTATGACTAAGAAGAGGAACTTGAATTGTTGAAGTGGTTAAATCAAGAAGATGAGTCATACTTGGTTCCAATACAAGTCTTAGAGTAATACTCCAAGATTGTAACTTAAGTGACATGTCTTAAAGAAGGTTTAAAACACTTGTCAAATGTAAGAGTAAAAGTTTTCTACACTTGTACATTTGAAATTGGTAAGTTGTGATGTTTTGGATAAAACAAAGATCAACTTAGGCCAAATGTGTGAATTGTTTTTCTTGATTAGAATCCACACTATCTCTTGGATATTTGACAAGGGAGTCTTATAGGTCAAGAGGACAGTGAGAGTCTTAAAGGTCTTGAAAGTCTCAAGAACTAATCAAGAAGAGAACCTGAAGTTCTTCACTAGCACACGACTTGAGGTTTATAACCTATCGTGTTGACGTATCTGTGCCCATTCCAGTTAAAGTTGGCTTTGCATATGAGTTCTTAGGGTTCTCAATCTGTTGCACAACAACTTGGAAGCAATGGCAGGCTCTTGAGCTGCTAGGTGGCAAGAGATTAGATTGAGTTCAATCCATATGAGTTTGGATTTGTCATTATCCTTGTCTAGTGACTATGGTTTTGACGATTCACATGGATAAGGACACATACACCATATAAATCTAAGTGTCATAAGGTTTCTCTCCGATTCATGAAAATGATGGTGAGGAAACACTTTCACTAAGTAGATTTTATCTAGATAGCAATTGTGATATTTGCATTCTCAAAGTTGTTAGTGGAGCGCGTGTGGTTAACCGGCACACTAATATGGACTTGTGAGAAGTGGCGAAAAGGTCTAACCATTATGATTACGGCATACCTCTTCATAATTGTTTAGACTCACAAGTGTGCTATCTAAGGGAAGGTGTATGATTTTGATAAAGTCATATCAAAACAATCTAGTATCAGAAATCTGAACTTTGGTAAGAAAGTCAATGAAGTATTGATTTCTAGAAGTCCAGCTGATTTCTGGGTACATGTCAAAGCTAGTGGGAGCATAAGTGTTATGCTAATAATCATCATGTTAGTGGGAGCATGATAATTATGATAAGCATTGCAAGATAGTAATGTTAATTATAGAAAACAAAAAGTTTCAATTCGTGAGGTTGCAGGGGTTGAAAAAGTTGTTTTGCTATAATTAAGGGAGAGGAAATTATACTTCATCTCAAATGTATATGCTTAGATCGTGAGGTTTTAATCATTTAGTCAAGGATATATATATGAATTTCATGTTGGAATGGCTCAACATAAGGAAATTCTATATATGGGTCCATTATTTGCGTTCTAAAATTCGATTATGATTACGGCATCCCTTTTCATAATCTGAATTATGAGAACTTGGCAAATTGAAATGAAAATAGTATAGCAAAAGACTGGTTTAGTCTTTATGTAAGACATCATGAATCGTGTCCCATATGCTTCGGATATAGGATCGATTACATGTGCTATATTCATCCGTTCTAAAATTTTTCAAATGCCTAGGGCATTAAGAAGGGAAAAGGTATAGAACTGGATATGACTAAAAGGATTAAACAATTGTCGAGGACAATCTAAGGTTTACCAAAGATTGGTTGCTCAAGGACAATTGGAAGTATAGTGATAATTCTGGAAGGACCATATTGACATAATCTGTAAGGAGGCAACTCTTGTTCAGAAGTGATAGTCAAAATGGAATCTGGAAATGTTTCAAAGTTAGAATTTTCAATCTGTTTAAGATTAGGAAACTTAATACAAGAAGGATGTTTCCAAGGAGTTGATCTCCTTTGGAATACTCTGTAATGATTGTTGGCAAGTCTTTCTGACTTTGTGCATAATCATTACAAGAGGATCAATGCATATAAGTTTAGAATCTGACAGATTCCAGTAAATGGCATGAATTTGGAATTCTTGCATTTGCAGTAAGGATTTGGGAGTGGGAAAAAAAAGAATCATTGAAGTTATGTTCAATGGATCTAGTTCACAAAGTAAAGATCATAGACAAACATAGTATGCATACTTAGTGTGTGGCATGACTAGTGTTTATAAAACATAGTGTACATGCTTGGAGCATGGGACAACTGTTGTTTTAAATTCAAGATTAAAGTTGATAGCTGAAACAGTATACAATGAATAATGTGTAATCATATGGTGATAAATAAAAGGTGTTTTATTTATATTCATAAGTTCTGAGACCATATTGGATTCAATTATTATTGTGTTTCACTTTGCATGTTTTGACTTCCCGAATAAACTAGGTTATTCTTCCGGAATGACTAAGTTATTCAAACCATCCACAGTCGGTCATATGTTGGAAGTAGATATGAATTAAGACTGTCATGATGGGTTGTAGATGTCTAAGGTGTTGGACAAGGCTACAACAATCATGAGTGCTCATAAGTTCTAAGTATTGGATTCAACCCGCGCTCATTGGAATCACTTCATGGATTTTATCACGAGTGATCATGAGACGATAATATCTTATATTCTTCAAACCTAGAGATATGAGTTGTTACTATGAGTTGATAGTACATTGATTGCACGAAACCGCATTTGGTAACTCGGTGCTATAAAACGTGCTTTTGTGTATGATTCAACAAGTAGTAGAACAAGCCATATGAGTCGAAGTTTATCCATTCCTTTTACCTTCGGGATAAAAGCGATATCTGTGGGCCCCTCGATGATTTGATGATGACAAATGGAAGTGCTCGGCCGAGCCAGGACTGATTTGATTTGTTCAATTAGTCAGTCGTCATAAATCGGAAATCAGGAAACAACAAATGGACAGAGAGAATGATTATAATCCATGTCTCAGTCCATATGATATCTAGAATGGAGGAATATATGATCCCTTATCTAATGGACAAGTCACTGACAAAGGTCAGAGTTCATCTACAAGGTCAGAGTTCGACAGAAGCTTTTGAGAGCTACGATTGCCAGTTGGTTCCTGAAGTCATACGCAATAATAGTTTTAGACTTATCCAAGTGGGAGACTGTTGGATTAATGTCTAAGTCCATAACTATAATTGGTAAGAATTGACCCGACCCGGCATGGTCCATTTGGGTTGCATACCATCATGCACTTGGATAGACTATAATGAGAGAAATAAGACACTTATGGTTATTAATATATTATAAGTTCTAGTATATTAATAATAAGAATAATAAGATTATTTAATTAGTATTGATCAAGAATTAATCTAGGATTAATTAAGTGATCAAAAGAAGACTAATTAAATATATGGGTTGATTGTGTAAATCATCCATACTTGTATAGTGGGCTAATGCTTCATGGATTATCTAGTTGGGCCAAAACCCATATGATGCTCCATGGATGCTCCATGGTGTATTTGTACCCATGGATCCAAGGAAATGGAAAGTCATGACAATTAGGGTTTGCCCTAATTGTAACACTATATAAAGATCTTATTCTTGACAAAATTGGCGACTAGTATTATTCTAGAGAGGGCTAGCTGATTTCATAAGTTGTAGAATTCTCTCAAGCTATTCTAAATGTTTTGGTGAGTGTGATTCCATTTGAGGTGTCACACTTGGGGCACTAGGAACTCAAGCTTCATGAAGACATTCTACACCAAATAGGTATGTATTCTATCTTGCTATATTCATTGATTTTATATGCTAGATTAGGATAATACCTTGGATGTTCTTATTTGCATGTATAATAGAGAAAACATAGATCCAAGGTATTTAGGGTTGCATGTACACTTAGGAGTGTTAGAATGCTCATAACCCAACAGGGTTAACCTACATCGATTAATGGACCTACTCAATGACTCGGAGGACCCTAAGTCGATGAGTAGGAGATGGAAAATGAAACCCTAATTTTTGGGGTTCTACACCCTATTTAAAGGGTCATTAGCCTCCAACGACCTCCTTACCATCCCCCTTGAGCTCAGAAAACCCTAATCGCGATTTAACTCCATTTTTGTGTTAAGAAGCTTGGAAGATGAATTTGTGGAGATGACTTGAAGTGTAAGGATCTTGGAACAAGGAGAAGCTTTTTGATCCGACTTCTACTTCATCTTGGCATCATCTGGAAGGTACCAAGTCGTTACCTTGACTTCTCTCTAGCTAGATCTCTCCATGCTTATGTTTAGGGCCATTTTTAGCATATATGTGAACCATTTCGGGTATTGGTCATGATCTGAAGTAGTAACTTCAGATCTTGACTCCTCTAAGTCCCTATAGCTATAAAGTTATTAGATTTAGCAAGGTTAGGCCCTTCTCTTTGGTTTAAACCTTTCCTTTAACTTGGTTTTGGCATCTAGGACCATGCATGCACGTAAAGTTTGCAACCTTACACAGAAACCATGCCCTAGGTGGTTAGATTTGCATTTTGGAGCTTTGGAGTAGCTTAAAAACGTCTGAATGAGAATGGACTGAAGGGACTCGACGAGTTGCAGGGTTAACTCGATGAGTCCAATGATGATTGGCCATTGTTGGTTTCTGCATGCACTCAGGGAGTCAGTGAGATGTCTCGAAAAGTCAGTTAGGGTTTTCCCGACTTTTGGACACACATGGACTCGACGAGTTGTCTGGAAACTCGGTGAGTCAACTAGGGTTTCATGGTTTCTCGAGTTCTGGAAGGAATCAACGAGTCAGTGAGCTGCACTCGACGAGTTGGCTCAACATTGACTGTTGACCTTGACCGTTGACTTTGACTTTGACTTTTACCAAGGTATGACCAGTTTGACTTCTGGGGGGTATTTTAGTAAACTGGGAATTTATGGAAGTGGTCCTATGATGAATATAGTTGGAGGAGTACATGGTTGTAATTTGAGAGTTTGATCTTAGCACTATAATTCTACATTTGCGAGGTGAGTTCTCCTCACTATACTAACAGGGTCTAAGGCACCAATGTCGGCCCTTTTCGGATTTGTATCCGGGTTTATTCCATGATATGTTATTGATTTACATCCTGGTAGTTAGGATGGTGATATGTTTAGTGACCTAGTTGGTTCGGTATCCTGGTATATAGGATAATGCTATGATAGTGACCGGTTTGGTCGGTATCCTGGTATATAGGATAATGCTATGTTAGTCACCGGTTAGTTTTGTATCCTGGTTATAGGATGTTGCTATGATTAGTGATCTGTTAGATCAGTTTGACTGTTATTTATGCTATCGTATGATATTTATGTGCACATGATTGTTTGATTTGGGGGTTGGGTTGAGGTGGACCTACTTTGTGCGGAAGGCCAACATACCCTGGGCGGACCAGATAGACTGCATACGCGGGAGGGCATATTAGTCAAGCCGAAGGCTCGACGAGTGGTCCAGATAGGCTGAAGGCCCTGAAAAGTGGTCCAGACATGCCAAAGGCTCGGAGAGTGGTCTAGATAGGCTGAAGACCTGCGAGGCAGTCCAGTCAGGATGATGGCTCATTATGCATGTTGTTTGTTTATATGATATGATTATGATTGTATAACATTGGTATTTTAGGGGAACTCACTAAGCTTCTGGCTTATAGTTTTTGATTTTGTTTCAGGTACTTTTAATGATCACAGGAAGGAGAAGGCATGATCGTACACCTCATTATGTTTTATGATTTGATTCCAGGATACTTTGACACTATACTATTTTCAAAATAAGTTTTGTGATAATTATTGGTTTTGAAATGTTTTAAAAAGTTTAAATTTGGCATGGTTTTTATGGATGTTAAAGTTGTCTTTTGGAAATGTTGAATGCAATAACTCATGGAGTTGATCAAATGAACCATCAGTCCATTTGTGGTTGACCTTGATATGCATCAGCTTTGTTAAAAAATATTGGAAAGAAAACATAAAACCAAGATATAACTTGGTTTCGACTTCCTCTAACAACTATTCCAAAATCATCATCGACACTGCTACCCTGTATTCGAGGTTCCTTCATCGAGGTTGGTATCATTTTCTCTCGACTCCCACATAACATCATTAATAACATCAGCCATCTTGTTACTTGGTGATATGACATCTACAATCAGAGGAATTAAAGGGTCACCGTGATATGTCCACGTTTCATATGACCGACTGAAACCATATATACGAACATGACGTCTCATTGATTTCAGATCCATGAGTAACAATTATTACATTTCTCACACGGACATTTGGTTTCACCTTTACAATCTAGGTGTAACATGGATCTTTTGACAAAAGAGTCGAGTCCTAGATGGAACTCGGTAGATTAACGATGTGTATTAGTAGTCCAACTTTTATTAATAGACATGATGCAACTGAAACATAGTTTAGTGTTTAAGGTTTACTCTACAGGAAACAAAAATCAAGTAGAGTATTCATAAGGTCGATGATTCAAAAACTATCCCCAACACGGAAACACATGAACAAGTAATCAGAAACGGATAGAGTATTCACAAAGGTAGGCTTCTAAACGCACTTTTTGAATACTTATCTCATAAGTGAACATGTATTAAATGATTGTATGTTTAAGAAAAATTCGGCACAATTTCCCTTTAGCTCCCAAGTGTGTGTGTGTGTATATATATATATATATATATATATATATATATATATATATATATATATATAGATTCGGTTGTCATTTTCTCTTTGCTCCTCAGGTATATATATATATATATATATATATATATATATATATATATACCTGAGGAGCAAATAGAAAATGACAACCGAATCTTTCTTAAAAAAACAATCATGTAATACATGTTCACATCCTAAATGAAATAAAGTATTCAAAAAGCAGTCTCAAAACGGGGAGAACCCTAAATTAATTTCTAACTCAATTTCGGGTGGGTATTTTTAGGCTCATAATGATTACAAAGAAAACACTTAAACGAATAGAATTTGGAAGAATTTTTTAGTCATTTCTAAAATAGCATTGTACTTAAATTTGTAAGTCCCCAATTCGCTTGTGTACCAATCAGGTCCGCTTGATGGTGCAGAATCCCAATCAAACGGATGATGCCAGATCAAAATTGAAGAGAAGGAGAAGAAGAATAAGAAGAACAAGTGAATCTTTGATGTATTCAATGAATAGAATGATGCTCCATACACATAGTATACACACACTAGTTCTTCTCTCTCTAAACCACCTTGAGTTTCACACACTTAAGCTTCTCATGACCGTACAATCTCTCCTAGCCTTACACACTCTTATCACTCTACTAACACTATTTATATGAGACAAACAACCGCAAATGGGTTCACGGCCATAAACATCCATACAACCGTAAACTCGATTGAAAAAATATAATTGCCTAGAAAAGTAAAGTATAAACCATATTTTTGACCCAACAATCTCCCCCTTGGTTTATAGCTTTCTTTTCTAATTGACCCAACAAACTCCCCCTAAAATTGTATCTGGCTTTTCTTGTCAATTTTTATTGGGAGCTTGGCTTCAGTGTTTATCTTCGATTTCTTCACAGCTTCAAGATGAACTTGATGAATCTTCAATAAATGACTTCATCTTGAGCAATTGGGGCTTTTATTCAAAATTTGACTTTGAACGAACGTTGAGTAAGGAGGCTTGATGTACTAATTCTTGAAAGATAGTGCTTCCAGCTTGAGAATATTCAGAGAGAATATAAGAGAGAGTGAAACTTCTGGATCACTTCAGCAGGTACAAAGATAGAAACAAATTGATTGAGAATATTCAGAGAGAATATAAGAGAGAATGTCACATAATCTTCAAGTGCAGCTTCACCTTGTTTCTGGGGTAGTTGAAAAATTGAATGTTGAAAGAATAATCTTCATTTCTTGCTCCTTCGAATGAAAATTCTTCGATGATCACGGATGAAGCCTTGGCTCAGAAAATCTCGATATAGTCTCCATGAGTCTCATCTACATCTAAATTCACTTTTCAAGACAAAGCAAAAACTAAAAGAAAACTTAGCACACAATATTTTTGGATTTTTCATATTTTCTGGAAAAATAAAAATAGAAACAAGAATATTTTTGGATTTTTAATTTTTCCGAACAAGAAATAAAACAGAAATAACACTATTTTTTGATTTTTTAAATTTTTATGATTTTTGAATTTTTATTTAGTCCCCCCCCCCCCCCCCCCCCTTAAATTTGGGCATAGAGGAAAACTATGAGCAAATTTAACAAAAACAAAAATATTTGGGATCAAAGTTGTGAGACAGTCTTAACTTTGTTTATCAGTACCTTCACCTTCATGAATAGATCTGGTCAATTGTCGTTATTGTGGTCCACTTAAACACAAAAGATATCGACAATTTTTTTTAAATATACCATTTAGGTGACGACGACCATGGGTATTATTGTCCACCTAAATTAAGCAGCGAGATCGACAGACAACCTCTAAATGGTTCAATTTTAGGTGCACTAGAATGTGTTCCCCACTTCCCGATATACCCTGCTGTGACAACCCAAAATTTTCATTTGTATAATTTCCACAGTCAAACACTTCAAATAATATTCAAAAACATCTTAGTATATTTTTGGCCGGATTTAAACCCGTTTGGTGTTTTTTTTCGTCAAACGATTTAATAAAAAGAAGTGACGTAATTAGCGACGTGTGGCAAACCGAACAACCTGACACCTTAGCTAGGTGTTTACGGCCAAAAAGGGTGTTTGGTCCGTAAACGCCCTCTTTCCCCAAGACTCAAGCATATAGCACGAGTTTACACCTTTGTCCTCATTTTCCCACTTCCCACTCAAGAACACTAGCTTTTTCCTCAAGTATCATCACCTTCTTCTTCCAAATCCGCCAAAAATATAAGTTTTTCTTCCTAGATTCTTTCCTACAACACTTAATATAGTGTTTATACTTCTTTTCATCCATGGATTTCCAATTTTTACATAGATCTTCAAAGCATCTTCAAATCACCAAGAACACCAAGAACACGTTTGTGTTTTTGGGTCCTAAAACACCTCTACAAGCTTCCTATAAGTAAGTGAACACTCCTTAACTAGTTATCTGCTTGATGTGCTTGTTAAATCCATTGAATGAACCTCAAAAACCCCAATAACATGTGTTTATGGTTTGGGGATCTCCCAAAATCGTAAACACCCCAAAGGGTGTTTTGGTGCCCCTAACTCCTTCCCTAGCATGTTTAATGGACTAGAAACTTGTAGGAATGAGCTTAGAACTACAAAACATGAAAGGAATGATGTGGCCAAGGGTTTACAGCCGTAAACTCTAGGGTTGACGACCGTAAACTCCCAAGGAGTGGTCCAAGGACCGCAAACTCCAAGGGAGTACCCTTTTGAACCCCAATCGCTTCTTAAACCCTTGATTTGATCTTAGAACCCTTCCTTGTGATGCATGAGACCTTTAAACACCCAAAACCACCATTCCCATGAGTTTACGGCCGTAAAATCATGGGGGAAATGGTCTCTCAACTGTAAACACACCATAGGGTGACCATTTGAAGTGTAAACTCCATAGTGAGGCCATACACTCCTTAGATGCGACCCTTAGCAATCCTGGCACTTGAAACAAAGTGTTTTCATGCATTAGAGTGTCTTTACTTACTTAATTAGTGATTAAATAACTAATTAGACACCATTATGTGTCACTACATGTTTCATAGGATCCGTGTGTGTGTTCAAGTGCTCACTTGACACCTAGCATCATACCCGACATTTTCATCCACTCCACTCACTGCAGGTGAGTTCATACCCCTTAATCAACCTTTTAATTGTTTTTGAATACTTTTATTGTGTGGGGGGGGGGGGGGGAATACAAGTTGAATTAAACAAGTTATAGTATCAATCACATGTGATTTATAACTTGTTACCAAAAGGATTTTCTATACTTTCAAATTACCTTGCCAACAAAGTTGTTTTAAGCGTTTATCAAACTCATATTCATGTTTAATTGTTCTAAAAATATTTTTCAATGCTTTTAAACTTATTTTATTTCCAAATCATATCTACACCAATATATTTTTATAAGTAAGGATTGAAGGGCTTGGAACTGATAGCTCACCTTATTTCCTGTTTTTGTTTGATTGTGGACTTAGGGTACTCTGTTATCAGTCCGACTGTCATTGAATTCTTAGTTATATATCATATATATTCATGTTGGATATAAAGGTCTTCACTTTAGTTCAACACCTTTGTGTATCAAAGGAATTCAACTAACATCTCTATTTTAACTATAATAGGTATAGTTGAGGACTACCACTCATTACTATTGTTACTATGATACTCACTATAGTTAGTATAGTTATGAGATTATACATACTAAATACTATAAGAAGAGGACCCTATATATACACTATATGAAGAGAATACTATACACTATACGAAGAGAATACTATACGAAGAGAACCCTATACACTATACAAAGAGAATACTATATGAAGAGAACCCTATACACTGTACGAAGAGAATACTATATACTATACAAGAGAATAAACACTCAATACATTATACTAAGAAGTACATTATACTCTAATTATGAGAAAACATACTAAAATAGAATGTGATACACTACTTCTCGATAGGACACTCCACTATGCGATCACCGTGTAACCAGAGCCTCCTGGAGGAGAGCGAACACTATGTGTATAGATCTATACGAGATGGACACTCCCATATCTCGATTGCTAGCTACAGTCTGAGCCGACTAGGCCTAGGAGTGACAAAACATCACTACACAACGTGTGACCTGGAGGGTCAACTATCAATCTATTATCACTCAGCACAGTTACATACAAGTTCACATTCAGACCTTCAGTAACACATTAAGAATTAAAGGTAAAATGGTCTCCCCGAAGTGTATATATGTATTTAATACTATCTGGAATTTGCATCTCTACTATATTCAGCCGGCAGTGACACTGTTGGGGTAACTATCTATTTTTCCCAATTTCTTTATATGAACAAAATTTAAAACTGTATTTTCACACTGATAGTTCCACTGGGAAAACTTTTACATTTTCAGAGAATCAAACTTATAAATAACCGATTCTTGGTAGAAGACTACTCTTATTGGAAAATATAGGATTTTCTAAGGATCATACTATTTTCTAAAACTTGAGAGCCGCTACTATATTAGATGATTGTAAACACTTTTATACAAGCAATGACACTAAAGACTTATGAACTCACCAGCTTTATGTTGATACTTGTTTTAAAAATAACTTGTATTCTTAGGTCCACAATAGACAGGTACAGATGCTGCTTTTGAGAAGATGGAGCATATACGAGACTCATTTTTTATTTTGATTATATTTTTGGTGTCTATCAAACTGTACAGAACACACTTGTATTACAATTACTATATTAATGCAATGGATGTTGTCGCTTGTTTTTACTATTATGCATTGTTATGATACTGTACATGACGTCCTCCACCCTAGAACGTATTCTGCCGTTCTCGGTTTTGGGGTGTGACGGATTGGTGTCAGAGGATTGTTTATAGTGAATCAAGTATATCAACCCATAAAAGATATACGAACTATAAAAACTTCGGGATTAAAACACTCTGACCAAGAATATATACTTTTAAGTAATAAAATATTTAACTAAGTATATATAAACGTTCACCCAATACACAGAGTCAATATCATACTAGAACAGAGCAAAAGTATTAAGATTGTTGAACAGCACAATTGGGCTTAGAGACATATTGTCAAATCTGGGGGGATGTAGCCTGATCAACTACATTTTCCTAGGAGTGACTAGCATGTGCCTAAGAGTGATTGTGATGTTGCAACAAGTATAAAAACTTACCAACACTACCACAAGAACATAAGAAAGAGAATACTATAGGAGTATTCTGCAATTCTATGATATACATATGTGAGAACTAAAAGGGGTTGTTATTAGTAGGGCAATCGTTGCTAAGTGGATACCCTACGGTTACATGCGATTAAGACGCTATAGACTTAGCATTTGTGATCTTTGCATTACTTCCTGTTCCTTGTTTGGTTGTGGATTTAGAGTTAGGGTCACCTATTCGAAGGTCTATTTTGCCTCGGTCGCATGTAATTAGGATGCACTATGCAAGTATTGGTCTAACTCATAACGATCATTCTATAAGTATCTTAGATTTGAACGTCTATTAACTATTCTTTCCCCATTCTCATGTAGGTAGCATGGCTGGTTTTCACCTCCCCAACGATCCGTACTATCCAAACCAAGGCAATGGGGGATGGCTCGATGAAGAGCCAGAAGATGATCACCCGATCCCTTTGGATGATCACCGTGTAGAGGGTTTTTCGGATAGCTCCGACTCCGAACTGGAAGTCAACAATCTGCCCCCAATAGCTCCGAACCCTAACCCCTGTCCAGCATTTCCAGGTCCCACTCCCATGTGGGCCATAACCTTGAACCGATGGAGCGATGAGCAAAGTCAGCCTTACCTTTCAACGGAGACCGACGCTTCTACAACATAAGCGAGGGAAGTTCAGATAACAGAGTCTTGCCCATGATGGTCCGTAGGATTGCTAGGAACGTCGAACAAAGTCATGCAGCCATCGGCAGAGTTGTGGAAATTGATGCCAACTCTAACCTTAACATTGTTCGTATCCGCCAGCTGGAAGAAGCCATGGATAGGACTAGGAGGAACAATGAGGCTCTGCAGCAACAACTAGCTGCATCCCGAGCCAAAGTTAGGGAACTCCGAGCGCATCAAAGAGCACAGGAACGACATCTTGAAGAAGTTGTATGCTAACTGGCTGATCTTAGGGTTCGCCCAAGGGATACCCGTCGCCAGTAGAAGATGTCAACTTATTTTCCTCTTTTGTTTAAGGAATATCCTTTTTCTTTTCTATGCTCGGTAGAGCACTTGTCTGTACACATTCCTAAACTTGAAAGTACTCTAACTAGACTTCTAAGCTGTCAACATTTTCCTTATGGTTTGATGTAAGACCTATCGTTAGGTCGTTTCTCCCGAACTTATTTACATCAGTAATACCAGTAGTATTGGCAATTATCTAGTCTATTGGGAAGTCTATAATCATATGTTTCCCTACTGTGTTTCTATAACTCTATCTGATGGTTGGCCTATGGCAATTTAATTCATGAAGCATTTCCATCATGATTACAATTGTTTCTCACTATGATCAGTATCTTTATAAATTTTCAGTAAAAGATGCCTCCCCGCAAGCGTCAGAGCAAGGGCATACCTGCAACCCAAACTCCACCTCCGCCACCTCCTCCTCCGCAGTTCGATCCGGTGATGTTTCAGATAGCTGTAACCGCAGCTAGGACTGCAGCTATGGCCCAAATGAATTCTGGCGATGCAAGTGGAGCCGGAATAGGCACCTACTCTAGACATGGTGAAATCCATGCACGTACGCAGGGGTGCACCTATAAGGATTTCATAAGCTGCAAACCAACATTCTTCAATGGAACCGGAGGGATCATTGCACTTTCCCAATGGATTGAAAGAACTGAAGCCGTCTTCGAGATGTGCTCGTGCCCCGAGGAAACAAAGATTATGTTCACCGCTTTCACCTTCACTGAAAGGGCCCTGGCATGGTGGAATGGCCATGTCAAGTCACTCTCCTTGGTAACAACCAATGCCATGGGCTGGGACACATTGAAAGACCTTCTGACAAGGGAGTACTGCCCTAGGGACGAAGTTCAGAAACGTGAGGAGGAACACTGGAATCTCAAGATGAAAGGGACCGACGTGGTGGCTTATACGGCCAGGTTTTGCGACTTGGTAGCGATGTGCCCTAACATGATACCCATGGAGGGAAAGAAAATTGAATGATACATCTGGGGTTTAGTACCCCCGTATCGAGGGAACGTTTTAGCATCATGCCCTACGACCTTTGACAGTGCCAAGGAGTTGGCCCAAAGGTTGATTGATCATGAAGCTCCCTCCCTTCCATCAACAACCACGACGACTGCCACTGCACCGCCCAAAACGACTGACAACAAGAGGAAGCGTTGGGACCGAAAGAAGGGCAAGTCAACTCAATCCTATTCCAAAAACCAACAGATTGTGGCTGTCCATGCTGCCACTACTCCTGTTGCCCCTGCACCAGCCAAAACATACGCAGGGAACCTTCCCCAGTGCACCAAGTGCCCTTTCCATCAGAACGGCCCCTGCCGTGAATTGCACTGCACTAACTACGACCGAAAGGGCCATACCGCCCGGTTTTGCAGATCTTAACCCAAACCCATTTCTCAGGTCCCCAGCTTGGGAGTAAGCCAGGCCTGTTATGGCTGTGGCGAGGTAGGAAATTTCAAGAAAAACTGCCCGAAAGCTGGGAATGCGGGAGGAACAGGGAGCCTACTTGCTATTGGCCGCAATAAAGCAGTCGCAGACCCCACAGTAGTCATGGGTACGTTCCTTCTCGATAACTATTATGCTTGTATCATAATCGATAGTGGAGCAGAACGAAGCTTTGTAAACCAAAACATTAAGCATTAATTAAACAATCCTCACAACCATTGAAAGAAACCTTCATTGTAGAAATGACTAACGGAAAGACAGAGAGTTCTAACGAGATCTACATGAGTTGTACCGAATCGACCTCATACCTGTATCGATCAAGAGTTTCGATGTCATCATAGGCATGGACTGGTTAATTCTCCATTGTTCCGATATCCTGTGTTTCGACAAAGCCATCCGCCTAAACCTACCGAATAACGAAACCTTGCTGATCTACGGAGAAAAACCCAATACGAGCCTTCGTATCATCTAAAGTATCCAGGCCCAGAAGTACTTGCGTAAGGAATATCGTGCATTCCTTGCACACATCGTCAATACGAGCCAGAAAACAAAAGACCTAAAAGACTTCCCCGTAGTACGCAACTTCCCCGACGTCTTTCCAAAAGAGCTACCAGATTTACCTCCCCAACGCCAGGTCGAGTTCAGGATCGACTTAATTCCAAGAGCTACCCCCGTAGCCAAATCGCCTTGTCGTCTAGCGCCTGCTGAGATGCAAGAATTGTCCGGTCAACTTAACGAGCTACTCTGCAAGGGCTTCATAAGACGAAGTGTCTCACCCTGGGGAGCACCGGTCTTGTTTTTAAAGAAGGACGGATCGTTTCATATGTGCATCGATTACAAAGAACTCAACAAGCTGACGGTCAAAAATCGCTACCCTCTTCCTCATATAGACGACCTATTCGACCAACTGCAAGGGGCGAGTTACTTTTCCAAGATTGATCTTAGGTCCGGGTATCACCAGTTACGAGTGCTTGAGGAGGATGTCCCGAAAACAGCCTTCCGAACTCGTTACAGACACTACGAGTTCGTAGTGATGCCGTTCGGACTGACCAACGCGCCCGCGGTATTCATGGATTTAATGAATAGGGTGTGCCGTCCTTACGTGTATTAGTTCGTCATCGTCTTCATTGATGACATACTTGTCTACTCTCGAAGTAAGGAGGAGCGTAGCGACCATCTATGACGAGTCCTAGAAACCCTACGATCGGAGAGGCTATACACGAAGTTCTCTAAGTGCGAATTTTGTATCCGAAGAGTCGAATTCTTAGGGCAAGTGGTTAGCGAAGAAGGTATCCACGTGGACCCATCCAAGATTAAAGCTATTTAGAACTAGTCAGCACCGAAGACGCCTACAGAAATTCGTCAATTTCTAGGCCTCGCAGGCTATTACGCATGTTCATACAGAACGTACTTCTCTCAAATCGCGAAACCCCTTACAACATTGACCCAAAAAGGCAGGGCCTCTGACTGGGGAGAGAAACAAGAGAAAGCATTTCAAACCCTGAAATGAGCCTTATGCACCGCACCGATAGTATCCCTCCCCGAAGGGACAGAAAATTTTGTGGTATACTGCGATGCGTCCAATCAGGGGCTCGGTTGTGTTATGATGCAACGAGGTAAGGTCATCGCCTATGCCTCAAGGCAACTGAAGACACACGAGGTCAACTACACCACACATGACCTCGAATTAGGGGCGGTGGTGTTCGCCCTAAAGATCTGGAGACACTACCTGTACGGTATGAAGAGCACGATATACACTGACCATAAAAGCCTCCAACACATACTTAACCAGAAGGAGCTCAATATGAGACAACGACGGTGGGTCGAGCTACTCAACGATTACAACTGCGAGATTCATTATCACAAGGGAAAATCCAATGTAGTAGCAGACGCCGTCGAAGGGTCAAGTCCTTTACAATCACTATCTATTCGCATCTATCCGCACAGATTAAGGAGGCTCAGCTCGAAGCCTTGAAACCTGAAAATGTGGCGGGAGAATCCCTGCGAGGAATGGATAAGAATTTGGAAGTCAAGGGTGACGGAGCCTTATACCTCATGGACCGAATCTGGACACCGCGACATGGTGGCTTCAGAGACTTGGTCATGAAGGAAGCACACAACACTCGATATTCCGTCCACCTAGGTTCAGATAAGATGTATCTGGATCTCAAGAAATCATACTGGTGGCCTAACATGAAAGCAGATATTGCTACCTTCGTGGGTAAATGCCTTACTTATGCCAAGGCCAAGGTCGAATGCCATAAGCCATCACGTCTACTACAGCAACCGGAGATACCTGAATGGAAGTGGGAGCGGATAACTATGGATTTCATAACCAAGCTACCCAAGACGACAGGTGGGCTTGATACCATATGGGTCATCGTCGACAGATTGACCAAGTCCGCACACTTCCTGCCCATCAAAGAAACAGACAAGATAGAGAAACTCATAAGAACGTACATTAAGGAGATCGTACGACTGCATGGTGTTCCTATATCTATTATCTCCGATAGAGATAGCAGATTCACTTCGAGATTCTGGCAATCACTGCAAAGCTCCTTAGGAACGAGGTTGCACATGAGTACAGCTTACCATCCACAGACCAACGGACAAAGTGAGAGAACTATCCAAACTTTGGAAGATATGCTGCGAGCCTATGTGATCGACTTTGGTAAGGCATGGGATACCCACTTACCCCTTGTCGAGTTTTCCTACAACAACAGTTATCACACGAGCATCAAGGCAGCTCCATTCGAAGCCTTCTACGGCCGAAAGTGCAGATCCCCTCTGTGCTGGGATGAGGTGGGTGACACTCAGTTAGCTAAAGGACACGTTCCTGACAGCTCTCTCACGGGTCTGGAGATCATTCGAGAAACAACCGAGAAGATCGTATAGATTTGTGAACGATTAAAAGCCGCTAGAGATCGACAGAAAAGCTACGCAGACAAACGAAGAAAACCCTTGGAGTTCCAGGTGGGAGACCGAGTCCTTTTGAAAGTCTCACCCTGGAAGGGAACGATATGCTTTGGAAAGTATGGAAAGCTGAATCCAAGATACATAGGGCCTTTCGAGATTCTCGCTAGAATCGGCCTCGTAGCTTACAAACTTAACCTACCCCACAAACTCAGTAATATACATCCTACCTTCCACGTCTCGAACTTGAAAAAGTGCCTATCCGACGAGACTCTCGTAATCCCACTAGACGAGATCGAGATCAACGAGATCCTCAACTTCGTGGAAGAGCCTGTGGAAATTATGGATCGGGAGGTCAAACGAACGAAGCAAAGCCGCATCCCGATTGTGAAGGTTCGTTTGAACGCCAAGCGAGGACCAGAGTACACTTGGGAGCGCGAGGATCAAATGAAACTCAAACATCCTCACCTCTTTGCTTAGTTACTCGAATTCTAAATTTTGGGACGAAATTCCCTATAACGGGGGGGATGATATGACAACCCGAAATTTTCATTTGTATAATTTCCACAGTCAAACAGTTCAAATAATATTCAAAAACATCTCAGTATATTTTTGGCCGGATTTAAACCCGTTTGGTGTTTTTTTTTCGTCAAACGATTTAATAAAAAGAAGTGACGTAATTAGTGACGTGTGGCAAACCGAACAACCCGACACCTTAGCTAGGTGTTCACGGCCAAACAAGGGTGTTTGGGCCGTAAACACCCTCTTTCCCCAAGACTCATGCATATAGCATGAGTTTACACCTTTGTCCTCATTTTCCCACTTCCCACTCAAGAACACTAGGTTTTTCTCTCAAGTATCATCACCTTCTTATTCCAAATCCGCCAAAAATGTAAGTTTTTCTTCTTAGTTCCTTTCCTACAACACTTAATCTAGTTTTTATACTTTTTTCATCCATGGATTTCCGATTTTTACATAGATCTTTAAAGCATCTTCAAATCACCAAGAACACCAAGAACACGTTTGTGTTTTTGGGTCCTAAAACACCTCTACAAGCTTCCTATAAGTAAGTGAACACTCCTTAACTAGTTATCTGCTTGGTGTGCTTGTTAAATCCATTGAATGAACCTCAAAAACCCCAATAACATGTGTTTACGGTTTGGGGATCTCCCAAAATCGTAAACACCCCAAAGGGTGTTTTGGTGCCCCTAACTCCTTCCCTAGCATGTTTAATGGACTAGAAACTTGTAGGAATGAGCTTAGAACTACAAAACACTAAAGGAATGATGTGGCCAAGGGTTTACAGCCGTAAACTCTAGGGTTGACGACCGTAAACTCCCAAGGAATGGTCCAAGGACCGCAAACTCCAAGGGAGTACCCTTTTGAACCCTAATCGCTTCTTAAACCCTTGATTTGATCTTAGAACCCTTCCTTGTGATGCATGAGACCTTTAAACACCCAAACCCATCATTCCCATGAGTTTATGGCCATAAAATCATGGGGGAAATGGTCTCTCAACTGTAAACACACCATAGGGTGACCATTTGAAGTGTAAACTCCATAGTGAGGCCATACACTCCTTAGATGCGACCCTTAGCAATCCTGGCACTTGAAACAAAGTGTTTTCATGCATTAGAGTGTCTTTACTTACTTAATTAGTGATTAAATAACTAATTAGACACCATTATGTGTCATTACATGTTTCATAGGATCCGTTTGTGTGTTCAAGTCCTCACTTGACACTTGGCATCATACCCGACATTTTCATCCACTCCACTCTCTGCAGGTGAGTTCACACCCCATAATCAACCTTTTAATTGTTTTTGAAATCTTTTATGGGGGGAATACAAGTTGAATTAAACAAGTTATAGTATCAATCACATGTGATTTATAACTTGTTACCAAAGGATTCTCTATACTTTCAAATTACCTCGCCAACAAAGTTGTTTTAAACGTTTGTCAAACTCATATTCATGTTTAATTGTTCTAAAACAAATTTTCAATGCTTTTAAACTTATTTTATTTCCAAATCATATCTACACCAATATATTTATATAAGTAAGGATTGAAGGACTTAGAATTGATAGCTCACCTTATTTCTTGTTCTTTTTTGATTGTGGACTTAGGGTACTCTGTTATCTGTCCGACTGTCGTTGAATTCTTAGTTATATATCGTATATATTCATGTTGGATATAAAGGTCTTCACGTCAGTTCAACACCTTTGTGTATCAAAGGCATTCAACTAACATCTCTATTTTAACTATAATAGGTATAGTTAAGGATTACCACTCATTACTATTGTTACTATGATACTCGCTATAGTTAGTACAGTTATGAGATTATACATACTAAATACTATACGAAGAGGACCCTATATATACACTATATGAAGAGAATACTATACACTATACAAAGAGAATACTATACGAAGAGAACCCTATACACTATACGAAGAGAATACTATACGAAGAGAACCCTATACACTGTACGAAAAGAATACTATATACTATACAAGAGAACAAACATTCAATACATTATACTAAGAAGTACATTATACTCTAATTATGAGACAACATACTAAAATTGAATGTGATACATTACTTCTTGATACGACACTCCACTATGGGATCACCGTGTAACCAGAGCCTCCTGGAGGAGAGCGAACACTATGTGTATAGACCTATACGGGATGGACACTCCCACATCCCGACTGCTAGCTACAGTCCGAGCCGACTAGGCCCAGGGGTGACAGAACATCACTACACTACGTGTGACCTGGAGGGTCAATTGTCACTCTATTATCACTCAGCACGGTTACATACAAGTTCACATTCAGAACTTAAGTAACACATTAAGAATTAAAGGTAAAACAGACTTCCCGAAGTGTTTATAGATATTTAATACTATCTGGAGTTTGCATCTCTACTATATTCAGCCGGCAGTGACATTGCTGGGGTAAAACTCTATTTTTCCCAATTTCTTTGTATGAACGAAATTTAAAACTATATTTTCACACTAATAGTTCCATTGGGAAAACTTTTACATTTTCAGAGAATCAAACTTATAAATAACCGAGTCTCGGTAGAAGACTACTCTTACTGGAAAATATAGGATTTTCTAAGGATCATACTATTTTCAAAAACTTGAGAACTGCTATTATATTACATGATTGTAAACACTTTTATACAAGCAATGACAATAAAGACTTATGAACTCACCAGCTTTATGCTGATACTCGTTTTCAAAATAACTTGTATTCTCAGGTCCTCAGTAGACAGGTACAAATGCAACTTTTCAGAAGATGGAGCATATACAAGACTCATCTTTTATTTTGATTATATTTTTGGTGTCTATCAAACTGTACAGAACACGCTTAGATTACAATTACTATATTAATGCAATGGATGTTGTCGCTTGTTTTTACTATTATGCATTGTTATGATACTGTACATGACGTCCTCCACCCTAGAACGTATTCCGCCGTTCTTGATTTTGGGGTGTGACACCTGGTTATTAAGAACTTCCTAAGGACTCCTTACTTTTGGTGAGTAAACAATTATTAAGGAGGAAGTCAGATTTTGAGATAGATGCATATATTGTTGTCCCAGGTCGGATCTCAAATCACGCAGAGGGGACAACATATGACTAACAGAGATAGAGGGATTGAGAGGTAATAGGGTGCATATGTTGTGTCCCAGGTCGGATCTTCCGATCATGCAGATGGGACAACATATGGCTAACAGATAGAGAGAATTTCATAGATAAGGAGATGCATAGAAATAGAGTTGCATATGTTGCATTCCAAGTCGGATCTCTTCTAATCACACAGAGGAAGCAACATATGACTATCTGATAGAAAGCAAGAAAATAATTTCCACAGACCTACTTTATCAAAACCGCCCAGTCGCCGTATCAGAACCGTAATTAAGGACATAAGTTCGTACATCAAGGAAAAGTTGAACCACTGTTCTAGATGCGTATTAATTTAGTGTATCCCGGGGGTTCCCTTGTTTATCTGACTACTCAATCTACCCGACTGTTGTATGGTCAGTCCAAACAATCCTATCTAAATCTACACTGTTAAATCCTTCGTACCTACCAGCACATTGAACACAGAGTCTAGACAATTCAGATTCAGTCCGTTACACATGTTTTAGACTGCCTGCTATCACGCCTGTTATCACTTTATCTTGATATCATTTCCCAAAAAATACCTACTAAAGAAAAACTATAAGAAAGAAAATAATTGTCTTCAAAACAAATCAGTGTAAGATAAACTCAGAGTATCTAGAAGAAAAATCAAATTGTAAGTCACCGATTGAATTTGCATCCAGAAGGTCTAAGAACAGCACGCATAATCATAGCACAGATCCGAAAATTCTTCATGTCATTAAGTGTTAATCCCATGTGTCATCCCTTTCTTTCTTCCTTTCCCACAAAGGACACATACTCTAAAAAAAATTGAGTGTTGCACAGTTGAGAGATGTCCTCTATCATGTGCCTGGAGCAGCCACTATCAACAAACCGAAGTCTGATGATATGCCTCCATAGTTGCCCCCACACAGATCAGGATCAACTGGTCTTTGGAACCCAGTCCATTTTGAAACTGGGTCGACCTTTGTCATCTTTGCAAGGTAGTCTCTCTCATGATATGTCTTGCTTATCTTAAAAAGAAGATGTAGAAATATTAGAATCATTATAAGATTTGGCTGAGTGAACCTTTGGTACCCATCTGTAGTTGGTTTTAACCCATTCCTTGTTTGATCCGATGGGTGTCTCGACACTTGATTTTGAACTTGTAGTCGGCTGCCGAGATGACTTTGACCTAACCAGTCTTGGCTTCATAGGAGCATCTCTTGAACTTGACTTCTGGGCCAGCATTCGCTTCTTGTTCTTGGAAGTTGGATTATTAGCCTTGTGGGTTTGATTCTTAACCTTCTGCATGTTTTAGTCACCATTGTGCGGTTGTGACCTCGAATGATTTCTTTTGGAGAATCTCCCTCTTGGCGCATTTTGCAAGCCTTGTGCGTAGTAGTGAACGTATGTGCAATTAGGACAATTTCTGGCAAAGTGTCCAGGTGTTCCAAAGTGAAAAAATCTCTTTTTCTTCACAGGGAAGTTGTTCTTGCTGCCCCTAGTGGCGTGCCCTTGCCTTGTTTCTGGTTTTTCCCACATGCACACTTGCAACAGGCACTATGTTTAGTTTGAATTGGCGGCCTGTATTTTCCAACATCTGGTTTATAAGTAACTGAGTTAGAAGCAAGATATTCAGAGTTCAAGGAGTCATTGGTTTGACAGTTAACAGAATTTGCAGAACTATAATTAGTTCTGTTCTCATTGTCCTCATCATCCACTGCGTTACGTGCACATGAAGTAGAAGCATCGGAAACATTCACATCAACATTCTTAGTTGGCCCAAATTGTTCAATATTAACTGAAGCTGGTTTAGGGAGTGGGCCAGACTGAGTATGAATTTCTTCCTCGTTGGTCTCAAGGGGCGGGTTATAGTTGTCGTTAAAGGGAGGTGGAACAATGTGGTACCCTAACCCCTTAGATTGATTATCTTTGAATGTTAATTGTTTTTCAATCATCGTTATGACCTTTTCACTTGACACATCAAATTTTTTAAAGTTAAATTCAGCATCTTTATATTTGACCTTTAATGCATCAAGTTCAGCATTCACAGCATCAAAATCTTTCTTAATATATCTATAATGAGCACACTTGTCACTGTACTCTGCCTGTAATTTCCGATAATCATTTGTCTTAGCCTATAATTGATCTTTCAATGGTTTCTGGCCTTTCCTAAGTTGATATCCTTCGTATTTTACTTCTTCGTTCTCTCTACGTAGTAATTCGTAATGCCCACATAAATTCTCCAAGGATATTTCATTGACTTTGATTTTTGAAGAACTCAGTGTTTACAAAAAATACCCTTTGACTTGAAAACTCAAAAGTCAACCTTAAAAGTCAAATTTAAAAAGTTAAACTTAACAGCCAAACCGAAAAGCTAAATTTGAAAATTTGAAAGTTAAACGAGAAAGACAAAGTTTAAAGTCAAAGGTCAGACTTGGAAGTCAAAGTCCATTTTTAAGGTCAAAAGTCAATTTAGAAAGTCAAAAATTTAAGGGGAAATGACTTATTTGGGTAATTAACTATTGTCCTTGTACTCAATTGGTCACTTTTTTTTTTGTATCTCATTTACCACTGAACTTGTAGGTGTTCACAAAAACCATTGAAACCGGCTATTGAAGGTTACCAGCAATTTCTTATCTCCGGCAACTCTCCGATCGTCTTCTCCACCGAGTCTCCGACAAAAATGAGATTTTCGACGGATCCTTGGGTCTCGGTTTGATGACTTATAGCAGCAACAAGCAGCAGGAGGTGGTAATGGTGGTTTACCGGCGGCAAAAGGGAGGTGGCAGGTGAGTTCCGGTGATGGCAGGAGGAGGTGGCAGGTGGCTTGTTGCTTGCGTCCCTTCTTCCTTTTTCTGGCAACAAATCGACAGAAAGGAGAGAGGGGAGGGTGGAGAAGGCTAAGCAGCAACACCTGCGGTGGATGCCGCTTGGATGGCAGTCGAGACAAGTCCGCCGGAAAAACTCGTTTTTGCCGGAGGCTCGCCGGAGAAGACGACCAGAGAGTCGCCGAAGATAAGAAATTGTCGGAAGCCTTCAATAGCCGGTTTCTGTGAACACTTACAAGAAGTTCAATGGTAAATGAGATACAAAAAAAAGTGATCAATTAAGTACAAAGGAAATAGTTAACTACCCTAATAAGTCATTTCCCCAAAATTTAAAACTAAAATATTTGGTTGAAAATGGAATTTAAAAATAAAAGAAATTGATTTTTTTTGATGAAAGAGTTAAAATTGCGAAAATTAGGAACCGAAATGGAGTCCTTTTGAATTAAATCAAGGAGGAATGTAACATGTGGCAAGCTAGATCAGATGATAAGGCGCTGGAATGATGAAGCACAGGACCCAGGTTCGTAATATATATATATATATATATATATATATATATATATATATATATATATATATATATATATATATATATATATATATATATATATATATATGGAAAAGTTCAATAGAGACCCATAATTATGGGTTCTTCAAGGAACCAAATCTTTTTTTCAATTTCTAGAGCTTATTCTTTAACGAAAAAAAATCTAAAAATATCTAAATTCATATATTAACATTGTGAATGTGAAAAATATTTTTTGGATTCACCGTGTGAATCCGGATTCACGTTGTGAATTTTCGAAGATTCACATTGTGAATTTGACGTAAAAAAAATCGAATTTTATATTATTGGAAAAAGGATAAAAAATTATGAATTTCTGTATTTTTAGTTTTTTTTTTGATAAAAAATAAGTTCTAAAAGTTGAAAAAAAGATTGGTTCCTTGGTTAATTATGGTTCTCTATTGAACCTCACCCTATATATATATATATATATATATATATATATATATATATATATATATATATATATATATATATATATATATATATATATATATATATTACGAAGCTGATGTGAGGACGTGCACGCCTGCGAGGATGCTGGCTGTGATCATCCGAAGCCGCTAAGCCGTGAACCCGAGGCGAGGCTGGCCGTAAACCGCGCACCGCAAACCCCGAGTCGTAAACGTCTGTGGGCCGTAAACGAACTTCGGGCCGTAAACTCCGAGAAACACTAGCCGCAAACGCCACCGCCGAGAAACCCTAGCCGCAAACGTTTCTTCGGCCGAGAAAGCTTCAATGGCTGTAAACCCTTCTTCCGGGCCGTGAGCATTGCTTTAGATACGAAAAAAAAACATCGATTTTTGCCCCTTTTTGCTCCAAAACTCGTTTTTAGGAGAATGCAAAGAACAAAACCCCCTATTTTTCAAAGATTTATCCAAAAACACAAAAATCCTTCAAAAATAAGATCAAATACGCTCCAGATCTGGCCAAATTGATTGATACAATCCAAGCTTTGATACCACTTGTAAGTCCCCAATTTGCTTGTCTATCAATCAGATCCGTTTGATGGTGCGAAATCTCAATCAAACGGATGATGCCAGATCAAAATAGAAGAGAAGGAGAAGAAGAATAAGAAGAACAAGTGAATCTATGATGTATTCAATGAATAGAATGATGCTCCGTACACATAGTATACACACACTAGTTCTTCTTCCTCTAAAACACCTTGAGTTTCACATACTTAAGCTCCTCATGACCGTACACTCTCTCCTAGCCTTACACACTCTTATGACTCTAATAACACTATTTATATGAGACAAAGAACCGCAAATGGGTTCACTGCTGTAAACATGTTCACGGCCGTAAACATCCATACAGCCGTGAACTAGACTGAAAAAATATAATTTCCTAGAAAAGTAAAGTATAAACCATATTTTTGACCCAAAAAATTTTTATATTTTTTATTTTATTTAAGCATTGTACTTTATAATATCATATTTTCTCCTATTATAACATTGTACTTTACAATATTTTTATTATTTAAAAACATTGGACTTTAAGTATTATATTGTTTTTTCTATTTGAGCGTTGTAATTTTGAGTATATCTATTTTATTTGTAGTATCATATTTTATCCTATTATAACATTGTACTTTACTATATTTTTGGAAAGTACAATACTATAATGCAAAAAAGAAAAAATAATAAAAGTTTGTGTATTCGTATGTAATTTGGAATGTACAATGTTATAATGGAAAAAACATGAATAAATAAAAGTTTGTGTTTTTGTATGGAGTTTGGAAAGTAGAATGCTATAATGGAAAACAATTAGTTTGTAAAGTACAAACTAATTTTTTTCCATTATAGCATTATACTTTCCAAGTTGCATACAAGCACACAACCTTTTTTTATATTTTTTTTTCAATTATAGCATTGTACTTTCCAAGTTGCATAAGAACACACAAACAATTTTTTTTATTTTCTTCAATTATAGCATTGTACTTTCCAAGTTGCATACAAATACACAAACTTTTTTTTCAATTATAGAATTGTACTTTTCAAGTTGCATAAAAATACACAAACGTTTGTTTTATTATTTTCAATTATAGTATTGTAGTTTCCAAGTTGCATAGAAATACATGTACAAACTTTTTTTTTTTCAATTATAACATTGTACTTTCCAAGTTACATAGAAATACACAAACCTTTTTTCCATTATAGCATTGTACTTTCTACATAAATACATTTAAACATGCTTCCTACACAAATTGCATTTTCATTATTGCATCATAAATCATACACATTACAATATACATAAATACACTTAAACATACATCCTACACATATTACATATTCATTATAGCATCATATTTTTATGCAACTTGGAAATGGAAGGGCGCAGCTTGATCACACCACATTTGCCCATGTTTTTTCCACATTTACTTGATTTATGGGATTTGTACTCTAATATTATTTTCATCATGATACATTTTTGGTTATTTTGTCAAGACTATTGGATGTTTGAAATTAATTTTTTTTCTAGAAATTTTGGGATGTTACAAGTTGGTTTCAGAGCCTTGGTTTGAAGGATCCGGACATACTCTCGGTTGTGGCTGAACTCAAATCAAGGATTTGGTAGATTTTTCCATCAAAAGAAACATAAGGGATTTTATAAAGAAAGGGGTGTGATGCGTGCAATGAACCGAGCTCAAGTAAGTGTTCCCAAAATACCCATACATGTTATATGTTTTACGCTATGATATGAGAAATGTAAGCTAGATTAGGGCTAAGGATCTACTCAGGATTGAATGATAGAATGCTAGGAGAGATGCCTTTATGTGCCTATTGTAAGACTTTACAGATCTGCATGCTAGTATGAGATCAATTATATGATAGGATAACAGGTTTAAGTTTTGTTCTGATTTAAATTGCTTGATGTTCGAATGCTACATGCTTTTTGCTTTTAGGAATTTTTATTAGTACCAGCTGACTAGTGGATGAATATGTTTGGTCGCATATTATTGAGATTAGATAATTTTAGAAGGATAGGTTTAACTCTATTGCGTAGCTCTTGTTTGAGTCCAACCGTTGTAGTGCGGTACCTTTCATTCAAAGAATTATCTAGCAGCGCTAGTATGTAATTGTATTCATATGGTAGTTAGATGGTATTAGTGGGAGTTCGTTCTATAGATGATAGAAGAGAGTGGTGAGGAAAGGAACCCCAGGAAGATCCTGGAATATGTATTAACATGTAGAACACCTTATAGTGTCACACCCCCAAACCAGAACGGCGGAAACGTTCAGGGGTGGAGGACATCATGTCAAGTATCATAACAAATGAATAGTAAAGAAAGTACACTCCACCATAATATAAATATATTTGAAAATTTTACATGATTGTATGTGTTACATGCTTGCAAAAGAAATCAAATACAATATGGTGATTCCTAAATATGTTGCTAAAGCCAGCACGTTAGTCTTCAAAGGTAGTTGCTACCTGGTTTAGTGTTTTCCTGAGAATACAAGTTATTTCAAAGAAAAAGTGTCAACAATAAAGTTGGTGAGTTCATAAGTAGCGTTTTGAGAAAATGAATGCCATTTGAAAGTCCGTGTATGTTTTCCACAAAATCCCTTATTTTCTATAAATGTATGAGATGAGTATGAAAGATCGTTGTATAAACTGTATGTATTTTAAACAGGAAAATCCCTTATTTTCCTAAAAGTGAAATGTAGTCTCAAATGACCAAGACTGTAAGTTGTAAGAAACTATGACATGCTTAAAAGAATGATGCATAGTCTTATTATGAAACAAAAGTATAAGAAGATCGTATTTGTAAATGAAAAGTGACCGTAATAGTCACTTTCCCTGTGAAAAAATAATACCATAATAATTGTCTATCCAGTGAGTTTTTATAACCATACTATCATAGTGTTCATGTAGCGACGTTCTTCAGGCGTCGAAATGAGATGACACTTGTCACCCCGGGGACTGTAGCTAGCAGTCAGGGCGCAGGATCATTAGTCCCATATAGATCTATACACACTTGTTACGTTCTCCAGACGGGAGATTTTGGTTATAAACAGGACTTGTAGCAATACCTTACTAGGTATAATGAAGATGAATGTCTCACAGATTCTCAATTATGTCTCGTATTAAAATGAATAATGTTGTTTCTGAAATGATTATCCTTTTTCACCATGTTAAGAAAGGCATAATAAAAGTGGATGTTCTTGTATGTATAAAAGTGGTATACTAAAAAAATAGTTACCCTTAATATGATGCAAACGTATAAATAAGATTATTGTATTTATAATCATGTTTTATTCCGAGAGGGTAAAGTAAGGTAAGATGTTATGCATGTTAAGAGATCCATATGATAGTTATTAAAAACAATCTGAAATTTATAATGAAAGATAGATGTTTTCACACAAGATTAACCGTGTGTTTACTTGTATTCTCCTCGTAAGGTGTTAAAAGCATTTAAAAAGTATTTAAAAATGTAGAAATGGGGGTATGAACTCACTTGGTAGTTTGAAGAATGTGAGACAAAAATCGAGCAGAACTTCAACTGGTGAAAGCTAATTTCTCAGGATTCTCGGGAATCTCGGGAGCTTAAAACTTCCTCCGAACTTGGATATGAAAACCGGGACTTCGGGATGGCTCCGAGGGTTTAAACACAGAGCTTCGGCAAGAGAAAGGGAAGAAGTGAGCAAATATGCTCGGAACCATCGCACCCCTTTTATAGGAGGCTGAACCGCCTCGGTACGTTGGACATACGGGGTTATGCGGGGCGTAGCGGACGTCACTGCATACGCACTTTGGATGGGAGGGATTCTATCCGATGGGAGAGCCTGTTGGCCGATGGGAAGAGGCTCCTATCCTCTGGTACGCGGGGGGTAATGTGATTTTTCCAACTTCTAAATTGTGTAACTTTTGCGTACGAGCTCTGTTTTTCGCGTTCTTTATATCCACGCGTAGGTGAGACTGTACTATACGACTTTCATTTAGATTCTGTCGGCTATTTTTGAATTTATTTTTAATTATATAATTTTAACAGGCTGGGACATGAAAAGTCCGTTAAAAATCCATAACTTCTTCATCCGACATTTATTTTCGTCATACTTTTCACCGTTGTGCTACTATTGTTGAGGACTTTGTTTATCGATTAGGTTGCTTAGGCCAAAAACCTCTCGATCTCTATTTCGAGTTTTTAGCTGTCTACTGCTATGTCCGAAACTTAGAAAAATCATAACTTTCTCATACGAAGTCAGATTTGGGCATTCTTTTAATGCACGTTCACTGTTTAGTATAATCTACGACTTTTGTTTAGATACCTAAGGCCGAAAAGTATTTTATTGAGATTTCGCGTTTTAGGCTTGACAGCGCTTTACCGGTATTATTACGGATCTTAGATTGGTCATAACTTTTTTGTTATAACTCGGATTTTATGGTTCTTTAAATTTTTGGAAACCTTGATACGATATCTACCACTTAGTGTACTCAAACTGAACTTTTTTGAACATTTCATTTTTGATGCTATTTTATTAATTCACAAAGATATTACGATAGTTGATTTCCGGTCGTTACATTGACCTGAAATATCATGTTGTTACATCATCCCCCCGTTAGAGGGAATTTCATCCCGAAATTAATTACAAAGAAAAAGTTTATAAACTAGGGAAAAGATACGGGTACTTTTGTTGCATCTGATCTTCTTGCTCCCAAATGAATTCAGGTCCTCGTTTAGCATTCCAGCAAACCTTCACTATTGGTATGCGACTCTGTTTAGTTCGTTTGATTTCTCTATCCATGATCTTGAAGGGTTCCTATACAAAGTTAAGATTTTCATTCAGCTCGATTTCCTCGAGTGGAATTACAAGAGTTTCATCGGGTAGACACTTCTTCAGGTTAGACACGTGAAACACCGGATGTACTTTGTTAAGTTTGATTGGAATTTGAAGTCTATAAGCTACTGGACCAATCCTTGCAGTAATTTCGAAGGGTCCAATATACCTTGGGTTTAGCTTTCAATGTTTCCCGTAGCGTATCATGCCCTTCTAGGGTGAGACCTTCAGTAGAACACGGTCCCCAACCTGAAATTCCAAGGGTTTTCGTCTTTTGTTGGCATAGCTCTTTTGTCTATCTCGTAAGGCTTTCAGTCGCTCTCGAATTTGATGGATCTTTTCAGTCGCTTCCCTTATGATTTCTGGACCAGTGAGAGTACTATCAGGGACTAGACCTTTCGCCAACTGCGTGTCGCCTACCTCCGCCCAACACAGAGGTGATCTGCACTTGCAGCCGTAAAGGGCTTCGAATGGAGCAGTCTTGATGCTAGTGTGATAACTTGTCACAACTAGAAATTTTTGGTGCCTTGTAACTACAACTTATGTCAACTATGAATCAAAAACATGAAAGCATGCATGATGCTTACTCTATGACAACAAAATTTCAATCAAACACTTCATACAAGCACTACAAATAGTCAACAAATAATTGGAAACCCTAGAAGTCCTTGTTTAAGTCCATTTTGGACTAGGACTTCCTTAGTGGGCCCAATGGACCAATAAGCTTCCAATTGGAATATCATGGGCTTAGAGCTATTGAATGGGCTCTAATTGGACCCACTTTCATTTATTTTAATATTTTGGGCCATATCGGGCCTAGAATGAAACAAAATATTTAAATGAACCTCATTGGGCCATAACTAACCTAATTAGCCCTAATGGGCCATAAAAATCATTACTTGATTTATTTTGGGCCAATAGTTATCTAAATTAGCTATGATTTGGACTTAGGCATTTAAGGGCCCAATTCCTTCCTTTTTCTCTCCAAATCTCAGCCCAAGCCCAAGAGAAAGGGAAAAGTTGACTTCTTGCATGCCACATCATTTTTGTATGGGGGATAACTAGGCATTAAACTTCAAACATCCATGCACTTCTCTTCTTTCCATGCAAGCTCACTCTCTCTTCTTCTCCTGCTCTCCCTCTCGGCCGAATCCAAACAAACACACACACACTTCACTCACAATTCTCTCAAGAAAATCTCTCCACTCCTCACCGTATTTTCGAGATTAAGGAAGCTTTCAAGGAGATTTAACCCATAAACACATCATCTAAGGTAAGTTGATGTTAGATCCATAATCTAGTTATTTCCTTTCATTCAAGAATCATCTCTTAATTCATTCAAACTCATGATCTTGCACCTTAGAAGCATCCAAGTTCGAGATCCTCCAAGAAAGGTTGCTAGGATCGAATTCTTCTTCATCTTTTCCTTCCAAAACCGAAACCACACCCAAGGTGAGTTTCATACCCCCTTCTTTTTGGTTTTCATGAGTTTTATGGGGGAGAATACAAGTAAATGTGTAGATCTATGTGTAAATGTATGCTATGTGTGATTTTATGCATGTATGTGTGTGATATCATGTGTTTTGTGATTAATATGTTATCCAAAAAGTGTGTAAAAACCGAGATCTAAAACATGAGGAAGGAAATAAACATAACTTAAACTATTTATAACATCCCGAATTCCCAGGTATTATTTATTATTGTATTTTTGGTGATTTGTGAGGAGACTCGGCGAGTTGGAGCCCAAACTCGTCGAGTATGATCACGGTTTATGGGTGCGGGTTCCCGTCTGGACTCGGCGAGTCCACGTTGTTTAATGAAACCCTAATTCCCCGGGTTTGGAGCCTATTTAAGGGCACTTATAGCCTCCCATTGCGGCTACCAGTCCCTTAAGAGAACCCTAAGAGAGCTAAATCGCTTTGAGAGAGAAGAAGTCACTTTTGGATCTTTGTATCCTTTGTTTAGCAAGAAGAGAGTGACAAGAGCAAGGAGGAGGTTAGATTCAAGCAGATCCAGAGTCCAGAGGCTTCATTTTGAGGTAATAGTTCGAACCTCCTTCAGTTTTAGGGTTGATCTTTAGAGTTAGGGTTTTCTAACCCCTTTGGAGAGTGATTATGTGAAGCAAATGGTCCCTCTTCGAGTTTGTGCCTTTGATCTGGACTCAAAGAGGTCCAGAGACCTTAACCCTTGGAGCTTTTTGGGTTAGTATGGAGTTATTGGACTTAGGTTGTCATTTTTGGGACCAAATCTTCTTTTGATGCCTTGTTGTGGTTATACAAGCATCAAGTTTCGAACTTTACGTGACATTCATGCTTAGGAAGGCCAGATCTATGGTTTGGGGAAACAGATCTGACCTCAGGAGGTCAATAGAGTTTGTGCATGGCTTGAACTCGTCGAGTAGTTCTTGAGACTCAGCGAGTACGGTTTGGGTTTCACGTAAGTTGTTCAGTGAGTAGACTCGCCGGGTTGGGGGATGACCCAGTGAGTCAGGGAGAGTCAAAAGGGGGTTGAGTCAAGCTGGAACTCGCCGAGTTGTTCTTGAGACTCGGCGAGTTGAGTCGTGGTGGCCCCGCGATTCATGCCAGGTGGAACTCGTCGAGTTAGGGAAGTACTCGACGTGTCAAGAGAGGATCCGAGGGAGTCAGTGAACACGTATAGACTCGCCGAGTCGCTCTAGTGCACTCGCTGAGTCCGGTCAGAGTTGACCATTGACCATTGACCAGAGTTGACCAGCGTTGACTTAATAGGGTTATTCAACCTTAGTTGTTAAAGTGTTAATTAGAGATATATTGTGTTATAGGAGGACTATAGCTCGGGAGATCGAGCGCTAGTGATTTCAGGGATTTGCGAGCTATCGAGATTCGCGAGGTGAGTCTTCTCACTATACTTTACCCTGAGTAGGTAATCAGATTTATGTGATAGAGTATTTGTATGCTATATGTATGTTATGTGTTGTAATGCATTATTTATATGTGAATTATTTTGTGCATGCCTATAGAGTTGGAACCGGAAGGTTCACAGAGTTAGAACCAGAGGGTTCACAGAGTAGGGTCTACGGACCCACAGAGTTATAGCCTCGAGTGGCTAATATGTGCTATGTGTGGTATTTTGGGGAACTCACTAAGCTTTGTGCTTACAGTGTTTGGTGTTATTTGTTTCAGGTACTAGTGACGACCGTCGGAAGGCACCGGCTTGATCAGTACACACACGGGATTTTTATGTTATGAGATCTTGGGATTTTTATATGTCATGGATTGAGTTTCAAACACTAATGTTTTTATGAATATTAAATGAATTATGTTTTTATAAAATGTGAAAAAAATTTCTGAAATTTACGGTGTTACACTATTTTACACTAATCAAGTCAAGAAAAATAGTTTATATGGTTAGGATGAACATACTTGAACATAGAACCCATTTTTGGGCTTAAATTGTCGAAAATACAAAACTTAGGGTCCAAACCGACAAATTATAGTTTCTGGAGGGTCAAAAAGGTCCAAACAGTTTCTATATTAATTTTTCTGAACACCAACATTTTTGAGGGACTTAAAATGTAAATTTTGAATTTAATGGGCTAGATTTGGGCTTTTCGGCCCAATAAGCCTCAAAATGCGAAATTTACAAATTTGAGGGGCTGGAAATGTAACTCTCTGTAAAACAGGGGATTTGAAGTGTAATAAAACTATTTCAAATGTCAAAAATGCTTTTCAAATTCAAAAAAGGATAAAAAATGTAAAAATTTTCTATTTTGGGCCAAAACTGTAAAAATTGACAAAATGGGGGTTTTAACCGAGAAAACATCATTTTGGAAGGGCTAAAGCTGTTTACAAAATAAATTTTGGGTTAAAAATGTCTTTTCAACAAGTTTATGATACAAAAGTGTCAAAACAATGTTTGAAGGACTAAATATGAAATTCTTTTATATAAAGGACTAAAAGTGTTATTTTTTAAAAGAAAGGTTGTGAAAAGGTAAAAATCTTACTTTTAAACAAATTAATTCATTAAGACAAAATACAAGATCCACGACTACCGACGAAACTGAAAAACAAATACACTCTCAACAACAAATATCGTTACAAAACGAATTGATTCGGTCTCGAATCAATAATAAAACAAAAACCAATAATCCAAGTAATTCGTTAAACACGCGACAACTATGATGAGTCAACATACAAACCTTGGGCTTGAAAGTTTCAGATCGTGCTTGTTGGGCCTTGCTAGCCCAATAACATGATCTTTGGGCCCGAAGGGAACGCGCTTACGTGTTAATGGGCTTCCTATGACCCAATTCCATGTAAAAGGACTTTCAATAGCTCTATTGTGCTAATGGGCCCTAGTGGTCCATTAGTACTGCTAGTGAGGTCGAGAAGTCAAATGCGAGCTGGACCAAGTGTCTTTCGCATTCCCGATAGCCTTGAATAACTTATGGAAATAAAGGGGGCTTCGTACCCTCTTTTCTCCTCGGTTGACCGGCTTATGGGAATTCGTGTAACCAGATTCGTGGCGTTAATCAAGAGAAGTCAGGGTGGTTGGATTAGGTGACTAGTACGAACGACGCCTTAAGGATTGTTCGTAACATGTAGTTACAAATTAGTCATTTTCATTAATGCGTGATTGTAACAACTCACAAACCTTAATTAATCCAATGTCACCTGGGTAATCAAAAACAATCGTCGTATCGGTATAACAATAAACAAGTCATGTAATTTACGTATTCGGAAAACATCGGGTTTTACCGGGAAGTTCAACATTTTCACCTATGTGAGGTATACAAACTTCAACAATTATACATGTTTTAAAAATCGACAAACATATTTACGGATCTTCACACTTTTTATAAACAAGTACTCTTTTCAGAAAATATCGGATTTTCTGGGTTTTACAAACTACACCAAACTATTTTGCTACAACATTACTTATGAACTCACCAACATTTCATATGTTGATGTTTTTCAAAATAACTTGTATTCTCAGGTAACAGGTAAGCCGAAGAATAAGTACCAAGTTATGGCATGGTATTTTACTTAGATTACCTATCGAACGGTTTATGTTATGAAATCGTAATGACTAAAACAATGTAATAGATGTAAACAATATCAGTTGTATTATTTCAATGCATGGTGATGAATGATGTTATGATTCATGTATAATCATTGTGATGGTATTCAATTTAAGTCACAAGAGCCCTCAGATGTTTCCGCCGTCTGGTTCGGGGGTGTGACAGGTTGGTATCAGAGCCATGGCACGGGTCGAGGTGTTCGACGGGGACGTCGAACCCTATAATGGGGGATGAAGGTGGGTTACACCTGATCCTACATCAGCTTGGAAGGAGAACGAAAAATTTCCTTATAAAAGGGTGTGGATACCTTCCTTGTCACAACGCGTTTTAAAGTCGTGAGGACAGTAGATCCCATAAGAACTCTGGAGTTAAGCGTGATCGGGAGGGACTAGTACCAGGATGGGTGACCCCTAGGAAGTCCTCGTGCCGAGTGGCCCAAAGCGGACAATATTGTGATACGTGCCAGGGGGGATGTTACAAATTGTATCAGAGCTCTGTTTATAGTGAACTAGCATATCTAACCACATATTGATATGCAACTATAAACCAAAAAGAGGAACTAACACAACTCTAAACAAAACAAGTAAAACATAACAATAAAAACACCCTTACTTGTATTAGGAAAAAGAACATAATACCGAACCAAACAGGATAATGCTAGTATCTCGGTTAAGCCAGGACTGTTCTTAGTCGTATCAAGGAGTGGATGTAGCCTGATCAACTACATTCCCTCCAAGGTACAACTATCACATGTCCTGAGGAAATCGTGATGACTAGGGAACCTAAAAACATACCCCTTTATCACCAAGAAGAGAACATCCGTTCAATCTATACAATAGTTGTAGCATCTTAGGAATAATGTTAGCCTATTTACACACTCTCGCAGACAGCATGGCTGGTTTCCATCACCCCGGAGATCCTTACTTCCCTAAGGGAAATAACGGATGGTTGGACGAAGAGCCTGAAGAAGAGCCTGAGGAAGACCCCGAGGAGGAATTTGATGGGGAACCGGAGGCAGAAGTCGAGGGCGAACCTGCCGAACCAGTAGAAGAATATGAGGAGGAAGAAGATGAAGGAAGCCTCGAGGAGGAACCCAGCGATAACGAAGGGGGTGATTCGGACGCGGAGTCCGAAGTCATCAACCCCCTTACCCGATTAGGGTGCCCGCTTACTGGGTGGGCCCCACTAGTCCTATACCCCCTGGGGTATTGATCTTTGGAGGTGCAGCAGACAGCAGGGACAGCAACCCCCATTCGGCATGTCACGCGAGTTCTTTGACCTGAGGGACGGAGGACCGGCCGATCGAGCCCTTCCGGTCATGGTGAGACGATTACGGAACACCGGCGATCTAGCTCAGAGCACCGCCGACCAGGTACGTCAGATGTGGACTAGGGTCGAGCGTGAAGAGAAGGAGACACGAGACGTCCTTCGAGAGTTCCACATTAGGCAGGTGAGGTGGGAGTCCCGACTCCGGGACGTAGAACGACAGGTGGCTCGTCTTCAGGGAGCATCCACCTCCTCAGCACCAACCCCCGGGTACATCTCACCGCGATTAGGAATTAGTTGTATCAGTTTTTAGTACTATGTCATTAGGATCTATGCTATGTACCCCGACTCTATGTTTAAGTGACTACACTACTCATAGAGCCGTTATGCTGTGAAACTAGTACCGCTTATGTATGCTCTTTCGAGCAAAATTTTCATGTATCAAAGTGCGGGTAATAGTAATGAAAGTTTTTACATGTTTTATTGTGATGTTATAATCTGCTATGTGTTACGTATCCATGATTGTATGCGAAATTGTAGAATTACTTAAGTTTGTGCCACGCACCTAGTCTGTAGGATCACATCCTCACAAAAACCACAGACACTTAAATCTTTCCGTTCCATGACAGAAAGATGCCTTAAAGACCTACTCGTGGAAACCCAGGGCCAACCCCACCCTAAGTCGACTCAGCTGCATTCCAAGCAGCTATATCTGTTGCGGTCACTGCAGCAATGGCACAAATTCACCAAGGGAACAATGGAGGAGTCAACAGACAAGGGGCCGAAAGTTCGAACAACGGGATGAATCAATGACCCACCAAAACATGTTCCTATAAAGACTTCACCAACGCCAAACCATGAACCTTTAACGACACTGGAGGGATGATCACCCTGAAACGATGGATCGAGAAGGTGGAATCGGTATTCGAGATATGCAATTTTCCTGAGGAGATAAAGGTGAAGTTTGCCGCATGCACTTTCGTTGACCAAACGCTCACTTGGTGGAACGGACACGTGGAAGCCATGACACTCCCCGTAGCCAATTCCATGCCATGGACAGAGATGAAAGAAATGTTGATGGCCGAGTATTTCCCTCGTGGTGAAATTCATAAAATGTAACAAGAGCTGTGGAATCTCACTGTCCGGAATGCTGATATAGATGCCTACATATCAAGGTTTAGCGAACTGTCTCTGCTGTGCCCTCGCATGATTACCTCAGAAGGTAAGAAGGTCGAGCGATTCATCTAGGGACTAACCTCCCCGATCCAAGGAAACGTGATAGATGCAAATCCCGAAACTTTCAACAGTGCCAAGAGATTGGCCAAGAAGCTGTATGACCACAACAACAAGAAGGGTGAGAAGCCAGTGGAGACTGAAGTTAAGAAGGAAAATGATAGCAAGAAGGGGAAGAACAATAAGAGAAAGGGACGTCAAGGCTCCGAATCGTCCAAGAAGCAGCAAACAGTGGCAGTTAATGCTGCGACCACTCAAGTTCCATCCACACCACATGCTCCAGCCTCAGCTGCTCCAAGTGCTCCTAGACCTTATTCCGGTAATCTTACCAAGTGCAACATGTGCGGTCTCGATCACAATGGAGAATGCAAAGAGATGCAGTGCACCAGTTGCAATCGGAAGGGGCACACGACAAAGTACTGCAGGACTGGGCATTTCCGTCGAAACTGCCCTAACAACAACAATCCCGGAAATGGAGGAACAGGAAGGGTGCTGACCATGGGTCAGGGAGAAGCGATTTAGGATCCCGCTGTTGTTACCGGTACGTTTCTCCTAAACCACACTTATGCACGCATCCTATTTGATACCAGAGTGGAGCGAAGATTTGTGAGCAATAAGTTTAAATATTTGTTAAAACAACAACCCCAGAAGCTCAATGAAACCTTTACGGTGGAAATGGCCAATGGGAAAACCGAATCCACTGGGGAAGTCTGCATCGGATGTACCCTAACTCTAAATCAACACGTCTTCCGAATAGACTTAATGCGTGTTTCCATTAGGAGTTTTGATGTGATTATTGGCATGGACTGGTTAAGCCCCCACCATGCTGAAATTATATGTCACGAGAAGGCCGTTCACCTTCACCTCCTAGATCATGAAACCCTAGTTATATACGGAGACAAACCTAGCATGAACCTTCGCCTCATCTCGTGCGTCCAGGCATAGAAGCATCTATGAAAGAACGATTTGACGTTCCTGGCGCATATAGTGGATAAAACCAAGGAAGAGGTTAACGTTCGAGACATTCCAGTAGCACGTGAATTCCCAGACGTATTTCCTGAAGATCTTCCTGGAGTACCCCCAGAGAGACAAGTTGAATTACGAATTGATCTTGTTCCAGGAGCTACTCCCATCGCTAAATCGCCTTACCGACTAGCTCCTGCTGAGATGCAGGAATTGTCCAGCCAACTCAGCGAACTCCTGGGAAAATGATTCATCCGATCCAGCTACTCGCCATGGGGAGCTCCGGTTCTCTTTGTCAAAAAGAAGGACGGATCTTTTAGGATGTGCATCGATTACAGGGAGCTAAACAAGCTCACTGTCAAAAATCGCTATGCACTCCCACGAATCGATGATCTATTTGACCAGCTCCAAGGAGCCAGTTACTTTTCTAAGATAGATCTACGATCTGGGTACCATCAACTCAAGGTCCGGGAAGAGGATATTCCCAAAACCGCTTTCCAAACTCGTTACAGACATTATGAATTTGTCGTAATGCCCTTCGGTCTAACGAATGCCCCTGCCGCATCCATGGACCTAATGAATCGAATCTGCCGACCATTCCTCGACAACCTTGTTATTGTGTTCATTGACGACATTCTAATCTATTCCCGAAGCGAAGAAGTGCATGGCCAACATCTCCGAAAAATCCTGGAAACCCTGCGAACTGAGAAGCTATACGCAAAACTCTCCAAATGTGAGTTCTGGCTCCATAGCGTGAACTTTTTGTGTCATGTTGTTAGTCAAGAAGGAATACATGTGGATCCTTCAAAGGTCAAAGCCATCGAAGGATGGGCAGTCCCGACAACACCCACAAAAATTTGCCAATTCTTAGGCCTCACAGGTTACTACAGGAGGTTCATTCAGAACTTCTCTAAGATCGCCAAGCCACTTACCTCGCTGACACAAAAGGGCGTACCCTTCAAATGGACAGACAAACAAGAAGTTGCATTCCAAACTCTGAAGCGAGCACTCTGCAGTGCCCCGGTACTATCTCTACCAGAGGGAACGGAAGATTTCGTGGTCTACTGTGACGCGTCAAATCTGGGTTTAGGTTGCTTTCTCATGCAGCGTGGAAAAGTGATAGCTTACGCATCCCGCCAACTAAAGACACACGAAGTTAATTATACAACCCACGATCTGGAATTGGGAGTAGTGGTTTTCGCTCTGAAGATTTGGAGGTATTACCTCTATGGTACGAAGTGCACCATCTTCACGAACCACAAGAGTCTCCAACACATCCTGAATCAAAAAGAGCTGAATATGAGGCAAAGAAGATGGGTTGAACTATTAAACGATTATGAGTGTGAACTCAAGTACCACCCAGGCAAGGCCAACGTGGTAGCTGATGCCTTGAGCCGGAAAGAGTACTCTAATCGTCGTGTGAAAACTCTCTCAATAACCATCCAATCTCACCTAACCACTCAGATCAGGGCAGCCCAGTCAGATGCCATGAAGGCGGAAAACAGAACAAGCGAAGCATTACGCGGAATGGAGAAGAATCTTGAGGTGAAAGAGGACGGAGTATACTATTTCATGAACCGTATTTGGGTCCCTAAACTTGGAGGATTTAGGAAGGTAGTCATGAATGAAGCTCACAAGACGCGATACTCCATCCATCCAGGTTCGGACAAAATGTACTTGGATATTAAACAACACTATTGGTGGCCTAACATGAAGGAAGAAATTGCCACCTATTTAAGCAAATGCCTTACTTGCGCCAAAGTAAAGGTGGAATACCAGGAGCCCTCGGGGTTATTACAACAACTAGTAATTCCCGAGTTGAAATGAGAAGGGATTTCTATGGACTTTGTGACCAAGCTACCCAAGACGTCAGATGGATTAGACACTATATGGGTAATAGTTGACCGACTGACGAAATCCGCCCATTTCCTGCCAATAAAAGAATCCTACAAGATGGAGAGACTGGCAAGAATATACATTCGAGAAATCGTGAGGCTTCACGGGGTGCTAGTATCTATCATCTCAGATAGAGATAGTAGGTTCACTTCACATTTTTGGAAATCACTTCAGAAAGCACTGGGAACCCATCTCAACATGAGCACTGCTTATCACCCACAAACAGATGGTCAAAGTGAACGAACCATTCAAACGCTTGAAGACATGCTTGGTGCATGTGTGATAGACTTTGGGAAGTCCTGGATACCCACTTACCCTTAGTTGAATTCTCGTATAACAACATATACCACTCGAGCATCAAAGTCGCTCCTTTTGAAGCGCTATATGGACGTAAGTTTAGATCATCGTTGTGTTGGGATGAGGTGGGCGACACCCAGCTAGCGAGGGGACTAGCATCAGACAAGACATTAACGAGACCGGAGATCATACGGGAAACCATGGAGAAGATAGTTCAAATCAGAGCTCGACTACAAGCATCACGCGACTGACAAAAGAGCTACGCTGATAAACGGCGAAAGCCCTTAGAGTTTCAGGTCGGGGATCGAGTGCTGTTAAAAGTTTCTCCCTGGTAAGGGGTCATTTGTTTTGGAAAACGGGGAAAACTGAACCCACGATACATTGGACCTTTCGAGATTCTTGCCCGAATTGGTCCAGTGGCGTACAGACTGCAGCTACCCACGGAGCTCAGCAGTGTACACCCCGTGTTCCATGTTTCCAGTCTAAAGAAGTGCCTATCCGATGAAACTCTCGTGATTCCCCTTGAAGAAATTGAAATCAATGGAGAATCTCCTGTTCATTGAAGAACCAGTCGAAATCATGGACAGGGAGGTGAAGCGTACTAAGCAAAGTCGCATCCCGATCCTGAAACAACGGTGGAACGAAGCGTGGGCCAGAATTCACGTGGGAACGCGAAGACCAAATGAAGCAAAAGTACCCGCATCTATTCTAGCATTCTCAAATCTAGCTTTCAAATGAATTTCAGGACGAAATTCCCTCTAACAGGGGGATGATGTCACAACTAGAAATTTTTGGTGCCTTGTAACTACAACACTTATGTCAACTATGAACCAAAAACATGAAAGCATGCATGATGCTTATTCTATGAAAACATAATTTCAAACAAACACTTCATACAAGCACTACATATAGTCAACAAATAATTGGAAACCCTAGAAGTCCTTGTTTAAGTCCATTTTGGACTAGGACTTCCTTATTGGGCCCAATGGACCAATAAGCTTCCAATTGGAATATCATGGGCTTAGAGTTCTTGAATGGGCTCTAATTGGACCCACTTTCATTTATTTTAATATTTTGGGCCATCTTGGGCCTAGAATGAAACAAAATATTTAAATGAACCTCATTGGGCCATAACTAACCTAATAAGCCCTAATGGGCCATAAAAATGATTACTTGATTTATTTTGGGCCAATAGTTATCTAAATTAGCTATGATTTGGACTTAGGCATTTAAGGGACCAATTCCTTCCTTTTTCTCTCCAAATCTCAGCCCAAGCCCAAGAGAAAGGGAAGAGTTGACTTCTTGCATGCCATATCATTTTTGTATGGGGGATAACTAGGCATTACACTTCAAACATCCATACACTTCTCATCTTTCCATGCAAGCTCACTCTCTCTTCTTCACCCTCTCTCCCTCTCGGCTGAATCCAAACAAACACACACACTTCACTCACATTTCTCTCTAGAAAATCTCTCCACTCCTCATCATATTTTCGAGATTAAGGAAACTTTCAAGGAGATTTAACCCATAAACACATCATTTAAGGTAAGTTGATGTTAGATCTATAATCTAGTTATTTCCTTTCATTCAAGAATCATCTCTTAATTCATTCAAACTCATGATCTTGCATATTAGAAGCATCCAAGTTCGAGATCCTCCAAGAAAGGTTGCTAGGATCGAATTCTTCTTCATCTTTTCCTTCCAAAACGAAAACCACACCCAAGGTGAGTTTTATACCCCCTTCTTATCGGTTTTTATGAGTTTTATGGAGGAGAATACAAGTAAATGTGTAGATCTATGTGTAAATGTATGCTATGTGTGATTTGATGCATGTATGTGTGTCATATCATGTGTTTTGTGATGAATATGTTATCCAAAAAGTGTGTAAAAACTGAGATCTAAAACATGAGGAAGGAAATAAACATAACTTAAACTATTTTACACTAATCAAGTCAAGAAAAATAGTTTATATGGTTAGGATGAACATACTTCATCATAAAACCCATTTTTGGGCTTAAATTGTCAAAAATACAAAACTTAGGGTCCAAACCGACAAATTATAGTTTCTGGAGGGTCAAAAAGGTCCAAACAGTTTGTATAATAGTTTTTCTGAACAACAACATTTTTGAGGGACTTAAAATGTAAATTTTGAATTTAATGGGCTAGATTTGGGCTTTTCGGCCCAATAAGCCTCAAAATGCGAAATTTACAAATTTGAGGGGCTGGAAATGTAACTCTCTATAAAACAGGGGATTTGAAGTGTAATAAAACTATTTCTAATGTCAAAAATGCTTTTTAAATTCAAAAAGGATAAAAAATGTAAAATTTTTCTATTTTGGGCCAAAACTGTAAAAGTTGCGAAAATGGGGGTTTTAACCGAGAAAACATCATTCTGGAAGGGCTAAAGTTGTTTACAAAATAAATTTTGGGTTAAAAATGCCTTTTCAACAAGTTTATGGTACAAAAGTGTCAAAAAAATGTTCTAAGGACTAAAAATGAAATTCTTTTATATAAAGGACTAAAAGTGTTATTTTTATAAAAAGAAAGGTTGTGAAAAGGTAAAAATCTTACTTTTAAACAAATTAATTCATTAAGACAAAATACAAGATCCACGACTATCGATGAAACTGAAAAACAAATACACACTCAACAACAAATATCGTTACAAAACGAATTGAATCGGTGTCGAATCAATAATAAAACAAAAACCAATAATCCAAGTAATTCGTTAAACACGCGATAACTATGATGAGTCAACATACAAACTTTGGGCTTGAAAGTTTCAAATCGTGCTCGTTGGGCCTTGCTAGCCCAATAACATGATCTTTGGGCCCGAAAGGGAACGCGGTTACGTGTTAATGGGCCTCTTATGACCCAATTCCATGTAAAAGGACTTTCAATAGCTCTATTGTGCTAATGGGCCCTGGTGGTCCATTAGTACTGCTAGTGAGGTCGAGAAGTCAAATGCGAGTTGGACCAAGTGTCTTTCGCATTCCCGATAGCCTTGAATAACTTATGGAAATAAAGGGGGCTTCGTACCCTCCTTTCTCCTCAGTTGACCGGCTTATGAGAATTCGAGTAATCAGATTCGTGGCGTTAATCAAGAGAAGTCAGGGTGGTTGGATTAGGTGAGTAGTACGAATGACGGCTTAAGGATCATTCGTAACCAGTAGTTACAAACTAGTCATTTTCATTAATGCGTGATTGTAACAACTCACAAACCTTAATTAATCCAATGTCACGTGGGTAATAAAAAACAATTGTCGTATCGGTATAACAATAAACAAGTCATGTAATTTACGTATTGGGAAAACATCGGGTTTTACCGGGAAGTTCAACATTTTCACCTATGTGAGGTATACAAAGTTCAACAATTATACATGTTTTAAAAATCGACAAGCATATTTACGGATCTTCACACTTTTTATAAACAAATACTCTTTTCAGAAAATATCGGATTTTCTGGGTTTTACAAACTACACCAAACTATTTTACTACAACATTACTTATGAAATCACCAGCATTTCATATGTTGATGTTTTTCAAAATAAAACTTGTATTCTCAGGTAACAGGTAAACCGTAGAATAAGTAGCAAGTTATGTCATGGTGTTTTGCTTAGATTACCTATCGAACGGTTTATGTTATGAAACTGTAATGACTAAAACAATGTAATAGATGTAAACAATATCAGTTGTATTATTTCAATGCATGGTAATGAAAGATGTTATGATTCATGTATAATCATTGTGATGGTATTCAATTTGAGTCCCAAGAGCCCTCAGACATTTCCTCAGTCTGGTTCAGGGGTGTGACATAACTGTTGTTATACGAGAACTCCACCAATGGCAAGTGGACGTCCCATGCTTTACCGAAGCCGATTACACATGCTCGCAACATGTCTTCTAGTGTTTGGATCGTTCTCTTACTCTATCCGTCAGTTTGTGGGTGATAGGTTGTACTCATGTCGAGCCTAGTACCCAAGGCTTTCTGCAGCGTCTGCCAGAACCTTGAAGTGAATCTACTGTCTCGGTGCGAGATGATAGATACTGGTACTCCATGAAGTCGCACGATGTAAGTCCCTATTATGCCTGTGTATCAATCAGATCCATTTGATGGTGCGGAATCCCAATCAAACGGATGATGTCAGATCAAATAGAAGAGAAGGAGAAGAAGAAGAAGATGATGATGATGATGAATCTATGTATGATATGATTAGAATGAAGATCCGGATACAAAGATTCACACACATAAACACACACTCTTTTTTCTCTCTCTCTAGAACACCTTCAAATGCACAGACTTAAGCTCCTCTAGTGTTCATCATCCTTTTTCCTCACACCCCTCACCCATATATATGTATATATATATATATATATATATATATATATATATATATATATATATATATATATATATATATATATATATATATATATATATATATATATATAATCACGTGAAACATGGGCCGTAAACAGGGTTTACAGCCGTAAACCTGTTTACGGGCGCAAACACCCACCGACCATAAACAGCTAAACAATACATAAAAATACAATTTCTCAGAAAAGCGAAGTATAAACCATATTTTTGACCCAACAATCTCCCCCTCGGTTTATAGCTTTCTTTTCTTATTTGTCCCAACAAGCTCCCCCTAAAACGTAGTTGGCTTTTCTTGTTAATCTTCATTGAGAGCTTGGCTTCAGCATTAATCTTCAAATTCTTCACAGCTTCAACATGAACTTGATGAATCTTCAATAAATGACTTCATATTGAGCGGTTGGGCTTTTCTTCAGAGTTTGGCTTTGAAAGCACGTCGGGTGAGGAGACTTGACGTACTGATTCTTGAAAGACAACGCTTTCAGCTTGAGAATCTTCAGAGAGAACTGAACTTCTAGATCACTTCAGCAGGTACAAAGATAGCAGCAGACTGATTGAGGAGGTTTCAATGCAATCTGTCACATAATCTTCAATTGCAGCTTCACCTTGCTTATGGGGTTGAAAGATTAAATGTCGAAAGAATAATCTTCATTTCTTGCTCCTTCGAATGCGAATTCTTCGATGCTCACAGATAAAGCCTTGGCTTAGAAATCTTCGACACAAACTTCATGAGTCTTATCTATACATGAAATCACTTTTCAAGACAAAACAAAACTAAAAGAAAACTTAGCACAGAAACAAAAATATTTTTGGATTTTTGATTTTCTTTTCTGATTTTTGTTTGGTTTTTAAAATTTTTAATTCTCCCCTAATATTTAAATTAGAAGAAACTATGAACAAATTTAACAAAAATAAAAATCATATCTAACTTCAAGAGTGATTTGGGATCAATGTTTTTAGACAACCTTAATCCACTTGTCGGTACCTTCTATCTTCACGTCTTTGTTTGGTCGATCGCTGGTATTGTTGTCCACTTAAACACGAAAAATTGTGACAAAATTAGGACATACTATTAGTTATAAGACAAAGTGAACTTAAGTTCCTAGATACTATATTTAATCCTAAGTTCCTAGATACTATATCTTAAGGACGATTCAGCTGATGACGACCAGGGATATTGTTGTCCACCTAAATTGAGCAGCGAGATCTATAGACAATCTATATGTGTTCAATTTTAGTTGTATAAGAACGTGTTTCCCGCTTCCTGGTATGCCCCAGTAATCAAGAACTTCCAGAGTACTCCTTACACCGGGTAAGCAGACAATCATTCGGAGAGAGGATAGATTCAGATTATTATCACTTATAGTTTTAGAGGGATTGAGAAGTAGAAGGATGCATATGTTGTGTACCAGGTCGGATTGTTAGTCACGCAAAGGAGACAACATATGGCTAAAAAATAATAGGAATTTCATATATATAACATGCAGATAAATAGACTTGCATATGTTGTGTACCAGGTCGGATTGGAAGTCACACAAAGGAGACAACATATGACTAATAGACAGAAAAAAAAACGATTTTCTACAGACCTAATTTATCGGAATTTACCAGTCGCCCCATCATACTGGAATTAAGGGCAGAATCCGCACATCGAGGAAAAGTTAAACCACTCTTCCAAGTACGGGTGCATTTAATGTGACGAGTGGATTCCGATATATATATCTCTGCTCAACCTATCCGAGCGTCGTATTGTCAGGCTGAACGGATCTAACTAGGTCAAAATTTGTCAAGACTAAGAATTTCTTAAGTTCAACTTTGCCTAGTCAAGTCCATTTAGAATCTTTCGTGCCTACCAACGCATCAAACCAGAGCAAAGACCCTTCAACTTTGGGTACGTTACGCAGACTCAGGTTGCCTGTTATCACTTGATAATATCACTTCCGAAAAATCTCCCTCAAGCACACTTCATAGCCAACATATTTTTGATTTTCTGATTTTCTAATGTTTTTTTTTTATTTTTGAAAATTTTCTAATTTTGCTTTTGTTTTTATTTTTTCCCCCTAAATTTGTGCATAGGAGAGAAACGAAAGTAAATGCGCAAATTTAAACTATCCTAAAACAAAAATTAGTCTTTAAAGCGAATCAGCTTAAGAAAAACTCAGGACTATAAAGAAGAATACTCAAACCGTAAGTCAACGATTGAATTTGCATACAGAAGGTCAGAGAACAGCATGCGTAAACTCAGAACAGATCCGAAAATTCTTCAGGTCGTTAAGCACAAACCCCGTGAGTGATCACTTCTTTTCTTCCTTTCCTGCAAAGGACGCATTCTCCCAAACAAAGGTCTGAATGTTGTACAGTTGAGAGATGCCTCCTATCATGTGCCTGGAACAGCTACTACCAACAAACCGAAGTCTGATGATATGCCTCCATAGCTGCTCCAGCACAGAGCAGGATCAGTTAGTCTTTGGAACCCAGTCCATTTTGAAACTAGTTCGACCTTTGTCATCCTTGCACGGTACTCTCTCCCATGACATATCCTGTTTATCACAAACAAAAGATATAGAAATATTAGAATCGTTAGAAGATTTGGGAGATTGAACCTTCGGAACCCATTTGTAGATGGGTTTAACCCATTTCTTATTCGATCTGATGGGTGGCTCAGTACTTGCTTTAGATTTTGATGTGAGCCATTGAGATGACTTTGACCTAACTGGTCTTTGTTTCAGTGGAGCATCTCTTGGATTGGGCTTCTTGGCCGACATTCCCTTCTTGGCTTTGGGATTTTGATTCTTGTCCTTTGGAGTTTGATTCTTGGCCTTGGGAGTTGAATTCTTGGCCTTCTTGGCATTCCAGTCGTCAATGTATGATCGTGATCTCGAGGGGTTTCTTTTGAAGTATCTCCCTCTTGGCGCGTTCTTCCAACCTTGTGCATAGTAAGGAACGTATGCGCGATTTGGACAATTTTTGGCAATGTGTCTAGGTGTTCCACAGTGAAAACATGTCTTTTTCTTTACTGTTAAGTTGTTTCTTTCTGCCCCTAGTGGCGTATCTTTTCCTTGTCTCTTGTTGTTCCCACATGCACACTTGCAACAACAACTCTGTTGCGTTTGAATTGGTGGCCTGTATTTCTCAATGGCAGGTTGATCAGAAGCAGTTGAGTTCGAAGCAACAGATTCAGAGTTCAAGGTGATGTTGGTTTGTTCAATGGTGTTCTCCTTGTTCTCATCCTCTGCAACTTTACCTGTAGATAAAGTAGAAGCACTAGTATTTTCAACTTGAATGACTCCTGACACAATCCAGCTGGTTTGCCATATCGAAGATGTCCCTGCCTGTCAATTTCTTCCTGTGTCATAGGGATGGATATGTAGTTATGATTGAAAGGTGGATGAACACTATCATACCCTAGACCCTTGTTTTGATTATCTTTGGATTTTAATTGGGTTTCAAATAAGGACTCGACTGTTTGACTTGACGTAGTATAATTTTTGAAACTAACATCTGCTTTTCCACACTCAATTTTCAAGGCGTCAAGTTGTTCAGTTATAGCAGCAAGTTGTCTCTTAATATAGTTATAATTTTCACACTTGTTGCTATACTCTTCGTGAAGTTTCCTAAAGTCTTTGGTTTTTGCTTCTAATTCAGCCTTCAGGGGTTTCTGTCCTTTTCTGAGTTGATATCCTTCATATCTCAGGTCCTCAACTTCCCTTTTTAATAAATCAATTTGTTCCCGAAGAAATTTAATCGTATCTTCACATTATTGAGAACATGAAACTTCACATGAATGAGAACATGACATTTCATTGACCGGAAGGTTTGCGGAACTCATTGTTTTTCGAAAATTCAAAGCGACAAGTTCTTCAATTATATCAACCAGACTAAGACGATTGAGATCTTTTGTCTTCTTGATATCAGCCACGTCAATATCCCACAATTTCGGAAGTGCATTCAGCAGCTTTTTGTTTATCTCAAATTTGGTCAAGAAGATCCCAGCTATATTCATCTCAGTAGTGAGTGTGGAAAATCGCTGCAACTGAGCTTCCAGGGTTTCTCTAGGGATATAATCGAACATGTTGAAATTTTGTCTTAACATCTCCTGACGACTCTCTTTCATGTTTTCAATTCCCTCGTAAACTTAAAAAACTATTAAAAACACAACTAGAAGTCAAACTTAAATTTAAAAATGCCTTTTGACTATAAACCTCAAAAGTCAACCTTAAAAGTCAAATTTAAAAAGTCAAATTCAAAAGTCAAACTTGAAAAGTCAAACTTAAAAGTCAAATCGAAAAGCTAAATTTGAAAATTTAAAAGTCAAACGAGAAAGTCAAAGCTTAAAGTCAAAGGTCAAATTTTAAAAGTCAAAAATTTAAGTAAAAATTCAAAAATAAAAATAAAAATTTAAAAACTATAATTTTTGGTTGAAAATGGAGCTTAAAAATAAAAGAAATTGATTTTTGGGCAAAAAGTGTCAAATTTGCGAAACTAGGAAGCGATAAGGAGTAGTTAAGTTTAAAATTTGGGAAGGAAGGAACAAAGTCGTTGCTCGTGGAGTTGGCAAAGCGTCGGGTTGATGAATCAAAGGTTGTGGGTTCGATTCTCGGCTCCTCTAAAGCCCGTCTGATTTTTTTAATGGGCGCAGACGAAGACTGCAGCTCCTTTGCGAGGATGAAGCGAGGTCGAGGATCTGAGGCGCAAGCCGATGCGAGATGCTAGTCCGAAGTCCGAAGGTGAGGACCTGGTGCGAGGATGTTGAACAAGGCGATGTGCTGATGCGAAGCTTGGCTTGCTGCTGCTGAGAAGAGTATAAAGTTTAAACAATCAAACTGTTTAACAAGTTCCCTTATAGCTCAACTGGTTAAGGTGCGTGGTTTGAATTGTTGGAGGTCCCGAGTTCGAACATGTTTATGGCCGTAAAATCTGGACCGTGAACACATTTACGGCTGTAAACTCCGGACCGTAAACTCTCCCTTTTTGCTCCAAAACTCGATCAAAAACTCATTTTTAGGAAAAACGCGAAGAACGAACCCCCTTTGTTTTTGCGAGATCTATCCAAAAATGCAAAAATCTTTCCAAAATAAGATCAAATCGGCTCCAGATCTGACAAATATGAGTGATACAAACCAGGCTCTGATACCAATTGTAAGTCCTTAATCTGCCTGTGTATCAATCAGATCCGTTTGATGGTGCGGAATCCCAATCAAACGGATGATGTCAAATCAAATAGAAGAGAAGGAGAAGAAGAAGATGATGATAATCTATGTATGATATGATTAGAATGAAGATCCGGATACAAAGATTCACACACACAAACACACACTCTCTTTTCTCTCTCTCTAGAACACCTTCAAATGCACACACTTAAGCTCCTCTAGTGTTCATCATCCTTTTTCCTCACACCCCTCACCCCTATATATATATATATATATATATATATATATATATATATATATATATATATTCACAATGGTAGTATATTGGAAGCATCGCAATATACTACGAATTCTTTTGTCCCCTCTGGAAGGGACAAGATGGGTGCACTGCACAGGGCATGCTTCAAGGTCTGAAATGTGGTATCTTGTTTTTATCTCCATTTGTAGGCTACACCGTTCTGAGTCAGGGAGGTAAGAGGTTTCGCAATGCTGGAGAAGTCTTGTATGAAACTACGGTAATAGCCAGCGAGACCTAGGAATTGGCGAATCTCGGTTGGCATTGTGGGCGCAACCCAATTCTTGGTAGCCTTGATCTTAGAAGGGTCCACGTGGATTCCCTCTTCGCTAACCACGTACCCTAGGAAGTCCACATTCCTAATCCAGAATTCGCATTTTCAGAACTTTGCATAAAGTTTCTCAGCTCGCAATGTCTCTAAGACTAGTCTCAAGTGCTGCCCATGTTCTTTTTTACTCTTTGAGTAGATGAGTATGTCATCGATGAACACAATCACAAATTTTTCCACGAAGGAACGACATACTCGATTCATTAAGTCCATGAACACGGCAGGGGCCTTGGTTAGTCCGAACGACATCACTACAAATTCATAGTGACCGTATCTTGTTCGAAAAGACGTATTGGGAATATCACCTTCTAGGACTCGTAGCTAGTGATATCCCGATCTCAAATCGATCTTGGAAAAATAGTTTGCTCCTTGGAGTTGGTCAAACATATCGTTTGTTCGTGGTAGGGGATATCGGTTCTTGATGGTAAGTTTGTTGAGTTCCCGGTAGTCGATGCACATTCTAAATGATCCGTCTTTCTTTTTCACAAACTGCACTAGTGCTCCCCAAGGTAAGAAGCTTGGACGGATGAATCCTTTGCTGAGAAGTTCGTTCAGTTGACTGGATAGTTCTTACATCACTGCTGGGGCTAAGCGATACGACGCTTTGGCCACAGGGGTGGCGCCAGGAATTAAGTCGGTTCTGAATTCGACTTGCCTTGCAGGAGGTATTCCCGGGAGATCCTCAGGAAAGATGTTGGGAAAGTCACAAACATCAGGCACGCTCTTGATGTCTTCTACTCCTCGTTTCACATCCACCATATGTACCAAGAATGCGTGGCATTTCTTGCTTGGATATTTGTGAGCCTTGATGCAAGAGACGATACGAAGAGGGGTGCTAGGTTTGTCACCATGAATAATGACGGCTTCGCCATTCGGCAAATTAAGGAGAACGGCCTTATCGTAACATAAAATTTCTGCACGATGAGGACTTAGCCAATCCATGCCTACGATGACTTCGAAACTTTTTATTGAGACTGGCATGAGCTTAATTGGAAAGGATTTATTGTTTGATGTGAGGGTGCAGTTTAAGTATATTTTCTTAGCGCTTTCTGTTTTCCCTTTAGCCATTTCTACTAAAAGCATTTCACTTAATGATTGAGGGATTTGTTTGAGTAGGTTTTTAAAACTATGACTCACAAAACTCCTCTCCGCTCCACTATCGAATAACATATATGCATATAAGTTATTGAGCAGAAACATACCCGTAACAATAGTGGGGTCCGCAACGGCTTCCTCCTGGCCTATTGCGAATACTCGGCCACTTCCGCCAGTATTCCCATTGTTCGCTTTCGGGCAGTCCCTTCGGAGGTGTCCCGTTGCTCCACACTCGTAACAAGTACGACCTACTCCCATAATTGTGGTTGGCGCTGCTGGTTGGGTTGGTTCCTTGTAGAAGCAGACAGTGTGTCCCTTCCGGTTGCACTTGATGCAATGCATCTCACGGCAAGGTCCGTGGTGATGGAAGTTACACCTATTGCACTTCGGCATATTGCTGACGTACGACTTTGTTGGTGCGGGGGTGGTAGGGACAGTAACAGCTTGAGCTGTCACTAACTATTCCCTCTTGGGGTTCTCTTGAGGGCTTTTCCTCCTTTCTCTTGTTCCAGGGTTTCCTTCGGTCCTCTACCTCCTTCGGTGGGTCAGCAGTAACTGCGATAGTACCATGTTTAACCCCGTGATCGATTAGTCGTTGAGCCAGGCGCTTCGCATTGTTGAATGTAACTGGGTTGGAAGCCAAAACATACCCTTGAATATGGGGTGAGAACCCCCAGATGTATCTTTCCACTTTCTTCGGCTCCAGGTTGACCATTCCCGGGCATAGGGCTGACAAATCACTAAACCTGGCCGTATAGTCGGCTAGGTCAGAACCAACCATTTTCAAGTTCCATAGTTCCTGCTCCAGTTTCTGAATTTCGCCCCTCGGGCAATATTCTTCTAACAGTAGGACCTTCAAGTCCTCCCAGCTCATGGCGTTGGCGACTGGAAGGGATACAGATTTCACATGGCCCTTCCACCACGTGAGGGCTCGGTCTGTGAAGGTACAAGCAGCAAACTTGACCTTGCTTATTTCTTGGCATGAACAAATTTCAAAGACCGTCTCGGTCTTTTCAAACCATTACATAAGTCCAATGACTCCCCTAGTGCCGTTGAACATTTTCGGCTTTGCATTCGAGAATTCTTTGTAGGTGCATTCCCTAATATGACCATGAACAGTGGCATGGTTCTGATGATTAGTACTACTCCCATTCCCCCAAGCTCCATTAATGTTTATTTGGGTTAGCGTAGCAGCTACTGATGCGGTGATGGCAGCCTGTACCATAGTGGGATCGTAAGTTGGAGGTGGTGGTGGCAGAGTTGGTGTCGTGTTTCGGCGTGCTGACCTACAAGGAGGCATCGTGCTGTCAAAGAAATAATGAAAGAAAATAAGCGTCAAATGTTTGAAAGTCTTGTGTTAATGGGTTAGCTATTTTCAACATTTCATGAATTAGGTTCGACCTAAACAAGGTTTTTGAGTTTGATTCATAATAAGAGTTTATAAATAAACTTTTGAATTCGAATGATATGCAAGGAAATTAACACACAAAAGAAATACTTCATTATATAAACATATATTGGGTTACATTTTGGAGTGAGGAAAGTTTTGACCTTTCTAAAGGCCTCTGATTACAAGAGATAGAGAAAAATAAGACTTTTAGCCGAGATCCTATTCTATAACAAAAATTTGGGAGTTGGGAAAGTACTACTTGCGATGTGGTTTACGCATGGAGCTTGATTCCGTGTCTGATTGCTTTGCCCCCATAAGACGCCTGTCAAAGGTGGCTTGTTGATCCCTCATTTCCCTTATCTCAGAGAGGGTTGTGTTTAGTTGGTCTTGGAGTGTGTCGGTGTCGAGTTGGGCATTAACCTATAACCTGTCCAGGCGGCGGATGTCGGCAGCGTTACCTTGTACCTCCACGTTGATTTCGCAAATCCGGTTTGCTTGAACTCCTGATTGGTAGGAGTGGTTAGCTAGCTTGCCCACAACGACTGGGAGTGCTCGGTCGGCTGAACTTCCATTGCTCACGTTATAAAAGTCCCGACACATGTCGTAGGGAGGACGCACTCCCTGTTGCTGACTCCAGTGGTGAATGTGCCTTCCCCGGATGGGAGTTGGTCCCTAAAAACCTATTCTAATAGAAGGAGGTCGGACGGCTGGAGGGTTGATTACCTCTGGCTCTGAGTCTGTCCCATCCAATCCTTCCTCTTCCTCCTCTTCCATTGGTTCCTTATCCTCTTCTGGGTCATCCTCTACCCACCCTCCGTTGCCTTGGTTTGGGTAGTAGGGGTCCCCTGGTAGATGGAACCCAGCCATTGTGTTTGTGCGAGAATAGGGATATGAGAATTGTCTAAAAATTAAAATACTCCTATAGTATTTTAGATGTTAGATTTGATTCTAAAGTTTACAGGTTTGGTAAGTTTTAGACTTGTTGTCCACTATAGCTATCCCCTGGCATATGTTGGTCGGCTCTTGGACAAATATAGTTGATCAGGTATATCCATCCCAATGCCGATTACATATCCCAAGGCATACCTGTATTGCACAACTCATCTATAATACTTCTATATGGTTTACATTATGATACTGACCCTGTTATAAAATGTATGCATGTATACTTTATGAAAATTTCATTTTAAAAGTATAACTCTCACTCAGAGTGTTTTTTCCTAGTTGTGTTTATATTTGTGTATCAAAAATAGGTTTTGATATACTTACTTGATTATAAACATCGCTCTAATACCAATCTGTCACACTCCCAAACCAGAACGGCGAAAACGTTCGGGGGCAGAGGACGTCATGTCAAGTATTATAACAAATGAATAGTAAAGAAACTACACACCACCATAATATAAATATATTTGAAAATTTTACATGATTGTATATGTTACATGCTTGCAAAAGAAATCAAATACAATCTGGTGATTCCAAAATATGTTACTAACGCCAACACGTTAGTCTTCAAAAGTAGTTGCTACCTGGTTTAGTGTTTTCCTGAGAATACAAGTTATTTCAAAGAAAAATTGTCAACAATAAAGTTGGTGAGTTCATAAGTAGCGTTTTGAGAAAATGAATGCCATTTGAAAGTCTGTGTATGTTTTCCACAAAATCCCTTATTTTCTATAAATGTATGAGATGAGTATGAAAGATCGTTGTATAAACTGTATGTATTTGAAACAAGAAAATCCCTTATTTTCCTAAAAGTGAAATGTAGTCTCAAATGACCAAGACTGTAAGTTGTAAGCAACTATGACATGCCTAAAAGAATGATGCATAGTCTTATTATGAAACAAAAGTATAAGAAGATCGTATTTGTAAATGAAAAGTGACCGTAATAGTCACTTTCCCTGTGAAAACATAATACCATAATAATTGTCTATCCAGTGAGTTTTTATAACCGTACTATCATAGTTTTCCTGTAGCGACATTCTTGAGGCGTCGAAATGAGATGACACTTGTCACCCCGGGGACTGTAGCTAGCAGTCAGGGTACGGGATTATTAGTCCCATATTGATCTATACACACTTGTCACATTCTCCGGACGGGAGATTTTGGTTATAAACAAGACTTCTAGCAATACCTTACTAGGTATAATGAAGATGAATGTCTCACAGATTCTCAATTAAGTCCCGTATTAAAATGAATAATGTTTTTTCTGAAATGATTATCCTTTTTCACAATGTTAACAAAGGCATAATAAAAGTGATTGTTCTTGTATGTATAAAAGTGGTATACTGAAAAATAGTTACCCTTAATATGATGCAAACGTATAGATAAGCTTATAGTATTTATAATCATGTTTTATTCCGAGAGGGTAAAGTAAGGTAAGATGTTATGCATTTTAACAGATCCATATGATAGTTATTAAAAACAATCTGAAATGTATTGTAACATCCCGAGTTCAGGAGTGCAAGTTCAGGGTTCAAAGTGTAAATAAGGATGGTCAACTCGGGGAGTCCATGGGTGGACTCGGCAAGTAGAGTCACGATTCTGGTCGCATGTAAAGTGGCCAAGTCGGCGAGTCGGCGGCTGGACTCGACAAGTTGTTGCTGAAAAGAGAAAAACCCTAATCTTCGAGGTTGCACCCTATTTAAAGGACCTAATGCCCTCCCCTCAGTCCCCTTAGCCCCTTTTGAAGTCCATAAACCCTAAATCCGTTTGTGAGAGCATTAGAGAGCATTTGGAACCTTGATAAGTGCTTGGTGAAGAGATCTTTGAAGATTAAGAAGGTTGGAGCAAGGGGCTTTGCAGAGATTTGGTGCATTCTTCAGTTGGAGCTTCCTTCTGAGGTAATAATTCGTTGCTGGAGCTTTTGAGCTTCTAGATCTATCATTGTGGAGTTTTTGGGAGCTTATTTAGAGTTATTTCGGGTTAGAGGTTGGATCTGGGTTGCTACCTCCAATCTGGAATAGAGATGATCCAGAAGTGCATAAATCCCCTGTCGTTGAGTTGTTAGTGAAGCCTTCTTGTCCTAAACCCTAGCCCAAGAGTGTTTTATTCTTAGATCTCTTTGGATTCACTTAAAGTTTGCCACTTTATGTGATGGATGGGTTGTAGGAGAGTAGATCTATGGTTGGGAGTCCCTGCATGGCTTAGAAAGCCACTGTATGGATTAAGAACTAAAGGTACTCGGCGAGTCACATGGGTGTACTCGGTGAGTTGGATGAAGATAGGCAGGAACTCGACGAGTTGGAAGAACAACTCGGCAAGTTTGTTGAAGATTGCCTTGGACTCGGCGAGTCTGTTCTTGGACTCGGCGAGTCTGGTCGTAAGGTCCTAACCTTTTTGGCTTAGCGGTGAATCGGTGAGTCGAGGGACGACTCGGTGAGTTGAGCAGGAAGTGACTCAGAGTTGGTTGGACTCGGCGAGTCTTGGGGCGACTCAGCGAGTTGAGTTGTGGATTGGGAGATTCTGAGTATGGGGACTCGACGAGTCAGCGGGTTGACTCGGCGAGTAGAGTCAGTCAGGAAGGTTGACTTTGACTGAGGACTTTGATTGAACAAGAATTGGCCAGTTGACTTCTAGGGGTATATTGGTAATTATTGGTATTTATTAAGTTCAGTCTTTTGGTATTATCAGTGGTGGAGATCATGAATGAGGTTGGAGCAGCGTGATCTTATCTTTTCTGTCAGCAGTTGCGAGGTGAGTTATCCTCACTATATCAACAAGGTCTAAGGCACCAAGGCCGGCCCTTTATCGGATTGTAATCCGAGTATCGTTGTTATGTTATTACCTTTCTATGTTTGCATCCTGGTAGTTAGCATGGTATATATTAGAGATCTGGTTAAGGTCGGTATCCTGGTATATAGGATGATGCTATGTTAGAGACCTGGTTAAGGTTGGTATCCTGGTATATAGGATGATGCTATACTAGTGACCGGTAAGGTCGGTATCCTGGTTAGGATGATGTTATGTTGTGTGATCTGCTAGATCGGTTTGATTGGATGTGAATTGTTATATGATTGTATGCTTATGTGCACATGGTTGTTGGACTAGGGTTGGGTTGAGGCGGGTTCTGCTTTATGCTGTAGGCCCAACATACCCAGGAGGGACCGGTTATCCCGAAAGCCCAGCGAGTGGTCCGGATAGGCTATAGGCCCCTAGAAGGCGGACCAAACTTGCCAAGGCTCAGGGAGTGGACCAGGCTGACTGAAGGCCTGGTGCGCGTGGACCAGTCATACTGTAGACTCGGAGAGTGGACCAGGTGGATTGAAGGTCCGGTGCGGGTGGACCAATCACACTGTAGACTCGATGTATATGGCTAGACTCGGAGGGTGGACCAGGTGGACTGAAGGCTCGGTACGGCGGACCAGTCACACAGTAGACCTGAAGTGCATGCATGTTCTGTGTTCTGTTATGATATGGCATGTTGTGTGTATGGTATATGTGGTTGGTATGTTGGGGGTATCTCACTAAGCTTTCGGGCTTACAGTTGTGGTTTAATTGTTTCAGGTACTTCTGGAGACCGTGGCAAGGCAAAGGCGTGATTGTACCACTCCTCATGTTTATGTGTTATGTTATGGTTCTGGGAAATACTCTGATAATAGAAGTATTGAAAACCTTTTTGTGATGAATTAATAAAATTGGGTTGTTTTTGAAAAGTTTAAGTTGGTTGAAAATTTTTGGATGTTACAAGTTGGTATTAGAGCCTTAGTTTGAGTGAATTGGAGGAACATTCGTGTGAATCCAGTCTCAAATCAAGGAGAGTTTTCAAAAGAGAATTTAAAATGGTTTTCAAAAATGAGTAAAGGAGGATGCGGAGGTATGATCAGCCGGAGCCAGTAAGTAACCCCAAAATACCATACAAGTTATTTGTTTACGAGATATGATAGAACAACATGCTAGTACTAGGCTAGGGATCTTCTGGAATTGCATGATAGAATTGCCTGATTTATGATGCCTGCTAGCCTAGGGTTTCTTTCTATCTGAGATTTCCACTGTTCCTCTAGGAGTGAGGGTTGAGTGCTTGTTATGTCGTTCATCACTAGGGTGTTGTGGTGATACTTGATATAAATCTGGGTAGGTGTGGAAGGTAGTATGGGCCCGTACTACTGAAAGCACATGACCCATATGCGTATCAAGGAAGTCACAACCCCTAGGGCTGGGTTGAGAGTCGGTTCTCGGGTTAGTGAGAAGCATCTGATGTTTTGCGGTATTTTCAGTATGGTAGTTACGAGGCATGCTGGGAGCGGATCCGGATCAGTATCGGGAGCAGGAGAGGGCGGCCAGGGTGGGTCAGTACCGCCCGAGGTTATTGGTCAGATGAGCACAGACAAGTTTGATGTTACGCTTCGTGAGATCCTGCGTGATGAGGTTGCTGCGTTGTTCCGGTCCGAGTTGCCGGAACTGTTTGGGTCGATCAAGATTGCCATGGTCGAGTATTTTGATGAGCGTTATGTAGCTCTTACAGAGACGGCTGCCGCGGCAGTTACAACGGCTATAGCAACGGCAAGGGGAGGAGCCGGCAAAGGTTTTTAGTATCAGGACTTCGATAATACGAAGCCCCCTACTTTTTCGATGGAGTTCAAGATCCGATTCTTGCTATGCGATGGTTGTCAGATGTGGAGGGATGTTTCTTCACATGTTCATGACCTGCTGATCATAGGGTGAGCTGTGCTCTGAACCTGTTGAGGCTCGGGGTGAAGGATTGGTGGAGGTTAACTACGGGGTCATATTCGGATGCGCAGAGGGCTGTGGTTTCTTGGGATCGGTTTCAGGAGATGTTCAGCACTCGTTATGTTCCATGGGTAGAGAGAGAGAGAGAGAGAAAGGTTGGCTCAAGAGTTCTTGGAACTGAAGCAGGATTCAGAGTCGGTGACAGAGCTCACCAGGATGTTCACTGAGAGGGCGATGTTTTTCCCGGAGTTTGCTTCAGAGCAGGCTCAGATGTCCCGATATTTGAGTATGCTCAAGAGGGACATCAGGCAATTTGTGTCTACGCAGAGGTGCGAGACCTTGCTGGAGTTGCAGAAGGCCACTTGGCGGCGTGAATTGGAGATTGAGTTGCAGTTGCGAGAACAGAGGCAAGCCCCGGTGCAGTCGCAGCCGGTGCCGAAACGGTCCAAGACCGTTGATTCTAGGTTGGGAGATCAGAGGAGCCGCACTTGTGGGAAGTGCGGGAAGGCTGACACCGGAGTTTGTAGGTCCGGTGGTGTGTGCCGCAAGTGCGGGAGAGAGGGACACTATGCGAGGGATTGCAGTCAGTCAGCCCCAGTGCAGGATATGAGGATTTGTTATTAGTCCAGCACCGGCCACTTTGAAGATTACGGGTGGAGGTGAGGGTTGAGCAGAGCCCCTGAGGGCTCAGGGGTGTGCTTTTCAGCTTATAGCAGAGGAGGTCAGGGCAGAGCCGGATGCAGTTGCGGCTATGTTTCCTTCTTGATATCTTGTTATCTTATGGTTGTTATGGAGTATTATATCTGCTAGTCTTGTTTGCATAATTCATGGTATTGTATTCGTTCGATCTTTTGGGCTTATGGTATTATTGAGGGGTCGATAGTTAAGGGATGAAATCAGTTAGCAACAGGGAATAGATGGTCATATTTTGATTGTATGGTCTTGTTTTCGGGTATAGCAATTGTGTTTTGAGAAGTGTTCGGCGGGGAGTCGAACTTCCTTAGAGTTTGAGATGCACGATGCTGGTTGGGTCACCGGTGGTTGGTAGTCAGTGCTCTAAGTGGGGAGAATTGGAAAATTCTAAGGAGGATCGACAAGTATTTGAGGTTGATTAGCTGTTTGGGAGTCAGCAATGTTTCAGTCAGCCAAGAGTGTGGGATGGTATGAGTAAGTGGAAGACTAGTGGGGACAGGGAGCAAACCATGGATTCAGGAAAGATAGTGTTTGATGTTAGGCCTGGGTTTAGGCCATGGGAAGGATTGTGGGATTGGAACGAGAGTTCGGAACCCCTAAGGGGCTAGGACAGTATGAACGGGAATGATTCCCTGGAAGGGTAGTTGGAATGATGTATGATAGTTGAGCAGACCGGGAAGACTGAAGGCCGGAAGGCGTACCAGTCAGGTGAAAGGCTCGGGAGAACGGTCCATATAGGCTGAAGGCCCAGAGAGGCGGTCCAGACATGCTGAAGGTTCTGAGAACGGTCCAGACAGGCTGAAGGCCCAGGAGGGTGGTCCAGACAAGTTGAAGGTTCCGAGAGTGGTCCATATAGGCTGAAGGCCTAGTAAGGTGGTCCAGTCATGCTGAAGACTTTGTAAGTGTTAGTGGATCAGGTATGAGGAGATTGAGGAAATGTGTCGCCAAGGGTGATAATTGATATGGTCTGGCCCCAAGTACTAATCATGTTAGTGGAAAGCAGTGCATGGACTCGAGAGTCCTTGCGAGCAGATTCAGAGCATGTGCGATGCACGAAGTAGCGGTTACTCTACAAGGGATAGTGTAGAGTGGGGTGTGTACACCGTGGCACTTGTCTAAAGTGGCAAGGTTGGCAAGTAGATTTCCTTGGATAAGGAAAGGGAAAGACATGTAGCTCCGGAAGGAGTGTGGGTACTTCAAAAAAGGAGGAAGTGGAATAAGTGGATTATTGTCGGTGCATCAGCTATTGGTAGTAAGTACTGAAATGGTACCAGGGGTATGGAAACACATCCAGACCGGGTGTCTGTTGAGGTTGCGGATGGATTTTCGGTAATGTAGAACTAGAGGGGTTCGTAAGGGATGCAAGGAGGGAGCCTTGGATTTTCGGTATGGTTGTGATCAGGAGGTTATGTATGTAGCGGTAATTCATCCTGGGGATGTCTGAAGGTATTGTCAGTGTGCCGGGTTTTCCAGCCCGAGGATATTGGATCAGGTACAACATGTGTACGTGATTGCATAGGGGAGCTCATGGGAGTGCTCAGGAGCTGAAGGATGTGTCATCCTGTCAGCTCAGGAAGAAACAAGTTGGATTCGGAAAGGGAAGCAGGATGAGTCCCAGCAACCGGTATCGGGTCAGACCCCGGTGGATCAGGGTGCTATCTAGCTTGTAAGAGCCAAGTGATTGTGATGAATTGGATTGATTGAAGTATCATCAGGTGGTACTGGGTTGATAATTGATATTATCTGAGGAAAAAGCTGTTGGTCGGCTTAAGGGAGATGCCAGGTTACTGCTAGGGAGGAGTTGGGTTTGTAGGGTTTCGATTGTACTGATTGGAGAAACCTGGATCGGTTAATGTCAGGGGGTGCATTGCAAGAGTAGTTTCTCGAATTGTGTTGCTGCAGGCTTCGAGGACGAAGCCTAATTTAAGTGGGGGAGAATTGTAACATCCCAAGTTCAGGAGTGCAAGTTCAAGGTTCAAAGTGTAAATAAGGATGGTCAACTCGGCGAGTCCATGGGTGGACTCGGTGAGTAGGGTCGCGATTATGGTCGAGTGTAAAGTGACCAACTCGGCTAGTCGGTGGCTGGACTCGGCGAGTTGGTGCTAAAAAGAGAAAAACCCTAATCTTCAGGGTTGGATCCTATTTAAAGGACTTAATGCCCTCCCCTCAGTCCCCTTAGCCCCTTTTGAAGTCCAGAAACCCTAAATCCGTTTATGAGAGCATTCAAGAGCATTTGGAACCTTGATAAGTGCTTGGTGAAGAGATCTTTGAAGATTAAGAAGGTTGGAGCAAGGGGCTTTGTAGAGATTTGGTGCATTCTTCAGTCGGAGCTTCCTTCTGAGGTAATAATTCGTTGCTGGAGCTTTTGAGCTTCTAGATCTATCATTGTGGAGTTTTTGAGAGCTTATTAAAGTTATTTTGGGTTAGAGGATGGATCTGGGTTGCTACCTCAGATCTGGAATAGAGATGATCCAGAAGTGCATAAATCCCCTGTCCTTGAGTTGTTAGTGAAGCCTTCTTGTCCCAAACCCTAGCCCAAGAGTGTTTTATGCTTAGATCTCTTTGGATTCACTTAAAGTTTGCCACTTTATGTGATGGATGGGTTGTAGGAGAGTAGATATATGGTTGGGAGTCCCTGCATGGCTTAGAAAGCCACTGTATGGATTAAGAACTAAAGGTACTCGGCGAGTCACATGGGTGTACTCGGCGAGTTGGATGAAGATAGGCAGGAACTCGACGAGTTGGAAGAACAACTCCGCGAGTCTGTTGAAGATTGCCTTGGACTCGGCGAGTCTGTTCTTGGACTCGGCGAGTCTGGTTGTAAGGTCCTAACCTTTTTGGCTTAGCGGTGAATCGGTGAGTCGAGGGACGACTCGGTGAGTTGAGCAGGAAGTGACTCAGAGTTAGTTGGACTCGGAGAGTCTTGGGGTGACTCGGCGAGTTGAGTTGTGGATTGGGAGATTCTGAGTATGGGGACTCGACGAGTCAGCGGGTTGACTCGGCGAGTAGAGTCAGTCAGGAAGGTTGACTTTGACTGAGGACTTTGACTTTGACCAAGAGTTGGCCAGTTGACTTCCAGGGGTATTTTGGTAATTATTGGTATTTATTGAGTTCAGTCTTTTGGTATTATCAGTGGTGGAGTTCGTGTCGGAGGTTGGAGCAGTGTGATCTTATCTTTTCAGTTAGCAATTGCGAGGTGAGTGATCCTCACTATATCAACAAGGTCTAAGGCACCAAGGTTGGCCCTTTATCGGATTGTAATTCGGGTATCGTTATTATGTTATTGCTTTGCTATGTTTGCATCCTGGTAGTTAGGATGACATATGTTATAGACCTGGTTAAGGTCGGTATCCTGGTATATAGGTAGATGCTATGGTAGAGACCTGGTTAAGGTCGGTATCCTGGTATATAGGATGATGCTATGCTAGTGACCGGTAAGGTTGGTATCCTGGTTAGGATGATGTTTGTCACACCCCGGCCATCGGCGAATTGTGCGGTGTTGTTCTCATGGTAAATCATGAGTGTATTGTTTCTCATGGTAAATCATGAGTGTATTGTTTTGTCAGAGGTTTTGTTGTCAAGCAGCGGTTACGGACTCATGGTAGCAGGTTGTTAGAAGCATTATACTTTGTCGTTATACAAGTATTAATCTTAAGTATAAGTTTCCCCTACTTATACCCTAGGTACTACTTATATTAAGTATATAATTATACCTAGCACACATACTCGTATAGAATTGAAATAGATTTATACGTAGTGGTTTTTCTTGTATAGAATTGAAATAAGATTTATACGTAGCAACTTTTGTTTGTATGGAATTACAAACACTTATATTTATAGTATATGAGACTTATAGGTATACACTTATATGGTAAGTAAACTTTTATACATAGGATATATATAGTAAACGTTGGAGAGCCAAAATTTTACTTTCAAAACTATACTTTTGAACTTGAGAAAAAGTGTTATTTTTATATGGAGTCAAAACCTGTGAACTCACCAACTTTATGTTGACGTATTTTAAATTGCATGTGTTTTCAGGAAGTTGATAACTATGATACGAGAAATGATGTTACACTGCCCGGTGTTTCCGCCGAAGGCCGGGGTGTGACATTGTTATGTTATGTGGTCTGCCAGATCGCTTTGATTGGATGTGAATTGTTATATGATTGTATGTTTATGTGTACATGGTTGTTGGACTGGGGTTGGGTTGAGTCGGGTCCTGCTTTGTGCTATAGGCCAACATACCCAGGGCGGACCGGTTATCCCGAAGGCCCAGCGTGCGGTCCGGATAGGCTGTAGGCCCCAAGAGGGCGGACCAAACATGCCAAGGCTTGGGGAGAGGACCAGGCCGACTGAAGGCCCGGTGCGGGTGGATTGTAGACTCGGAGAGTGGACCAGGTGGATTGAAGGCCCGGTGTGGGCGGACCAATCACACTGTAGACTCGATGTATATGGCTAGACTCGGAGGGTGGACCAGGTGGACTGAAGGCCCGGTACGGCGGACCAGCCACATGGTAGACCCGAAGTACATGGTTGTTCTGTGTTCTGTTATGATATCGCATGTTATGTGTATAGTATATGTGGTTGGTATTTTGGGGATATCTCACTAAGCTTTCGGGCTTACAGTTGTGATTTAATTGTTTCAGGTACTTCAGGAGACCGTGGCAAGGCAAAGGCATGATCGTACCACTCCTCATGTTTATGTGTTATGTTATGGTTCTAGGAAATACTCTGATAATAAAAGTATTGAAAACCCTTTTGTGATGAATTAATGAAATTGGGTTGTTTTTGAAAAGTTTAAATTGGTTGAAAATTTTTGGATGTTAGATGTATAACGAAAGATAGATGTTTTCACACAAGATTAACCGTGTGTTTACTTGTATTCTCCCCCGTAAGGTGTTAAAAGAATTTAAAAAGTATTTAAAAACATAGAAATGGGGGTATGACCTCACTTGGTAGTTTGAAGAATGTGAGACAAAAATCGAGCAGAACTTCGACTAGTGAAAGCTGATTTCTCATGATTCTCGGGAGCGTAAAACTTTCTTCCAAACTTGGATATGAAAACCGGGACTTCAGGATGGCTCCGAGGGTTTAAACGCAAAGCTTCGGGACGAGAAAGGGAAGAAGTGAGCAAATATGCCCGGAACGCTCGCACCCCTTTTATAGGAGGCTGAACCGCCTCGGTACGCTGGGTGTACAGGGTTACGCGGGGCGTAGCGGATGTCACTGCATACGCACTTTGGATGGGAGGGCTTCTATCCAATAGGAGAGCCTGTTGGCCGATGGGACGAGGCTCCTATCCTCTGCTACGCAGGCGGTAACACATTACGCGGAGCGTAATGTGATATTTCCACCTTCTAAATTGCATAACTTTTGCGTACGAGCTCCGTTTTTCGTGTTCTTTATATCCATGTGTATGTGAGACTGTACTCTATGACTTTCGTTTAGACACCGTCAGCTAGTTTTGACTTTATTTTTAATTATATAGTTTTAACAGGCTAGGACACGAAAAGTCCGTTAAAAATCCATAACTTCTTCATCCGACGTTCGTTTTCATCAGACTTTTCACCGTTGTGCTACTATTGTTGAGAACTTTGTTTACCGATTAGTTTGCTTCGGCCAAAAATCTCTCGATCTCTATTTCGAGTTTTTAGCTGTCTACTGCTATGTCCGAAACTTAGAAAAATCATAACTTTCTAATACAAAGTCAGACTTGGGCGTTCTTTTAATGCACGCTCACGGTTTAGTATAATCTACGACTTTCATTTAAATACCTAAGGCCGAAAAGTATTTTATTCAGATTGTGTGTTTTAGGCTTAACAGCGCTTTACTAGTATTGTTACGGATGTTAGTGTTGGATTAGTGTCTAAGTCCATAACTATTTTGGTATGTACTTGACCCGATGGTGCATGGTCCTTTTGGGTTGCCTTCACCAAAGCAACTTGATTGGAGAAATAAATAAAGAGAGAGAGGTTATTATGATTTATTAATATGTTATAAGAATAATATATTAAAGGAGAAATCATATTTGTTTAATTAATATTGGTCAATAATTAATTAAGAATTAATTTTGTGATCAAGTGTAATTAATTAAACTAGAGGGGCTGAATTGCAATTATGTGATAGTTACAAAATAAGGTAAGGATTATGTTATATATATGGTGAACGAATTTGAGGTATAAATCCCTTAGAATTCAACTAGGATAAGGGTTTCTAGGACTTATCTTATGGTTGCCTGGTGGACCAGCAACTAGATAAGGATAAGGACTAAAACGTTAATCTTTACACCTATATAAACCCCCTAGGGCTTAGGAATTCGTCCAACCCTTCCCAAGAGGTCCTAAGGACGAATTCTAACCTCCCTCCTCTCTCTTTATACCTTCTCCACTTGCTTATGGTGTTTGTAAGCCATTAGAGGAGTGACACTTGTGACTCTCAGCTGTTCAAGGTCAATTCAAGGAGGAATTGGATTGTTATTGCTATATAACAATCAAGGTATGTTCTTAAACCTAATTACATGTGAATTCCGATTTCCATACGCTAGAATTAGGGTTCAAAGTCTTGGATTCAAAGTATGTACAATAGAGAAACCTAGATCCAAGCTTTAGGGTTTGTATGAGCACATAGGATGTCTTATGACCAAAACCCATCAGTGGTATCAGAGCCATGATTGGTTTCTATTGTATTGATGCTTGTTGTAACTGAAAATCGTGTTTTGTCCTCACTGTTCGACCTGACTTGGCGAGTCACTCTTGGACTCGGCGAGTCAGCCCTACTCGGCGAGTTCCAGAGGGTGATTCGGCGAGTCGGTGCGTCAGACAGTGCTTATCTTGGGATTTCTTGCTGTTTTTGCATTGGGATAATTACCTTATCATGTTAGATTAATATTAATCTGATTATATGATATATTTGACTATATTTTTAATCTAATTGAATATATTTATCAATTAATAAGATAATTGTTTCCTTATAAGATAATTGATTAATTATTTTAAATAAATTGATAAATTATTTTGCAAGAAATCATCAAATATGGATAATTATGTGATTAAATGTTAATTTGAATTATTTGTTATTTGATCCTTGTTGTTGTGAAAAGTTTCATATTTGGCCCTTTAGGTTTTATAGTTTAAATTTGAACCCCAATAGTTTTGTAGTTTTGAAATTTAAATAGTTGAAACCCTAATGTGTTGAAATGTTTCAAAACTTGCCCTCAAGTTTTGGAAGTTAAAAGTTGATTAAAAGTTTAATTAGGAATGTTAAATTCTAAAACTCTAGTATAGTTTTGAAAAAGTTCAAATCACACTCTTATGGTTTTATTAATTAATTAAGGTGTATAATTAAAAGAGGTTTAATAAATCCATAAAAGTTTAGGTTTACAATTTAATTGAATTAAAAGCATAATTGTTAAATTAGACCACCTAGTATTTTAAAAGTATAAAATACACCCTATACTATATATAACATTAAAAGTCTAACATTATATATATGTATGAGTAAAAGTCAGTCTTACCGTTAGTAGGCCTCATTCACGAAGCTAGTCTATAAGGGGTGTTCAAGGAAATTGCCTATAAAATGGCGATTGAATCGGTATCCACTCTTACCCACCGCACTCTTGACTAGTGGATGGTCGTTAGCCGAACGGGTAGGATAGGACAAAACCTTCCATTATAAGTATAATGAAATATAAAAGTAACTAAATGTTTTCATAAAATTCCCAATCTTAGTTACTTAGGCAAAAGTGAATTGATGCAATTCCACGAAATTACACTTTGTGCCCTTGCGAAGACGTTAGTGGAGCGTGTGTGGTTTACCGGCACACTAAATGGTTCTAAGAAAAGGTAGCAAAGGGTGACTCAATGTTTGTCATAGTTCGGTGGAGCGTGTGTGGTTTACCGGCACATCGAATAGGTGACTGTAACATGTGAGGGCACCATGTAAGTTTGCATGGTTATTCACACCCGCTTTGTGATCCTCGGCATCCCAGTCACAAACAAGAGGGGCATATTGAGATTTAAACATGCCATTGAAAGTTCAATGAATCTCAAAGGATCTAGGAGTTTTCATAGATTTAAAACTTAAATGTCTTTTCGTTTTTCGTGGTGGAAATTAGTGAATCGTCATTCACTTACCTTCAAATGTTCTGCAATTTGGGTTACGGCATCCCTCTCCCGAGTTGTAGAATATTGTGTTGGGTCCTAGCCTTAGTATCTCATTTGGGTGATTTACTAAGGACTCAATCTATCAACTAACTTGAATTCGTTTTCTCCCGTTTTGTAGATATCAAAGTTCGACAACTATGGTCTTCCCAAATCCCGTGGAACAAGCATTCCACATGAAGATGGTATTCCACGATTCAATCGAGGAACGAGAAATCATGCTTCACTTCCTCCTCCTCCTCCTATTGTTTTCCCCAACCCACAAGATCGAAGAATTGAAAGGTTCAATATCACTAAAGCCCTATTGGAAATGAAACATGAAGATGGTAAACCCATGTGTGCCCATGTTCTAGGAATGAAATCACACATTGATAGGTTGATAATGTTGGGTTTGTCATTCCCAGATGAGTTGGCTGTGAATTGGGTTTTGCAGTCACTTCCTGAATCATATAATGAGTTCAAAAGAAAGTATTATATGATGAATCATGACGACAACCTCATTGACCTAACTTACATGCTCATTGATGCTGAATCAGAAATGATTTGGCGAAGCAATGGAGCGTATTTGTTGGAAAAGTCAACCAACCATGCTTCCGAGGACGTTCTAGGAGAACCGACCTGCGTTTGCTGCCAAAAGAGAGGGCGTTGGATACAAGTCTGCCCAAAGAGCCTGAAGAGTCCAGAAGATGCGAGAGTTAAAGAGTATGGCTGTGCTTCAGGTAAAATCCACTATCTAACTCCATTAAGTTCCTATTCATTGATACATAATGTGATAAGATTGCATTTGAATGTTTTACAGGATCAGTGAAAAGAAAGGAAGCTTGGTGAAAGAGCAAGATGAATCTAATCACAAGGAATGGATCTTGATCGCATGGACTTGAAGATTAGATTTTGATCTTAGATAGTTATGATAGAGTTGTTAGAAAATTTTCTTTTGAAATACATAGTTTTCAATGGATTTTGCATTGTAAGGACATTTGTTTTCCGCTGCTTTTATAAATAAAATAAATTTTCGTTTGACTTATTTATTTATTTGTTTATTTCCTTGCAATAAAATCGTTATGAAAATTGGTGTTTGCATATTTCTACAACAAATGGATATGATTCTTATTTATGGTGTTTATGGAAAAGTCGAGAATTTACCAAATAGGGAGAGTTTTCTCATCGCCCAAGTTTCAATTGGACAGAAATTTGGAATCATGCAACGTGGATGCACGATGAATGAGAAATTTCGTATTTGGAAATTAGACTGATTCATTGACAAAGTGTCAAGTGAAGGACTAGGAGATCGAGTACACAAAGTTGTGTGTTGATTAAAGTCCACCATAAGAGTAACAATGATATTCGTCATGATTTACTAAAGGTTTAGTAAATATGATTATACTTACATGATTAGGTGTAATTCTGAATTGATTAAAGGGTTTAAATCAATAGCAGAACGAATAAGAAGAATCAAGTAGGCAGAAAGATAAAAGTTTCTCCATTCTAAGAAGAAGGGAGAGTAGCTTTTATGCTTTATGATATGTCTTAGTGATTAAGAACCATATCTCAATTGATCCTCTAAGTGAGTCTTAGTACAAATGTATGTCTAAGAAGAGGAATCAAGAATTGAAGAAATGGTTAAATCAAGAAGTCAATCATACTTCGTCCCAATAACAAGTCTTAAAGTTAAGATTATGACATTGAGTGAAAAGTATTAAGAAGGTTTGTAACATTCATCAAATGTGGAAAGTTGTGATGTCTTGGATAAGACAAAGACCAACTAGGACCAATTTATGAAGAGTTTTGATAAAAGCTACACTAACTCTTGAATATTTGTCAAGAAATGTTTTGACAAGAGAATCGTATATGTCAAGGAGTTAGTGGGAGTCTTAATAGTCTTGAAAGGTTTCAAGAACAAATCAAATAAACCTTATCGATCATCACTAGCACACGAGTTGAGGTTTACAACCTATCGTGTTGACATTATTTTGATTCTGTGCCAATCCAATCGAGTTAATTATGCATGTGAGTCCTATGAGTTCTCATTTGAATGCATAAAAGGCAAGGAACTTGATCAATGGAAAGTACATTGATAGGAAAAGGTGAGCTGCTTAGCTACTTGGAAGACGTGGTGGGCAGCTGTGCTACCATAAGGCAAGAAATCAAGATTAAGAAAGTTCGATCCATATGAGTTTGATTTCGTCGTAAACTTTGGTTTTGACAAATTCACATGGATAGGAACATATACACCATTTAAATCTAAGTGTCATAAGATTTCCTCCTTCATGAAAATGATTGTGAGGAAATGCTTTCACTAAGACAGATTTTAAGAAGATAGTGATTGTAAAATTGCATTCTCGAATTCAATTATGGTTACGGCATCCCTTTCCATAATTTGAATTGTGAGGTTTGGCAATTAGACTTAATTGTTTAGACACACATATGAACTATCGAAGGCAAAGGTGTATAAAGAAGCCTTGATAAAAGATTATCAAAGCATTAAGTATTAGAAACATGAACTTAAGAAATTCAATAAGCATTGTTTTCTGAAAGTTAAGATGTTTATGAATACATGTCGAAGCTAGTGGGAGCATAAGTGTTATGTTTTATAATAATCATCATGATAGTGGGAGCATAAATGTTATGATTGTGTGATTATTAAGGCACGTATTGCAAGATTGGCAATATTAATTATAGAAAACAAGAGTCATACTTTGCAAAGTCGCAATAGTTGAAGCGTTGTTTTGCTATAATTAAGGGAGAGAATATTATGCTTCATTTCAAATCTAAAGGTTTAGGTTGAGAAATGTTAATAAAATTAGTCAAAGGTACAAAGTGTGTTCTTAAAATTTCGATTATGATTACGGCATCCCTCTTCACTATTCAAATTTTGAGAACATAGCAAATAAAACATTATGCGTCGTGTTCCATACGCTTCGGGTATAGGATCGATTGCAAATGCTTTAATGTTTGACAATTCTAAAATTTTCCAAATGTCTAGCGCATTTAGAGGGAAAAAGGACAAGAATTGGTTTTGATTAAAATAATTAAACAACTATCAAAGGACAATCCAAGTTCGACGAGGATTGGTCGCTTGTGAGTAGTTGGAAGTATAGTATTGGAAAATATGGAAATGTTTCCATATTGGATGGACCATATCGACATCATTACGAATAGATAAGATTCTATTAAGAATGAGTTGTCATATGGAACATATGGAAGTGTGTCCATATTGGGAATTGAATATTGAGAAATCTATGACTAGATTAGAAACTTCTATGCAAAAGGATGTTCACAGAAAGTACTTTGAGTGAGAGACATCACATCTATGGAATTGTCTTGTAACAATCTCCGATAGAAGACTTTGTAATATCATTGGCAATAGTCTTTGTGACTTTGGTGCAGTGACATTACAAAAGAGATCATTGCATAAAATGTTAGAATCTAGCATATTATATAAGTAGCAAGAATTTGATATTCTTTCACTTATGAAAAGGATTTGGAGTTGTGAAATGAGAATGATTGGAAATGTGTTCAATGTGATCTATTTCACAAAGTAAGAACCATAGGTAAACATTGTGTGCATGCTAGGAGCATGGGACAAGTGTTGTAATTCAAGTAAGAAGTTAATTACCCGAAATGACAAATAATGAGTAATCAATATGGTGATAAATAAAAGGTGTTTTATTTATGCTCAAAGGGTTGAGGCCATATGGGATTAGTATTATTCTTATGTTTCACCTTGCATGTTTTGACTTCCAGAATAATTGAGTTTATTAAGAATAATCGAATTATTCAAACGGGCCACAGTCGTTCATATGTTGGAAGTAGATATGAATGGATTAGTGTCTAAGTCCATAACTATTTTGGTATGTACTTGACCCGATGGTGCATGGTCCTTTTGGGTTGCCTTCACCAAAGCAACTTGATTGGAGAAATAAATAAAGAGAGAGAGGTTATTATGATTTATTAATATGTTATAAGAATAATATATTAAAGGAGAAATCATATTTGTTTAATTAATATTGGTCAATAATTAATTAAGAATTAATTTGGTGATCAAGTGTAATTAATTAAACTAGAGGGGCTGAATTGTAATTATGTGATAGTTACAAAATAAGGTAAGGATTATCTTATATATATGGTGAACGAATTTGAGGTATAAATCCCTTAGAATTCAACTAGGATAAGGGTTTCTAGGACTTATCTTATGGTTGCCTGGTGGACCAGCAACTAGATAAGGATAAGGACTAAAACCTTAATCTTTACACCTATATAAACCCCCTAGGGCTTAGGAATTCGTCCAACCCTTCCCAAGAGGTCCTAAGGACGAATTCTAACCTCCCTCCTCTCTCTTTATACCTTCTCCACTTGCTTATGGTGTTTGTGTTGGATTAATGTCTAAGTCCATAACTATAATTGGTAAGACTTGACCCGACCCGGCATGGTCCATTTGGGTTGCATGGCATCATGCACTTGGATAGACTAAATGAGAGAAATAAGACACTTATGGTTATTAATATATTATAAGTTCTAGTATATTAATAATAAGAATAATGAGATTATTTAATTAGTATTTATCAAGAATTAATCTAGGATTAATTAAGTGATCAAAAGAAGACTAATTAAATATATGGGTTGATTGTGTAAATCATCCATACTTGTATAGTGGGCTAATGCTCCATGGATAATCAAGTTGGGCTAAAACCCATAGGATGGTCCATGGATGCTCCATGGTGTATTTGAACCCAAGGATCCAAGGAAATGGAAAGCTATGACAATTAAGGGTTTACCCTAATTGTAACACTATATAAAGATCACATTCTTGGGAAAAATCGGCCACAAGAGAGAGTAAGAAAGGGCTAGCCGATTTTCATGAAGTGTAGAATTCTCTCAAGTTAATCCATGTGTCTTTGGTGTTGTGTGAACCATTTGAGGTGTCACACTTGGGGCACTTGGCACTCAAGCTTCATGAAGACTTTCTACACCAAAGAGGTATGTATTCTATCTTGCTATAGTTATTGTTTTGTATGCTAGATTAGGATAATACCTTGGAAGTTCTTATTTGCATGTATAATAGAGAAAACATAGATCCAAGGTATTTAGGGTTGCATGTACACTTAGGAGTGTTAGAATGCTCAAAACCCAATAGTTTGTAAGCCATTAGAGGAGTGACACTTGTGACTCTCAGCTTTCCAAGGTCAATTCAAGGAGGAATTGGATTGTTATTGCTATATAACAATCAAGGTATGTTCTTAAACCTAATTACATGTGAATTCCGATTTCCATACGCTAGAATTAGGGTTCAAAGTCTTGGATTCAAAGTATGTACAATAGAGAAACCTAGATCCAAGCTTTAGGGTTTGTATGAGCACATAGGATGTCTTATGACCAAAACCCATCAGTTAGATTGGTCATAACTTCTTCGTTATAACTCGGATTTTATGGTTCTTTAAATTTTTGGAAACCTTGATACGATATCTACCACTTAGTGTACTCAAATTGAACTTTTTTGAACATTTCATTTTTGACGCTCTTTTATTAATTCACAAAGATATTACAATAGTTGACTTCCAGTCGTTACATTGACCTGAAATATTGGTTTGTTACATACAGTATCAGGAGAGTATTAGATAGGAAGGAGTGACTTGGAGGAGTCGAACTTTGTCACACCCCAAAACCAAGAACGGCGGAAACGTTCTGGGGCGGAGGACGTCATGTAAAGTATCACAACACAGTAAATGTAAATAAGCAAACAACATCATCCATTGCATTAAATATATAATTTTAATACAAGCGTGTTCTGTACAATTTTAGACACCAAAAATATAAGGTAAATCAAGATAATAATATGATGAGTCTTGAATGCGCTCCATCTTCTCAAAAGCTGGCATCGGTACCTGTCTACTGATGACCTGAGAATACCAGTTATTTTGAAAGATTTTATCGGCATTAAGCTGGTGAGTTCATCAGTATTTTAGTGTCGGTGTTTGTTATCAAAAACGTTTGAAAGTGTCTCAAGTATAAGTTTGTAAAATGTATGTAAGTGTTTGTAAAAGTTTGAATCTCTCAGAAAAACCTATATTTTCTATTAAAGTAGCCTTCTACCAAGGCTTAACTGTTTTGTATGTTCGTTTGTTGTAAAAGTGTGTAATTTCCCAAGTGCAACTATCTTTTAACAAAATATAGTTTGTACATTAAAGTTCAAGTGAGGTTATCACTAAAATAATGTAATGGGTAAATCATTGTAGTACTGTAGCTTAGTTTTATTGTAACTACTGCTGTACTAACTACCTTAAACCGGATTTATATTAAGGTAAAATGTGATAATTGCACCATGCTATTGACTGGTAACAACGACATATGAATGGTCATAATAACGGAATGACGTTTGGCACCTGCAGACCTGCAGGTCCGGCTGTAGCTAGCAGCAAGGTGTAGGATAGTCAATCCAGTATAGATCTATAAGCAAACTAACGCTCTCCCTCCAAGAGAATTCTGGCTACAACTCGGGCCATGACATTTAAGGCATGCTCCGATACAGTGGATCACAATTTTTAACGTATTAATGTAAGGGTAATGTTTCTCGTTCTAGTATAGTTGTATATGTTCTCTTCCTAGTATAGTTGTATATGTTCTCATAGTATAGTTGTATATGTTCTCTTCCTAGTATAGTTGTATATGGACTCATGAATGAACTGACTCATTGATCTAGCAGTTGTAATAGTATGATCCTGTGTTACCCCGATGGTAACTTATTAATGGTGTGTCTAGTACGTATGAATATGGAAGTACTTTTATGTCTATATATGTATATTTGATATATAATTAATATTGAAACGACCTTCGGATGGTCACCCGAAATCCCACCAGACCACATCCAAATCGAGAAAAAGGAAATAGGGCGGATGGCCTTCCTAAGCCCTTTAAACATTATTTATACATCTATACATATATGGGCATGCAATTTATAATATAAAAGCATAAATAAGTTTTTTTTATAAGACATTTGAAACATAAGTATTATTTTAAGAAAAGATCGACTTGATGTCAATCTATAAAACAATTTGAAGGCATAGGTTTGATAAAACAGTTTAAGTATAAGGAACATTTGTTTGAATCACAGTGGTAAATAAGTTTGAAAAGTAAAAGGGTTTGTAAAACATTTTGAAGTAAAACAGTTTGATAGACACTTTGAATAGTGATAAAATCACTGGTTTCCCTAGTTATTAATCACATGTGATTAATGCAATCACATGTGATTAAAGCAATAACTATAAGTATTTAACTTGTATTCCGCCCCCCCCCCCCCATAAGTATTTAAAACATTTAAAATCATTTCAAAGGTTGATTAAAGGGGTATGAACTCACTTGATTGATTGAAGAAATCGAGATGGAAAACCGGGCAGAGTTTCGTCTCGGGAAACGGATTTTTCTCGGGATTCTCGGGAATCTCGGGAGTAAAATCGACCTTCGGGACTTGAGCAAAATGACCAGGGCTTCGGGTTTGAACGGGCACGGAAATCAAGGCAAAGCGTAAGAGAAAAGAGAAGAAATGGGCAAGTTTTTCGGAAACCCTCGCATCCCTTTTATAGGGGTGTTGAACCGCCTCGGTACGATGGACGTACGAGGGTACGCAGCGCGTACTGGGACGTCATCGCTTACGCACTTCGGATGGGAGAGCATAGAGGAGTAGGGGCGACGTGGACGATCTGAGGCCCTTGATTCGAGTATGCGGGGCGTACGAGGGTACGCAGGGCGTACTCCGGTCCTATCTACTGACTCCCCTTCGGATATTACCAAGAATTTATATTTAAATTTATATTTATTTTAAATAAATTTCTAAAATTCATATCTCTTTCAAATTATGAAATTATTTTTATTATTTATTTATTAAAAGGACGTGATTAAGGAATTTCTTCAAAAATTCATAACTTCTTTATCCGACGTCCGTTTTCGTCAGACTTTTTACCGTTGCGCTAGCATTGTTGAGACCTTAGATTCTCATTTAGGTTGTTTCGGTCAAAAGTATCTCGAGCTCTATTTCGAGTTTTTAGCTGTTGCCGGTTTTGCCGAGAATCTTCGGTTGGTCATAACTTCTTCGTTATAACTCGGATTTTAGGGTTCTTTATATGTACGAAAACCTTGATACGATTCCTACTACCTTATTTAACCCAAATAAGATTTTAGGAAAGTTATATTTTGACCTAGATTTGATTGGTTTTACATTACATTGTCTCGAAATATCGGGTTGTCACATCATCCCCCCGTTAGAAGGAATTTCGTCCCGAAATTAGAATTTAAGCAAGTAAGAAATTACAAATAACTAAGCAAAAAGGTGAGGCTAATTCAGTTTCATCTGATCCTCACGTTCCCAAGTGAATTCCGGTCCTCGCTTGGCGTTCCAGCGAACCTTCACGATAGGGATACGACTTTGCTTTGTCTGCTTGACCTCACGATAGGAAGATGACTGGGGTTTCGACTCCAGATTGAGGGACCAACTTGGGTTGCGGCTGCTGTGACAAGTGCAACAAGACACATGATGCGGTCTACAGGGCGGGTGGTTTGGTCTATTATAAGTTCGTCAAGACAGGGCATTTCAGCAGGGATTTTACCACCACCACCACCCAAACATCAGATCTGGTTTGCTTCTATTATAATAAGAGGGGCCATAAGAAGGCCAAATGTCTGAGTTTAGCATCAGGAGGACTAGTAGTAGCACCTGCTCCGGTGACTCTGGGGATCACTGATGGCCGCCAGGGCAAGGCAGAGGCACCCGTTGTTCGAAGAAGGGCATTTCTTCTAATAGTTGAGGAGACTCATGCAGCACTCGATGTGGTCATTCGTATGTATATTCTCCTCTTCTTCTTATTGAGGGTATTTTCATGCTTATATGTTTGTATCACTGTTTAGGATCGTTCCTTGTGAACTGTATCCATGCGTTGGTCTTATACAATTTGAGGGCTACCCGATCTTTTGTATCCCTTGCTCTTAGTAGGAGGTTTGATGATGTCCCTGGAGTGTTAGATTTATCCACTAGATGTTGAGATTGAGAATGACCATCTAGTGTAAGTGACGAGGGTTCATCGGCGATGCACTTTGGATTTATCCATTGAGTAGTATCCGATTGATTTGGTTCCAGTACCCCCTATGGGAGAGCAAGGTCAATATAGGGACGGATTGGTTGAGCCCCAATAGGGTGGTGGCTGATTGCGGGCTTCAGTTCGTATGTGTTCGGACCCCAGGTGGTGGAGAGTTTGTGATCCACGATGAGGGTGCTCAGCGTGGGCCAAATCTATGTTTGGTGGCCAGAGCCAGGCATTATCTTCAGCAGGGATGTTTCGGGTTTGTAGCCTATGTGATGGATACCAGGGAGAAGCATGAGATAACTACAGATGATATACCGATTGTTCGGGAGTACTTGGATGTGTTTCTGGTGGACTTGCTAGCATTAACTCCAGAGAGACAGGTCGAGTTTCAGATTGAGTTGGTTCTAGGTGCGGCTCCGATAGCCAAAGAACCTTATCGATTAGCACCTCTAGATATGCAAGAGTTATCTACACAGCTACAGGAGCTGCTAGAAAAGAGATTTATTTGGCCGAGTAGTTCACCATGGGGAGCTCTGATCTTATTTCTGAAGAAAAAGGATAGGACGCATTGGATGTGTATTGACTACCTTGAGCTGAATAAGCCGACGGTGAAGAACCGTTACCCGCTTCTGAGGATCGATGATTTATTTGATCAGTTTCATGGTGCATCTTGGTTTTCCAATATTGATTTATGTTTGGTTTATCACTAGATCAGGGTCAGAGAGGAGGATATGCAGAAGACGGGTTTTCAGACTCATTATGGTCATTAGGAGTTCGTGGTGATGCCTTTCGGGCTCACCAATACTCCAGCCACATTCATGGATCTCATGAATCCCATATGTAAGCCCATCTTGCATCACTCAGTAACGGTGTTTATTAATGGTATCCTAATCTATTCTAAGATTCATGAGCAGCATGAGGAGCATATGAAGGAGGTATTGCAGACTCTAAGGAGAGAGAGATTGTATGTGAAGTTCTCTAAGTGTGAGTCCTGGTTGCGTGAGGTGTAGTTTTGGGGCACCTTGTCAGAGCGACATTCAGGTCGATCCAGCCAAGGTTGAGGCAGTGATGAGGTGGGAGATTCCGAGGTGTAACACTTGGATTTCTGGTATGTTCCTTATTACCCTTTTATTTTGAAAATGTTGCATGTTGATCCTTGGAGTAGTATGTGGGGCGTAAAACATGGTACACTCAGCTTACTAGCTGAAAAGATAGTACACATGGCATACCACATGGTAACCTTAGTGTACTAAGTGAGTAGGCAGAGGGGATTGTGAGGCCTCGTACATTGGGCGAACGAGGGTTGCGCTTAGCGTACTCGATGATGTTGAAACCCTAATTTTAGGGTGTTGTACCCTATTTAAGAACCTTTAGCCCCTAGGGCTGGCTTCTTTACCATCCCCCAAACCTCCTGAAACCCTAGATCGACCTTTAAGCTTTCTTGTTAGTGTTCTTGAGTTCTTGAGAGGATTTTGGTAGTTATTTTTCCTTTTGTGAAGGAAGTAAAGAAGATTGAAGGTGCCTTGCGTGGTGAGAAGTTTGTAGATCCAGAATCATCACCCTTTTTGCAAGACTTTTGAGGTATCAAGTTCATACCTTGGCTTGTTAATGCTTACATCTCTTTATGGCTTTATTAGTTATGATTTTTGTCCCTTTTGGGTTGGCGGTTGAGGTAAGGCGTTTGAAGGACTTATTCCTTTAGATATGAGCTCATTAGGAGTTCCTTAGGCATAAAGGTGTCAACTTTATGGAGTATTAGGTCTCATGCATGCATTAAGTCTCATATTAAGCCCTTTTTAAGCTTAAGAGCTTCATATATTCATTCATGAACGTAAAGTTAGCAACTTTACATGATAATCCAGCTCAGAAAAGTCAGATCTACATTTTGGAAGTAATGTCTTAATGGATTAATAGTTAAAATCGAGTTTTGGTTGAATTGGTAAGTACGTTGAACAAGAGATTTGTCGGAGCTCCGGGGGAGCTGGATTGTCCTTTAGATATTGAGATTGCTGATGATAGTTCAGTTTAGGTTTTGAGGGTTCATAGCGGTTGTAGCCTCCAGTTATTCACTGAGCAGTGTCCGATTGATTTGGTTCCCATTCCTCTGTGGGGAACAAGATTATTGTGGCTATCGATTGGTTGAGCCCTAATGGGGCAGTGATCGATTGTAAGCAGCAGTTAGTTCAGGTTTGGACCCCAATTGCGGGAGAGTTAGAGATTCAAGGGGAGAGATCTCAGCGTGGGCCGATTTTGTGTTCAGCAGCGAGGGCCGTATGTTTTTTTCAGTAGGGTTGTTCTGGTTATGTAACCTATGTCATGGATACCCGGGATAAGGGTACGACGATTGTGGATAATGTGCCGATTGTGTGAAACTATCCTGATGTGTTCCCAAAGGATTTTCCTGGGGTGCCTTCGGAGAGGTAGTTCGAGTTCATAATTGATCTGGTTCTTGGTGTGGTTCCGATAACCAAAGCACCGTATCGGTTGGCTTTTCTCGAGATGCAGGAGTTGTCTACATAGTTGCAGGATCTGTTAGACAAGGGGTTATTCGACCGAGTAAAACACCATGGGGAGCTCCGATCCTGTTTGTGAAAAAGAAGGATGGCTCTCATCGTATGTGCATCGACTACTAGGAGCTAAATAAGGTAACGATAAAGAGCCGTTATCCACTCCTGAGGATTGATGATCTATTTGACCAGCTTGTTGCTTGGTTCTCTAAGGATGTGTAGAAGACTTCTTTCTGGACTCGTTATGGTAATTACGAGTTTGTGGTGATGCATTTTAGGCTCACCAATGCTCCAGCCGCGTTCATGGATCTCATGAACCATGTGTGCAGACTGATGCTAGATTGGTCTATGATTGTTTTCATCGATCATATCTTGGTTTATTCCAAGACTCAGGATCAGCACGAGGAGCACTTGAGGGAAGTGCTGGAGACTTTGAGGAGGGAGAGACTTTACGCAAATTTCTCATAGTGTTAGATCTAGTTGCACGAGGTGCAGTTTCTGGGGCACCTTGTAAACCATAAGGGTATTCTTGTTGGTCCGGCCAAGGTTGAGGCCGTGATGCAGTGGGAGGTTCTGAGGTCTCCATCTGAGATTAAGAGTTTTCTTGATTTGGCGGGTTACTATAAGAAGTTTATCCATGATTTATCCAAGATAGTTGTTCATTAACCCGACTAACAAGAAGACGATTACATTCTTTGGCGGCTTGAGTAGCAGGCAGCTTTTGAGACTTTGAGACAGTGGTTGTGTGAGCCACCGATTCTGAACCTGTCGGAGGGTGTTGATGATTTCGTGGTATATTGTGATGCCTTGATCACAGGGTTAGGGGCAATGTTGATGTAGAGGGGTCGTGTGATCGCTAGAGCTTCGAGGCAGTTGAAGCCTCATGAGGCGAATTATCCGATGCATGATTTGGAGTTGGAGGTTGTGGTTTTCGCTCTCAAGACTTGGTGGCATTACCTCTATGAGGTCCATTGTACTATTTACACGAATCACAAGAGCCTGAGGTACTTGGTGGATCAGCTGAATCAGAATATGAGGCAGCGTTGGTGATTAGATGTGGTGAAGGATTATGATTGTTAGATCCTTTATCACCCTTGGCACAGGTCGAGGCTATGAAGGAAGAGCACCGAAAAAATGAGTGTATTGTGGTTCAGGTGGCTTCCTTTGATTATGATAGCCGTGGATTGTTGACTCTACATCAACGAGTTAGGGTTTAGTATTGGGCGGTGTACGCTAGATTTTGATTGAAGAGGTCCACAAGTCTATGTTCTTTATTCATCCTAGGATGACAAAGATGTATAGGGATCTTCGTCTTGATTATTGGTAGCCCTGCATGTAGCAGGATGTGGCCTAGTATGTAGAGCGGTGCTTGACATGCAGGAAAGTCAAGGTCGAGCATCAGCGACCTCATGGCAAGATGAAACCGTTAAAGATTTCTGTATGGAAATCAGAAGATATTACCTTGGATTTTATCACGAAGCTACCTTGGACTGCACGTGGAGTGGATTCGATTTGGGTCATTATGGATCATTTAACCAAGTGCATGCACTTCATCTCGATTCAGGAGAGTATATCTGCAGAGAATCAAGCTGCGATTTATGTTAGGGAGGTTGTGGTACGTCATGGCGTGTCAGTATCAGTGGTTTCTGATAGAGATGTTCGTTTTACTTCCATGTTTTGGAAGAGGTTCCATGACGATTTAGCCACTCGTCTCCATTTTATAACAGCTTTCCATCCGCAATCCGATGGCCAAAGTTAGCAGACTATTCAAACCTTTAAGGATATGTCGCAGGCGTATGTACTCAATTTAAATGGGCGGAAGTGTAGGACCCCTATTGTTGGGGCGAGGTCAGTCAGCAGGTTATGGGGAGTACTGAGGTGGTAATCAAGACCACTAAGCTTATTCAAGAAGTTCGGAGTAGGCTCCAGACAGCTCATAGTTGGCAAAAGAGTTATGTTGACAGGCGTTGGTTAGATTTAGAGTTCCAGGTGGGAGATATGGATCTCCTTAAGGTGTCTCCCTGGAAAGGTGCCATTCAGTTCAGGAAGCGGAGCAAGTTGAGCCCCATGTATGTTGGTCCATTCAGGCTTTTGGCTCGGGTGGGACGGGTTTGTTATTGCTTGGATCTTCCAGATGAGCTCAGTCAGATTCATAGCATATTTGATGTCTCTCGGATGCGGAAGTGCATAGTGGATGATTCCACAGTGGTACCTTTAGAGGATATTCAGGTGGATGACCACCTAAATTATATTGAGAGATCGGTGGCGATTCTGGATTGGCTAACGAGAACCTTGAGGAACAAGGTTGTTGAGTTAGTGAAGGTGCATTGGCAGCACTACAAGGGTTCAGAGTGGACTTGGGAGCCTGAAGATGAGATGAGAGAGCATTATCCGGAGTTATTTAGGGCACTGGACTTCAAGGACGAAGTCTGATTCAAGTGGGGGAGAATTGTAACACTTGGATTTCTGGTTTGTTCCTTATTGCTCTTTTATTTTGAAAATGTTGCATTTTAAACATTAGAGTAATATGCGGGGCGTACCAAATGGTACGCTTAGCAAACTAGCTGAAAAGCTTGTATGCAGGGCGTACCACATGGTACGCTTAGCATACTAAGTGAGTGGGCAGACAGGATTGCAAGGCCTCGTATGCCGGGTGTACGAGGGTTATGCTTAGCGTACTCGATGATGTTGAAAACCTAATTTTAGGGTATTGTTCCCCATTTAAGGACCTTAAGTCCCTAGAATGGCCTCTTCACCAACCCCCAAACCTCCTAAAACCCTAAATCTAGGCTTAAGCTTTCTTGGTGGTGTTCTTGGGTTCTTGAGAGGATTTTGGTGGTTATTTTGCCTTTTGTGAAGGAAGTGAAGAAGATTGAATGTTCCTTGCTTGGTGAGGAGTCTACAGATCCATAATCATCACCCTATTAGCATGACTTTTGAGGAATCAATTTCATACCTTGGCTTATTAATGGTTATATATCTTTATGACTTAATTTGTTATCCTTTTGGTCCCTTTTGGGTTGGTAGTTAAGTTAACATGTTTGAAGGACTTATTCCTTTAGATATGAGCTTATTAGGAGTTCCTTAGGCATAAAGGTGCCAACTTTATGGAGTATTGGGTCTCATGCATGTAGTAAGTCTAATATTAAGTCCTTTTTAAGCTAAAGAGCTTCATCTAGCCATGCATGAACATGAAGTTACAAACTTTATGTGATAATCCAACTCAAGAAAGTCAGATCTACATTTTGGAAGCTAAGTCTTAATGGATTAAGAGTTAAAATCGTGTTTTGGTTGAATGGGTGAGTACGTTGGCCGTACAAGTCGGCACATTTTGCGTACAAGCACTCAGTATGATGGGCTTCACATTTCGGGCATCGGGTTTGGGCCTTTCGTTTTTGGGCCTTAATGTTTGGAGTTTTTGTTGGGCCATATGATTGAAAGTGTTTTGGGCTAGGAAAAATTAGTGGGCCCTGGGGTAATGCCCATGTAAGGGTTTCTGCCCAATTTGGAAAACTGTGCCATGTATGGGCTTTGGATGATTAATTGGTTTTGGACCTTTTTATTGTAGGTTTGGGCCTTGTCTTGGTCCAAACTAAGCAAGGGGTAAAATGGTCTTTTTACCATATGTATGAATTAATATTTTTAGATTAGAATCTAGTTGTTAATTGGATGTTATTTAATATTGATATCTCGGGGATTTTTCAGATCAGCAGCTAGGGATTATCAATGTGATTCGACTGTACGTGGTGAGTTTCCTCATTGTGCTTAGCAGGTTCAAGGCACCAATATCGACCTATGATCTGTTATGTTAGAATACTCGTTGTTTGTGTGACATTATTATGTGTATGTGTTTGTATTCTTACTGGGCGGGGTCTGTTGGTTACTTTGTACGCTATTAACTGTTATGCTTATATGAATTGTATGTGGACGGGGCCCGTTGTGTGAGTTAGGGCGGGGCCTATTATACTCATTTGGGAGGGGCCCATTATACTGATTTGGAAGGGCCCGTTATGTGATATATATATATATATATATATATATATATATATATATATATATATATATGTATGTATATATATATATATATATATATATATATATATATATATATATATATAAGTAAGTTCAAATAAAAACAGTAAATAGTGTGAGAACATAAAAACATTATTTTATGTTATTATTCTGTAATGAATTTTGTATATGTGTATTGTTGAAGTAATTCTAATATAAATATTAACTTTCGATTAGTCATATATTCCTTACAATGTTATTATTCTATTATAAACTTATGTATGTGTATTTTGGTAGTAAATTCTAATTTTAATTTTAACATTTGACTATTCATTTATTCTTTGTTGAATAATGACATAAAGTTGTCAATACAAAATTCATTGCAGAATAATAACAAAAAAAAAGTGTTTTTACGTTCTCACACTATTTACTGTTTATATTTGAACTGTCCCTTATATATATATATATATATATATATATATATATATATATATATATATATATATATATATATATACGACGCGACATAGATCTGATCCACCTCTTCATGCTCTTATCTTTTCTTGATGGCATCTAAGGCGGAGAGATCTACTGTAACGTCCGTTTCTCGAGGTATTATTTAATTTAAGTAATTAATATTAGTTTGGACTAATAATGGGACAAATGGAATAATGGAGTGGACCTTAGCAAAATGGGCCAAATGGTTGGGCTGCCCATAAGTCGTACGTTGGGCATAACCAGGCGTGCGCAGGGCGTAGAGGCGCTAGGATTCGGGGTCACATGCACGTACGCGCAGTGTACCGAGGTGTACATGCAAGGTATGTGAACTGGACGAAAACCCTAATATTAGGGTTTAAGCAATATAAACACCCCATTATGGCTTAAAACCTAGCCTCCTTATCAGTCTCTCACTCTCAGAAAAACCCTAATTCGCCTCATACTCCATTGTTGTGTGTGTTTGACCTTTTTGAGCTCATTTTGGTGAAGAAAGGCTTGGAAGAAAAGAAGAGGAGTTGAAGAAGAACTCGAGTATCTTGAGCTCAAGAATATGGAACTATTTCATCTTTTGTCACTCAAAGGAGGTATAAAGCTCCTAACTTTCCTCTTAGAAGTTTAGATCTAGGGTTATGGAGCTTTGTACCTTTTTAGGTCCAAAGGATGGATCATTTTCATGCAACGTCGTTTTTGAACTTAGGGTTGCCACCCTTGGAGCTCAAAGCATCCCTTTAACAGTAGAGTTTCAACCCATAAGGATTTTGTGTAACCATGCATGACATCTAGCCATTTCCATGGAAGTTTATTGCTATTTTTCCAAGTTGGGTTCATTTCGTGAGTTGCAAGCCACCAAGTAGTCGACTTTATGGATTAAGACGTTAGTAAGGACTTGGATCTGTGTTTTTCACCTTTAGATTAGAGTATTAAGCACTTAATGGGAAAAGTGACTTAACAGGGGAGTACGTTGGGCATACATGTAGGTACGCCCAGCGTACACACCATCCAGCCAGTACGCTTAGTGTACTAATTAGTACGCCCCACGTACTCATCAGACATGGGCATAACGTGTTTTGGGCCTCTGGTTGGGCCAAGCAGTGGACTTTAGGTCTTTGGGCCTTAATGGGCCATCAAAAGTCAAATAATTTGGGACCAAGTATATGTTTGGGTTTAGGAAAGGCCCATTTGAGAAGTTGGGCCCAATTTAGAAAATTAGGCCATTAGTGGGCCTTTAATGGACCATTAGTGGATTTAAGAAGTTTAGATGGGATTGGGCTTTGTTTATGGTCCAAAATAAGAGCAGAGGTAAAATGGTCATTTTACCTTTGGAAAGATTGTCATTTTTTCTGACTAAGTATTGTTTTATAGAGTTAGTCGGGAGTCATAGGAGTAGCTAGCAGAGATTCCTCACACTCGAGTTCAACATTCAGTTTGAGAGGTGAGTCTTCTCCTATAGGAACGAGTCTAAGGCACCAAGGTTGGCCCGTTTATGTGTGATTGTATGTGCTGGGGTTAGCTCGATGTAGGTTTATTGTTCTGGTCTTCGATATGATGTCGGGCGGGGCACGATGCAGTTAGTATGCTTGATGTCTTCGTGATACTTTCATGTGTATGATTATGTGTTTTGGACTTTGGTCCGATGTCGGAGCAAGCCCGAGGAATGTTAGCTTTCTTGTTATGTTTATGTTTATGTTTATGTTTATGTTATGCTCATGATATGTATACCAGACTTCGGTCTAATGCTGGGCGGGGCCGGATGCAGGGGCTAGGCCCAAGTTATGCCGGAACTCGGTCCGATGTCGAGCGGGGCCCGACGCAGTGGGCTAGGCCCAGTATGTGATTGTGTGTTTGGTATGTGGTAACTTGGAGAGACTCTCTAAGCTTTGTGCTTATAGTTTTCAATTTTGGTTTCAGGTACGTCCACTAGCAAAGGGAAGGGCTCGGGATGATCGCATGGCACGCACCATAGTTTCAGTCTGGTATTGTTTAAGACTCTAATGATTACTTATATGAATTTGATACAGTTTTTGACATGATGTGTTCGAGATTCATGATTCTTGATCTTTATTATGATGATAGATGATCGCATGGCACACACCATAGTTTCAGTCTGGCAACAATGGGGTCCTTCACCTCGTGGAAGTATGGTGCACCACATCCCCTGATGTCCTTGAAAGAGAGTGTGCAAGTCCCCAACTGGTCAGACACGATATCGCTCCTGGATTCCCTGAGGCGATCCTCCATAAGCTCGACAATCCCCTCCTAGATTAACCCAAAAATCATTGGGGCCACCTCAAGTATGCCTCTCATGATATATGATGTGATGAACTCGCGCAGTCTCTGTGACAACCCGATATTTTGAGACAATAAAATGTAACACCAGTCAAATTTAGGCCAAAATATAACTTTCCTAAAAATATTATTTGGGTTAGATAAAGTAGTAGGAATCATATCAAGGTTTTCGTACATATAAAGAACCCTAAAATCCGAGTTATAACGGAGAAGTTATGACCAACCGAATATTCTCGACAAAACCAGGCAACACCGATTAAGCGAAAAACGAGAAGTTTCAATACAATGGTTTTTAGCCTTAGGTATCTAAACGAAAGTCGTAGATTTCGTTAAACCGTGATCATGCATAAAAAGAACGCCCAAAACGGACATCGTATGAAGAAGTTACAAATTTTCTAAGTTTCGTAAAAGCGGTAGACAGCTAAAAACTCGAAATAAAGATCGAGCGATTTTTAGCCAACACAACTTAAACGAGAGTTGAAGGCCTCGACAATAATAGTTTGATGGTAAAAAGACAACCGAAAACGGACGTCGGATAAGGAAGTTATGGATTTTTAACGAAGTTATCGTGTCCCGGCCTATTAATTAAAATATAATTATAAATAAATTCAAAATTAGCCGACGGAGTCTAAATGAAAGTTGTAGAGTATTTTCTCACCTTCGCGTGGATATAAAGAACGTCGAAAACGGAGCTCGTATGCGAAAGTTACGCATTTTAGAAGTTCTAGGCATGCATTTCAAAGCCTTATCTGAAGGAGTACGCCCAACGTACTGAATGTAAGGCCCCGGATCGTCCACGTCGACCAAACACTTCGCCCGAGGATGCGATCAGCAGTGATGTAAGCGAACACCCAGCGTACGAGGCCTCTGACACCCCTATAAATAGAATGCGAGGTTGTTGGCTTTTTTTGCTCATTTTCTTCATTTCTCTCACATTTTCATCTCGTTTTTTGTGCCGACGATATCCCGACTTCCCGATTTCATATCTAAGCCCCGACGAAGGTCCGAAGCCTCAAGTTTCTCGAAAAACTCGCCACTTTCCAGTCGAGGTGCCGCCCGAGAAAAAGCTCGTTTTCTTCAAATCACACATTTTCTTCGGTGAGTTCATACCCCTATAAACTACATTTTCAAATGTGTTAGCAATACTTTTTATATACACTTTTAAGGGGGGGGGGGGGGGGGGGGGGGGAATACAAGTAAACACACGATTATTAACGTGTGTAACCTAAAGTTTCAATATATACTCTTTTTATCAAGTAAATCTTATGTGATTCATATCTACTACATGGAACCTTTTGTACGCAAACTATATCACGAAAACAACTTGTCTTTTGAAATTAAATATGTTGTTATACATATATGAATCAAACACTTTATTTATACTTTGAGTATATGTGTTCATTTATGTCACTACAAAAGTTACACCTTACATAACAAGTGAGCATTTCACTAGGATTTACTATACAAATGAAACAAACTTTTGGAAAAACCATAATACTATACGACAAACATTTTTACATGTTAAAAACTCTTTATCAAACTGTCTTACATACTTTATGTTTCCTTTCAAACGCTGTTAGAATCATGTTTCAAACAAAGGTCTTCTTATACTTAAAATTGTTCTTATCAAACAAACTACTTTCAAATTGTTTTATAAACCGACATCAAGTCATCATTTCTTATTTATTAAACTTTTCAAAGGTTTTACAAAAGTTCTTTTATATTTTTATTTTCAAGTGCACGCCTATATATTTGTAGTTATATATATATATATATATATATATATATATATATATATATATATACATATCAGGTATACATATATAGACATAAAAGTTTCCATCAATTTGTTCAGTACCTTTGGGTAGCAAAGGCATACTTCTGTTATACACGTACAATACTAGTAACTATAATAGGTATAGTTAGGATATACTACTTACCATTCTAAGTACAAGGAATCACACAAGAGTGAGTTTATTTATGAGTCTACACTAATACATTACATACTTTATGAAGAGATACGATTACATACAATTACAAGGCATACAATTTCAAGACATACAATTACCAGAGATACGATTACATAAGATAGTGTACTAGACATTCATGGAATTTTACATACTACAAGTACCATATCAAAGAGATATTTTCATATACAAGAACAAATGGACATTTTCATACGTAAATCTGTTTTATACTAGGTTTTGTGAGACATTTCTCGTACTTTCGAGTATGCATTATTAAGTCATGTATGATATGCCATAATCCCTTGTAGGGGGAGCGTGATACTTGTGTATAGATCTATGCGGGATTGACAATCCAACACTTAAGCTGTTAGCTACAGCTAGGCCGGCAGGCCTGGGGTGACAAACGTCATAACATTCCAACGTCTTAAGAACGTTGTTACAGGCAGTCTGGGTCATTAGCATGGTTATAAAACTCACATGGAGTATTAAAAACATGTTGATTTATGGGGTTATCAAATACCTTAGCGATTTTATATGTACACAAATCTACTATTTTAGGCATGAAAAACACCATGATAGTTTATTTTTGGGACTTTTAAACTACCACCCACTTATGGGTAATTATTGGATTTCTAAAAGCAAACATTCAAAACAGTCGTGTCTTGGCAGAAGGCTACTTTTTATATGGGATTTTCTAGGGTTTTCAAATGTTTACAATTACTTACAAACATGTTCATTGCTACAAAATTTCCTTCAAACATTTACAGGTCTTTCTTTACAGCTTTACAAATCAAAGTCACATAAATACTTATGAATTCTCCAGCATTATTGTTGATACTCGCTTTCAAAATAACTTGTATTCCCAGGTCACAAATAGACAGGTACGACTACCAGGTTTTGTGAAAGACAGAGCGGTCAAGACTCGTCTTTTATTTTGTAACATTCATTTTGTAGAATTATACTATGAAACAACTCACATGTAATTAAAATTATACTATTAATGCAATTGACAATGTTGTTGCTTGTTTAGTACTTTGCATTGTTGTGATACGTTACATGAGGTCCTCCGCCCCAGAACGTTTCTGCCGTTCTTGGTTTTGGGGTTTGACAGATTGGTATCAGAGCATTATTTATAGTGAATTGAGTATATCAACCCATAAAAGATATAAAAACTATAAATACAATAGGGATTAAAAACTCTAATAAAGAGTCTATACTTTTAAATAATAAAATATTTAATTAAGTATACATGCCTGCATTCATACAAAAATCAGTGTCACTAGGATAGAACAAAAGTATTACGATTGTTGGGCAGCACAAGTAGACTTAGAGGCATATAGTCAAAACTGGGATGATATAGCCTGATCAACTATATTATCCTAGGGATGACTAGCATGTGCCTAAGTGTGGTTGTGACTTGCAACAAGTCTAAAAACTTACCCACAATACCACAATGAGGACAATAGAACATAAACCTAAAATACTATAGGAGTATTTTGTGTATTACTATAAACTACTTATGTGTTAGATTCTTATACCCCAGTTACCGCATAGATAACATAGTTGGACCCCATCCCCACGACGACCCTTATTTCACGAACTAAGGCAATGCTGGATGGTTCAGAGAAGAAACAGAGAATGATCATCCAATCCATTTTCAATGATCACCATGCTGAAGACCTTTCGGATAATGATAACTCCGAACACGAGGATGAGAACCTACCCCCGGTAGCTTCCAATTCAAACCCTAACCCTCGTCCAACTCTTCATGGCCCGTCGCCTCCTTAGGTAGAATGCCTAGAAACATGGGGCGAAAAGCAAGATCAACCTATGCCGTTTAAAGGAGACCGAAGCTGCTACAACTTAAGGGAAGCTCAGCAGACAGAGTTCTACCAACCCTGATCCGTAAAGTTGCCCAAAACAAAATTTAGGGCAGGACGACTCTCCAGTGTATTAAAGAGGTTAAATGCAAATGAAAGAATGCATACCATCCGCACCAATCGTCTTGAAAACGCTCGTAAGAGATCTGATAGAGACCATGAGACCCTGCTACAAGCACTGGCTGAAACTAGAGCCGAAGTCATAGAGCTCCGAGTACACCTAAGGGTGTACGAAAGATACCTGTTTGATAATGGAACGTCAATTGGCTGAACTAAGAGTTCACCAAAAGGAAGACCACCGCCAGTAAGAAATACTTTATTTCCCTTCCTTGTTTAAAGGAATCGTTTTCCAGTGTATGTCCTATGTAGCATTTTTCTATGTAACTATCTTATACTGTAAGTACGGTTAGTTAGGCCTTTATGCGGCCAAAACCTTTCTGCTCCGGATATGATGTAAGACCTTCTTCAAGATAAAATTTTCCTAAACTTATTACATATTAAACATTGATGATATTGACAGTCGGCTAACTTCCGTGTCACTCTTTGTTCAAAAACCCTCATCATACCTTCGTTGGAGCCTATCTGAAACATGCTTTAGTCAAGTCATTGGACTATAGTAATTTAACTTCCGAGACATTTCCAAGTCTTGTTTAGTGGTTGGATCATGTTATTCACCAACCAATGATACCTCGGTTTGAACGACAAACATCTTAAGACCACTCTACAAACATACTTCTACTCTGTACTAGGACTGCATCATAGGGATGTAGGTCAAACTTTCGAGAACATACTCTTACTCTTTACTTAAGCGATCGAAGTACATTTAGGGTCAACCAAAATCGCTCACAAAATCCTTTTTCTTTCGTGTTACAGAATCATGTCGCCAAGGAAAAGTAATCAACCCATCAGCTAAACACCAAATCTTCAGATTGATGCAGCTACCTTTCATGTTGCAGTCTCAGCTACCGTGACAACTATTCTGACTCACCTTAACGCTAACAACGCAAATGTTAGCGGGATGGTTTTCAATAATTCCAATCCAAGTAACAACAAAGTACACCCACGAGTAACAAACTACCACGACACTCCGAACCTCAAACCAAAGAGCAATAAACAAAATTTTTGGGATAGAGTTAAAGGCAAATCACCTCGAGGGACAAACAAGAAACCATCGTCGGTGGCAGCCTTCGCAGCCACGACATCTACAACTCCTACCACCAACACTACTAGTATCTCAATTATCCCTAACCCGGTCAGACAGTATGCTGAAAACCTACCGAATTGCAATAAGTGCAGCTTCCATCACCTAGGTGGTTGTCTTCTGTTACACTGCAAGACCTGCAACAAAAATGGACACACTACCCGCTTCTGCAGGACTTGGGTCCAACACATTACTTCAACCACCAATGTCTAAATTTCTCGGATATTCCATCTATGTGGTTTAATGGGACACTTCAAGAGGGACTGCCTAACAGAGAAGAATGACAGTGGAACAGGGGGAGTTTGACCTCAGAATGGAAAAAGATAATGAAAGACCCAACTATAATAGGGACTCACTTCCAATCGTCAACATTATGTATGTTGTTAATCATGTTTAAAACTAGTGCAACTCGAGCCTTATCTTTTGAGATATCCCGTCAGAAAAGGGGACCCTCGTGCTGCGTATACTTGCATTTTGTATTATACCTTGTTCGCAACAATAGTCTTGTAGTAAAACTAAAGTACTGTAACTCTGTTAAAGTTGCACTGTTGTGTTTTGTCTGTAACACCCTTATGATCAAATCTAATACCTTTATTTCCAAGTAAGTACGATATCATCATACAACTTGACTCAATTCGATCCTCGCTATACCAGTTTCGTGCGTACTTCTCCTTCTCCGAAAAACGTCTTTCTAGCGAAACCGTCATTCCAGAACACCGAAGTACTTATGCATAAAGTACCTCATGTTTCTTATCCTTTCCAAAGAAACCTCAGCAAACCTCCCCGAAGTACCACTCATGCAGTACGTCAAAGTTCAATCCAAAGACCCACCTTCTCAATCTTAATTATACGACTCGTATACCCAAGAATGTGATTGATGAACCATGTATGAGTTCTACTATGAACTTCAGGACGGAGACTGCCCAAGACTGCGAGTGATCGTGCTTCCGTAAGAATAAACTTAGAAATACCTATCCTTTTCCCTAATTCATGAGTAGTTATACTTTATTTTAGAACTTCACGACAGTTAATCCACCCCAAGGTTTTGACATCGTAATCAGTAGGAGTTGATTAAGTCTACATCGAGCCGACATCAGATGCTTTGATAAAGCAGTTCGACCTAACCTCCCTAAACAACGAAGCCCTAGTTATTTACAACGACTAACCAAGTACGAACCCTCTCATCATTTCGTGTATGCTTGCTCAGAAATGCTTACGAAAGGAATATCATGTATTCCTTGCACACATCGTCGGGACGTGCCGAGAAGTGAAGGGCATTCAGAACATCCAAGAAGTATGTGGTTTTCCCGACACCTTTCAAGAAGGACTACCGAGACTACCACCACAGCGTCAAGTCGAATTCAGAATCGACTTAGTTCCAGGGGCTACCCCAGTAACCAAATCACCTTATTGTCTAGCTCCAACCAAGATGCAATGACCTCCTAGCGAGCTTAACAAACACCTTAGAAGGAGATTCTTCAGGCCAAGTTTCTAACCATGAGGAGCACCAGACTTGTCTGTAAACAAGAAAGAGCGTTCCAAACACTAGAGTAAGCCTGGTGCACCGCACCGGAATTATCCCTCCCAAAAGGGGATAGAAGATTTTGTGGTGTAATGCGATGCATCCAACCAAGGGCTTTGTTGTGTTCTTATGCAAGAGGAAAGTTCACTACCTATACCTCAAGACAGGTTAAGACACAGGAAGTTAACTATTCAACACATGATCTTGAGTCAGGAGCAGCGGTAATTGCTCTGAAGATCTGGAGACACTACTTGTAGGGTACAAGGTGTACTATGTTAACATACCACAAAAACATTCAACATACATTCGACCAAGAAGAGTTATCACCCCAGTGAAGGCAAGCGAAAGAAGAAAAGTCGTATCCTGATAGTGAAAGGTTCGCTGGAATGCTAAGCGAGGACCAGAGTTCACTTAAGAACACGAGTAGCAAATAAAACTTCTATCCGTAGCATGATTATTAATTATGCTTAAACTCTAATTTCGGGACGAAATTCCCTCTAACAGGGGGATGATGTGACAACCCAATATTTTGAGACAATAAATGTAACACCAGTCAAATTTAGGCCAAAATATAACTTTCCGAAAAATATTATTTGGGTTAGATAAAGTAGTAGGAATCATATCAAGGTTTTCGTACATATAAAGAACCCTAAAATCCGAATTATAACGGAGAAGTTATGACCAACCAAATATTCTCGACAAAACCAGGCAACACCGATTAAGCGAAAAACAAGAAGTTTCAATACAATGATTTTTAGCCTTAGGTATCTAAACGAAAGTCGTAGATTTCGTTAAACCGTGATCATGCATAAAAAGAACGCCCAAAACGGACATCGTATGAAGAAGTTACAAATTTTCTAAGTTTCGTAACAGCGGTAGACAGCTAAAAACTCAAAATAAAGATCGAGCGATTTTTAGCCAACACAACTTAAACGAGAGTTGAAGGCCTCGACAATAATAGTTTGATGGTAAAAAGACAAACGAAAACGGACGTCGGATAAGGAAGTTATGGATTTTTAACGAAGTTATCGTGTCCCGGCCTATTAATTAAAATATAATTATAAATAAATTCAAAATTAGCCGACGGAGTCTAAATGAAAGTTGTAGAGTATTTTCTCACCTTCGCGTGGATGTAAAGAAGGTCGAAAACCGAGCTCGTATGCGAAAGTTATGCATTTTAGAAGTTCTAGGCATGCATTTCAAAGCCTTATCTGAAGGAGTACGCCCAACGTACTGAATGTAAGGCCCCGGATCGTCCACGTCGACCAAACGCTTCGCCCGAGGATGCGATCAGCAGTGATGTAAGCGAACACCCAGCGTAACCTCGGAGTACGCCCAGCGTACGAGGTACGCCCCGTGTAAGTCCGAAGTACGCCCAGCATATGAGGCCTCTCACACCCCTATAAATAGAATGCGAGGTTGCCGGCCATCCTTGCTCATTTTCTTCATTTCTCTCACATTTTCATCTCGTTTTTTGTGCCGACAATATCCCGACTTCCCGGTTTCATATCTAAGCCCCAATGAAGCTCCGAAGCCCCGAGTTTCTCGAAAAACTCGCCACTTTCCAGTCGAGGTGCCGCCCGAGAAAAAGCTCGTTTTCTTCAAATCACGCACTTTCTTCGGTGAGTTCATACCCCTATAAACTACATTTTCAAATGTGTTATCAATACTTTTTATATACACTTTTAAGGGGGGGAATACAAGTAAACACACGATTATTATCGTGTGTAACCTAAAGTTTCACTATATACTCTTTTTATCAAGTAAATCATATGTGATTCATATCTACTACATGGAACCTTTCGTACGCAAACTATATCATGATAACATCTTCTCTTTTGAAATTAAATATGTTGTTATACATATATGAATCAAACACTTTATTTATACTTTGAGTATATGTGTTCATTTATGTCACTACAAAAGTTACACCTTACATAACAAGTGAGCATTTCACTAGGATTTACTATACAATTGAAACAAACTTTTGGAAAAACCATAATAGTTTACGACAAACATTTTTACATGTTAAAAACGCTTTATCAAACTGTCTTACATAATTTATGTTTCCTTTCAAACGCTGTTAGAATCATGTTTCAAACAAAGGTCTTCTTATACTTAAAATTGTTCTTATCAAACAAACTACTTTCAAATCGTTTTATAAACCGACATCAAGTTATCATTTCTTATTTATTAAACTTTTCAAAGGTTTTACAAAACTTCTTTTATATTTTTATTGTCAAGTGCACGCCTATATATGTGTAGTTATATACATATATACATATATATATATATATATATATATATATATATATATATATCAGGTATACATATATAGACATAAAAGTTTCCATCAATTGGTTCAGTACCTTTGGGTAGCAAAGGCATACTTCTGTTATACACGTACAATACTAGTAACTATAATAGGTATAGTTAGGATATACTACTTACCATTCTAAGTACAAGGAATCACACAAGAGTGAGTTTATTTATGAGTCTACACTAATACATTACATACTTTATGAAGAGATACGATTACATACAATTACAAGGCATACAATTTCAAGACATTCAATTACAAGAGATACGATTACATAAAATAGTGTACTAGATATTCATGAAATTTTACATACTACAAGTACTATATCAAAGAGATATTTTCATATACAAGAACAAATGGACATTTTCATACGTAAATCATTTTTATACTAGGTTTTGTGAGACACTTCACGTACTTTCGAGTATGCATTATTAAGTCCTGTATTATATACCATAATCCCTTATATGGGGAGCATGATACTTGCGTATAGATCTATGCAGGATTGACAATCCCACACGTAAGCTGTTAGCTACAGCTAGGCCGGCAGGCCTGGGTGACAAACGTCGTAGCATTCCAACGCCTAAAGAACATTGTTACAGGTAGTCTGGGTCATTAGCATGGTTATAAAACTCACATGGAGTATTAAAAAGGCGTTGATTTACGGGGTTATCAAATAGCTTAGCGATTTTATATGTACACAAATCTATTACTTTAGGCACGAAAAACACCATGATAGTTCATTTTTTGGGACTTTTAAACTACCACCCACTTATGGGTAATTATTGGACTTCTAAAAGAAAACATTCAAAACAGTCGGGTCTTGGCAGAAGGCTACTTTTTATATGGGATTTTCTAGGGTTTTCAAACGTTTACAATTACTTACAAACATGTTCATTGGTACAAACTTTCCTTCAAACATTTAAAGGTCTTTCTTTACAGCTTTACAAATCAAAGTCACATAAACACTTATGAATTCACCAGCATTATTGCTGATACTCGCTTTCAAAATAACTTGTATTCCCAGGTCACAAATAGACAGGTACGACTACCAGGTTTTGTGAAGACGGAGCGGTCAAGACTCGTCTTTTATTTTGTAACATTCATTTTGTAGAATTATACTATGAAAGAACTCACATGTAATTAAAATTATACTATTAATGCAATGGATGATGTTGTTGCTTGTTTACTACTTTGCATTGTTGTGATACGTTACATGACGTCCTCCGCCCCAGAACGTTTCCGCCATTCTTGGTTTTGTGGTGTGACAGTCTCTCATCAACTAGTTCGGATCCCGAACCTGAACCTATTCCTTATCCCGATCCTGATCCTGATCCTCCTGCTCCGTCGCGCGTAATCATCACCATTCTGAAACAAAACACATAATCATCAGGGTCATACATAACCTCAGGAGGTTTCTGATACTACAAGTTCCTTGGTTCTATCTCAACCCTCCTTGACTTGAGTACGAATCCTCTGCTTCTAGTAGTATGGGCCCATACTACCATCCACATCTATCCTTACTTTCCTCAAGGGTCGCCTTGACTTTACCAAGTCCCTTCTGCTACTACTACTCTCCACACTAATCCCATCCCAGGCTTACCCTAGGGTAACTTTCCTACCTACTCTCCGCTATCAGCTCCACAAAGAATTCCTGCCACCTTCACCTAACTAGCTCGTAAATACCATTACATATCGCCAAGACCAGATATTTTTTTCGAATGAGAGATCCTACCCTACAACGGTTGGATTCAAACCAGAGCTGTGCAATAGGGATAGAACTAACCTTCTGAAATTATTTAGTCCTTGCAATATGTATCTTAAAGTATCCGTTTACTAGTTAGCTAAAGATAACTAGAACTCCTAAAAGCACGAAGGAATAACATTCGGGCATTGAGTATCCATACCAAACATATCCTATTCAGGCCATCATACTACTGACTAATCAGTTCCAGCATATAATTCAATAAGCACATATAGCCAGAACATAAGGCATCTTCCTAGATCCTTAGCCCTAATCTAGCATGCGGTTCTCATAATCATATCACATCATAGCATAACATGTATGGGTATCTTGGGAAAAACGTACTTGAGCTCGGTCGATTACACGCATCACAGACCTTGTTCTTTCTCAAACCTTCTTGCTTTTAAATTTTAGGAAAACTATTTTCTTGTAAAAATCTTTCAAACCCTCGATTTGAGTCCCGACACCCCCGAAGGTGTGTTCGAATCCCACAAACCAAGGCTCTGATACCAACTTGTAACATCTCATATTTTCAAGACCAATTGTTTTTTTAATTAAGTAACTCATAAAACAATTTACTAAAAAACATCAACGATTCATATCATTTCATAAAAACTTAGCCACGTGTCTCAAGAACCATAACATAAAATAGGAGTAATGTCAGAGTACGATCCCACGGATCTCAAAATGCGGAAATCATATGTGTGCGATGCGCTGCTACCGTGTGGGCTCTTTTCATTTCGCTGAAGAGGTACCTGAAACAAAACTGAAAATTGTAAGCACGAAGCTTAGTGAGTTTCCCCCATCAGACCACATACCATAAAAATCACATATTGTCGAGCATATCTGGGTGTCGGTCCTACCGTGTTAGCCATATCTGGGTGTCCATCCTACCCTGCTGAGCATACCATGGTGCTCAACCTACCCCACTGTCAGGCATATCTAGGTGCCCGACCTACCGTCTGGTGTATCTCAACCGGTTACGGGGACTATTTCACCCCTACCACTACCACATAATAACATAACATAAACATACTATCTAGCATAGTTGGGTATTAGACTACCCCTTTAGGCCCTATCGACCGGTAACTGGGGACTATTCTCCCTACTACCATTATCACATAAGTCATCTCATACTAACACATAATCGTAACAGATAACAACATACTAGATAATATCATGAAGACAATTATCTCTACTATGACTCGTACTAGTGGGTCGGCCTTGGTGCCTTAGACCCATTTCTATTGGAAGGTAACTCACCTCAATGTCGTGCAGTAACAGAACTGTCCTCGGTGCTGGAACAGACTCCTCTCAAACTCCTACACATAACAACCTTCCTTAATTACCATTTCATATTTTTAACCCTTTCAAGGGTTGCTCAGGTCATAGCCACAATCAAGGTTAACATCTTGGTCAAAGTTAACTCTGGTTCAAAGTCAACGCCTGGTTGACTCAACTCACCGAGTTGCTCCCACAACTCGCCGAGTCCCCGAATCCTCAAAACACTAAAACCTTGACCCTACTCGTTGAGTCTTGTATGCACTTGCCGATTTTTACTTCATACAAAAGTCGGGACCTTCTTAAACTGACTCGCTGAGTTTATCCTTGAACTCGTCGAGTCCTTCTTCATGCAAGAAGACACCAATAGCCATGGACATGCCGAGTTCCTTATGAACTTGTCGAGTTCGTCTTCATGCAGTTGGGATTTGTCTTGAACTCACCGTGTTCTGATCTTGAAATCACCGATTTCCATGATTTCCATGTCCATTTTAACATCTTACTTGTTGAGTCCTCTTCTAGACTTAACCAATTCGATCAAAGTAGAAAAGGGTTGGGGAACCATACCCCGACTCGTTGAGTCCCATGAACGACTCATCGTGTCCCCCAAAGTCCATGTCCATACAGTTGATTTCATCCGATTTTAACACAACCAAAATATAGATTTAGCCTCCTAGGGTCCGTAATACACGTAAAGTTACAAACTTGACGTTCATGCATAGGATATTTGGCACAAATGGCCTGAAAATGGAGTCTTCAAAATGCATGGGGCTCTTATGGCAATAAAGTTGGCAACTTTACGCCATAGGAACCCTCAATGGTTCCATATATGAAGTTATACCCCTTTGTAACCACAATATCCCAAATATGGCACTTCTAATGCTTAGAAAAGGTGGAAACGAACCCAAACTAGAGATCTAAGAGATAGATGGTCAAGGTTTCAGCTTTATACCTCAAATGAGATGGAAATTTGCCAAAACCTTTGGATCTTCTTGATTCCTCTGGATCTTTCAAGCTTCCTTCTCCTTCTTAAACTTCAAATACACACAAATGGCACCAAAAATCTCAAGAACACTTAATAAATGATTAGGGTATCGAGTTAGGGCTTTTCTAGACTGGGAGGGACGATGGAGGCTTAGTTAGGACAAGATAAGGTGTTTAAATAGGGTTCAAACCCTAAATATTAGGGTTCATCCAGACAGTCCTACTCGCGAAGTCGGGCTCTCTGACTCGTCGAGTAGGTTACTTAAAACCCGTGCCCAAGAGTCTAGTCTACTCGACGAGTTAGGCCTCCAACTCGCCGAGTCCCAGTGTAGAAACATACAATTAATTAAATTTAAATACGTACCGGGAACCGGGTATTACATGCTAAACAACCCCCCAAAATATAAACAAAAAACGGATCTAAGAAGGTTTTTTCAGGCTTGGGGAGTTCTTGAGTGAAGAAAATTGTGTAGATCCATAGATCAGAACTAAAAACGAGATGGACCTACAGATCTGAAAGATGGTGAAGCAAATTTGTGCAAATCTTGGCAAGAACCAAGAAGATCTGAACAAATAATGGGTAGAAATGAGCAGATCGAAGCAAACCTGATGTGAAATGTAACTGATCTGTTCAGAGCTAAGAGAAAAACGAGTTGAAACCAACTGAGGCTTTTGCTACTTGCTCTAGTTCGGAATGGCTCCAAATGATGCGACATAGATCTGATCCACCTCTTCATTCTCTTCTCTTCTCTTGATGGCAGCTAAGGCGGAGCAATATGCTAGTCACAATCAAAGATATGTGTTAGAACCGTCTTGGGGACTATGCCCCAGGAGCAGGCTCCAACAATCAAGTTAAATCAGTTGGTAGATCTGAGATTATCCTCTATAGCTGGAGAGGACTATCTTGGTGCTGATAGTAGTGTCTGTTAGCTGACTGTTGAGCCACCCGGCCAGAGTATATGTAGTGGTGTTGATTATGATGGCATGTACAGAATTAGAAAAGATCTAGTGAATCATTATGTAAACTATGAACACCTGGAGTAAATAAATATGGGTTTAGCTCTCATTAGAACTTGAAAGAGTATACAAATAGGTCTAGTATAAATTCTCTCTCTAGACTAACACTCCAAAATGATGATCATATAAAATGAGTGTCACTCACTTCCTCATAAAGGAAAGGCAACTCATTACACACATACAAAAGAGTAATCCCTCATGACATCCAAGAGTGACTTTTGTAACGACTGTGGAACATATGTCTTGAGAATGTTTAAATATAAATTTGGTGGTTGAAAAATGAAAAATTGTTTTGAAAATTTACGTCGTTACAAGTTGGTATCAGAGCCTTGGTTTGAGGGATTCGGATGCACCTTTGGGCGTATCTGAACTCAAACTGAGGATTTGAGGAAAATATTTTTAATAATAACACAAATTTCAAAGAGTAAAAGAGTTTTTAGACAAGCAGAGCAGTGCGGTGTGTATGGTCAGCCAGCGCCCGAACGATGAATCCCTAAAATACCCTTACGTTATGTGTTATGAGATATGATATGTTATGTTATGCATGCTAGAGTTGGCTAGGTATTCATATTAGGACTAGAGTGGCCTGATTTTTTGATACCTTAGCCTAGGAAGGATTGTGATGCTTGAGAGTGAGTAGGTAACAGTGAGGGGCTGCTAAGAGGTCTACCAAAGGGTAGCCTATGCCAGTGAGAAATAGAGTACTTGTGATCTAGGATCCAAGGAGGAGGACTTAGGGTGAATACTGATGCGGTGTAGATGGTAGTATAAGGGCCTGTACTACCGAAGACACCGGAGCAGTGTGCACTCTAAGTAAGAATCCTTTGGGTACTAGGGAACAAGTAGGTTCGAGTTATTGAGTGCAAGTATACTCGAGCGAGTCCCTGATGATTTTATGTTGTATTTCAGAGACACCATGGTTAGGACACGACACACATCTGAGAGCAGTAGTGTCAGCGACGAGGAGATCCGTCGGTTGATTCATGAGGAGGTGGTGGCGGCCATTCGAGCCGAGATTCCGGAGATGTTTGGTTATATCAAGACCACACTGATTGAGACTTTCGATGAGCGGTACGCCGCGGTGACTGAGGTTGTTGCTGCTGCAGCCACCGCAGCTGTGCCTGCTGCCAGGCCTCAGGGAGATGACTCGATGTTGTTTCTGAAGTTAAGCAACACGAAGCCTCCTAAGTTTGATGGGACGCAGGATCCGATCGCTGCAATGAGATGGATTGCTGATATTGAGGGATGTTTCTATACGTGTTCATTTCCGGAGCATCTGAGGGTTCGGTTCGCGTTGAACCAGCTCTGCTTGGGAGCAAAGGATTGGTGGAAGTTCTTGACGGCGAGCTTCACTCTAGCAGAGATTTATGAGGTGACCTGGGAGAGGTTCACCGCCATGTTCAGAGACGAGTATGTTCCCCTGGTGGATAGGAAACAATTGGTTCATGAGTTCTTGACCCTCAAGCAGGGTACTGATTCGGTCACTGTGATTACGAGGAAGTTTCATGAGAGGGCGATGTTCTACCCAGAACAGGTGCCTTCTGAGCAGGCACATATGAGCTTGTATTTGAGCGTTTTGAGGAGAGACATTCGGGAGTTTGTGTCGAAATCGACATACCGGAGCTCCAGGAAAATGCCCGGAAGTGGGAGATTGAGTTGGAGACTCAGACCAGGGGGAGACCGAGTCACAGAGGATGGATCGGCGGCCGACTCAGTCTCAGCCGGGGGCCAAGCGGACCAAGTCCGATGATTCGAGGACTGGAAGCCAGAAGGGCCGCACTTCTGGGAAGTGCGGCAAGGGACATGAGGGGGTCTGTCGATTGGGTGCTTGCTACAACTGTGGCAAGGAGGGGCATATCGCCAAGGATTGCCCCAAGGGATTTATGGTTTGCTTTCATTGCAACCAGACTAGCCATCGGAAGGCCGAGTGCCCTCAGCTACATCAGGGATCAGCGCAAGGATCTACGCCTGCTGCTAGGGCTACCGAGGTTTGGCCAGCAAAGGTCGAGGCGCCGAAGGCTCGCGGGAGAGCCTTCCAGTTGACAACAGAAGAGGTCCGCGCAGCACCCGACATTGTGGCCGTTATGTATTCTTCTCTCTATTTATTTGAGTCTGAGATATTATGCTTATATTATGTTATGTGTAGGTACCTTTCTTGTGAATTATGTACCTACCTTACTGCTATTTGACTCAGGAGCGAGTCGATCTTTTGTGTCGTTAGCTTTTAGTCTTAATATCAGTATTTGTCGAGAGGATTTGAGTTAACCTCTGCGAGTTTCTATAGCTAACGAGCGAGCAGTGTATGCCTCGGTGGTGATTCGAGGATGTAGACTTGAGATCTTCGGTGTGGGGTTCCCGATCGATCTAGTCCTGATTGCAATGGGGGACGTATGTGTCATAGTGGGCATAGATTGGTTGAGCCAATTTGGAGCTATTATAGACTGCGAGCATCAGTTGTTGACGATTCGAGACCCTAGTGGGGGAGTACTTACGGTGTACGGTGAGGGTACCCGTCCTGAGTCATCATTTTGTTCGGCTGCTAGGGCGAGGCAAAGTTTACAGCAGGGTTGTAGGGGATTTGTGGCTTATGTGATGGACACGCGAGTGGCCACTGGGAGGCCAAGTTCGATTGATGAGGTCCCGATTGTCCGGGAGTTCCCTGATGTTTTCCCCGAGGAGTTGTCGGGTGTGCCTCCCGAGAGGCAGGTGGAGTTTCGTATCGACTTGGTACCGGGGGTGGCACCTATTGCCAAGGCACCCTATCGCCTTGCACCACCCGAGATGCAGGAGTTATCCTCGCAGCTTCAGGAGTTGCTGAGAAGGGGTTTATCAGAACGAGTAGCTCACCTTGGGGAGCGTCGATCCTTTTTGTTAAGAAGAAGGATGGTTCACACCGAATGTGCATTGATTATAGGGAGTTGAAAATTTTGACAGTCAAAAACCGTTATCCGTTACCGAGGATCGACGATGTATTCAATCAGTTGCAGGGAGCGTCTTGGTTCTCGAAGATAGACTTGAGATATGGATATCACCAGATGAGGGTTCGGGATGTAGATATCCAGAAGACAGCGTTCAGGACTCGTTACAGGCATTATGAGTTCGTGGTGATGCCTTTCGGGCTCACCAATGCACCAACAGCGTTCATGGATCTCATGAACAGGGTGTGCAGGCCTATGTTGGATCATTCGGTGATCGTAATCATCGATGATATCTTGGTGTATTTGAGATCGAGAGAGCAGCATGAGGAGCATTTAAGGGAGATCTTCGGAGTTCTGAGATCGGAGAGGCTTTATGCCAAATTCTCCAAGTGTGATTTTTGGTTACGGGAGGTCCAGTTCCTAGGGCACCTCATTAACCAGAAGGGGATATTGGTCGATCCGACCAAGATCGAGGCGGTGATGAGTTGGGAGGTGACGAGGTCACCTACCGAGATAAGGAGTTTCCTAGGGTTGGCTGGCTATTATCGAAGATTTATTAGGGATTTCTCTAAGATCATCGTGCCACTCACCAAGTTGACCCAGAAGGGTGTTGCTTTCTCATGGGGTCCGGAGCAGCAGACCTCATTTGAGACACTTTGCCAGAAATTGTGCAAGGCTCCGGTACTCGCACTCCACGATCTGGATTTGGGTTGGGAGCGGTGCTTTTGCAGAGGGGGCATGCGATAGCATATGCATCGAGGAAGCTGAATCCTCATGAGGTGAGGTATCCCATCCACGATCTGGATTTGGGGGCGGTGGTGTTCGCTCTCAAGATTTGGCGTCACTATTTGTATGGGGTTCGGTGTACCATATACATGGACCATAAGAGATTGAAGTACTTGATGGATCAACCCAATTTGAATATGCTCCAGAGGAGATGGTTGGATGTGGTAAAGGATTATGATTGTGAGATCCTGTACCACCCGGGCAAGGCTAATGTGGTAGCCGATGCCTTGAGCCATACGGCGGAGAGCGCCCCGATACGAGAAGTTTGCAAGAGATTGACAGTGATGACTCCGGTGTTGGACACCATTCGAGGGGCCCAGGCGGAGGAAGTGAGACCTGAAAAACGCAAAAGGGAGCAGGTGATCGGGCAGGTATCGGTGTTCGTTACCGATAGTTGAGGACTTATGACCTTTCAGGGTCGGGTTTAGGTACCGTTTGTGGGTGGGACACGTACCATCTTGATTGAGGAGGCGCATAGATCAAAGTTCTCGATCCACCCCGGGGCCACTAAGATGTATTTGGACCTGAAGAGGGGGTATTGGTGGCCTTGTATGAAGAGGGATGTCGCATGGTTCGTAGGGAGGTGCTTGACCTGTCGCAAGGTTAAGGCCGAGCACCAGTGTCCGCATGGTAAGTTGCAGCCGTTAGAGATTCCCGAGTGGAAGTGGGAACATATTACCATGGATTTTATCACCAAATTGCCGAGGACTGCTAGGGGTGTCGATGCAATTTGGGTGATTGTGGATAGGTTGACGAAGAGTGCTCACTTCCTTTCCATCAGTGAGGGCTCTTTTGCGGAGAGGCTGGCAGAGTTGTACGTGAGGGAGGTGGTATCGCGACATGGAGTACCGATCTCGATTGTCTCAGATCGATATGTGCGTTTCACTTCCATATTTTGGAAGAAATTTCATGAGGAATTGGGTACGAGGCTGCATTTTAGTACCGCATACCACCTGTAAACTAACGGACAGAGCGAGCGGACGATTCAGACGCTCGAGGACATGCTTCGGGCATGAGTACTAGATTTCGTCGGGAGTTGGGACACGTATTTACCCTTGGCTGAGTTTTCCTATAACAACTGCCATCATTTGAGCATTGGTATGCCACCCTTTGAGCTGTTGTATGGGAGAAGGTGTCGGACCCCCATTTGCAGGGGTTAGGTAGGCCAACGTGTGATGGGTAGTACAGAGATAGTGCTTCAGACGAAAAAGTAGATACATCAAGTCAGACAGAGGTTGTTGACCGCTCAGAGTCGCCAAAAGAGTTATGCGGATAGGCGACGATCCGAGCTCGAGTTCCAAGTCGGAGATTTTGTGCTCCTGAAGGTATCTCCTTGGAAAGGAGTGATCCAATTCAGGAAGAGGGGCAAGTTGGGTCCCCGATATATTGGTCCGTTCAGGGTAGTCGCGAGGGTAGGCATGGTAGCATATCGGTTGGAGTTTCCCACAGTGTTGGGACATATTCATGATACCTTACACGTGTCGCAGCTAAGGAAGTGTATAACTGACAAGTCGGCAGTGGTACCATTAGAGGATATCCAGGTGGACGTGAGTCTGAATTATACTGAGAAGCAGATCTCGATCTTGGATCGGAAGATCAAGGTTCTGAGGAACAAGGAAGTGCCCTTGGTGCAGGTCTAGTGGCAACATCGGAAAGGGTCCGAGCTGACCTGGGAGCCGGAGTCGGAGATGCGGGAGCAGCATCCGAAGTTGTTCGCAGCATGAGACTTCAAGGGCGAAGTCTGGTTCTAGTGGGGGAGAAGTGTAACATCCCAAACATCAGGTATACCTTATGAACCTTCATCTTCTAGCAGGGGACACATTTGGCCCTTGTTAAGGAAATGCATGTTTGGCGAGTACGTGGGGTGTACGCTCAGCGTACGCGTCCGCCTCTTGATCGGGAAGGGTCGCCAGGTACGCGGGGCGTACCCGGCCCAGAAGAGAAACCCTAATATGTTAAGCCTCCCTATTTAAGCAAACTTAAGGCCCTTTTCTTGGCCACCTTTTCCAGAGCTTTAGCATTTCAAAACTCTAAATCTCGTTCATATAGCAAGGGAGTGTCTAGGAGGGCTTAGTATTGAGTTCTTGTCCATTTGGAGCAAAGTGATATCCTTGGAGGAGGAAGAGTTGGAGCTCAAGCTTTTGGATCCGAGTTTAGCAGTGAAAGAAGCTTCAATTTAAGGTAAAAAGCTTCAAGCTTTGCATCTTTTCTGTTCATACTTGTAGAGAGAAGTTTTAGGGTTTTTGGTCCCCAAGTTCATAGCTTTTTGAGTAGTTGAGCTCTTAGAAGTCGAGATCTGTCCCATACTAGCTCATTTAGTGTTGTTATGTGATAAAAATCCAGTCTTGGTTGTTAAAGGTTGTTCATGCATGAGATATGGACCTTTTAAGGTTGGAGATGGAGTGTTTTGGGTTTTTGTGACTTCCACAGCCATGCAAAGGCTTAAAGTCACCAACTTTATGGATTAAGTCGTATTACAGAAGTCAGATCTGGATTTTGGACGCAACTCTTAACCGATTAAGGCCTGAATGAAAAGGAGGAGAAAGTTGGGGGTTACGCTGGGCGTAATCTCAGTACGCACAGCGTAAGGGGCCGCATGCCCCAATTATGTGAAGCCACCGGGTACACTCAGCATATAGATCTGGTTCGTGCCGCGTACCCCAGAAGGTTGAGTTTTGTTGACTTTTAGGGTTTGGTCAACTTCAAGGTATTTGAGCCTTGAGAGGGGTAAAATGGTCTTTTGCCCTTCTGAGAATGATAGGAAAGGAAAGAGTCTAGCCTTGGGGAAATATATTAATGAGAAGTGCTTGTTATGATTAGGCGGAGGCTAGATCCTATCTCACAGAGTCCGAGATTTCCGAGTTACCGAGTTATCCGAGGTGAGTCTTCTCACTATACTGTACCTGGAAAGGTACCTATGTGTGACCGGAAGGTCTTGTATGCTATGATATGCATGTTTTGTATGCTATGCGTTGCATGATATGTATGCGTTAAGTATCTGATATGTATGCTATGTATGATATGGGCCGGAAGGCATTATGACGTGGACCGGAAGGTCAGGGAGTCATGGACCGGAAGGTCGATACGAGTAGGACCGGAAGGTCTACTGAGACTGGGATGGAAGTCCCCTATGACACATGGACCGGAAGGTCGTGTATTATGTTGGGATATGTATTATGTTGAAAACTACTGTGGAACATATGTCTTGAGAATGTTTAAATATAAATTTGGTGGTTGAAAAATGAAAAATTGTTTTGAAAATTTATGTCGTTATAAGTTGGTATCAGAGCCTTGTTTTGATGGATTCGGATGCACCTTTGGGTGTATCTGAACTCAAACTGAGGATTTGAGGAAAATATTTTTAATAATAACACAAATTTCAAAGAGTAAAAGAGTTTTTAGACAAGCAGAGCAGAGCGGTGTGTACGGTCAGCCAGCGCAACCACCAAATTTATATTTAAACATTCTCAAGACATATGTACCACAGTAGTTTTCAACATAATACATATCCCAAGATCACTAATAAAATCTCCTGACTGTGTGTACGGATCACGCCGGCGCCTTTCCACGGTCCTCGCTAGTACCTGAAACACATAACACAACAACTGTAAGCATAAATGCTTAGTGAGTTCCCCAAAATACCCCTTACAGACATACGCCTTTCTAGGCCATACTCTACATGACCTTCCGGTCCATGTGTCACAGGGGACTTCCATCCCAGTCCCAGTAGACCTTCCGGTCCTACTCGTATCGACCTTCCGGTCCATGACTCCCTGACCTTCCGGTCCACGTCATCATGCCTTCCGGCCCATATCATACATAGCATACATATCAGATACTTAACGCATACAGATCATGCAACGCATAGCATACAAAACATGCATATCATAGCATACAAGACCTTCCGGTCACACATAGGTACCTTTCCAGGTACAGTATAGTGAGAAGACTCACCTCGGATAACTCGGTAACTCGGAAATCTTGGACTTCTGTAATACGACTTAATCCATAAAGTTGGTGACTTTATGCCTTTGCATGGTTGTGGAAGTCACAAACACCCAAAACACTCCATCTCCAACCTTAAAAGGTCCATATCTCATGCATGAACAACCTTTAACAACCAAGACTGGATTTTTATCACATAACAACACTAAATGACCTAGTATGGGACAGATCTCGGCTTCTAACAGCTCAACTACTCAAAAAGCTATGAACTTGGGGACCAAAAACCCTAAAACTTCTCTCTACAAGTATGAATAGAAAAGATGCATAGCTTGAAGCTTTTTACCTTAAAATGAAGCTTCTTTCACTGCTAAACTCAGATCCAAAAGCTTGAGCTCCAACTCTTCCTCCTCCAAGGCTATCACTTTGCTCTAAATGGCCAAGAACACAATACTAAGCCCTCTTAGACACTCCCTTGCTATATGAATGAGATTTAGGTTTTTGAAATGGTAAAGCTCTGGAAAAGGTGGCCAACAAAAGGGCCTTAAGGTTTCTTAAATAAGGAGGCTCAACATATTAGGGTTTCTCTTCTGGGCCGGGTACGCCCCGCATACCTAGCGACCCTTCCCGATCAAGACGCGGACGGGTACGCTGAGCGTACACCCTAGTACACCCCGCGTACTCGCCAAACATGCATTTCCTTAACAAGGGCCAAATGTGCCCCTTACTCAAAGATGAATGTGCATAAGGTATACCTGATGTTTGGGATGTTACAACTTTGCACCCTAACATTCTCCCCATCAAAGTTAGGATTGGATGTCTGGCTTCAATATCTAATGAGCTCGCGCGATCAAGACCAAACTCCCCCTCAAAGTAACACCGATCTTCATATCCACAAAGAATACCCGAAAGAGTCATTTTGAATACCCATCATTCTCCTCTTTTTTATAATAAAAAATGATTATAAAACCCATTAAGGGTGAGAAGCGCCCGAGGAATAAACTTAACAATACTCCCCCTTGATGTGTACCAAAAATGAATCACCAAAAATCTTGCACGGAAAAACAATCACGAAAAAGCCTCAAAATTTTCCAATTTATAAAATTTTTTGACTTTTTGGGTGAAAGTTGCAAGATTTTCCAAAATCCGGATAAAAATGTCACTTTTTGAATTCTGTAGGGACCCGTTGTGCCAAAAACAGCCAAAGATGCGAAACACTCCGGCATTTGAGAAACTAGGCATAAAGTGTAAGTTCGCACCAAATGTAGGGACCAGAAATGACCATTCTTCAATTTCTCGGCTTTGTAACCCCATTTCGAAATTGGGTATTTCTGTCAAAATTTCGAAACTTCAGGTACTAACTTCGAAACATCTGCACACTTCTGCAAACATTCGAAAATTATACTAAATTTCGAAATATTTATAAAGTGTCAAATTTTCGAAACTTCAAGGACCAATTTCAAAACTTTTATATCTTGTTCTCCCAATTTGTTATGAGATGCTAATAAGGAGTTTTAACCACAACCAAGTCAAAATTGAAACTCTCGACATCGACGCAACTTTGTACAACACCAAGCAAGGGGCCCTCGTCATCAAGGCGTCGAACGACTAGATACACACATCAAAGGCTGTTTTCACACACGATTAACCCCATATCGAATCCTTTCACAAATCAACCAAATAGGGAAGGTGTGTTCGACATCCAACCAAAACTAGATACTATCCCTTCGTTACTAGCTCGATGACTTCTATATCAGACCTTCCCAATTGACATCAAACAAATCAATTGTAAGTCATGTCACTCATCCTTCGATTATCGAGCTCAAGTGCTTGATTATGAGACCATTCGTTATCACTCCATAAAACCTCAAGTAGTATCTGATTTTGAAATCAATTAACCCAATCCGATTATCACACCTTCGTTTCTTAGCTATCAACATCCCTTAGATTTTTGTCAACAACGGCTCGATATTGATGATTCCTTACGATTCGATCATCAACAACCAATATCAAATCTTCGTCAATCAGCCATCGACATATTGACTTCCAAAATCATTAATCCCTTGGAAATTGACTCCAAAATCCATTCACTATACCAAAATCCAATATAATCGAACCATCTATCAACCATCGATTATCACATCAGTATACAGCCTTTGTTGTCGCCATATCAATGTTCGACTTCAAGTCTTCAATTCCAGTCGATATCAAACCCAAAATCCAACAGGTGGCCATCGACATCTCCAGACTTTGAAACATTCACAGAGAAATCTGAACAACCTGATGCAATGGACCAAAATCAATCAATCTAAATTTGACTCCAAAAACTCAACTTTCAAACCAATTTCAATTCATCGGGCCTTTGAAATCAATCAATCGAGGTATTCGCTTTCGATTATCACACATGCTTCTCAGTCGATTCTTGACATCGATAACTATTCCAATTGATGACCATCGATACCGAACCAAAATCAGTTCCTTATTAGCAAAAACCATTCTCAAATACCTCTTCGTTTAACCTGATTCGAAATGAACATCCAAAGACAGTCGATTTAAAATTTTCACATCAGTTGACTTGGACGATTCAACCATCAAACCATATCGTTCTTAATTATAAAACCGAGTTCGATGTTCAAACCACGTGTTCGACCTCATGTAAGAAAATTCTGTTTTCAATTCCAATTAACACTAATCGAAATCATGACTCTACTTTACTCAAATTGATATTAGATTTCGATTTCGAATAGAAAATGAATGCGAGAATAATCCAATCATGAACCGATGAATAATCAGATAAAGAAACGATTAAGAACCGAGTTGATGGTAAAATCAGATAAAGCATGTGTACAAGTCAACTGATGAACAATGCCCATATGATTTTCGGACTTAATCAACTACATCGGATGATTTATGATTAGGCTCCCAATAATTTATCAATAAACAGTAACAATAACAGGTTAACAATTTTGGGCTCAAATGATTTATGAACAGTGACAAATTATCATTTTTAAATATGGAAAGAATCAAAATTTGGGCTAAATCAAGAGTAGTTGGTCTTAATCAAAGAAAATATGAATTGGATCAACAACAATTAGGCTCGAAACCAATATTATTGATCATTAAAAACATAATTGGATTAACAATAGGGTTGAAACGGAATAGATCCAACGAATCAAAGTGATCAAAAATGAAAAACGCAAAGCATGAATCAAAATAATGGATGTTTTGGAATCCATTTGAGAATTTGTGATACCTTTTTGACGAATCAAGTTCCATTTTCAACAAACGAATCAAATTTAGAAGATCTTGGTTCTTTTTTTGGTAAAAGAAAATCTCCAATTTGAACATTGTACCACCCATTATGCGTGATGTACAACTCGTTCTTCGTGTTCTTCAACGATCCAAGACCATCCTCAAAAGTACCACCAACACTTTTGGGTTCTGACTTCAAATTCGATGCAACATTTGGAAACTGTTGTTTTGGAACCCAAATTTGCTTCACGAATTTCGGATACACAACAACATTCGACGATTTTTGTGAATAAACCCGTTTGTTCTTCCTTTTAATCTACTTTTTCTTTTTCTTTCTCATCTTTTTGCATCTTGAAGATTTGATTTCATGAACAAACCCACTTTCCACAACTTCAACTTTGTGAGTTTGAATCAAATCTTTTGGAGTTTGATACTTGTGAATTTCTTGGATCACTGACTTCTGATATGGAATCATTCCTTCAAACGAATCACAAGAACACAAAATATCATCAGTTTGAACTTGAATCGAGCAAAATACTTTTTCATCTTGAGAATCAACTTGAAATCCTTTTTCTTGAACATCATGATCATCATCAAGAACACGTTCCCGAGCTTCACGAAAATCTGCATAATATTCAAGTTTATTGCTTCCATATTTGCATTCAGCATGAGGAATTCCTTTTATGACTTCTTCTTTCTTATTTCTTTGCTTCTTTTAATATGTTGTAACCAAACGGTCAAAAAAATCTTTGGTTTGATAAATTGGACAACTAATTAATTCTCCAACTTCATTCTTTTCTCCATTTATAACGAGATCCCTTTCAATTTTCAATCCAACAGTCAAGCTATAAAGAAGATATTCAAAACTGCATTCACTTTGAAAATCTTCACTCTGTATCATCCATTTCTCCATAATTGCTTCTCTTCTTTTGAATCAAATGATATGTACTTGGGTTTTCTAGAGACAGAAAGTGAAAATCAAGGAGATATCTAGAGTGAGAAAGTGAGTATGAACCAAATTCTAGTGAGAGAAAGTGGTATAAACAAGTATTCTGGAGAGAGAAAATCAAATTATGGATCAAATCAAGGAAAAATTCAATTTCTAAAACACAAAACACTCTCAAAACACGAAGATCAATAACAACATGAAGAATCACCAAATATAGAAAGCCATCAAGGATCAATTCTTGATCAAATCAAGGACACCTGCTCTGATACCAATTGTAGTGGTGTTGATTATTATGGCATGTGCGGAATTAAAAAAGATTTAGTGAATCATCATGTAAAGTATGAACACATGGAGTAAATAAATTTGGGTTTAGCTCTCATTAGATCTTGAAAGAGTATACATATGGGTCTTGTATAAATTCTCTCTCTAGACTAACACTCCAAAATGATAATCCTATAAAATGAGTGCCACTTACTTCCTTATAAAGGAAATACAACTCATTACACACATACAAAGGAGTAAGCCCTCACGACATCTAAGAGTGACTTTGCACCCTAACAGTATAGTGTGGCGGTTGAGTCAATGGAGAGATATGGGTGGTGGCTAAGCCATTGACTGAAGTCCCTCTCCATGGAGGAGGCACTATTCTATTTATAGCAGAGAATTAGGTCTTAGGCAATTAGGTCAGGCCTTAGACTAGCCCGGAGGCACCAGGCGTGGCTAGTGGGTGCACCCCAGGAAAGGCTTGCAAGGGATCACCAAACAAGGGCTGGCAAGGGAGTCCCCAACAAGGCTGGAAGGGAGAGCTAGGCAATGTTGGCATGCCAAAGCTGTCTACAGTATGCTAATGGACCATATATCATCATATATATATATATATATATATATATATATATATATATATATATATATATATATATATATGGATATATATATATATATATATATATATATATATATATGTTTGGTATGTGGTAGTTTGGGGAAATCACTAAGCTTTGTGCTTACTGTTTTCAGTTTATGTTTTAGGTACTTCCAGTTCCAAGGGGAAGGGGATCGGAATGATTGTAGAGCACACACCACCTTATTCCGCATTTTGCGATTTACTCTGGTTTGAGATGATGTTTGATGCATTTGTTTTATTTGGATTGTACTAATGATGTTATGGAATACATATTTTATTAAATTAAAAATGAAATTTTTGGGTCTTATTTTTGGGACGTTTTACGAGGTCTCCATATGAGATTTGGAGTTTCCTTGGGTTGGAAGGTTACTATCAAATATTTATTCAGGATTTCTCCAAGATAGTGGTTCCTTTGAGTTGGTTGACGAAGAAGTCCTTCACGTTTCATTATGGACCTGAGCAGTAGGCACCCTTTGAGACTCTAAGGCAGAGATTATGTGAGGAGCCGACTCTGACCATGCCATAGGGTGTTGAGGACTTTGTGGTATATTATGATGCTTCGATTAAAAGCTTCAGTGCAGTTTTGATGCAGCAGGGACATGTGATTGCTTACGCCTCGAGGTAGTTGAAGCCTCATGAGGTGAATTATCCTACACACGATTTGGAGTTGGGGTTTGTGGTGTTTACCCTCAAGGTTTGGAAAAATTACCTCTATGGCGTCCGTTGTACTATAACACGGCTTACAAGAGTCGGAGGTATTTGATATATCAACCAAATTTGATCATGAGGCAAGGTAGGTGGTTAGATGTTGTAAATGATTACGATTGTGAGATTCTTTATCATCCAAAGAAGGCCAATGTGGTGACCCATGCTCTTAGCCGCAAGGCGATATCTGCCTCAATCATAAATGTATGTTTAAGGATAATGGTGATTACCCCACTATTAGAGCAGATTCGAGAGAATCGGGTTGAAGCTATGGAGGAAGAGCACTGGAAGAGTGAGCGCATACTGGGTTAGGTGGCTTCCTTTGATTATGATAGCCAGAGGTTATTGATCCTTCATCGGAGGGTGTAGGTTCGTACTGGGGTGGTGTGTGGCATGTTTTGATGGAAGATGCACACAAGTCGAGATTCTCTATTCATCCCGAAGCGAAAAAGATGTATAGAGATCTTCGACCTGATTATTGGTGGCCATGTATGAAATCAGATGTGGCATTGTATCTGGATAGGGGATTGACTTGCAGGAAAGTCAAGGCCAAGCATCAGCAACCCCATGAAAAAATGGAGCTGTGGATATCCCTATTTGGAAATATGAAGAGATTACGATGGATTTTATCACCAAAATTGCCTAGGATGATGCACGTAGTGGATTCGATATGGGTCATTGTGGACCAACTGACCAAGAGCGTGGATTTTATCCTGATTCAAGAGAGTATTTGTGCGAAGAAGTCGGCAGACATCTACATTCGGGAGGTTGTGGCACGTCATGGGGTGCGGGTTTGTGTGGTCTCTGATAAAGATGTCCAGTTCACATCTAGGTTCTGGAATAAAATCCACGAGGAGTTGGGTATTCGTTAGCACTCTAGCACGAATTTTCACCCGCAGACTGATAGTCAGAATGAGCGGACTATCCAGACCTTGGAGGATATGCTGTGGGCACGCGTTCTTGATTTTGGCGGTAGTTGGGGTATGTATCTTCCATTAGCGGAATTTTCGTATAACAACAGTTATGATGCCAGCATCGATCAACCTCCTTTTGAGATGCTCTACGGGAGGAAGTGTAGGACCCTGATATGTTGGGGTGAGGTTGGTCAGCGGATCATGGGGTGTGCCGAAGTGGTACTCAAGACGACCGAGATGATTTAGCAGGTTCGTGGTAGACATCAAACAGCGCAGAGTCGCTAGAAAAGCTACGCATACAAATGTCGGTCAAAATTGGAGTTCCACGTCAGGGATATGGTACTCCTTAAAGTGTCACCCTGGAAAGGTGTCATCCGATTCAGGAAGCGGGGCAATCTAAGCGCCAGATACATTGGTCCTTTTAGGGTTTAAGCCTAGGTGGGCAGGGTGGCGTATCGTATGAACCTTCTGGTGGAATTTAGTCAATTTCACAACAGTTTTCATGTCTCTGAGTTGTGGAAGTGTTTGGTTGATGATTCCACGGTGGTTCCATTGGAAGATATTCAAGAGGATGACCACCTGAATTACATTGAGAGACCGTTAGCGATCCTTGACCGGAAGACGAAAACCTTGAGGAAAAAGGTTGTGGGATTGGTGAAGGTGCAGTGGCAAAACAGGAAGGGTTCTGACTAGACATGGGAGCCTGAGGAAGAGATGGGGGAGAATTACCCAAGGTTATTTGGGACAATGGACTTCAAGGACGAAGTCTAATTCCAGTGTGGGAGAATTGTAACGCCCGATTTGTCTGGTAAAACTCTTAGCAGTTACTTCATTTATTTCTTATGTTGGACCCGAGTATGTTGGTTGTACATAAGGTACACCAAGCATACATCAGTTAGGGGAAAACCCTAATTTTTAGGGTTTGCACCATATGTAAGCACATTAAGTCCTTCAAACCCCTCACCTTATCAGGCCCCATTACCTTCTTGAGCTAACCTCAAAACCCTACTTCATTTCTCAAAGAGATTGAGCTTGTGTGTGTGCATCTGGTGCTTAAGGAAGAAGAAGAAGGCTTGAGGAAAAGCATTGGACATGAAAGGAGATTGTAGATCTAGAGGTTATTCACCATTTCTTGCTCATTGGAGGTATAAAGTCTGAAACTTGTTCATTTTATGTCTAGATCTAAGTTTGGGGAAGAATTTAGCATATTTTGGTCCTATGGATGAGATCTAATGAGTAAATGCTACTCCTGATGTTATGAGATGCCCCTTTTGTTGTTTTGAGGTTCGTTAAGCCATAAAGCTTGTATCTTGGTGGTTGTAGATCAACCATGCATGAGTTAGAGACCACTTAATGGAAGTAGAGTGTTAAATCAATAAATTGTGTCCCATTAGGACATGCAAATGCATAAAGTCGCCAACTTTATTGTTTACGACGTCTGAAGGAAGCTAAATTTGAAGTTGGACGTTAGCTCTTAATTGTTTAAGACCTTAAAAAGGGAATTTGGATAACTAGGGCGTACGTAGGGTGTACATAGTTGTATGCTGAGCATACGCACGTAGGGTCCCGATCTAATGAAGCATCCGAGTACATCGGGCGTACTAAGGGTACGCTTAGCATACTCACATAAGGGGTTTGGGGCTTTAGGGTTTTGGGTCCTTGTTGCACCACAAGTTTTTATGAGTTGGGCCTTTATGGATTTCGGCCCATATTAGACTTGGAATGCCTTTTTGGACTTTTAAGCTAGTTTGGATTTGGGCCTTGGTATGTTGGACCCAATAAGGGGAGGGAAAAGCAGCCTTTTTCCCCTAAAGTAGCGATTTAGGGTTTGGACTCTTGTTTGGGTTATTGACTTATTTTCTAATTGGGGTTTTATTACTTGTGACTTAGTGAGAGGACTTCACGAATCAACAGCTCGAGTGTGATTTGATATCTTCAATCTGAGGTAAGTTTCCTTCATTCTATCTTTGGTTCGAAGGAACAAACGTTGGCCCATTAGATTATGTTTGTAGGAAGATGATTGTCTTCGTAACGGTTACATGTTATGCCTATATATGTTTGATGTCTCTATGACTCTTACTATTATGATTATATGCTAGTTGTAGGGGTGGAATATACCTGATACTGGTAGAAAGAGACCGAAGGGGTTGAAATATACCCAGTACCAGTTGAAAGAGACTGAAGAGGTTGAAATATACCCAATACCAGTTGAAAGAGACGGAAGGGGTTGAAACATATCCAATACCGGTTAAAAGAGATCGAAGGGGGGTTGAAAAAGACCCAATTATGCTTTGACTGATATGTATGTATGATATGGGGTATTTTGGGGGACCTCACTAAGCTTCGTTCTTACGGTTTTCAGTTTATGTTTCAGGTACCTCCCATTCGAAAGGGAAGGGCCCGACTTGATCGCACCGTATATGCCCATGTTTTTCTGCATTTACTTGGTTGTTGGGATTTGTGCTCTAATATTATTTTCCTTATGATACATTTTTGGTTCTTTTGTCATGACTATTGGACATTTGAAATGAAAAATTTTATCTGGAAATTTTGGTTTGTTACAAACGTTCTCGAAATTTACGTCGGAGGTCTGCAAGTGCCTCAACTGATCGATTCAGTTTTAGCAATTTAAAGAAAATCAGTGTTTTACTGGTTTGTTTTCTTATAAATGTCATATCTGTTGCATATGAACTCCATTTTGGACGTTATTTATACTTTTGTAAATAGCAAAATATGTACTATGAAATAGAAATGTTTTTTTTGCTCACAACTACTTAATACACATTTTCAGCTTTTTAGATGCATTAACGAGGGTTGCAGTTTGAGCTGTTTGATTCATTTGACAGTTTACACATTTGGAAGTAAGATATCATCTAGTATCTTATAGTAGTTGAAATGAAATCATTTATTTTAGATAAGATGCACTAAAACTCAACGACTCAAACTACAAAGAGATTTACTTTGAATTGATTGAACACAGTCGTTGACCTAAATTATGGGATGCCATACTTAGCAAGAGATAATATAAGACTTGTAAAACAGACTTAAGTTTAATTATGTGGGAAAATGGGTAGCAAATCCTTAAAATGCATGAGAGATATGAACGGAGAGTAGAATTCTGACGTTCCAGGTCTGAGAGTATGGATTAGACATAGGCATGCATTCCTAATCCGAGCATATGGATTATATAAAGTTTATTCTTCTCTAGTCCGAGAATACGAATTTGGCATAGTCATTTGTCAACAATATGAGAGCATGGATTAGACATCGATATTTATTCCTGATCTAAAAGTATAGATTAGGTAAAGTCATTCATTTCTGAATCCGAGAGTATGAATTATGTCGTTGTATAGGATTAAGGCATGAGGATCGACAAAATGGGACAGATTACTTGTATGAGGTGTATTTTCATATTGCAAGTTTTAAGATATATATATATATATATATATATATATATATATATATATATACACACACACACACACATTCACACAAACACACGCACACACCATAGCATTTTGAGACTGAAATCTCTATATACTTGCTAGGTTTACCAACCTGACCTACTCAACATTTTCACTATGAGAGATTCGAAGAGATGTAGTCTGTTAGTTAAGACATTGTATGTAACACTAGGTTTCGAACTGCTTCATTATTCGGGGCTGTGGCCCGATCATCAATTACTATAAGGCTTATGGAGTTGGGGCATTTAAGCCATTGTGAAGGATCTTATAGTATTTTGGTGCACTTTAAAGAGCTTGAGGCTTGTTGAAGAATCACTAACTGGAAGGGACCTTGTAGATCCAAAACTTTTCCATCTTTTGCAATCTGTTGAAGGTAAAAAGCTTTAATCTTGTCATCGCTTTGGTTAGATATTCTTTTGGGTTTGATTATGGTCATTTTAGCCTCTTTTAGATGGTCCTTGTGAGCTAAGGTTATTTTAGAGGCTTGATCTTGTAGATCTGGACGCTTTAGGTGTCCCAATGGCATAACAATGTGATATGTATGGTTTATTTGGACTCATGCATGTGTTAAGACCCTTCATTAAGCTCTTTTGAGCTCTAGAGCCCCATTAAGCCATGTATGCAAGTAAAGTTGCCAACTTTACGTAATAAGTCATCCATAGGAATCATATCTGAGAGTTTGGAGCAAGGACTTATGTGGTTAAGTGCATAATGGAGGAGAATGGGACTAAGGAGAGTACATTGGGTGTACCCATCTGGTATGCTGCACGTACTAGCCCCAAAGGGTGTATATTGGGCGTACAAGCTGAGTATGCGGGGCGTACTCAGCCTGTTGGGCTTTTCTTGTATTGTTGACTTTTGGGGCATTTGACCATTGACCAGAAGTGGTCTATAGTTGACCAATGGATATGTTAGGCCTTTTAGGATATTGGTCGTTCTCGGGATAGGTGCATGATGGATTTGGCCCTAATTTAGATAGTTGGGGCTTATTAGGCCTTGTGATGTCATTTCGGTTTTGGGCTATCTTTTGGGCTTGGTTGCTTGGGGCTTTGTTGGGTCATCTGAGATTATGTGTTTTGTATTAGGGAAAAGTTAATGGGATTTAGGGTAAGGCCCATGTAAGGGTTTGGGCCCAATTTGGAAAATTGGGCCATAAGTCGGCTTTGGATGATTATTGGTTTGTTTACGATTGTGCGTTTGGTCCTTAGTCTTGGACCAAACTAGATGAGGGGTAAAATACTCTTTTTACCCATATTTGGATTGTTGGAGTTGGTGTGGAACCTAATTGTTAATTGGGTGTCATTTTTTTGATAGTGCGGGGATTTTAGCAAATCAGTAGTCAGAGATTTATTTGTGGGTTCAGCTGTCGAGGTGAGTCTCCTCACTGTTCTATGGATCAAAGGCACCAATGCCGGCCCATTTGGTTTATGCATTATAGGAATACCATGCAGTGGCCCTTGACATTTTGTATAAAAGAGCATGAGGCAGCTCCTGGCAATCTGTATGCAACACCAGAGTCTAAACTCTGGCAGTTAATTCGTTCAGCAGTTGTAGATTGTATGCTAGTTGTCTTTGTCATGATTACATGGACGACCATGAGGTGGCTCCTAGCACTTGTCTGTAAGACCTAGGGTTTTGACCCCCGGCCTGGCAAGGAAGACCATGATATGGCTCGTGGCATAATGGCAAGATTATGGTTGGTACATAGCACCTTCTATTGAATGTTGGATATGTGACAACCCAAAATTTCCATTCTGTATAACATATCAAGTCAATAGAAGTCAGAACAATTACTATAAATTTTCAGACTTTTTGGAATAAGTTCGAGTATTTCTGGATTTACACTTTAGGAGAAATCAGGAGAGAGGATGCCCTAGATTATTTTGAGCATCTTAAAAGTTTCAAAACTCCACGAGGTTGGAGTTTACGGCTCAAATGATATTTTGGACCAAAAACCCCAAGGGGTATAAATATGGCCCTTAGCCATATTTGTTTCATTTGTTCCATTTTCAACTAGAGAAAAACTCGATTCTCTCTCAAGGATCTTCAGTATTTCGTTCCAAATCGTAAGTGCTTCTATCTTAGAGTTTAATAGGGCTTGTTATATGTCTATACATCAAGAAATCACAAGGAATAGCCAAGATCAATTAGTTTATGGCCCATGAACACCTTGGACCGTAAACCCTTCTTTGATGGCCAAAAGTGTGCCCTAGTCCCTTCCTTTCCTTGTGAAACTAGTCTAAACTCATACCTTAATGTGTGTGGGACTTGAAAGCACAAAATACCATGGTCCATAGTAGATTACGGCCGCAAACACCAAGGGATTTGGTCTTAGGGCCGTAAACCCCTTTTAAGGGTGCAAATGACACCCTAACACTTTAGTGAGCCTTGGATTTTAGCATAGAACCTTACCCCTTTAAGTTAAGGACTTCATTTCATGAAATGGTACTCCTTACCATGATTTTACGGCCGTAAACTCATGGGGGAGTGGTACCAGGGCTGTGAACACCCTACAAGGTCATTTTCGGACCATAAACCCTCCCAAACAAATGTTTAACGCTTTGGAGCACTTAACCACTTAATCCCTTAGAGTTTTAAGCCCCTTTTGGTGACCAATGGAGAGTTTACGGCCAGTAGTAAACTCCCCTGGGCCGTAAACTCCAATAAAGATGGTCATTGTACCATAAACTCCCGTATGAGGCTTCGCACTCCTTTGTTGCAACCCGATAGCCTCCTAGCACTTGACCAAAGTGTTTTCCTTGCAATAGGATGTTTATACCTGTTTAATTAGTGTTGAACTCACTAATTGTTTATATACATATGTCTTCATATGTAATTAGGATCATAGTGTGTGTCTAAGTTTTCACTTGACACCAAGCACTTGTCCGACACTTCCTTCCGATCTGCTCAGTGCAGGTGAGTTCAGACCCCTTGAATTAACCTTTTAAATGTTTCTAAATGTTTTTGAATGCTTTATGGGGTAATACAAGTTGAATCATGCTAGTTATTATATCAATCACAAGTGATTAATAACTAACATGCAAATGGATTTACTATACGTTAGCTGTTTTACCAAACAGATTTCTTCAAAGGACTTTCTTAAACGTTTTTATATGTTTAAAACTCTTTATCAAACTGCTTTATACACTGTATGTTTCTTTTCAAACTCTGTTACAAATATGTTTCAAACAAAGGTTTTCTTTATACTTCAACTGTTTATTCAAACAAAATATTTACAAACCGTTTTATAAACTGACATCAAGTCGATCTTTGCTTAAATATAAATCTTTTTCAAAGATTTTACAAAACTCCTTTTCTGCTTTTATATTATCAAATGCATGCCTATATATGTATAGTTATATAAGAAATGTTTAAAGGACTTAGGAAGGCTAAACCGCTTTATTTCCTTTTCCCCGTTAGGATGTGGTCTGGTAGGGTATCGGTTATCCGTCCGAATGTCGTCTAAATATTAGTTATATATCATGTATACATATGTAGACATAAAAGTGGCCTCAGTCAGTTTAGTACCTTTGGCTAGCAAAGGTATACCTTCGTTGATACTTGTACATTTCTAGTAACTATTATAGGTATAGTTAGGAGATACTACTTGCTATTCCTATTACAAGGCATTACACCATAGTCAGTTCATTCATGAGTCCATACAAATACATGTTGCTTGTAGAGATACACTTACTTGGATACATTTACTTGGATACACTTACTTGGATACACTTGCCAGGATACTTTTACATAGATACCTCGTTAAAAGCGTGCCTGTATATATGTATAGTTATATAAATAATGTTTAAAGGACTTAGGAAGGCTAACCCTCTTTATTTCCTTTTCCTCGTTGGGATGTGGTCTGGTAGGGTATCGGGTATCCGTCCGATGCTTGTTTAAATATCAGTTATATATCATTTGTACATACATATACATAATAGTTCTAATCAGTCAGTTCAGTACCTTTGGGTAGCAAAGGTATACGTTCATTGATACACTTACATGAGTACGTTTACATAGATACGCTTACATGGGTGCGTTTACATATACGATAATAGGACAGAAATAACTAGGTGCTATAGCATGGAACGATTTCAAGATCTAACTATACCAATGAATCACAATGCATTATGATAGTTATATTGGGTATACATGATCATGGTAATGTGGATGTTCGCGGCTTGCAAACATGCAGGGGTCGTGTGTGGGTCCCAAAATCTCTTTGACAAGGGAGCGTCTAGCCTGGGATCTAGCCATCACATTATGCCTTATCCCTCAAATAAGGCAAAATAGTACAGAAGTAGCCACTTATTACAAATACTACAATACTTACGAAATTACAATAGATTTAAGGTAGTTAGTACGGTTGTAGTCATTTGATACTACACCATAGTACTATTTCATTTTCCCATTACATTCACTTCGTGAACATTCACACGATGCACGGTAGTGTAGAAACAATATTTTTGGTTAATGATAGTCAGATTTGGGAAAATACACACTCTTACAAGAGACACACACAGATACTAGATGCCTTGGTAGAAGGCTACTTTTAGTAGGAAGTATAGGGCTTTCTAGGATTTTCAAAACGTTTTCATACTTACATTTCATATACTTACAAATACTTAAATTTCCTATACGTATAAATACTTACATTTCATATGTACAAATACATTCTTACAAATTAAGACACTAAAATACTTAAGAATTCACCAGCTTTTTGGCTGATACTCGCTTTCAAAATAACTTGTATTCTCAGGTCACAAATAGACAGGTACGATGACCAGGTTTGTGAAGACGGAGCAGTTCAGACTCGTCTTATTCTGATTATTCATTTTATTGTTGTATATTGTGAAAGAACACACTTGTAACTAAAATTTATACTATTAATGCAATGGATGATGTTGTTGCTTGTTAAATACTTTGCATTGTTGTGATACATTACATGACGTCCTCCGCCCCCGAACGTTTCCGCCGTTCTCAGTTTTTAGGTGTGACAGATTGGTATCAGAGCATTGTTTATAGTGAATTGAGTATATCAACCCATAAAAGATATACTAACTATAAATACATAGGGATTAAAAATACTCTGACCAAGATTTTATACTTTAAATAATAAAATATTTAATTAAGTGTACATGCATGCATTCATACTAAAATCAGTGTCTCTAGGACAGTACAAAAGAATTACGATTGTTGGGCAGCACAAGTAAACTTAGAGACATATAGTCAAAAGTAGGAAGATATAGCCTGATCAACTATATTATCCGAGGGTTGACTAGCATGTGCCTAAGTGTAGTTGTGAGGTTGCAACAAGTCTAAAATCTTACCAAGAATACCACAATGAGAACAATAGAACACAAACCTAAAATACCGTAGGGGTGTTTTATATTACTATAATTACTTACTTGAGAACTAAAAAGGATCTTCATTACTAAGTTGATAGTTGCTAAGTGGATACGCTAAGGCTATATCCTGTGAAATTTTGCTTTACCCCTATTCCTTGTGAATTTTGAGTTAAGGTCACTCATTCGAAGGCCTATCCTGTGTTGATTACATATAACTGGTATGCACTTTACAAATAGCGATGTAACTAATGAAGATTTTCTAACAATTATCTAGAGAGTTCGTCTAATAATTATTTCCTTACCCCAATTCTCGTGTAGATAACATGGTTGGACTCCATCCCCACGGTTGTTGGATTAGTGTCTAAGTCCATAACTATTTTGGTATGTACTTGACCCGATGGTGCATGGTCCTTTTGGGTTGCCTTCACCAAAGCAACTTGATAGGATGAATTATGGAGAGAAAGGATTAAATATGATTTATTAATATATTATGGGAATGATATATTAAAGGAGAAATCATATTGTTTAATTAATATTAGTCAGTAATTAATTGGTAATTAGTTTTGTGACTAAAAGAGATTAATTAAACTTAAGGGACTGGAATTGTAATTATAAGATAATTGCAATTTGGGCCATAGATTGTCTTAAATCAAGAGGTGGACGAATTCTTATGGGAAGCCCATAAGGAAATCGTCCAAGGGCTTGATTAAAGGAGTCTATGGGTTGCTTAGGGCTTAAGCAACCAAATTAGGGTTTCCTTGTTAGATAACCCTAATAGCCTCACTATATATAGAACCCTTAAGGCTCAAAAACGTGGGGAACTTCTTTTCTAGGGTTAGAACACGTTTTGGGCAGCCTCTAACCTCTCTCCTCTTCATCCTCTTGCTTATGGTGTTCATGAGCCATTAGAGGAGTGACACTTGTGACTCTAAGCCTTCCAAAGTCAATTCAAGGAGGAATTGGGATTGTTATTGCTACATAACAATCAAGGTACTATCTTAAACCTAATTATATGTTAATATTGATTTCCATATGCTAGAATTAGGGTTTATAGTCTTGGATAACTTGCATGTACAATTGAGAAACCAAGATCCAAGCATTAGGGTTTGTATGAGCACATAGGATGTCTTATGACCAAAACCCTTCAGTGGTATCAGAGCCTAGCTTGGTTTCAATTGTATTGATGCATTGCATATCTGGAAAATTCGTTTTTTGGGTTTCTGGAGGCTGGACTCGCCGAGTCCATAGCTGAACTCGCCGAGTCCAAGGTGACTCGACGAGTCCAGGCTTGACTCGACGAGTCAACTCGTCAGATGGAGGTTATCTCGGGATTTCTTGCTGTTTTTGCATTCGGATAGTTAACTTATCATGTTAGATCAATATTAATCCAATTATATGATATATTTGACTATAATTTTGATCTAATTGAAGATATTTATCAATTAATAAGATAATTGTTTCCTTATAAGATAATTGATTAATTATTTTGACTAAATTGATAAATTGTTTTGCAAGAAATCATTAAACAAATCAAATATGGATAATTATGTGATTAAATGTTAATTTAAATTATTTTTTATTTGATCCTTGTTGTTATGAAAAGTTTCATATTTTGCCCTTTAGGTTTTATAGTTTAAATTTGAACCCAAAAGTTTTGAAATTTAAATAGTTAAAACCCTAATGTTTTGAAAAAGGTTTCAAAACTTGCCCTCAAGTTTTGGAATTTAAATTTTGATTAATTGTTTAATTTTGATGTAAATTTAAATTCTAAACCCTAATGTGTTGAAATGTTTCAAAACTTGCCCTCAAGTTTTGGAATTTAAAAGTTGATTAAAAGTTTAATTAGGAATGTTAAACTCTAAAACTCTAAAACTCTAGTATAGTTTTGAAAAAGTTCAAATCACACCCTCAAGGTTTTATTAATTAATTAAAGTGTATAATTAAAAGAGGTTTAATAAATCCATAAAAGTTTAGGTTTAAATTTTAATTGAATTAAAAGTATAACTGTTAAATTTGGCCACCTAATATTTTAAAAGTGTAAAATACACCCTATACTATATATATAACATTAAAAGTCTAACATTATATATATGTATGAGTAAAAGTCAGTCTTACCGTTAGTACGCCTCATTCACGAAGCTAGTCTATAAGGGGTGTTTAAGGAAATTGCCTATAAAATGGCGATTGAATGGGTATCCACTCTTACCCACCGCACTTTTGACTAGTGGAGGGTCGTTAGTTGAATGGGTAGGATAGGACGAAACCTTCCATTATAAGTATAATGAATTATTAAAGTAACTAAATGTTTTCATAAAATTCTCAATCTTAGTTACTTAGGCAAAAGTGAATTGATGCAATTCCATGAAATTACACTTTGTGCCCTTGCAAAGACATTAATGGAGCGTGTGTGGTTTACCGGCACACTAAATGGTTCTAAGCAAAGGTAGCAAAGGGTGACTCAATGTTTGTCATAGTTCAGTGGAGCGTGTGTGGTTTACCGGCACATCGAATAGCTGACTGTAACATGTGAGGGCACCATGTAAGTCTGCATGGTTATTCACACCCGCTTTGTGATCCTCGGCATCCCAGTCACAAACAAGAGGGGCATACCGAGATTTAAACATGCCATTGAAAGTTCAATGAATCTCAAAGGATCTAGGAGTTTTCATAGATTTAAAACTTAAATTCCTTTTCGTTTTTCGTGGTGGAAATTAGTGAATTGTCATTCACTTACCTTCAAATATTCTGCAATTAGGGTTACGGCATCCCTCTCCCGAGTTGTAGAATATTGTGTTGGGTCCTAGCCTTAGTATTTCATTTGGGTGATTTACTAAGGACTCAATCAATCAACTAACTTGAATTTGTTTTTCTCCCGTTTTGTAGATGTCAAAGTTCGACAACTATAGTCTTCCCAAATCATGTGGAACAATCATTCCACATGAAGATGATATTCCACGATTCGATCGAGGAATAAGAGATCATACTTCACTTCCTCCTCCTCCTCAAATTATTCTCCCTAACCCACAAGTTCAAAGGCTTGAAAAGTTCAAGATCACTCAAGCCCTTTTGGCAAGTAAACATAAAGATGGAAAGTCGGTGTGTGCACACATCCTAGGGATGAAGTCACATATTAATAGGTTAAGAATGTTGGGATCCGTTGTCTGTAAGGAAATGGATGTTGATTGGGTTCTTCAGTCACTTCCTAACTCATATAGTGAGTTCGTAAGAGAGTACTATATGATGAACCGCGACGTGACCCTTATAGATCTCACCTATATGCTTATTGCTGCTGAATCAGTAATGGTTTGGCGCAATGGAAAAGCAAAGTTTATTGGTGAATCTACCTTCAAGACCTCTATGGATATAGACAATGGCAACGAAAGACATGTTATGATCGAAAAGTTTGATCATAAGAGAAAGGCAATGTCTAAAGTAGTTCCATGTCATGTTCCAAAAGAGTGAATTTGCTTTTATATCCAAGAGAAAGGGCATTGGAGACGAAGCTGCCCCATTTACCTAAGAGATCTAAGAGATGGGAGAGTCGAAACGTATGGCTCTAATATAGGTAAAATCCACTAACTAACTTTTTTAAGCTTCTGTTCTAGATTCTTAATACATAATGTGATAAGATTACAATTGATGTTTTGTACAATCGAAGAAAAGAAAGGGAGCTTAAAGGAAGAAGTGAGCAGAATCTAACCATGAAGGAATGGATTTCGATCGCATTTCTCGAAGATTAGATTCTTAAGCTACTACTTAGAGTTAGAGTTAGATTGCTAAGAAAGATGTATTAGCATAAGTTTTTCAATGAGTTGCATTGTAAGGACAAATTTTTCCGCAATAAAATGAATTTTGATTTTAAATTTTATTTATTATCCTTACAATGGCGTGTATGAAAAATTGATGTTAAAATGTTTCTATTATTAGCAATAATGGATTTGGTTCTTATTATGTTATTTATCGAAAGTCGAGAATTTACCAAATAGGGAGAGTTTCTCATCGCCCAAGTTTCAATTGGACAGAAACTTGGAATCATGCAACTTGGTTGCACGATGAATGAGAAATTTCATATTTGAAAATTAGACTAATTCATTGACAAAGTGTCAAGTGAAGGACTAGGAGATCGAGTACACAAAGTTGTGTGTTGATCAAGTTCACCATAAGAGTAACAAAGATATTCATCATGATTTACTAAAGGTTTAGTAAATATGATTATACTTACAAGATTAAGTGTAATTCTGAATTGATTGAAAAAGTTTAAATCAATAGCAGAACGAATAAGAAGAATCAAGTAGGCAGAAAGATAAAAGTTTCTCCATTCTAAGAAGATGGGAGAGTACCTTTTATGCTTTATGATAGGTCTTAATGATTAAGAACCATATCTCAATTGATTCTCTAAGTGAGTCTTAGTACAATTGTATGTCTAAGAAGAGGAATCAAGAATTGAAGAAATGGTTAAATCAATAAGTCAATCATACTTCGTTCCAATAACAAGTCTTAAAGTTAAGATTGTGACATCGAATGAAAAAGTAGGGTTTATAACATTCATCAAATGTGGAAAGTTGTGATGTCTTGGATAAGACAAAGACCAACTAGGACCAATTTATGAAGTATTTTGATATGAGCTACACTAACTCTTGGATATTTGTTTGTCAAGAAATGGTTATTGACAAGAGAATCTTATATGTCAAGGAGTAAGCGGGAGTCTTAATAGTCTTGAAAGGTTTCAAGAACAAATCAAATAAACCTTATCGATAATCACTAGCACACGAGTCGAGGTTTACAACCTATCGTGTTCACATTATTTTGTTTCTGTGCTGTTCCAATTAAGTTAATTATGCATGTGAGTTCTATGAGTTCTCATTTTGAACACATAAAAGGCAAAGCACCTTAATCAATTAAAGGTACATTGATAGGAAAGGTGAGCTGCTTAACTGCTTGGAAGACATGGTGGGCAGCTGTGCTACCATAAGGCAAGAAATCAAGATTAAGAAAGATCGGTCCATATGAGTTTGAATTTGTCGTAAACCTTAGTTTCAACAAAATTCACATGGATAGGAAAACATACACCGCTCAAATCTAAGTGTCATAAGATTCCCTCCTTCATAAAAATGATTGTGAGGAAATGCTTTCACTAAGAAAGATTTAAGAAGATAGTGATTGTAAAATTGCATTCTCGAATTCGATTATGGTTACGGTATCCCTTTCCATAATTTGAATTGTGAGGTTTGGCAATTAGTCTTAGTTGTTTAGACACACATATGAACTATCGAACGCAAAGGTGTATAACTTCAAGAAACCTTGATAAAAGATTATCAAAGCACTAAGTATTAGAAACATGAACTTAAGAAATTCAATAAGCAATGTTTTTCTAAAAGTTAAGATGTTTATGAATACATGTCAAAGCTAGTGGGAGCATAAGTGTTATGTTTTATAATAATCATCACGATAGTGGGAGCATAAATGTTATGATTGTATGATTATTAAGGCACGTATTGCAAGTTGGCAATATTAATTATAGAAAACAAGAGTTATACCTTGCAAAGTAGTAAGGGTTATAAAGTTGTTTTGCTATAATTAAGGGAGAGAATATTATGCTTCATTTCAAATCTAAAGGATTAGGTTGAGAAATGTTAATAAATTTAGTCAAAGGTACATAGTGTGTTCTTAAAATTTCGATTATGATTACAGCATTCCTCTTCACAATTCGAATTTTGGGAACATAGCAAATAAAACATTATGCGTCGTGTCCCATACGCTTCGGACATAGGATCGATTGCAAATGCTTTAATGTTTGACCATTCTAAAATTTTCCAAATGTCTAGCGCATTTAGAGGGAAAAAGGACTAGAATCGGTTTTGACTAAAATAATTAAACAACTATCAAAGGACAATCCAAAGTTTGACGAGGATTGGTCGCTTTTGAGTAGTTGGAAGCATGGTATTGGATGGACCATATCGACATTATTATGAATAGAAAAGATTCTGCTAAGAATGAGTTGTCATATGGAAATTGTGGAAATGTTTCATATTGGATGGACCATATCGACATCATTACGAATAGATAAGATTCTATTAAGAATGAGTTGTCATATGGAAAATATGGAAGCGTGTCCATATTGGGAATTGAATATTGAAAATCTATGTCTAGATTAGAAACTTTTATGCAAAAGGATGTTCAAAGGAATGTACTTTGAGTGAGAGACATCATATCTAAGGAATTGTCTTGTAACAATCTCCAATAGAGAACTTTGTAATATCATTGGCAATAGTCTTTGTCACTTTGGTGCAGTGACATTACGAAAGGATCATTGCATAAAGTGTTAGAATCTAGCATATTCTATAAGTAGCAAGAATTTGATATTCTTACACTTATGAAAAAGGATTTGGAGTTGTGAAATGAGAATGATTGGAAATGTGTTCAATTTGATCTATTTCACAAAAGTAAGAACCATAGGTAAACATTGTGTGCATGCTAAGAGCATGGGATAAGTGTAATAATTCAAGTAAGAAGTTGATTACCCGAAACGAAAAATAATGAGTAATCAATATGGTGATAAATAAAAGGAGTTTTATTTATACTCAAAGGTTTGAGTCCATATGGGATTAGTATTATTCTTGTGTTTCACATTTGCATGTTTTGACTTCCAGAATAATTGAATTTATTAAGAATAATCGAATTATTCGAACGGGCCACAGTCGTTCATATGTTGGAAGTAGATATGAATGAAGACTGTCATGAATTGGTGTGTGGATTGTCTAAAAGAGTATTAGATCTAAGCAAATGTTTGGTGCAACGTTCATGAGTGCTTATGAATATGATTTGAGCATTGGATTAAACCCACGCTCACTTGGATCACTCCATGAATTGTATCACGAGTGATTGGTGAGATGATAACATCTTATATTCTTGAAACCGAGATGTGTGAGTTGCATCTTGCAAATCGGTTGCACATTGATAATATGTAAACGCACTAGTAACTTGGTGTTATAAAACATATTGTTGTGTGTGATTCGGTGAGTGAGTGCAAGCAAGCATTGTATCAAAGTTTATTCGTTCCTTTTATCCAAGGTAGGATAAAAGCGATATCTTTGGGCCCCTCGATGGTTTAGTGATGACAAACGTAAATGCTCGGTCGTGCTAGGGCTAATTTGATTTGTTCAATTAGTCAGTCGTCATAAATCGGGAATCGAGATATAGTACAAAGAGAATGATTTGAAATCATATCTCATATGATATCTAGAATGGAGGAATATATGATCCCTTATCTAAGGACACGCGTATCTGATAGGATCAGAGTTGACAGCGGCTTTGGAAAGCTACGATTGCAGATCAGGATCTGAAGTCATACGCATAATAGTTATTAGACTTATCCAAGTGGGAGACTGTTGGATTAGTGTCTAAGTCCATAACTATTTTGGTATGTACTTGACCCGATGGTGCATGGTCCTTTTGGGTTGCCTTCACCAAAGCAACTTGATAGGATGAATTATGGAGAGAAAGGATTAAATATGATTTATTAATATATTATGGGAATGATATATTAAAGGAGAAATCATATTGTTTAATTAATATTAGTCAGTAATTAATTGGTAATTAGTTTTGTGACTAAAAGAGATTAATTAAACTTAAGGGACTGGAATTGTAATTATAAGATAATTGCAATTTGGGCCATGGATTGTCTTAAATCAAGAGGTGGACGAATTCTTATGGGAAGCCCATAAGGAAATCGTCCAAGGGCTTGATTAAAGGAGTCTATGGGTTGCTTAAGGCTTAAGCAACCAAATTAGGGTTTCCTTGTTAGATAACCCTAATAGCCTCACTATATATAGAACCCTTAAGGCTCAAAAACATGGGGAACTTCTTTTCTAGGGTTAGAACACGTTTTGGGTAGCCTCTAACCTCTCTCCTCTTCATCCTCTTGCTTATGGTGTTTGTGAGCCATTAGAGGAGTGACACTTGTGACTCTAAGCCTTCCAAAGTCAATTCAAGGAGGAATTGAGATTGTTATTGCTACATAACAATCAAGGTACTATCTTAAACCTAATTATATGTTAATATTGATTTCCATATGCTAGAATTAGGGTTTATAGTCTTGGATAACTTGCATGTACAATAGAGAAACCTAGATCCAAGCATTAGGGTTTGTATGAGCACATAGGATGTCTTATGACCAAAACCCTTCAACGGCAACCCGTACCTTCCAAACGAAGTCATTGCTGGATGGTTTGGAGAAGAACCAGAGAATGATCACCCTATCCCTTTGAATGATCACCACGCTGCAGACCTCACGGATGATGACAACTCTGCACCCAAAGTTGAGAACCTACCCTAGGCAGCTCACTTTCCAAATCCTAACCCTCGTCCAACTTTTCATGGCCTGACGCCTCCTTAGGTAAAATGCTTGGAAACATGGAGCCAAGGATAGAATCAGCCTATGCCTTTTATTGGAGACCGAAGCTTTTATGACCTGAGCAATGGGGGCTCAACAGACAGAATCTTGCCAATCCTGGTCCACAGAGTGGACCAAAATGAGATTCAAGGCAGGACAGCCCTGCATCAAATCACAGACGTTGTCGCCAATGTGAGAATGCATACCCTTCGCACCATTCATCTGGAAGATGCTCGTGAGAGATCTGAAAGAGACCATGAAACCCTACTTCAAGCACTAGCTGAATCACGAGCCGAAGTCATAGAACTCCGAGTACGCCAGAGGGTGTACAAAAGACACCTGCTTGATATGGAACGTCAACTGGCTGAGCTAAGAATTCACCAGAAGGATGATCGTCACCAGTAGGAGATACTTTACTTTCTTTCTTGTGTTAAAGAACCGTGTTCCTGTCTATGTCCTATGTGGCATTTTCTATGAAACTGCCTTGTACTGTAAATACTTTTAGTTAGGCCTTTATGCGGCCAAAACTTTTGCTACTCCGGTTATGATGTAAGACCTTCTTCAAGGTCATGTTTTCCCTGAACTTATTACATCTTAAACATCGATGATATTGACAGTCGGCTAACTTCAGTGTCACGTTTTTGTTCAAACACTCTCATCATACTTTCATTGGAGGCTATCTGAAACATGCTTTAGTCAAGTCATTGGATTATAGTAATTTAACTCCGGAGACATTTCCAAGTCTCTTTCAGTCATTGGATCATATTATCCACCAACATATAGTACCTCGGCACGAATGACAAACGTCTTGAGACTAGTCTACGAACTTACTTCCATTCCGTACTAGGAATGCATCATAGGGATGTAGGTCAAACCTTCGAGAACATACTCTTACTCTTTCATTGAGCGATCGACGTACATCTAGGGTCAATAGTAGCCTTTACTAGGAAATCTTGGTTCATCAAAAAAAATTCATAAGAAGATTATTGTCATGATTTTCCTCGCTCACACATTCCCGAGTTATATATAACGAAGACCTGGTAGATAATAGAATGTGAGATTTCTAACGTAGTTTCTTTTCCTCGTTGGGATGTGGGACTAGAGTAGAATCACACATTTTATTATCTGCCCCATCTTGATCATATCATAACTTGTATGAGCTAAGTTTTCATGTATTATAACTCCTCTCTTGGACTGAATCAAAATGATAAAAGAACCGTCCGGACAGTTTAACGACTATTCAGCAACAGAATGAAAAGACCAAGCTTCTCACCTTTGGGAGCTCTAGTCTTATTCTTCAAGAAGACAGAATCCAAGGGGTGCGATCATACCAGCACTAATGCACCGGAACCCATCAGAACTCCGCAGTTAAGCGTGCTTCAGCGAGAGTAGTACTACTATGGGTGACATTTGGGAAGTCCTCATGGTGCAGACCTCAACAGGACTTCCATTAGAAATCATCACTCTTTGCCTCGCATAGATGAATCAGTTGACCAACCGCAAGGAACGACGTACCTTTCAGAAATGAACCTAAGATCCGAATATCACCAGTTACGCGTGTTAGTGAAGGGTGTCCCGAGGACAATCTTCCAAAATCGATGCGGACACTACAAGTCCGTAGTGATACCTCTCGGATAGGACCAATACTCCCATAATATTCATGAACTTAATGAATAGGGTATGCTATTCTTACTTGGATCAGTTTGTCATTTACCTTATAAATGACTTACTTATCTACTCTCGTAATAAGAAGGAAATCATAAAGAGCATCCACAACAAACCTTGGAAACATTACGATCAAAGAAACTTTACGCAAAGTTCTCTACATGCGAGTTTTAGATTGAAGAGTCGAATTCCTGAAGCACACTATTAGTGAGGTGGGAATTTTGAGGACCCTTCCAAAAATCAAAACCGCTGAGAATTTGTCAACACCGAGGATACCGACGAGATTTCGCCAAATTCTAGGTCTTGCTGACCTACTGTCGAGAGTTCATCCAGAACTCATCGCGGATTACGAAACCTCTTATGATTTTGACTCAGAAAGGAGTGGCCCTTGACTGGGAAGACAAGCAAGAGGAAGAAAACCTTGAGATTTCAAGTGAGAGGCCAAATCCTTTTGGAAATCTCACTCTGGGAAGGCTTGATACGCTTCGGAAAGCGTGGTAAGCCAAATCCAAAATAGTTAGGACCTCCGAGATTCTTTCCTGAATCGGTCCTGTAACTCACAAACCCAACCTACACCACGAACTCAGTAGCGTACATTTTACCCTTTGTGTCTCGAACTTGAAAACGTACCTCTTCGTCAGGACTCTCGTAATCCCACTCGACGAGATCGAGATCAACGAGATCCTCGCCTTCGTGGAAGAACCGTAGTGACCCTCGACTGAGTGGTCAAGCGGACAAAGCAAACGCCGTCGCCCATTAGTGAAGGTTCGTTGGGATACCAACCGAGGACCCGATTTCACTTATGAGCACGAGAACCAAATCGATTAGGAACTTTCCCCATCTCCTTGCTCGATTACTCCTGCCTACTCCTTTACCTAAATTCTAATTTCGGGACGAAATTCCTTCTAACGGGGGGATGATGTGACAACCCAAAATTTCCATTCTGTATAACATATCAAGTCAATAGAAGTCAGAACAGTTACTATAAATTTTCAGACTTTTTGGAATAAGTTTGAGCATTTCCGGATTTACACTTTAGGAGAAATCGGGAGATAGGATGCCCTAGATTATTTTGAGCATCTTAAAAGTTTCAAAAGTCCACGAGGTTGGAGGTTACGTCTCAAATGATTTTTTGGACCAAAAACCTCAAGGGGTATAAATATGGCCCTTAGCCATATTTGTTTCATTTGTTCCATTTTCAACTAGAGAAAAACCCAATTCTCTCTCAAGGATCTTCAGTCTTTCGTCCCAAATCGTAAGTGCTTCTATCTTAGAGTATAATAGGGCATGTTATATGTCTATACATCAAGAAATCACAAGGAATAACCAAGATCAAAGAGTTTATGGCCCAAGAACACCTTGGACCGTAAACCCTTCTTTGATGGCCAAAAGTGTGCCCTAGTCCCTTCCTTTCCTTGTGAAACTAGTCTAAACTCATACCTTAATGTCTGTGGTACTTGAAAGCACAAAATACCATGTTCCATAGTAGATTACGGCCGCAAACACCAAGGGATTTGGTCTTAGGGCCGTAAACCCCTTTTAAGGGTGCAAATGACACCCTAACACTTTAGTGAGCCTAGGATTTTAGCATAGAACCTTACCCCTTTGAGTTAAGGACTTCATTTCACGAAATGGTACTACTTACCATGAGTTTACGGTCGTAAACTCATGGGGGAGTGGTACCAGGGCTGTGAACACCCAACAAGGTCATTTTAGGACCTTATACCCTCCCAAACAAATGTTTAAAGCTTTGGAGCACTTAACCACTTAAGCCCTTAGAGTTTTAAGCCCCTTTTGGTGACCAGTGGAGAGTTTACGGCCAGGAGTAAACTCCCCTGGGCCGTAAACTCCAATAAAGATGGTCATTGGACCATAAACTCCCGTATGAGGCTTCGCACTCCTTTGTTGCAACCCGATAGCCTCCTACCACCTGACCAAAGTGTTTTCCTTGCAATACGATGTTTATACATGTTTAATTAGTGTTAAAATCACTAATTGTTTATATACATATGTCTTCATATGTAATTAGGATCATAGTGTGTGTCTAAGTCTTCACTTGACACCAAGCACTTGTCCGACACTTCCTTCCGATCCGCTCACTGCAGGTGAGTTCATACCCCTTGAATTAACCTTTTAAATGTTTCTAAATGTTTTTAAATGATTTATGGGGGGAATACAAGTTGAATCATGCTAGTTATTATATCAATCACATGTGATTAATAACTAACATGCAAATGGATTTACTATACGTTAACTGTTTTACCAAACAGATTTCTTCAAAGGACTTTCTTAAACGTTTTTAAATGTTTAAAACTCTTTATCAAACTACTTTATATACTGTATGTTTCTTTTCAAACTCTGTTACAAATATGTTTCAAACAAAGGTTTTCTTTATACTTCAACTGTTTATTCAAACAAAATATTTACAAACCGTTTTATAAACTGACATCAAGTCGATCTTTTCTTAAATATAAATCTTTTCCAAAGGATTTACAAAACTCCTTTTATGCTTTTATATTATCAAATGCATTCCTGTATATGTATAGTTATATAAGAAATGTTTAAAGGACTTAGGAAGGCTAAACCGCTTTATTTCCTTTTCCCCGTTGGGATGTGGTCTGGTAGGGTATCGGTTATCCGTCCGAATGTCGTCTAAATATTAGTTATATATCATGTATACATATGTAGACATAAAAGTGGCCTCAGTCAGTTTAGTACCTTTGGCTAGCAAAGGTATACCTTCGTTGATACTTGTACATTTCTAGTAACTATTATAGGTATAGTTAGGAGATACTACTTGCTATTCCTATTACAAGGCATTACACCATAGTCAGTTCATTCATGAGTCCATACAAATACATGTTGCTTGTAGAGATACACTTACTTGGATACATTTACTTAGATACACTTACTTGGATACACTTGCCAGGATACTTTTACATAGATACCTCGTTAAAAGCGTGCCTGTATATATGTATAGTTATATAAATAATGTTTAAAGGACTTAGGAAGGCTAACCCTCTTTATTTCCTTTTCCTCGTTGGGATGTGGTCTGGTAGGGTATCGGGTATCCGTCCGATGGTCGTTTAAATATCAGTTATATATCATGTGTACATATATAGACATAATAGTTCTAATCAGTCAGTTCAGTACCTTTGGGTAGCAAAGGTATACGTTCATTGATACGCTTACATGAGTACGTTTACATAGATACGCTTACATGGTTGCGTTTACATATACGATAATAGGACAGTAATAACTAGGTCCTATAGCATGGAACGATTTCAAGATCGAACTATACCAATGAATCACAACGCATTATGATAGTTATATTGGGTATACATGATCATGGTAATGTGGATGTTCGCAGCTTGCAAACATGCAGGGGTCGTGTGTGGGTCCCAAAATCTCTTTGACAAGGGAGCGTCTAGCCTGGGATCTAGCCATCACATTATGCCTTATCCCTCAAATAAGGCAAAATAGTACAGAAGTAGCCACTTATTACAAATACTATAGTACTTACAAAATTACAATAGATTTACGATAGTTAGTACGGCTGTAGTCATTTGATACTACACCATAGTACTATTTCATTTTCCCATTACATTCACTTTGTGAACATTCACACAATGCACGGTAATGTAGAAACTATATTTTTGGTTAATGATAGTCAGTTTTGGGAAAATACACACTCTTACAAGAGACACACACAGATACTAGATGCCTTGGTAGAAGGTTACTTTCAGTAGGAGGCATAGGGCTTTCTAGGATGTTCAAAATGTTTTCATACTTACATTTCATATACTTACAAATACTTACATTTCCTATACATACAAATACTTACATTTCATACGTACAAATACATTCTTACAAATTAAGACACTAAAATACTTATGAATTCACCAGCTTTTTGGCTGATACTCGCTTTCAAAATAACTTGTATTCTCAGGTCACAAATAGACAGGTACGACGACCAGGTTTGTGAACACGGAGCAGTCCAGACTCATCTTATTCTGATTATTCATTTTATTGTTGTATATTATGAAAGAACACACTTGTAACTAAAATTTATACTATTAATTTAATGGATGATGTTGTTGCTTGTTAACTACTTTGCATGGTTGTGATACATTACATGACGTCCTCCGCCCCAGAACGTTTCCGCCGTTCTCGGTTTTGGGGTGTGACAGGATATGTATGTTATGTATGGCTCGTATGTTATGTATGGTATGTGGTATTTGGGGAACTCACTAAGCTTTGTGCTTACAATTTGTGGTTTATGGTTTCAGGTGCTTCCGGTTCGAAAGGGAAGGGCCTAGCTTGATCGCCTCCCATACATCCATGTTTTCCGCAACTCTTGATTTTAGGAATGTACTATGATAATTGCTTTTATTTGAAATACTCCTAAATGTTTGAATAAATGATAAATTGGTGTTTTGATTATATTAAAAATGAAATTTTTATGTTTATATTTTTTGGGATGTTACATTATAAGGCCTATTTATGCTTATCTTTAGTATCACTTATGACATCCCAAACTTTTTATAAATTAATAAAAAAATATTTCTTCGAAATATTTTTACATGACCAAAATCTACAGGATCAAATAAACTCTGGTTTTGAGTAAGCTTAAATATAAAGTTTTAAAATGGCTATTATTTTGAGGATGCCGCAATAACGTCTCCTCACTTTCGGCCACTAGGTCAAAAAGAAGATGACAAAGATGATTGACTAGATAATTTAACCCAAGATCAATTAACTAACTAACCATGGTTAACCAAGGTGTCCTAAATTTTGTACATGACTTATTATATCATACCATACGATATAATGACTAGTTTGTTGTTTCTTTTGCTATGATTTACATAAAACAATAATGTTTATCTAAATTAATACAAGAACTTAATTTATTTATAAATAACCAATTACTTAATAAATATTCAATAAGTACCAACACTATTAAGGTGTGACCATATAGGATCATTTATTATTAGCAATATCACTCAATAATGATTCTTGGGCATATAGAACCAACACAAAAAATACATAGAAGATTTTTGGAGGCATTTTATGCAAGTTGTAGCAAACCGTTGGTCCATTGCATGTTACGATTTGTCATTTCCCATAATACCTTTGGTTTTTTGTTTGCAACGTGTCTAACTATTTGAGTAGTTGGAAATGTTCCATGGGTTAGGCATGTTTCATTTATACAACACATCGGCTCAGGTGTTATGCCACTAGTTTTGCATGGGTGTTTCTGAACCAAATGCTCTAGAGGTGACATACCTCACTAAGACCCAACTCCATTTCCACACCCTTGTTACCCCTTTCACGACCTCCACCAAAAAGCACTATTACCTCCATAATACCCACCTTCGTTAACCACCTTCTACCACCACAAACCTCCCTCTTAAACCATCCTTATTCCAACCTCCTAACAACCCAATACCACCCTTATTTCTACAATCCACCATTTTCACAGCCTGCTAGGCCAAATGTAACATCCCAAAATCGAGACCCAAAATATTTTATTTAATTACATTACGTATGAAAATAGTTTACGGAAAACATCGTTGCTATCATTTCAAAACATCAAGTCACAAATCACAAGTCTTGAAAACCATAACATAAATTAGTAAAATGTCAGAGTTCAATTTCAGGGTTCTCAAAGCGGAAATCATATATGTGCGATGTGCTGCTACCCTACCGACTCCTTCCCATTAGCTGAAGAGGTACCTAAAACTAAAACTAAAAACGGTAAGCATAAAGCTTAGTGTGTTCCCCCATCATACCGTATACCATATAATCAAACATACTGTCGGGCAGTTCTGGGGTGCCCGACCTACCCATTTCAAGCCATTATGGGGTGCTAACCTACCCATGTGAAGCCATTCTGGGGTGCCTGCCTACCCTCCGATCTATCTCACCTGGTGACAGGGACTATTTCACCCCCTACTGCTATCCATACATGGGATTTTTGGCTCAAAAAGCCATAAAAAGAGGTATATAAGAAGCATGGGTCTCCCATGGCCATAAAGTTGGCACCTTTATGCCATGGAAACCCTTAATGGTTCTAGATGTGAAGTGCAACTCCAAATATACAAACAAATTCGAGTATAGCCTCTCTAGAGCTTAGAAAAGGTAGAAAATAGCCCCAAATAAAGATTTAAGTAATGAATAGCCAAGGTATCAGCTTTATACCTCAAATAAGCCGGAAATGTGCCAAGACTTCTGGATCTACATGCTCTCTCTTGATCTACCAAGCTTCTTTCTCCTCTTCGAACTTCAAATACACACAAAAAGGCACCAAAAAGCTCAAGAACACTCAAATAAGGCTTAGTGTTTCGAGTTAGGGTTTCTTTGGGTTAGGAGGAACAATGGAGGCTGTGTTGGGGTGTTATAAGTTGTTTAAATGGGGTGAAAACCCAAAATATTAGGGTTTCATCCAGACAGTCCTACTCGTCGAGTCGGCCTCCCGACTCGTCAAGTAGGTCACTTATCCTGCCGATCCAAAGTCGAGTCTACTCGACGAGTTGGGCCTCCAATTCGACGACTCCCAGAGAAAAACATGAGTTTACTTTAATTAAAATACATACCAAGAACTGGATGTTACAAATCTCCCCCACTTATTTTAGACTTCGTCCTCAAATTCTACTGCTGAGTCCGGAAAAAGCTCGGGGTAGTGCTCCTTCATCTCATCCTCCAGCTCCCAAGTCCATTTTGAGCCCTTGAGGTACTGCCATTGCACCTTCACCAGCTCCACCCTCTTGTTCCTCATATCCTTCGACTTCCTGTCGAGGATTGTCACTGGCCACTCAATGTAGTTCAGGTTGTCATCCACCTGAATATCCTCCAAAGGCACCATTGTCGAGTCGTCCACCTCGCACTTCCGCAAATGGGAAACATGAAAAGTACTGTGAATCTGACTGAGTTCGGCTTGTAGGTCCAGCCTATATGCTATCTTGCCCACACAGGCTAACCCTGAAAGATCCAATGTATCTGGGGCCCAACTTTCCCCGCTTTCTAAACCAAATGACACCTTTCCAAGGCGACACCTTCAGAAGCACCGTATCCCCGACCTAGAATTCCAGGTCCGAACAACGCCTATCGGCATAACTTTTCTGCCAACTCTAAGCAGTCTGAAGCCTGCTCCGCACCTACTGGAACCTCTCTGTAGTCTTAAGTACCACTTTGGTACTCCCCATGACCCTCTGGCCAACCTCACCCCAACATATCGGGGTCCTGCACTTCCTCCCATACAACATCTCGAAGGGGGGCGGTGGATACTCGCGTGATAGTTGTTATTATAGGAAAACTCTGCCAATGGAAGGTAAGTATCCCAACTACCTCCGAAGCCTAGAACACACGCTCGTAGCATATCCTCCAGAGTCTGGATGATTCGTTCACTCTGACCATCTGCCTGCGGGTGAAAAACGGTGCTAAAGTGCAGATGAGTACCCAGCTCCTCGTGAAACTTCTTCCAGAATCTGGAAGTGAACCGCACATCTCTATCGGAAATCACCAAAACTGGCACCCCGTGCCGAGCCACGACCTCTCTGATATATAGATGTCGGCCAACTTCTCGACTGAAATGCTCTCTTGAATCGGAATGAAATGGGTGCTCTTGGTTAACTAATCCATGATGACCCAAATTGAATCCACTCCCCCTGCGGTCCTAGGAAGCTTCGTGATGAAATCCATAGTGATATCTTCCCATTTCCACAACGGAATATCCAACAACTGGGTCTTGCGGTGAGGCCTCTGGTGCTCGGCCTTGACCTTCCTGCATGTCAGGCATCTCTCAACGAACTAAGCTACATCCCTCTTCATGTAGGGCCATCAATAATCAAGATGACGATCCATGTACATCTTCTTCACCCCAGGATGGATAGAAAACCTGGATTTGTGCGCCTCCTCCATCAATACCTGGTGCACACCTCCATGATATGGGACCCACACTCTACGGTGTAGAGTTAACAATCCATGGCTGTCATAATAGAAGGAGGAAACTTGACCCACAATATGCTTACTCTTGCGATGTTCCTCTTTCATAGACTCCTTCTGGGCCTCTCGAATCCGCTCCAACAACGGGGTTACCACCATCATCCATAAACAAATATCTTTGATCGGCACTGCCTTGCGGCTAAGCGCATCGGCCACGACATTGGCCTTCCCCGGGTGGTAGAGGATCTCACAATCGTAATCCTTCACCACATCAAGCCATCGACACTATCTCATGTTCAGATTCAGCTGATCCATAAGGTACCTCAAAGTCTTATGGTCCATGTAAATAGTACAGTGGACCCCATAGAGGTAATGATGCCAAATCTTGAGGGCGAAAACAACTGCCCCCAACTCTAAGTCATGCGTCGGATAGTTCGCCTTATGAGGCTTCATTTGCCTCGAAGCGTAGGCGATAACATGCTCCCTCTGCATCAATACCGCGCCCAAACCTGAGATGGACACATCACAATACACTACAAAATCATCCACGCCCTCCAGCAGGGCTAAGATTGGCGCCTCACACAATCTATGTCTCAGCATCTCGAATGCGGCCTGCTGCTCTCGCCCCAAGTGAAAGACCACGGCTTTCCTTGTCAATCGGGTCAAAGGCACGGCTATCTTGGAGAAGTCCTGAATGAATCTCTGATAGTAACCTACCAATCCCAGGAAGCTCCGAGTCTCAGATGGGGACCTCGGAACCTCCCACCTCATTATGACCTCCACTTTAGCCAGATCAACTGAAATCCCGTTCTTGTTGACAAGGTGCCCAAGAAACCGCACCTCGTGCAACCAGAACTCACACTTAGAGAACTTGGCATACAAGATCTTCTTCCTAAGAGTATCCAATACCTCTCGCAAGTGCTCCTCATGTTGCTCTCGGGTCTTTGAATAGACCAAGATGTCATCAATGAAAACTATCACAGACCGATCCAACATCGGTCTGCACACGCGGTTCATGAGATCCATGAACGCGACAGGAGCATTGGTGAGCACGAAAGGAATCACCATGAACTCATAATGACCATATCATGTCTGAAAGGTAGTCTTCTGCACGTCCTCCTCTTCGACCCTCATCTGATGATAACCTGAATGCAGATCGATCTTGGAGAACCAAGATGCTCCCTAAAGCTGGTCAAACAGATCATCAATCCTCGGGAGTGGGTAACGGTTCTTCACCGTTACTTTATTCAACTCCTGGTAATCTATACACATCCGAGGCGACCCATCCTTCTTCTTCACAAATAGAATCAGGGCTCCCCAGGGTGAACTGCTTGGTCTAATGAATCCCTTGTCTAATAGCTTCTGCAGCCGTGTACAAACCTCCTGCGTCTCAGGAGGAGCCAGCCGATACGGTGCCTTGGCTATTGAAGCCACACTAGGGACTAGGTCGATCCTGAACTCTACCTGCCTCTCCAGAGGTATTCCAGGTAGCTCCTCTGGAAATATATATACGTACTCCCGTACTATCGGCACGCCACTCCCCGTCGCCTCGCCCGTCTCCCGAGTATCCAAGACATAGGCGACATACCCTGTGCACCCCTGCTAGAGGTAGCATCTAGCCCTCGCTACTAAACATAAAGTTGGTCAACATTGTGGCCTCTCACCTTGAATCACCAGCTCACCCACACTTGGGGTCATGACCCGGACCAACTGTTGCGCGCAGTCAATCACCACCCTATTGGGGCTCAACCAATCCATGCCTATAATAACCTTGTTCCCCCGCAATGGTATAAGAACCAAGTCTACCAAGTAGCACTCCTCGAACAGCCTCAAAACACAATCCCTGAAAACCTCTGATGCTCTCACTGATCGGTCATCTGCAATGTCGACCTCTAGAGGGCAATCTAACATGCCCAAAGACTCAGGGAACCTCTTGCTAAGCGCAAGAGAGACAAATGATCAGGTAGCACTCGAATCAAACAACACCTAAACTGGGATACAGTTCACGTGGAACGATCCTAAACAAAACATATAACATAATACCTCAATATCACAAGCGACATATAATAAAAGTTAAGGAGAAGAAACCATACCCGTCACCACATCGGGTGCGGTGCGTGCCTCCTCGGCTATCAACTGGAAATCTCGGCTCCTCACCACTGGAGCCTCTGACTTGACCTTCTGGCCATCCGTAACCCTTGTAATCGTTGGAGTTGGCGCCACCCCTGGTGTTGCTGCTGCCGTTGTCAACCTGGGGCGGTTGGCCTTTTTATGGCCCCTCTGATTGCAATGAAAGCAAATCAGGTCTGACATCTGAACAGTGGGGGAAGGAGCAGTACAATCCCTACCAAAGTGTCCCATCTTGCCGCACTTGTAGCAGCCTGATGATCCCACTCTACAAGCTCCCTCATGCGACCTGTCGCATTTCCTACAGCAGCTCTGGCCCGACTGGCCCTTCGTCCTACTGTCGAATCCCTTGGGTTTCTTTCTTGAAACCCTAGTAACCTGCTCTGTCTCTGCCTTCCTCTTCCTGAGGTGCTCCAAATCAATCTCCTTCTCCCTCGCCCTGTCAATCATGGAATCCTGGGTCGAGTAGGTTGAGTAGCTGACATGCTCCCAAATATCAGCCCTCAACAAATCACGATAGCGGGTCTTTCGCATCTCCTCATCCCATGCATACTGAGGTACCAACAAGGCCCTGTATCGGAACTTGGTGATGATCTCCGCCACTGACTTCGTAGTCTGTCTCATGTCAAGAAACTCCCTGTCCAGCAGCTAAAGCTCCATAGCAGGCACAAACTCAGCCCTAAACCTGGTCACAAAGTCTGACCAAGTCATATCCTCGATGGTCGGGGCTCCCAGTGAGTCACCAACTGACTCCCACCAATCCCTAGCTTTATCCCTTAATCAACCCGCAGGAAAGCGGACCTTCGACCCCTCCGGATAGAAGCCCATCAACTGTGCAGACTCGATGTTTGCGGTCCATCTCCTGGCAGCAATGGGGTCCTTCGACCCATGAAAGTCTAGTGCACCACTCCCCTGAAGTCCATGAACGACAGTGTGCACGAAACCAACTGGCTAGACGCCAAGTCACTCCTGAATGTCCGGAGGTGATCCTCCATCAGCTCAATAATCCCCTCCTTGATCGAACCGAAAGTGACCGTGGTCGCCTCAAGGATACCTCTCGTGATCTCAGATGCGATGAACTCGTGTAGCCCGTCATCAACCTGCTCGGATCCCGCACCCGAGCCTGATACTAATCCTAATCTAGACCCTAAACCTCCTGCTCCATGTCGCGTAATCGCCATACTGAAATAAAACACAGAAATGTCAGGGTCATCCATACTCTCAAGAGGTCTCACACACTCTCCAAGTTTCCTGGTTCTATATTAGCCTTCTTTGATTCGATTACGGATCCTCATCTTCCAGTAGTACGGGCCCATACTACCTTCCACATTTATCCGTATTTTCATCAAGGATTGCTTCGACTTCACCAATTCCCTTCTACTAATACTGCTTTCCAAGCTAATCTCATCCTAGGCTTGTCCTAGGGCACTCTCCGACCTACTCTCCGCTATTACCAAGCATAACCTAATCAGGCTACCATATTGCTGACTAACCAGCCATAGCATATAGCTCAATAAACTGATACAACAGGCATGTAAGGCATCCTTCCTAGATCCTTAGCCCTAATCTAGCATGCAGTTCTCATAATCACATAACAGGCATACAAGGCATCTTCCCTAGAACCATAGCCCTAGTCTAGCATGCAATTCTCATAATCATATCATATAACATAACATAACATGTATGGGTATCTTGGAAAAACTTACTTGAGCTCGGATGGTCTCATGCATCACACACCTTGTTGTTTCTCAAAACTCCTTATTTTTATATTTTTAAAAATTTTAGAAAACTATTTTTCTTGTAAAATCCTTCAAGCCCTCGGTTTGACTCCAAACACCCCCGATGGTATGCCCGAATCCCTCAAACCAAGGCTCTGATACCAACTTGTAACATCCCAAAATCGAGACCCAAATTTTTTTGTTTAATTAGATTACTTATGAAAATAGTTTACGAAAAACATCGTTGCAATCATTTCAAAACATCAAGTCACAAATCACAAGTCTCAAAAACCATAACATAAAATAGTAAAATGTCAGAGTACAATCACAAGGTTCTCAAAGCAGAAATTATATGTGTGAGATGCGTTGCTACCCTGCCGGCTCCTTCCCCTTAGCTGAAGAGGTACCTGAAACCAAAACTAAAAACGGTAAGCACGAAGCTTAGTGAATTCCCCCATCATACCACATACCATACGATCATACATATTGTTGGGCAGTTCTGGGGTGACCGACCTACCCGTGTCAAGCCATTCTGGGGTGCTAACCTACCCGTGTCAAGCCATTATGGGGTGCTAACCTACCCATGTCAAGCCATTTTAGGGTGCTGAACTACCCATGTCAGGCCATTCTGGGGTGCCTGCTTACCCTCCGGTCTATCTCACCTGGTCACGGGGACTATTTCACCCCTTACTACTATCACATAATAATATATGTCATAATCATGTTGTCAGACATATCTGGGGTGTCCGACCTATCCTTCGGTCCTAACGACCGAATCGGGGACTATTCCCCTTCCTACTACCACTAGCACATAGAACATATCATTCTGGAACATAGAACACATCTGATAATAGCAACCAGACAATTATCCCATAGACAATCATCCCTACTATAATCAACTACTAGTGGGTCAGCCTTGGTGCCTTAGACCCACTTCTAGTGGAAGGTAACTCACCTCAATGTCGTGTAGTGTCTGCATTGTCCTTAGTATGGAAATCAACTCTTCTTGACTCCTTGATCCCTACACATCATCCTTTTAAGTTACCATTTCATACTCATAACCCCTACCAGAGTCAACTCAAATCCAAGTCAAAGTCAAGGTCAAAACCCAGGTCAACATCTGGTCAAAGTCAACACTGGTTGACCAGACTCGTTGAGTTGGTCCACCAACTCGTCGAGTCCCCATGTCCACAAAATGCCATAATCATGTCCCTACTCGTCGAGTCTAGCAAAAGCTCAACCATTTCGGCTTTAACAACACATCGGACTACCTTCAACCGAGTCGCCGAGTTCGTCCTTGAACTCCTTGAGTTCATCTTCATCCATATGAAGGTGTTCAGTCTACGACTCACCGAGTTCATCCTTGAACTCGTCGAGTCCGTCTTCATGAGGTTGGGACATTGCCTTGAACTTGCCAAGTTCCACCTTAAACTCGTCGAGTCCTTTGGTCTTCAAGTCCATATCAAACCCCTAATAGGATGAGTGTTCCATCTACTCAAGCAAAGACCATTTCCAGAAGATATTTGGGGGGAAATGCGACCCGACTCGCCAAGTCACCCAAGCGACTCGCCGAGTCCCTATTTGTCCGAAACTATTCAGTTAATTATGATGGTTCTTAATGCATCAAAACCATAGATCTGGTCTCCTAGGGTCCATTTTATACGTAAAGTTCCAATTTTGACATCCATGCATGGGGTTTTTGGCTCAAAAAGCCATGAAAAGAGGTATATAAGAAGTATGGGTCTCCCATGGACATAAAGCTGGCACCTTTACGCAATAGGAACCCTCAATGGTTCCAGATCTGAAGTGCGACTCTAAATACACACACAATTCCGAGTATTGCCTCTCTAAAGCTTAGAAAAGGTAGAAAATAGCCCAAAATCAAGATCTAAGTAATGAATAGTGTAACGCCCGTAGATCTAGACTAGTCAATTTAAAGACGATAAGTGTCAAAAATTACTTTTTGATAGAATATTATTTTGAAGGAATATTGTTAACTAAGTTTTAGTGTATGTTACAAGGATTCCGTACATATAAAGAACGCTGAAATCCGAGTTATAACGAAGAAGTTATGACCTGTCGAAGTTTCGCGACAGAACCGGCACGACATTGTGCGACGTAAATAGTGAATTTACGATAGAGCAATAATTAGCCTTAGTGATCTAAACGAAAGTCATAGATTACGCTAAACTGAGAGCGTCCATAAAAAGAACACCCAAATCTGACTTCGAATGAGGAAGTTATGATTTTTTGAAGTTTCGATTTAGCGGTATGCAGCCTAAATCTTGAAATTGAGATCGAGTGATTTTTTATCCAAAACAATCTAAATAAGAATTGAAGATCTTGTTAATAGTATTTCATCGATAAAAAGACGGATGAAAGCGGACGTCGGATGAAGAAGTTATGGATTCTTAACGGACTATTCCAGTCCCGGCCAGTTAAATATAATATTATAAAAATAAACTAAAAATTAGCCAACGGAGTCTAAATGAGAGTTGTAGAGCATAATCTCACCTACGTGTGGATATAAAGAACGTCAAAAACAGAGATTGTATGCGAAAGTTACGAGATTTCAAAGATTGAAGCACAAACTTCGAGGCTGGCTGAAGGGGAACGCCATGCGTTCCTCAGGGAACGCACCGCTTTCGGAGCATCAGAGCCAGTCTCATCACCTGTCGAGTCCACAGTTCGTAAGCAATGACGCATGTGGGAACGCCCTACGTTCGTTGACGGAACGCACTGCGTTCAGGGAAGGCCCTGCGTTCGTTGAGGGAAGGCACCGCGTTCGGGGAACGCCCTGCGTTCGTTGAGGGAACGCCTTGCGTTCGTTGAGGAAACGCATTGCATTCGCGGCCAGACTCCAACCCTATATATAGATCATTTGGGCAGCCGAATTTGGTTGCCCATTTCTTCTCTCTCCCATATTTCATCGTTTTACGTGCAAATTATACCCCCGAAGCCCCGATATCATTCCCGAGACTCGAAGCAAGTCCCAAAGCCCTGAGGATCCCGAGAAACAGAGCTCCCAAGCCGAAACTCTGCCCGCGAGAAGCCCGGTTTTTGTGAGGATCTTCCATATCTACCGAACAATACCACTTTTATAAGCCGTAGTGCTGCTCGATCAACTTCTAATCATGTGAGTGTGTAGTTACTTTCTTCTAACACATAAATATGAAGTATTTGCTATGAAATACATGCTATGTGTTATATACTGTTTGTTTATTTGAGATGGGTGTGGAAGGGATGTTTTATACAGGTTTTTAATGATTTAAACCATATATGTATTTTATATCTACAAATATGTTGGGTAGAACATGGGTAGATGAAATATTTGGTGACTATGAGACGTAGTGCCTATTGTGTAAACCCTGGTGACTATGCGACGTAGTGCCTATTGTGTAAACCCTGATGTCTATGAGACGTAGTGCCTATTGTATATAAAACCTGGTGACTATGAGACGTAGTGCCTATTGTATAAACCATGGTGACTATGAGACGTAGTGCCTATTATGTAAACCCTAGTGACTATGCGACGTAGTGCCTAATGTATAAACCCTGGTGACTATGAGACGTAGTGCTTACTGTATAAACCCTGGTAACTATGAGACGTAGTGCCTATTGTAAAAACCATGGTGACTATGTGACGTAGTGCCTGTTGTATAAATCGTGGTAGCAATGGAATTTGTACTGATTCCTTAGGTCAATCCTTAGGAACGAATGAAGGAATGATAGTCAATTCTTAGGGTAAAACCTTAAGAAATAAAGAAGATAATGGGGACGGGTAATTGGGTTGATTGTTTAATGATTGAATATAATAATTATATTATTGTGGGTTGGAAACCCTATATCCTCACCAGGCTACCAAGCCTGACCCACTCAGTTTTCTTTGCATTACAGGTAATGGCACAAGAGTATAAGTTGGTGGACTTCACGAGAGATTTTGGATTATAGATCAGTTGTTATAAATGACTGTTGTAAAGTCTATTTTATACTGTTTATGCTTTTGGTCTGTATCGGAACATGACATCCCGAGATTTTGTTATTTAATGAAAATACATTTCTTTAAAGAAATGTTTTGATAAATTCTTATCATATTTTGTTTTGGGAACAAATTCCGCAACACTTTTAATCAAAGGATTACTCTGATTTTATAAAACAAAGCATAAACAAATCGGTCTTTTCTGGCCGTGAAATTGGGGATGTCACAAATAGCCAAGGTATCAACTTTATACGTCAAATGAGCAGGAAATGTGCCAAGACTTTTGGATCTACTTGCTCTCTCTTGATCTCCCAAGCTTCCTTCTCCTCTTCCAACTTCTAATACACACAAAAAGGCACCAAAAAAACTTAAGAACACTCAAATAAGGCTTAGGGTTTCTCTGAGTTAGGATGAACAATGGAGGCTGTGTTGGGGCGTTATAAGTTGTATAAATAGGGTGAAAACCCTAAATATTAGGGTTTCATCCAGACAGTCCTGCTCGTCGAGTCGGTCTCTCGACTCGTCGAGTAAGTCACTTATCCTGTCGATCCAAAGTCGAGTCTACTCGACGATTTGGGCCTCCAACTCGCCGAGTCCCAGAGCAAAACATGAGTTTACTTTAATCAAAATACTTACCAAGAACCGGATGTTACACCAAACCACCCCATTCAACCTCCACAATGCAACCTTATACCCCCTCTCCAGTTACCACCATCGACCACACCATCACAAACAATTTCTCAATCATTCCACCTAATCTCCACCATAAACATGATAAAAAACACCCCTTACCATCACCCTTACCCCTCTTTTATAGTTTATACCACCGAATACCAAGCAAACCCACCCATTCCAACCTTGACTTTAACACCTCAACCGTCACCCTTATTTCTCTGTCCAACCAAGCCTTTCTCTACCTGATAACACCATTAAGCCTTACTTTTTTCACCACACAATAATCCATAAGCTACTACCTTCGTCCCACCACCACCACACACGACGATCCCAGTTTTGAACCTCCATACAACCTTCATCATCATCGTCATTTTCTAGGATCATTTGAAAAATATACACATGCGATAAATCTAAAAAAAACAAATGAAGGCTGCAATTGATTGAAGAAAGAGAGAGGTCGAGCTATGATCAAACTGGAAAGAAAAAGGGGAGGATGTGAAATGTGTGATCGAGTGTAGAGAGCGAGAAGTACCTGCAATTCTTTAGTGGGCAACAATTTTGAAAACGGTTTGAAAGAAACGCAAGAAGGGATTGAACTTCCCTTATGTTCCAATGCCATATGCATGGAACAAAAGGGGAGTGCCATTTCTTTTCTTTTAGTTTACTTTGTTTATTTTGGGTTGACATTCATAGAGAAATGTTAAATGAACTTATTTTTCCTATTGACTAATTTGATTTAAATTATTATTGACTAATTTTTTTTGGGTTTTAGTTGACTTTGGAAAATGGTAAATCTTTATGCTATAAATTAATTGACATAATGTGTGGTAATTATTTGATATTTAAACATGTGTTTAATATCGAAATTATTTTATGAAATTTTATTAATTAATTGAACGTTTATTATCTGGCCAATAGTAGATGTTAGATGTTAAAATTCCATTTTATAATAAAATGCAACTTTTGACTTCAACATTAGCGTTAGTTGGGAAATCATTTAAATATGAGTGTTAGATTTCGTGATTCCACTTAAAATCAACATAAACGTGTGTTACTGCACTTTTAACAACACTATTGAACTTAATGTTTTTTAATTTAATGAGTTGCATAGAGATATGAGTGACTAGAGTTAAATCGAATCATGAGTCCAAGGGGTGATTTATAATTTTAACTGGTGTTAGCAAATTTATAACCACTACATTTGGGTTAATTGATTAATTGCTTTAGATGAATCATGGACCCGTAAACCTCAACTAACTTTGTTTTCATCTTGTTTTTTCAATCCCAAATTGTGTGTTTGTTTCTTAAGTCCCTCTGATTTTAGTATCGTGTTACTGAATTTCCTTAATTAGTTTGTTGTAGAAAGATTGGTTGCTTGCTATATTCCATTTTATTTTAGTTTTTAAAAAAATAATTTCATTATTTTAATCAAAACAAATCATTTTCACCAACAACTACCTGATCAATCTTCCTTTAAGATAGATAGTCCATATAAGTACGATATCTGGTCTTACGACTATATTATTTGTACGACCTCGTATATTTACGAGTATGTGTTTTGGTCAACATTGGGTCAAATGAGCATAAAACTTTTTGAAATCCTCTTCATTGGTATCATCAAAATAAACATAGTGATCAGGTTTACCAAAATTAGACAAAGAACTGAGGTTCTAATTCGAAACAAAAGTAGGAGCAGCGGGCTAAAAATGCTAAACATATGTCGAAAAGACTGAACTGGTGATTGAAAGGGTTGGAGTGGTGCTTGAAATGGTTTAATCAAGGGTGGTATTATTGAACTGGTGATTGAAACCATAAATGACTAAAGGAGTAGCCCTTGTGGAATAAGGTTTTGTATGGCAAAAACCAAAGTGAGGGGTCCACCAGCAGATTTCATGTTTTAGATTTTAACGGTCACTTCCATTTAGTGTTTAATAGTATCGAGCGTCGACAAATTGCTAATGATAATTAAAAACGATTAAAATCATCCTTTAAAGGCTCTCTAGGAATCCTTTGAAAACTATTGTTTTCATTGATGACTATAGTCAGCTTTTCATCTTTAATAGATTCGTTTCCCTCAAACATTCCCTCAAGTGTTAGCCAAATAGCTCGAGCACTTTTGCATTGTTTGAAATAATCCAACAAGTTAGGTGGAATATCATATATAATCTTAATGTAAGTTATTTCAACATTCCTAATGTTGTCAAGATCTTGAAATGTGGGATTTACTGTCGATGTTGACCCTCTGCACCCATAATATGTGCATCAACATCATTACATCACCCGTTGTTCCCGTTGGAGTATTCGGGCCAAACTCTATAAATCTCCAAATATCCTTCTCTTTTCTTTTTAAATACTTTATCATCCGATAGTGATCATACTCTTCTATTATTAGTATATATGTTCTTGTAGAACATCCTACATAATTTGCAACATTCATCGATTATAATGGTTGGTAATTATGTTTAGCCATGATTTCCAAAAATCTTTGAGCAAAGTGGTACATAAAGAGTTCTTTCTTGAACATTTTCATAAACTAAAGATAACTTGTGTTCTCTTCTAATGATAATCCAAAAAATTAAGAGAAAGTCAACCACTAAGCTCTGATACCAATTGATGAAGCTTAAATATACCTAAGCTAAGTGTATAATAAGGAATTACAACAACCATGATAAAAATATAAATACAGAACAAGTATGAACACAGTAATAAAGAGAATTGTGACTTTGATTTGATACCAATTGATGAAGATTAATGGTCCCTAGGCTAAGCGTGAAATAAGGAATTATAGAAACCAAGATAACCAACATAAATAAAGAACAAGTATGAATAAGAGAAAATATGGAAAACCCGTAGAACACTTTAATATTTTGTATAGTGAAAAACCAATACATATAATAGAGAGAGTATCACCTATTTACAGTGATACAATGTAAATGATCAAGGAAAAAACAAGTATTTCACATATAGTACGTCTCACATATTGATAAAGATAAAATCTTTCATGTAAAAAGATACTTTAAACAAGTAAACTAATCCCTATTATAGATAAGTCAAACAACATCATTCCTCGGTTCACTTATGAGAGTCTTTGGTCCATAGCAACCTCAAAAGAAATCGTTAATATATTTTTCAAGAAGTTGATTTACGAGGATGCTATATCCTTTGTCTGTAGGATGATAACTGTCCCAGAAAAGGTATTTGGAATCATCAGAACATGTAGGGAGTAAGTGGTTGCATAAAACCGAAACCTCTATCTTTCCTGAGCCACAACAGCCTCTATCCACAACTTCTAGTCCTGATGTATGATATATAGTTAATTAACTTATTAGAGTAACAACTAAAAATATATGTAAAAACTTGGACTACATGCATCATAGTAATATTTAAAAATACCATATTGGACAGGGTTTTCAATAATTGCAAGAATAGGGTTGTATATGTCGAGATAGAGGATCCTAGATTGTGCATGAGTCTTTGTTAGGTACGCAAGCTCTTGTTGCAACTTGTTGTTATATATTTCTGCTGCTTTGTTGTATTCTTCTGCACAAACTCTAAGCCCACCACCCCCAAGAGTTCTTTGAGAAGGTAAACATCCTATTGGTGGTGTACCAAAGACTCCTATTCTTCTTGCTCCAAGTTGGTATATATCCTTCAATGTAATTAAAATACATTATTAATGGTTATCTATATCACAATATTACTTTCAAACTAAATCCGATCTAACTATAAAAAGACACATGTTTTACTATCGTTTGTCACAGTTTGCAAGTTTAACTAAACTTACAAATAACGAGCGGGCAAAAGCATAAAAATTAAAGGAGTAAATTACACAAATGGTCCCTACGGTTTGGGGTAATTTGAACGTTTGGTCCCTAACTTATTTTTTTAACTCGGAAGGTCCCTACTGTTTGTTTATGTTGCGCGTTTGGTCTCTCTCTTATCTAAAAAGACTATTTTGGCCTTGATTTTTTAATTTATTCAAATAAACACACCCCAACCCCACTTCTACATCACCTTACCTTACCTTATCGATCACACCTTATTTAAATAAATTAATAAATCAAGGGCAAAATTGTCTTTTAGGTAAAACAGGGACTAAGCGTGCAACAAAAACAAACTGTAGGGACCTTCCGAGTTAAAAAAATTAGTTAGGGACCAAACATGCAAATTACCCCAAACCATAGGGACCATTCGCATAAGTTACTGAAATTAAAGACCTAAACAAATATTAAATATACCTGTATGAAGTTGGACGCTGATGATACCATAAGTTCGGTGTAGGAATGGATATCATATTGTAATCTCCTAATTCCGATAGTGAAGTAAGTATTAGCAAGATCATCGCTTCCTGCAACCACCAAGAAAATGCTGTTTGCTAATATGTTTTGGGTTCTTTCTTCTCCAACTATACGCTTGAGCTTCTCTATATATTCTTTGAATTGTTTTAGTTGGTCAGCAAATGAGAAAACCCCCTAATTAATACACAAAGATTTAGTTAAAAGATTGATGCTATTGGTTATATAAACAGTTTAAAATATAAAGCATATATATGTATTAAGAAAAGTTTGCAAATTACCACTAGCTTTGGTGTTTGAGGATCAAATCCGGACCCACCAGAAGCAAAGCTTACACCAGTTGGAAGCTCTTTCTCATCAAGGGATGGCTGAAGATATGCCGGTAAATGTTCTTTTATCCCTAGTTCTTCAACTGAAAAATAGATGAAATTAAACATGCTTATTTAATTAATTTGTCTATTTCAAATTATTTTAACGAGATACAATAAACCAAGATCTAATTAAATTTGTTGAACACTACAGAAAGAGCCATGGAAGTGACAAACCCTTCAACTAAAGAAATTATTTTTCTTCACATGGTTATTAATAACTTTATTCTACTCGAACTCCAGATTGTGGACGGAAGAAACAGAACCATATTTGAGTATTATTTAGTTAGATTAACACAGAAACCTTGGCTAATTTTTTTATTTTTTTAAATGTGGAAAAAAACAAGTATTTTTTTTTTTAAATCAATGAATACACTATAAGTGTATTAAAGAGTTAACATCACTACATCATTCATATTTTAAATCTATACCGTTCAGTATATTTGGTTTTCGTTCTTAAAAAAAGAAGTCTTAAAAGTAAAAAACAAATAAAAAAATCATTCGTGCTTTTTTTTATCATTAATGCGTATTGTCCCAATGGAATTTATTATAATTATCGATATAGAAAAAAAAAAGTAATCATCTATTTTTGTATTTATGTATGTACGAATATATGCACGTATGAATGTGTGTCCGTTATTAATGGTATAGAGGCGATGATTGAACGATGTATAGTAATCCTCAACAATACTTTTCAAATCTCGCTATGAATAACGATTTCGTTAGTCAATACGATGCTAAATTTCTACTGATTAGTTATCCATTTTGGCGACGGAATAAATTCATACCAGTATACTTTGTACAAATAAATCCTTTTACGTACAACAAAAGTACAAAACCCACACTATGGACCATACTATGAAATCGCCCAACCATTAATTATTAGTTGAAATAAACTCATACTAATGAGTTAATTGATTAGTTTAGTTAATGAGGAAAAGAAGAAGAAAAGTTATCTTTATTCGTAATTGGCACTACCTACACAAGTACAAAGTGGGGTTTGGCACTAGGTAAGTACAAATTTAAAGTGGGGTTTGGCACTATGAAACCAATCAATCAAGCGGTTTCAATGTTTTTATATTTCGAAATTCTTTTTAATGAGCTCTTAACCTTGTAATGAAATCAGTGATAGGAGATTCATTCGGTGTAAACAAAATTGTTCTTCACACAGTTTCACTGTGCAATTTGTCCTATTTTAACGAATATCACAAAAAAAAAATTAAAAATATATTTTTTTGTGGCCTTATGTTGAAACTTTGTAAATATATTTGTTGTAAAAAACGGAGAAGTAGATAAAAAGAACAGCTTTAAATATGGATGAAGCATTTTGGAGTGCCAAAACATATTTTGTAATGCTCACAGCGAACTCGATGGTTAATGAAAATTATTTTGCAAATTGTGTCTACTTTATTTTTCCGAAAAAAACAATTTAGAAAAATAACTAAATGTGAGGAGCACATATATAGGCCACATAGTGTATAGTTGAGCTCTATTTCAAAATAACAGATATTGGAAAACTTTTTTAAGATGTCGTTTTATTATAAAAGACTTTTTGGTGGTTGCAGCTTAATGATAACGTTTTACATTCAAAACCTAAAAATTAACAATCAAATATCGTTGGGCTAGAAATGTGTTTTATTGTGACAAATTAAATAAGTTAACTTCAGTTTTATAGAATACAAAAGTTTTATAGAATACAAATGACATCTTTATGATTTTAATTAGTTATGATATTTATTGAAACTAATCACAAAAAACCTGAAAATTATATATGTAATTATCATTATTTTGATTTTTAATAAATAAATATGAGTTATTTAGTGAAATTGATGTAGATGGTAATTTTATTTAGAGTTTTTTAATAAATAAATATAGGTATATATATAAAAAAAATCCTTAAAACTTTAAATTTATTAAGGAAAAAAAGTAATCTCTAATATTTTATTTATAATTTGGTCTTGAAAACATGCATTAACCAGATACAAGAATTATTTTTCAAACGTTTACCATTATCTTAGACTTAATTGTAAAAAAGAAAAAAATAAGAATGACTTTTGCATTAATAAAGCTAAATTTCAAGGACTTTTTTTTAACATATTTTCTTATTATTGGTCCTTAAAGTGAAGTAATTTATTTACTAGAATTTTTAACTTGTATAAAAAGTCATATTTTACTTTTTACTTTTGTATTCATTGTTAATTTTTATATTCTTTGTACTTCCATGGCCACTTCCAGCTCACCCACAACAACAACAACGGTGCTTCGTTGCTTAACCACCGCCACTACTGTTGACATCAATTCCTAAAGCCTCTAATAGATTTTTGAGAAATCCATGAATTATTATCAAAAAAGTTGTGTAACCTAAGACGTTAGAGACATCTTCCTTGGTTGGATATGAAATGAACTTTCCATATCATGATTTATGGCAAGACGTAATGCATATTAAGTGAGAAAAAGTGAGGTAGGACCATAGTGAAAAGAGTGATAAAGAAAGCTGCAGCAACAAACATTAAAATGTATGAATGAAATATGTGAAGACATGTTTATGTTGTTTTGTGAAAAAAAAAATCTAGGAGACTTGGAGGGGACCGTTGGGGCCTTGGGGGGTTGGGGGGTTTTATTAAGAGCTATTCTTAAAACTAGCTAATACCTATCATAAAAAAACTCATTTATAACCAACATATAGAATATTTTAACTAGTATAACAAAATGACAATTAATTCACTATATGAAAAATGATTTGTTTATTCTTAAAAAAATGATAGCTATTTATGACCCAAAAAAAATTTCTCAATTATATATATATATATATATATATATATATATATATATATATATATATATATATATATATATATATATATATATATATGTCTTTGATTCCTTGCATAATTAATTATTTAATTTTTTTTTGAAACGGCGAATAAGATGCATATATTATAACAAAAGAAGCATAGCAAGAAGCTATGAATAGAGCAGAGGGGAACAATAAACAGAAACATAAACTCATGTACACATATAAAAAAAGTAAATTCATTATCGAAATACCTGTTTTTTTTTTACATGACTGTGTTTTGAAGAAACTGTGAAAGAAAGAGTGGGTAGCGGAATCTGATGAATAGATTTTTTTCTATTGTTTTTCCTTTGTTCTTTATTTGGATCTATGTTGAAGCGGGTGTCAGTGTGTGAGTGTGTGTGGGTTACAGAACTCCGAACCCGGAAGAGTGAAATTCAATTGAAATTCATTTGAACTCTATATATGTGTATTTGTTGTAATGTATATTTACTTATGTGTGATACAAAATTATGTTACATATAAAGTAATTATATTATATCAAAATTTGCAAACATTAATTTATTAATACATATATTAATATTTTAATATGTTAAACCAATAACTTAATTCTATTAAATAGCAAAATTATATCCATAAAACCAAAAGTAATAGACTAAAAGGCATTCCTCGCTATATATACACTCATATATATGGCCAAAAAAGCTATTGTATACACCATTATACGTTAAAACATTATTAGAAAATTTACTTAGATTATTTCAAGTAAAACGTATGTATCATGATTGAAATATTATTTAAAAATAGAAAATTAAGTTAATATTATCATTATAGAAGAGTGGAACGTGTATTTGCTAGAAAAATATATATATCGCCACGTACGCTTATTCATAAAAACATACGAAATGTTTAGGGTATGGACTTATATCCTAGGTTTTAACTTTACATGGTATTAGTTAATAAAAAAGTTACTTTATACACAACTACACTATATACTAAAATATGTACTAAACATTTTTACAACCTGATTTTATATCTTCCGAAATGACGAAAATTTCATCAATCCGATATGAGTTTTGGAATACGTAAAAAATATCTTCTACTTTTTATTAATTATCTGCAAAAGCACTTAATAAAAAAGGTTTAGAAAGTAGAAAAAGGAGACAAATGCCCATCACACGTGCATGCAGATTAAAAACTAAAAACAAAGAAAAAATAAATACAAGAAAGCAACCAAAGTAAAGCGCAACTCAAATTTTACCGATCATATCAGCTGGAGTTTTATTATTGGAAAATCTTCCGGTTGATTTTCCGTCAACAAAATCTTTTCCATAGGGAGAAAAATTTGATTTAATCAAAGTGTTTAGATTATTGTTGGCTCCTTGATCCACAATTGAGTCACCAAACGCTATAACAGCCGGCACATTAACATTTTTCGGCAGTGTCAGCCGTGCTCCGCCATGAACACCGAACAAAAGAAGACACAACCAAAAAGTAGTGACCGATGATTCAGAGTTGTGAAGTTTCATGAATATTGGTAATACGATCATGTATGCTATATACATGCAAAGCAAACTCTATCACCAAATGAATAAAAATATGGAGGCAAAGTTGGAGTTGAGCTACCTATCTACTCCTCAATATATATATATGACAAAATTTCATAAATGGTCCATAGTTTCCAAAATGTTGTACTTTCAGAATATTTTTTGGAAAGGTTACACGGGTGGTCCTTGTGGTTTGTAAACGTTACATGGTTGTTTTTCGGTGTTAAATCTAATTTTTGATTTGTTAATATATTTAAAACGGCCTATTTATCTTTGGATCAAACATGAAAAATGTAATATTTACCACAATGATCATTTTTGTAATTTTATTAAAATGATTAAAATCTCATCTTTTATATATTTTTTAGAGAAAAGAAAACACAAAACATTTATTTGTCTATTCTTTCTTTTTTTTCTTAAAGCCACCAAATTAACTTATATTATTTAGACGGAAATGTTAAATTTACAATATATAATTGTTTGATTGTTGTGAGTAAATGATAGTGGTTGGGATTACACAAATAGAAATTAAATATTTTTTTATAATTTTTTTCTACTTATTTTCATATCCATATTAAATGGTGATATGTGGATTAAAAAGTTATCAAAGAAAATTAAATACATACATGTTATCATTTGATGAATAAGAGCATGGTAAAAAGAAATTATAGGATGATATTTAACTTTTCATTTTGAATATAAACAAAGTAAATAGCGAATAGGAAAACAGAAAAGGATTATAAAAGCTAAATATATTAACTAATTGAGTTTAACCACACATCTATACGTGTCCTACCAAATATCTTTCCATTATCTACAAGGTTAACTTAAAATATACTTTTTATATACTAATTATATTCTCAAAGTTTACCGTAAAAAACTAATCTCGATAACAACGATTATATCAACCACTTTAAGATTTTCCTTATTAGAACTATTCTTTTTGAAAAATTAAATTGCATCTTATTTTTTATGTCTATAAATATTTCAACCCATTAAAATTATAACATGTTTTATTATTTCATATTTACTTAATTATTTCATTAAGACTATATTAGAAATATATAAAATAAAATTAAATTGAATGGTGAAAGGATGACACGTGTCATAATGTTAATAGGTAGGAATATTTATAGGCATAAAAATTAAATGGTGAAATGATGACACGTGTCATAATGTTAATGGGTAGGAATATATTTGTAAGAATGAGTAGGAATATTTGTAGACATAAATGGTACGGGACTTTTTTTTTTTTTGAAACGACAAATAATTATGTATTTTTTTCTTCTGCTTGTGATTGAATACAAGACCTCCTAGTTAGTTGTAAGTTTAAACCAACTAGCCCAATTTGTATTAGAACTCATTCAATTGACTATTGTTCCACTCTCGTTTGCATTAAGTAAAAAAATCATGAAACCATAACATCGTTTAGTGTATGAGGCAAACTTGAAGTATCAAATGTGATTACTTGAGTGAAATCAATTGGGAATTTCATACAAAAAAATAAAACATCTAAACTTAACATTTTAATTTATTATGAAATGGAAACTCCAACAACATCTTAATCAAACACATATCCCTAATGAGGAATATAAAGGAAAACAACAAAACTTCCAAATGTTACATCTATAAATATGCTCCTGCCATTACGACGGAGATGATTTGTACACAACAATTTTTCTCCGTACATAACAATGGGTGCTTTAAAATGTTGTATTGTACAACTCTATAATGCATACATTGTTGTATATGGAAAAAATTATTGTGTACGAATCACTTCCCTTATGACTATAACCAATAGCGTAAAACGGGTTAAGGATGAGTCGATGTTTTATCAACAATACTAAATATGACCTTACATGAAGATTTTTTGTGAGTATGGACACTATTATAAGCTAAATAACTACGATCTTAACATGACTCAACCAAAATATTCAAAGGAACAATACTAACAAATGATTAAGAGTTCATGTAATTCCTTTTATCAATGATACGTGTGTGTGTGTGTATATATATATATATATATATAATACTTATTTATATATGAACATACGTATTCATATAGACTATGATTTGTTCCGTTGAGCCGATATACTGGAGCGATTTGAAAGATCTATATGTCCAAAAACTCGTTACATAATATATGATCATAAAAGGGTCATACTAACAACTTGATATAAATACATTATTTATAAGAATTTGATCATTGATAAATAAATATAGTTCATGTAACTAAGTGGAATTATTCATTTCATGAAAATATTAATTTTAAATGTTAAGTATTACAACATATCATCAGAGATGATTTATTATGTCATGTACATCTTTTTGGACCAAAATGGGGTTTTGTCTTTATGGATGTATATGTTTTAAAAGTTATAAAACTATAAGAGTTTTTATAGAAAAACTAGCTTCTTTTTTTTCTAAAATATTCAATGAGACCATAAAGAAGAAACAAGACTTGTTTTTGATTAATTTATTCCACACACCATGCTCTTAGAAAGCATGGCTAGTTGATTTGATAAAACATGGGTCTTAAAGTGCTAAGATCCATGGGATAAATGCTAAAAGTAAGGACTTAAAAGAACCAGTTTTCTTATTTCTTTCATAAGCCAAAAACGATGAAATTTATTCCTTCACTTCTCCATATTCTCTTTTGCTTTGACTCTTAAAGTGTTAAGATCAAAGTAATAAGAATTTTAATACTTTACTTGAAACTCTCCTTTAGTACAAAAGTTTTGTTTTTTTTTCTTTGCATCAGTTTCGACAAAGATTTGTTATACTTGAATAATAGCTATTCACAAACACAAACGGCTCACATTAATGGTAGAAATCATCTTTGACTTGAGAAATGTGGAATATCTCATTGATGAGTTGTTCTTGATGGTTTCTGGAAAATCCATCAACTGCCAAGATCCTATATCAAATCCATAATTGATAAATGACTTAGAGTCATGAACATTGAGATGTAATCTATGTGTAATAATCAAGTATTGGCTTGATTAATCTTCCTCTATATAAAGGCTAGAAGGAGTAAGATATTATTTTAGAAAAAACACGTGTATTGATATCTATACATATTATGCATGACTTGTTATAAAAAATTTTCTTGTACTCATTTCATTGACTATGATCCTTATCATACTCATGACATTGACTATGATCAAACATTTTCACAAATAGCTATGATTAGATCAACAAGGATATTATTTAATATAACCTCATATTCTTAGTATGAGATATAGAAAATATATTTCAAGAAATACCACTTTTCTGATAGAAATCTACTAAAAGACATATATATAGCTTAACTGGGAGGTTTTCTTAATCTATGTTATCCTAACAAAATGTGTAATGCATAAGATCCACGAGTAGATATAAAGAAAACATCTCAAGGTTGTAATCATCATTTTAATATATAAATACAAGGTGTATTTTTATATCAAAATAAAGATGATATTTGTGTTTACTAAGAACTAGTGGGAGCACATTGATATTCCTAATCTTGTATGAATAAGACATAGTTAATCTATTGAAATAACATTCTAACTATGCAAGGTGGTTTCACCTTGACTCAGAATGAATTCTAAGCAAAACATAATTAAACAATCTACTAATTATGAATACACTAATAGTTTAGAAGTTGGAATGAAATATGATTGGATGAATGAGTTCATTGAAAAACTATGTTCATTTCTGCAATTCAAGGATCACATACAGATCTTTGTGAATTCGAGAGTATACTTAATTAAGATAAGATACTCTATGTCATGAAAGAACATCAATCATATTCTCCAAAATATTTAATTGGACTTAGAATAAAGTCAAATATGGAGATGATAGTATTCGCAAAATTCACATAAATTAAATTTAGTCGAACCCATTAATAAATTCCTTTTTTAAGCTAAGTATGAATGGTCACACTTCAGCCATAGGACTTGATTATTATAGAAATGGGATTTAGATGTGAATTTAGTATTTGGATATTAGAACATGATGACAACAATTATTTTATATTGTTTTGATATATTAGGATATGATGATTACATCAATACTTGGTGTGTTCTATATTAACATGTTTAACCCATGGATAATCTTCTTATTCTAAAAAGTTCATAGTCAGTTATAATTATTGGAGAAATTATGAAGCAAGACTAATATGGATTGGGTTAGTTGACTCTTAACAGATGAAAGTAGGAAAGTGGTTGTAACCAATATTCATAGGTACTTGTTAGAGAACTAGTATTGAAAGGAACCACATCAAGATCATCTCATAGATCTCAATTATGAGTGACACTTGATTAAAAGGTTCTATCTATGTATCCTTAACACCTGAGATGCATAGTGGGACTTAAGTGTAGGGAGTGTTGTGCCTTGATATGGTCAAATGTTGATCCTTAATCGGGAAGTTATAAAATCCATTTTCAGGTTTGGTTTGAACTATACAAAAGGTTATGTAGTCAAGATGGGATGTGTTCCTCTTATATACTGAGAGTAAGATATCTAACACGTGTTACCGAAAGCTGAACACCAAATGTGATTGATTGCGATCCAAGTCTCGTGTTTAACAGGATGTCTGTAACAAAAGGGATAACTGATTAACATACCTTATACATCAATTGAAGCTTTGAGCTTTTAGGTATTAGATGTTGATAGAATGGTAATAAGTGATATATATTATTGGGGGTGGTGAAATGTTGTTAGACGTTCACTGTTCTAAACATCAATCTATTATAAGACTTGTGCAAGTAGGAGATTGAAATATCTATATGCCGAAGAGTCGTTATAGAATGATATTGCTAGATAATATATGATCCTACAGGGTCACACTAACAACAAATTGAAGTAAATATATTATTTATAAGAATTAGACTCTTGATAAATGAATATAATTCTTGTAACTAATTGGAAATTATTTATTTCTTGGAAATATTAATTTCGAATGTTAAGCATCAAAACATATCATAACATATCATAAGGTGTGATTTATTATGTCATGTAAATCTTTTTGGACCAAAAGGGTTTTTTGTTTTATATAGATTTATATGTTTTATAAGTTATAAAAATTAGAATAGTTTTATAGAAAAAAATAGCTTCTTCTTTTTATAAAATATTCATGGAGACCATAAAGAATAAAGAAGACTTGATTTTGATTGAATTATTCACAACACAATGGTCTTAGAAAGCATGATTAGTTGATTTGATAAATCATGGGTCTTAAAGTGCTAAGACCTATCAGAGAAAGGCTAAAAGTAAGACTTAAAAGAACTGGTTTTCTCCCTTCTTTCATAAGACAAAAACCACAAATTTTCTTAATTCCCTTCTCCATATTCTCTTTTGTTTTGTCTCTTAAAGTGTTAAGATGAAAGTAAAAAGAATTTTGATACATTGCTTGAAACTCTCCTGTAGAACAAAAGCCTTGTTTTTTGCTTAAAGGGTTAAGAGATTTTTTTATTACAAGATGAAGAGTAGCATCTTATCATGTTGGATAAATGTTGGTGGATACTTCTAGATAGATTCTTCCTTGGAGCTTAAAGTCATCTTCATCAAATTCATAATTTCCAAAAGGAACCAAAGACTTCAAAGCTTGTTTTGCTTTCCTTTCTATAGTTGTTTTAATTTTTCTAAGTCTTGAAAAATGATCATTTGGTGGGAATAAAAGTAGTTTTATTTTGTTCAAAATTTAAGTCTTTCGTTGCTATCTTTGTGCTTATGAAATAAGTATTGAATAAAAACCCAACACGCTTAAGTGGTGAATTGAAATGAGTGTGTTGGGCTGATTAATGTGTTGTGTATATTGTATATGCTAGAATAGTCTCATTTATACCAGTTTGGGCATGTCCATCCGTGTTTATTACTTTCTATGGTTAGACTATTTAATGTGCATGCATGTAACAATTAGGGTTAACGATTGTATCGCCCTACTTAGCTCTTACATAGAAGTTCACATTGAACTCTTCTAGAGTTTTGATAATTAAAGCATTCGACACTACTTTGATCTTAATTTTTCTTGTTATTTATTCACATCTCTTATAGAATCTGTCAATCTAAGTTTTTATTGTTTCTACAATTGGTATCACAACAGGAGATAGTGTAATTCAGTCACTATTCTTCTGTCAATTTGTTAGGGTTTTTATGTTTTTCTTGGATCTGTTCTAGTCGTCTCTATCGTTTCTATCGATTGTAGACGTCATATCTAAATCTTTGGTTTTTACCCTAAAACTTGAAGTTTTGTTTTACACATCTAATTCTATACCTGTGTTTTTTTTGTGAATTTTGACAACATGCAACACGATGATCCTCATTCCTTATTGTTCAATCTTTCTAGTAGTATTGGATCCACTACAAGGATTCCAATCCTCTTCCCTCAGGATTATGAAGTCTGGCGTTGCACTTTGAAGACTATGTTCTAGGTATTGAAGAACATGGTTCAACAATATGGCATGTGATGACAGAGGAGACTTATTCGCACACAGCAACCAGGAAGGTTATCAAGACTTAGGCTGAGTACACCACTCTTCTTGTTGAACACACTAATGTTCCTCAGGATGAAAAAGAAAGCTAATGAGCAACATCAAGGCGATAAGAATAATTGTAACACCTGTTCTAGGTATTATTTGATTTAGTTAGTTTCAAGGTTTTTGGTGCATGGACTCAGCGAGTTAGGAGTACAACTCGTCGAGTAGGTGTATTTAATCATGGACGCAGATCGGGACCAACTCGGCGAGTCGGAAGGCCCGACTTGGCGAGTTGCAGCTGTAGAGAAGTGTAACAGCCCGGAATTTCAGGTATTTCTCTAAATTATTTTTGGGGCACATTTAGGAGGAGACTCGGCGAGTTGGTGCATGACTCGCCGAGTAGGGCCATGGTCTTGGTCGCAGATGCGCGACTGGACTCGACGAGTCCAATAAGGGACTCGGCGAGTCGACGCTGTTCAGCTGAACCCTAGCCGTTTCGATTCTGGATCGTATATAATGTCTTTAGGGCCGTCATGTCTCGTCTTTTGGCCGATTGAAGATAACCTAAACGGCTGTGGGCATCTGGAGCAAGGGTGAAGGCTAGTAGAAGCTTAAAGAGGTTGTTAGGCAAGGAGAGGCAAGGTGGTGATCAAAGGAGGATCAAGGGGTTGAGCTCTGAAGGTTGGGGACGCAAGGATCACGTTTTCCAGGTAATCCTCGGACCATTTCTGTAGTTTTGGTGTTGTACACGAATCTAGGGTTTAGGAAAACCCATTTAAGGATTTGATAGATTATAGAGTTGTTACAAGTGTTTAAATCCCAGTAATAATATATGTAAAGGTCCAGGAAGTCCCATATCTATATATTTCGGGATCATGCGAATTACAGGAGGCAGTTGGTTGACTGCATGGTGAGGACTCGCCGAGTCCAATGATCAGACTCGGCGAGTAGCTTGAAGATTCACTAGGACTCGCCGAGTTGTTCTTCAGACTCGGCGAGTAGCTTGAAGACTTGTTGGAACTCGTCGAGTTGTTCTTCAGACTTGGCGAGTAGCTTGAAGATCTACAGGAACTCGTCGAGTCGTTCTTCAGACTCGGCGAGTAGTGTCAGGGTGTCTATACTCGTCGAGTTACCCTTTAGACTCGACGAGTCCGGTCAAGGTTGACCGTTGACCTGTATATGACTTAGTAGGGTCAGTTGTCTTGTTTGATAAGATCATTAATAAAGGTATGTGGTATTATAGGGAACCTGCGGATTAGCGGATCGAGTGCGAGTAGCTCGAAGGGTTTATAGCTTGCATACTACGAGGTGAGTCTTCTCACTATACTTCACCCGGAAGGGTTTGACTGTTAGACCGGAAGGTCGTGTGTGTTATATTCATACTATGTCTAGAGAGGTAGATGCTTATATGTGATGTGTGCCTATATGCGATATATATGTTATGTGGATCGAAAGATCCGGGCCGGAAGGCAATGTTATGTGGATCGAAAGATCCGGGCCGGAAGGCAATGTTATGTGGATCGAAAGATCCGGGCCGGAAGGCAATGTTATGTGGATCGAAAGATCCGGGCCGGAAGGCAATGTTATGTGGATCGAAAGGTCCGGGCCGGAAGGCGTATGTGGGTAAGTCGTATACTGGGGAACTCACTAAGCATTTATGCTTACTAGTTGTTTATGTTTTTCAGGTACTAGTGATGACCGTGGAAAGGCGCCGGCGTGACACGTACACACTGCCACTGTTGAAGATCCTGAAGATTTATTATTTATATTTTTGAAATAAACTTGGAATAAACCCTTTTGTCGAATAATGATGCTTTGTTTTAAATGAAAAATTTATTTGAAAATTGAGCTGTTACAATTGGTATCAGAGCCTTGGTTTGAGGGATTCGGGTGTACTTTTGGGTGCAACTGAACTCAGACCGGGGATTTAGGGGAAAATCTTTTTAAATAATAAGGACACAACATTTTATAAATGACAAGCGGTAAAACAAGGATGGAACGGTGTGTACGTGCAGCCAGCGTCTGAACGGTAAAGATCCCCAGAATACCTTACAATGTTATGTTATGCGCTGAATTATGAATTGTTATGCATGCTAGAAGACTAGGTATACATGAGAGGAATAGAATTGCCTGTTTTGTGATGCCTTAGTCTAGGAAGATTGCTTATATGAGATATTTGGTAGCGTGCAAGTAATTAGTGCATAGAAGTAGAGTACTCGTTATTCGGGATTTGGGGAGGAAGATTTGGGACGAATACTGATACGGTGTGGTCGGTAGTATTGGGCCCGTACTACCGAAGGCACCGGATCAGTGGAAGACTCAAATAAGAATCCCTGGAAATCGGAGACTGGGTAGGGCGCGTATCGAGTACAATTGTACTTGGTGGAGTCTCTGATGATTTTATGTTGTATTTCAGAGACATCATGGTTATCACACGCAATGGGGCGAGTTCGAGCGGTGCGAGTGACGAGGAGATTCGTCAGATTATTCAGGAAGAGGTAGCTGCGGCGGTCCGGGCTGAGATCCCGGAGATGTTTGGGTCTATTAAGACCACGTTGATGGAGGAGTTTGAGGAGCGGTGCGCCGCAATTTCTGAAGCTGCAGTTGTTGCCGCTACCGCAGCGGTGGCTGCTGCCAGGCCGCAAGGGGGTGATTCATTACTATTCAGGGAATTCAGCAACACGAAACCCCCTGAATTTGATGGGACGCAGGATCCGATTGCAGCTATGAGGTGGATCGCCGACATCGAGGGGTGCTTCTATACTTGCTCATGCCCGGAGCACTTGAGGGTACGGTTCGCCTTGAACCAGCTCCGTCTGGGAGCGAAGGATTGGTGGAAGTTCGTTACGGTGAACTTCACTCAGGCAGAGATTACGGCGGTGACATGGGAGAGGTTTACGGAGATGTTCAGGGATGAGTACGTTCCCCCGGTAGAGAGGGAGCGATTGATTCAGGAGTTCTTGACCCTTAAGCAGGGTACTGATTCCGTGGCAGTGATCACACGGAAGTTTCATGAGAGGGCAATGTTCTGCCCCGAGCTGGTATCTACGGAACAGTCGCGGATGAGCCGCTATTTGGGTGTTTTGAAGAGGGAGATCCGGGAGTTTGTGTCAAACTCCACCTATCGTACTTTCACTGAGCTTCAGGCGAACGCCAGGAAGCGCGAGATCGAGTTAGAGACTCAAGCGAGGGAGGAGGCTGAGTCTCGGCAGGTGGATCGACGGCCGGCCCAGTCTCAGCCGGCAGCCAAGCGGACTAAGTTCGCTGATTCGAGGATGGGAGGTTCGAAGGGTCGCACTTGCGCGAAGTGCGGCAAGAGTCACGAGGGGGCGTGTCGAGCTAGTGGTTGCTACAAGTGTGGCAAGGACGGACATATTGCCAGGGATTGCCCTAAGGGGTTTATGGTTTGCTTTCACTGCAACCAGACAGGCCATCGGAAGGCCGAGTGCCCGCAACTTCGTCAGGGAGCTACATCTACTACCCGGACTACTGAGACCCGACCGGTGAAGGTCGAGGCCCCGAGGGCTCGCGGGAGAGCCTTTCAGCTGACTGCGGAAGAGGTCCGCGCTGCGCCCGATGTTGTGGCAGGTATGTTATCATTCATGTATTTAATTAAAGGTCGAAATGTTATGCTTATGTTAATGTATGTGTAGGTACTTTCCTTGTGAACTCTATGCCTGCTCTAGTATTATTTGATTCGGGTGCGAGTAGATCGTTTGTATCGTTAGCTTTTAGTCAGCATATCGGCGTTAGTCGCGAGCCGTTAAGTCGGCCTTTGAGTGTTTCCATTGCGGCTGAGAGGGTGATTTGTGCTATGGAGGTTCTTCGGGGATGTGTGCTAGAGATCTTCGGGGTCGCGTTTCCAATTGACCTAATTCCTATTGCGATGGGTGATGTCTGTGTCATCGTAGGCATGGACTGGTTGAGCCGATTCAGCGCTGTCATCGACTGCGAGCGTCAGTTGGTGACTATACGAGACCCTAGTGGGGGAGTTCTTACGGTGTACGGCGAGGGTACCCGTTCGAGATCAGCTTTTTGTTCGGCCGCTAGGGCGAGGCAATGCCTACAGCGGGGATGTAACGGCTTTGTGGCATATGTGATGGATACGCGGGAGAGTCCCGAGAGACCGAAGACATTGGAGGAGGTTCCAGTGGTGCGCGAGTTTCCAGATGTTTTTCCCGAGGATTTACCGGGAATACCTCCGGCGAGACAAGTGGAGTTTGGTATCGATCTAGTTCCAGGGGCTGCGCCTATTGCGAAGGTGCCTTATCGTCTTGCACCTCCAGAGATGCAAGAATTGTCCTCGCAACTTCAAGAGTTGTTGGGGAAGGGGTTTATTCGGCCGAGTAGCTCGCCGTGGGGAGCACCGATTCTGTTCGTCAAAAAGAAGGATGGTTCACACCGGATGTGTATCGATTATCGGGAGCTGAACAAGGTGACAGTTAAGAACCGCTATCCGTTACCGAGGATCGATGATCTATTTGATCAGTTGCAAGGGGCATCTTGGTTTTCCAAGATTGATTTGAGATCAGGGTACCATCAGGTGAGAGTGCGGGATGAGGACGTCCAGAAGACAGCCTTTAGGACGCGGTATGGGCATTACGAGTTCATGGTGATGCCTTTTGGGCTCACCAATGCCCCAGCAGTGTTCATGGATCTCATGAACAGGGTATGTAGGCCGATGCTGGATCGGTCTGTGATTGTGTTCATCGACGACATTCTGGTGTATTCGCGGTCTAGGGAGCAGCATGAGGGACATTTGAGGGAGGTCCTTGAGGTACTGAGGTCGGAGAAGCTATATGCAAAATTCCCCAAATGCGACTTCTGGTTACGGGAAGTTCAATTTCTGGGGCACGTGGTAAATCAGGCAGGGATATTGGTCGATCCGGCCAAGGTGGAAGCGGTAATGAGATGGGAGGCACCGAAGTCACCTTCGGAGATCAGGAGTTTCCTTGGGTTGGCAGGGTACTATCGAAGGTTCATTAGGGACTTCTCCAAGATCGCGGTGCCACTTACCAAATTGACCCGAAAGGGTGTTATGTTTACATGGGGACCCGAGCAGCAGACTTCCTTCGAGACACTTCGTCAGAGACTGTGCGAAGCACCAGTACTGGCTCTTCCGGAAGGGATGGAGGACTTTGTCGTATATTGCGACGCATCGATTTCGGGACTGGGTGCGGTGTTGATGCAGAGGGGCCATGTGATAGCCTATGCATCGAGGCAGCTGAAGCCTCACGAAGCAAGATACCCCACGCATGATTTAGAGTTGGGGGCAGTAGTGTTCGCCCTCAAAATTTGGCGTCACTACCTGTACGGGGTTCGTTGTACCATATACACGGACCATAAGAGTTTGAAGTATTTGATGGATCAACCCAACCTAAACATGCGTCAGAGGAGATGGTTAGACGTGGTTAAGGATTATGACTGTGAGATCCTATACCACCCAGGCAAGGCTAATGTGGTAGCCGATGCATTGAGTCGTAGGGCGGAGGGTACTCCATTGCGGGACGTATGTTTGAGATTGACGGTGATGACTCCGGTGTTAGATGCTATTCGTGGGGCACAGGCCGAGGTTGTGAAGTCTGGAATGCAGAAACAGGAGCGGGTCGTCGGGTTGATTTCAGAGTTTGTTACGGATGGGCGGGAACTTCTGACATTTCGGGGTCGGATTTGGGTGCCATTTGTGGGAGGCACGCGTGTTACTCTGATGGAGGAGGCACATAGGTCGAAATTCTCGATCCATCCCGGTGCCACGAAAATGTATCTGGATTTGAAAAAGGAGTACTGGTGGCCTTGCATGAAGAGAGACGTTGCCTGGTTCGTTGAGAGGTGTTTGACCTGCCGTAAAGTTAAGGCCGAGCACCAGAGATCGCACGGTAAGTTGCAACCTTTGGAGATCCCTGATTGGAAGTGGGATCAGATCACGATGGATTTCATCACCAAATTGCCGAAAACTGCCAGGGGAGTCGATGCGATTTGGGTGATTGTGGATAGGCTAACAAAGAGTGCACACTTCCTTGCCATTAGTGAAAGTTCATCAGCAGAGAAGTTGGCAGAGTTGTACGTGAGAGAGATAATATCTCGGCATGGGGTGCCGACCTCGATTGTTTCGGATCGCGATGTACGTTTCACCTCCAGGTTCTGGAAGAAATTCCATGAGGAGTTGGGTACTAAACTGCATTTTAGTACCGCATACCATCCCCAGACCGACGGTCAAAGCGAGCGGACGATCCAGACATTGGAAGATATGCTTAGAGCGTGTGTGTTAGACTTCGGGGGCAGCTGGGATGCGCATCTGCCGCTGGCTGAATTTTCCTACAACAACAGCTATCATTCGAGCATTGGTATGCCACCTTTTGAGTTGTTGTATGGTAGGAGGTGTCGGACTCCCATTTGCTGGGGAGAAGTGGGGCAGAGAGTGATGGGTAGTACAGAGATTGTACTTCAGACGACCGAACAGATTCAGCGAGTGAGGCAGAGGTTATTGACCGCCCAGAGCCGACAGAAGAGTTATGCGGACAGACGCCGGTCCGAGCTCGAATTCCAGGTCGGCGACTTCGTTCTCCTAAAGGTTTCTCCTTGGAAAGGGGTGATCCGGTTCAGGAAGAGGGGTAAATTGGGGCCCCGGTTCATAGGTCCATTCCGGGTAATTGCAAGGGTAGGTCGGGTAGCTTATCGGTTGGAATTGCCAGCGGAGCTGGATCAGATTCACAATACCTTCCACGTGTCGCAGCTGAGGAAGTGTATAGCCGATGAGGCAGCTGTGGTTCCGTTAGAAGATATTCAGGTGGATGCGAGCCTGAATTACGCCGAGAGACCAGTAGTTATCAGGGATCGGAAGATCAAGGTTCTGCGGAACAAGGAGATACCTCTGGTGTTGGTTCAGTGGCAACATCGGAAAGGATCAGAGATGACTTGGGAGCCGGAAAGAGAAATGCGGGAGCAACATCCGGAATTATTCGCAGAATGAGACTTCGAAGGCGAAGTCTAGTTCTAGTGGGGGAGAGTTGTAACAGCCCGGAATTTCAGGTATTTCTCTAAATTATTTTTGGGGCACATTTAGGAGGGGACTCGGCGAGTTGGTGCATGACTCGCGGAGTAGGGCCATGGTCTTGGTCGCAGATGCGCGACTGGACTCGACGAGTCCAATAAGGGACTCGGCGAGTCGACGCTGTTCAGCTGAACCCTAGCCGTTTCGATTCTGGATCGTATATAATGTCTTTAGGGCCGTCATGTCTCGTCTTTTGGCCGATTGAAGATAACCTAAACGGCTGTGGGCATCTGGAGCAAGGGTGAAGGCTAGTAGAAGCTTAAAGAGGTTGTTAGGCAAGGAGAGGCAAGGTGGTGATCAAAGGAGGATCAAGGGGTTGAGCTCTGAAGGTTGGGGACGCAGGGATCACGTTTTCCAGGTAATCCTCGGACCATTTCTGTAGTTTTGGTGTTGTACACGAATCTAGGGTTTAGGAAAACCCATTTAAGGATTTGATAGATTATAGAGTTGTTACAAGTGTTTAAATCCCAGTAATAATATATGTAAAGGTCCAGGAAGTCCCATATCTATATATTTCGGGATCATGCGAATTACAGGAGGCAGTTGGTTGACTGCATGGCGAGGACTCGCCGAGTCCAATGATCAGACTCGGCGAGTAGCTTGAAGATTCACTAGGACTCGCCGAGTTGTTCTTCAGACTCGGCGAGTAGCTTGAAGACTTGTTGGAACTCGTCGAGTTGTTCTTCAGACTCGGCGAGTAGCTTGAAGATCTATAGGAACTCGTCGAGTCGTTCTTCAGACTCGGCGAGTAGTGTCAGGGTGTCTATACTCGTCGAGTTACCCTTTAGACTCGACGAGTCCGGTCAAGGTTGACCGTTGACCTGTATATGACTTAGTAGGGTCAGTTGTCTTGTTTGATAAGATCATTAATAAAGGTATGTGGTATTATAGGGAACCTGCGGATTAGCGGATCGAGTGCGAGTAGCTCGAAGGGTTTATAGCTTGCATACTACGAGGTGAGTCTTCTCACTATACTTCACCCGGAAGGGTTTGACTGTTAGACCGGAAGGTCGTGTGTGTTATATTCATACTATGTCTAGAGAGGTAGATGCTTATATGTGATGTGTGCCTATATGCGATATATATGTTATGTGGATCGAAAGATCCGGGCCGGAAGGCAATGTTATGTGGATCGAAAGATCCGGGCCGGAAGGCAATGTTATGTGGATCGAAAGATCCGGGCCGGAAGGCAATGTTATGTGGATCGAAAGATCCGGGCCGGAAGGCAATGTTATGTGGATCGAAAGGTCCGGGCCGGAAGGCGTATGTGGGTAAGTCGTATACTGGGGAACTCACTAAGCATTTATGCTTACTAGTTGTTTATGTTTTTCAGGTACTAGTGATGACCGTGGAAAGGCGCCGGCGTGACACGTACACACTGCCACTGTTGAAGATCCTGAAGATTTATTATTTATATTTTTGAAATAAACTTGGAATAAACCCTTTTGTCGAATAATGATGCTTTGTTTTAAATGAAAAATTTATTTGAAAATTGAGCTGTTACAAGAAGAAACCCTAATTTCGGGGTTTGCCCCTATATAAAGGTCATTAACTGCTCTTGTGGCCTCCCCTAACACCTTATCTCCCTACAGAAAGCAATTTGCGGCCGTGAACACTCTTGAGTGAGAGTAAGAGCGCTTGTGAGTGATTTTGGTGGGTTGTGAAGGATTTTTAGAGCTTGAAGAAGAAGGATCAAGTAGAGAAGCAGTAGATCCAACATCTACACTGTATTGGCCACCATCTTGAGGTATAAAGTCGTTACCTTGAGCTTTAGTTACTTAGATCCCTCTTCTTGGAAGTAAATGGCCATTTTTGGTGCAAAATGGAGTCATACTCGAATCTGGACTTATCACAAGGATATGGTTCCAAATCTGGACCTCTTTATGTCCCCAATGACATAAAGTTGTCTCCTTTAGGCAGTTTAATCGCTTTCCATGCCGTAAAATCTTGTATGAAGACTAGTTTTGGTGTTATGGCCATGTGAGGCCTTGCATGCACGTAAAGTTTGCAACTTTACGTGACATCTACACTAGGGAAGGCTAGATCTGAAGTTTGGGACTCTAGATCCCACTGGAAATGGCCGAAAACGAGAAGGACTAAAGGAACTCGCCGAGTTCTTTAATCCACTCGACGATTCGGCCAAGGAGTTTACAACCAAGAAGTTTACGGCCAAGGGGTTTTCGACTAGATGGGTTTGCGGTCAGGAGTTTGCGGTTGAGAGTTTACGACCGCAAACATTATAGAACTCGACGAGTCACTCAAGTGACTCGGCGAGTTGACGAGTTATGCAAGGAACTCGACGAGTGGCTGGTTGTACTCGACGAGTTGAGGTCAACATGGGGCCCAAGGCTCGAGGCCTAGGGTTTTGGGTTGTGGCGTCCATCGTGTCACGAATAGATACCAGCCGCACCGAGGACATCAAGCATCTATGATCCCATTTAACTGATGTGGTTGCACCTTGGATAAGAGGCTACCGCGCCGCAGAAAGACCATGAGCTAAACTACAAGCCAGAACCCGTGTGACACGTTATAATAAACAATAACGTTTTTTTTTTTTTTTTTTTTTTTTTTTTTTTTTTTTTTTTTTGAAATTTGCATATATGTATATTTGTAGTTTTCATGTTTTTTTTTCTTATTTCATTGTTTGGAACTACACCGTTCCTCTAACACGTAAAACATAAAAGAACACTTACTTTTTAAATTCTTTCTCATTTATTTTATTATATGGAAATAAACAAAAGAAGGTAACAAGTTACTAGGAGGGGGTCATTTTCTTACAATTAGACTTGGTTATCAATGTATATAGGGGTTTTATTCATCGTTTTATATGTTTATTCAATTCGGCTTCAATCAAAATTTTTAGTTCTAAAATACTAATAGAAGCTTAACAAAATAAGGTTTGTATAAATCGATTTTCAGATTATTTTGTTTAGTTCTCGGTTAAATATGAATAACAAAAATCAACATTTCAAATGTATTAAGAAGCATTATTTGTCCAAAACTAACTTACCAAACAACATTTAGGCTTGACATGAAAAAAATACGAAAAAAATGATGAAAACTATAAATATGTATCGTTGTTGTTGTTGTTGTTGTTATTATTATTATTATTATTATTATGGTACGACTAGCTTAGAAGATGCACTAACAATTGGATGGTGGTGTTAGTTTTGGAAAAAAAAAATGACCGGAAAAAAAAAATTCAAGTTCTCATGCAAATATTTATTCTCAAAAGAACTTATAATTTAGTTTATATTTATTCCTTTTTTGTTACACCATATATTATATAACTTGCTAAAACTGATCATATTTTATGCTTGTAACCTGCAACAGGCGTTTATAAGGATAAAATGTAACAGTTTCAACATGTTTGATAATATATAACGTACAAAAAATGATTAAATATGAACAAAGCCAATAGCTTGTTATCATCGTGAGTCATTTTCCTTATTTTTTTAAATGTTCATATATTACAAAAATAATGTATATACATTTAATATTTATTCTTTTCAAAAATTCCTATTTTAAAAGTTAAAGCCGAAATATTTCTTATATTTTCGATGAATTCAAAGAAAATGAAAATGTGCACAGAAGTTTATTTTTTTCCTATACTTCGAAATATTCACTTATAGTGCGTCAAGCAACTTTAAAAAAATAATATTTAAAAAAAATACATTTTTGGTGTATATATCATTTCTTTTTGTGCACCATCGGTCACTTTTTAATCTTAAGAAAACATTGAATTGCTTTTACATTTAACTTTTTACGGCTTCAGGGACCCTTAAGAGGACGTAAACATAATGGTGTTGAAAACGATGTTCATATTTGGCCACATAAACATTAATGAGTTAATTTTCAATAGCATATGTAATATATTAATTATCATATTTGCTTACACATCAATGTGGGTTGGCTAATGTAGTTGATAGTCGATCCATAAGGCACAAGTCGACAACTCGTGCGTCATACAAACTCAAAAGGTTTGTGGGAAAGTTTTTTTCTTTTTACACACCACTCTAATTTTACCTATACACGTCACTCTAATGTTAACTATTTCCAATGATGAGTGTTGACATATAAAACTTTATCATAAATTCCCATCAATATCCACGTGTACCATAGGTAATTTCATTTTGTGATCCTTTTTTTCTTTTACTACTGTTTCCCCTTCTATTTTTAATCAAATGGCAAAAATTACCCCATTCATTCTATTCTTTTTTTTCTTAATAGTTTTTTTTTTTCTTTTGTTTTTTTGTTCTTAATAGTTTTTGTTTTTCTTTCTTTACTTATGCAACTGTCTCTCTCTTTCTGTTTTTTCTTTTTTTTTTTTTTTATTAATCGTTTCTTTTATAATTATATTAACTATGTTAATAACATACACTTCTTTTTTTATTTTCTATTTTTTTGTGTTCATTTTTTACATACCACACGTAAAAGTTTTTTTTTTTTTTTTTTTTTTTTTTATGATTATAGACGATTACTTGTTGTTTATTTTTGTTTTGGATTTTTATTATATAATATTTAAAATTAAAAAAATGATGAAGATTTGTTTGGATTTTATTTTTCTTACAATAATATTTATAATATCAATGATATTAGGTTGCTGAAAGTTTATTTGGAATTTTATTTTTTTTATAATATTATTTATATTATTATATTATAAAAACTATATTATTGTTGTTTTTTTTCCTTTATTTTTTAACATTTTGTTTGTTTTTTTTTTTAACTTTTGACGTTATGTTCGTTTATATTATTTGATTTTAACTTTTTGATGTTTTGTCTGTTTATCCGAAACCTGTTTTTAACAAAATCAAATCATCTGAATCTGAAACCTTTTTTTTACAACTCATGAATTATTTTTATGAAGTTTTTTTTAATGAAAACAATGTAAAAAAATATATGTTCAAACATTGTAAAAAGTTTAAAGAAAAGTTAAAAAAAATTAAGAAAAAATTATAAAAAAAAATATGCCGGCGGTGACGACGTAACACCTAGTGTCCGACGCAGCAGCTTGATGGTTTTGGTGGTCCGGCAAAGCGACGACATATAATTTCTAATATTTAATTTTTCTTTGTATAATTGTTTGATGTACTGAATGCATTCTATTTCGGCATTATCGTCGACGGGATATGTAATTAATTTTTTAATACTTTTTATTTTTAATTAATTTTTTAATCGGATTTTAATTATATATAAATTACAAAATCATAAAATAAATCCATAAATTTTTTGAATATTTCTCATTAAATAAAAAAATACATTGCGATCCATGTTGTAATTTAATATATGTTGATTTAATTATTTAACGTTTGTAAAATATAATAATTTTATATATTTGTTCTTTCTAACTTATTTTTAAAAAAATAAATATGAAATAAAATATTTAAATAGCAAAAAGTAAATATAATTAATTATTAGTAATAAAATTAAAAAGAAAAGTAGCATGAAATTGAGTATAATATAATAGAGTGATGTGTTGTAGACCTAATGATATAGGTTAGTATTGTAGATTGGTGTGTCTAAAATAGAACCCTGAACTCAAAAAACAACAAATATAATATACGCATTAAATATACTTTTTGTAGAGTCTATTAATTACACTCATTAAAGGTTTTATTAAGGATACCGTTTATTGTTATCTTCATCTTAATTTTATTCGGAAGAAACCAAGATAATTCTATCAATTTATATGGAGAAATAGCAAGGTTAAATGGGACTAAAATTATTTGTTTGGGTCTTTACCTAGCTTCTTTACGGGCTTCTTTTATATATATATTTATTTGTCGGTTCTAAAAAAAATTGTACTAAAAGAGACCTTACTTTTAACGGGTATAACTTTTAATTCATCTGAAGATTGGAGGTTTGTTTATATCGACAGAGCTCTCGTCACGGTGGAAAACCGTCAGATTACCTCCTAATTTGATATTCTCCCAATTTTAGCACATTTCGTAATTTTATTTTTATTTGTTTTTATAATAGAATATACTAGATTATCACCCGCGTTAAACGCGGAGAAGATAAATTAAATACATATTACATCAATAGGTGGCAAATACATATTACATCAATAGGTTGCATTGTCTTAGGTGAAATTTTAATAAAAAATGTTAGTTAGATTATTTTTATACTTTTTGAACCAAACTTATTAAATAAAAATATTTAATATTTATATTAGAGTAATTTGGTTTTTTAATACAATAATTTTTAACATAAATGATCTACGTAATCATTGTTTTATCACAACATGATGTGACTTCTTAATTAAAACATATTGTGTAGTAGCATTATAAATTGACTTTGTCCGATGTACCAACCTCTATGGAGGCTCACATGACTCTTTTCATATTGGCCCTGTAAAACCAAAAGCAACAATAGGTTATTATATGTACCAGCAACATTAAATTCTGCAAAGAATTTCGATAAAGATTACAGTTTAAATGCATTGTCATAACCATAAACATCAAATTCAGATATTTTAATTTGGTAAATTTATAAAGTATTTTTTTCCTTATAAAAATTAAAATATGATTTTTCAGGCTACACCCGATCACATATACATATCTTTTAATCAAAGAAGTTATTACAAGAAAAAAAAAAACATGTTTTGAACAAAAATATAATATTAGTTTCATAATTTACCAAAAGTTAACACTAATAAATAATAATGAATGTTCACAAATCTTGCATTTTGATCACTGCATCCAACTAACAAATGGAATTCAGTTTAGAGGACTGATTCAAGAAGTGCATCCATGACTTCTTGTAGTCAAATTTGTGGAAATGCTAAGACCTACCAAAATATGAAGGAACAGTTTATGAGGCTACAAATGGTTTTTGGAAGGCAATACAAATTCAAAATCGTTAGCACATATCTTTTCTACCTTCTTCAATTATTAAATTTAGATCAAACTTGTCAAAATCAAATTACAAAAAAAAAAAAAAAAAAAAAAAAAAAAAAAAAAAAAACCCTGATATATAACCTAGCAATCAAACAACACATTTTTCATACAATTAAATATCACAGATCCACAATTTATACTTTATATAATATTCTTAAATTATATCTTACCTTTTCATCTTTAATGGTTACTAACACATCTTTCTGTCTTATTGTTGTGACACACATGTATGTCAAAATAAGAGAAAGAACTTTAGAGAACGAATGTTGATAGAGTGAACCTTCATTGAAAACGCACCAGAATTATTCATAGACCCGCTAGGATTCTTCTATAGACCGCTAGAAGATCTATATATTGACAACCGGTGTGACTTCTATGAGAACGCACCATTTAAAGTAACATATTTGATTAATGTAAGTGAAAAATCATTTGGAATACTTACCAATTGTGATTGTTTCTACTTGAATGTGAACATTAACATTCTTGTAGAGAAATAGAACTTCAAATTAATCTTACGTAGCTAAATCAACAAACATGACAACACAAAAAGAAACCTAAATTGATATATAACCAATTAGGTTTTGTTGAACAATTTTTTCAATTTATCAAAATTTTATTTTATTACAAACCTACATGAGTAATCAATAATCTTAAGCAAGTGAAAGAAGTAATTGTTAATTTAAAGCTAGTAAAAAAATACAATATTGTGAAATTGCTTATAATTTGCATGTTTGTTTATTGTCCTGGAGGTACCTAACCACTTGAGCATGTATTATTATTTAATTAATTAGTGCATTAATTACATTATAGAATATGAAATTTAACAATTGTTCAAATTCATTTACACTTGATTTATTAATAGAAAATTGACAAATATATAGTCATAAAAGTATGCTTAATTCAACAATTTTTTTATCAAAATTAGTAGAAAACCGAGTTTCTTGAAGAAACAAATCAAATACACAAAAACGATATAAATAAAAAAAAACAAAGAATTGAGCAAAGAACATTTGAAGATCATGTCAGAAAGGTATGACCAATATGATCTTCTTGGCACTTTTCAATATAGTCATGGTTAATGTTTTCTCATCTTCAAGATGATAAGTACAAGTGAGTAGAGAAAATAAATTTATAAGCATAAAAATATGCTTAATTCAACAAATTTGTTATCAAATTTAATGGAAAATATTTTTTTCGAAATACTCAGTTATTAATTATGTAGGATATTACCACTAAGGTATTTAGAGTTTTGCATCATCCTCAAGCTTCAATACAAACATCAACTAATGCTCATCATTTTCAAGTAAAATTCTCTGCAATTTAAACTTAAATATAGTAAATATAATCAATAACATTATAAAAATGGTAAGTTTAAGAATAAATACATACAATTATTAAGTTAGATAGTTGGAAGTCGAGCAATTATAATTTAACATGTATCAAACCGATATTACTTTCAAAACTTGAAGTATTTACTATAGTAATAAGATTTAAATTCAAGATGATTGTTTTTCCCTTGATGAATTTTGGTACCATCAATCTACACTGAGAAAGAAATAGAATAATTATGAAGATATATCATGTTGATTTGCAAACATATAGGATGAGCAGTGCATAAATTACGACTTTAAATTTGGAGAGGATTTGAATTTTGAATTTTATTTTAGGGATAAAGGAAATTGGTGAAGGTTTGAGCGGAAACATTAATAGACAACGTGTTTGACCAAACATTGGTCAATATGACATAAACAATTTGATCTAAGGGTGGAAAATGTATAAGTAAAACACAATCAAAAGTCTTTATTGTTTTAGATGATGGAATAAAATTTCTCTTTTAAAAATAGATATCAATCTTCTATTTAGTAAATGTAAACTTCTTTGTCTTTGTCTCTCTCTAGCATCATTGTAATGAGTTTTATTATTTAAATCTATAAAATTATATGATATCATTAATATCTAAAAATAATCATATTTCAATGGTAAATATTACTAATAAATTTATAAATAATTTCACAAGAAATATAAATAATTGTTTTATAACGTTTAAAAGATTTATAAAAGTTTACAATTTTCTAAAAAGTGGTAGTTTTCTAATATTTATATTGAGGTTGTAATGAATAACATTGTAACAATGCTGAAATACTCACATTCAAAAGAAATAATAGAGTAAAATATGATAAAATTTCTCAATTCATATGAGTTTAAACCTAAAAGGAAAATAGATGAATAATTCAACATTTCATAAAACCCAAAATATATTCAACTGATCAAAATTCTAACCCAAAAACAAATAGTATGAAATAAAATCATCAAAAATCAAACCCCAGAACCAAATAGTAAGTAAACAAAATATGAAATGAATAATATTCAAATCACTCAACTACTCATACAAAATCATGAAAATAAGATATTATTTATCTTGCTTTGGAATTAATAGTTTTGGCTTGCCTTCTCTAGAAGTACGATTTGTCATTGATGTTGATGGTCGTTTGTTTATGGACATGGGTGTCAGATTATCAACATCGTAAACATCTTACCAGTTGCGTTTTAATTCTTCATGTCCATACATTTTTTAAAGGATGTCCACTCAGTTAGTGGACTTGTTACAGTGTTTTTATCAAGATTCGGAGCAGGTGTGGCGTTATCATCAGTAAACAAAACAACATCCTAAATGTAGAAAATAAATTCATATGTCAATCTAAAAGTTAATACTATTTTAAAGTTTTTAAAATATTAGATTTAGTTATATTATATTTAAAACCTTCTAATTTAATGTGTCTTGAGATCCGACTTCTACCAATAAAACATTAAACATAATCGGATTATGGCGCCTACATTTGTAGTACACAGAAATATGTTAGTTGGTCAACTGAAATATAAAAAACGAAATTTAATAAGTGTAATGTTTGTAGTATTCTTCGTAAAAGAATGTTTCCTGTTCGATATTAAATTTTTTTTCCAATTCAACAATGATTGTATTATCAACAATGAAGTTTGAGATAACATAACCATCAACTTTGTTCTTCAAATTATAATTTTTTTTATCGAAAACTACATTCAAAGCAAATGGATAAATCTCCATATTACCTTCCTAAAAATTAAAATAAATGGTTATAAAAATAGGCAGACAAAAGATAAAAAATTAGTTTTATATAAATGAAGTTAATATTGATAACCTCATTAAACTTTTGAAGCAACTCTTGTGCGGTTTTTTCTAGAAGTTTCTTTGTGTCACGATCAAATAATATAAGTGACACCATACTGGTAAAGTCTTGTACTTGAATGTCGATTTTGAAACTAAAGTCATTGATATAAACAAATACAGTAATATAAAATTAGAAAATTTAACTAAAGAGTATAATAATATGTATAAAAGAATTATTGAAAAACTTAGAACAAGATATATGTATTTGTTCATGTAAGTTGAAATGTAACAACAAAAAACTTCTGCATCTTGCTTTTGGTCCGTTCCATGAGTTTTGTCATCATACGTTAAAACGACTTTTATGGCTTTCTCTTTACAAACATGGGTCAGCATATTAAAAAAAATTAATATAAATGATATAATTTTGTTTCTATAACTAAGTGAATGAAACTAATATACTTAAAGTATATTGATTAATTTTTTTTCATGACCCCTCAACAGGAATATATTAATAACAAGTAATAAGAACAAAATAAATATAAGAAATTGTAGATGAAGAAGGAGGATAACAAGGTAAAGAAAGAACCTAGAAGAAAATTATAGAATAAGATCGTTGAAGAAGAACACTGTAAATCATACGACTCAATTCAAAATCGTAAGAAGAACAACTTCAATGTAATCGTATATATATGTTGTTTTTCAATAAGGAAATCATTATCTTTCAAAAAAAATGGGATCCTAAAATATTATCTTGGAGATTTTCGGTTATTCATCTGAAAAAAAAATGATATCATTTATATTGAATCAAAATTTCAAATTAATTGACTTGCTTAATTAATGAGTTTTAAATTCAAAACCATTATTTCAAATTGATTTATTTTACGTGGGATATACCAGGAGACAAACTATAAATAATATTGACTTTATTTTTTACTCTTAAATATTTTATTAATTTAATAGGATTAGAATAGATTTTATAGGTTAATGACCAAATTACTAATATGCTTATTTAATGAGTTTAAAAAAAAAATTAAACGGGTTTGAATTTTGAAGCCAGAAGCTATAAATAAAGGAGTTAAATTAAAAACAATATTAATTAGAGAAGCTAATATCTCGTATATAAATAGAATGATATGGTATAATTGATAATGTAATTATTGAATTTAAAAATTCTATAATTATTAAAGATTCTATAATTAAATGTAATTGTGTTTTAATTTTATTTGAAGAAGATGATGTCATCAATCTAATCTAATGGTGGAAAACATATGATTGAAATGCAATTAAGGGTCCTGATTGCTTCATTGGTGAATTAAAGTGTGATAACCGTCAATTTTTGGTCAAGTCAAAGTCAACTAAAGTCAACAAGTCAAACCGGTCAACTCAATTTACCGTGAGTATTAGAGTTTACGTTATGTAATTTCTAAACAACTCTCTATGCTAATGAGAAATCATAAATTGAAAAGTGCGTACGTCTAGATCTCCTTAACCTAAAACTGTGGTACGTGGCGAGCCAAACCGATAAAACAATGTTGCATACTCATCGGGAGTATGCAAGATCCTTAAACAAGGCTTAACGGGGCTTACGAACCCTACATTGCGAAGCCAAACACTCAAAAAGGTCACCAATGAAACCTCTCTCAATCGTGTTCACTCCATCTCTTCTTATCAGAAATCTCTCCCAAATCTCTCTAAGTATGTGAAATCTCTCCCAAATCTCTCTTTGTATGAGAAATCTCTCCAAGAATGTCAAATCTCTCCCAAATTTCTCTAAGTATGTGAAATCTCTCCCAAATCTCTCTTTGTATGAGAAATCTCTCCAAGAATGTCAAATCTCTCCCAAATCTCTCTAAGTATGTGAAATCTCTCCCAAATCTCTCTTTGTATGAGAAATCTCTCCAAGAATGTCAAATCTCTCCGAAATCTCTCTAAGTATGTGAAATCGCTCCCAAATCTCTCTCTGAATGAGAAATCTCTCCAAGAATGTCAAATCTTTCCCAAATCTCTCTAAGTATGTGAAATCTCTCCCAAATCTCTCCTTGTATGAGAAATCTCTCCAAAAATGTCAAATCTCTCCCAAATCTCTCTAAGTATGTGAAATCTCTCCCAAATCTCTCTCTGAATGAGAAATCTCTCCAAGAATATCAAATCTCTCCCAAATCTCTCTAAGAATGTGAAATCTCTCCCAAATATCTCTTTGTATGTGAAATCTCCCCAAGTATGTCAAATCTCTCCCAAATCTCTCTGAGTATGTGGAATCTCTCTCAAATCTCTCTCGAAATCTCTCCCAACTCTCTATAATCACTCGCGGCATCCCGACCCTCGAATTTGGCGAGAACAGCCCAAAAACGGAAGTCTACGCGAAAAACGGGCATGAGGAACCGAAACCCCTCTTAGGACCCGAAAGTCCTCTTAGGAACCGAAAGTCCCCTTAGGAACCGAACCCTCCTGATGAAGAAGGCTGCTGAACCGAACCGAACCTCACTCTAAGAACCGAACCCTTCTGAGCCGAAGGCTGCTCAACCGAACCCGAACGTTCGGCACCTTTCGGTTCTGACCATTTCCTCTTCTGATGACTAACCGAACCCTCCCTTCTGGTGGCTTGCCGAACCTTCCCTTCTGAGGACCGAGGACCGAGCCCTCGCTTCTGACTTCGGACCGAGCTCCCCGCCCCTTCGTTTCCCTCTGTTCGTTTCCGGCTACAATCCTCAGCATGGACCGAGCCTCGGCCTAGGGACCGAACCTCGGCCTAGGACCGAGAGGTCTCGCTGGGAACTCATTTTCTCTCGGTTTTCGCGTAGTTTTGCGTTTAAGGCCCGTTTTTAATTATTTTAACGCGAGATTTTCACCCAAAATCATATTTTAACATAATAAACCCTAAATATTCATAATTTAATCATATTTTCATAAAAATCTTTATTTAAATAATAAAAGCAAGTGGGTAAAGTATAAAGAGGTGGAGTGTTGACTTTGCTTTACCTTATGACACAAGCAACCACTCCCACACCCACTCTATGACCAGCCACACCTCCCCACGTTACCTAGGTCACATCAATGTCATTTCCACTCAATCATCACTCTTTCCCACGTTTTTGAGAGCTGAATATTCATCCTATCTCCTCACTTCTCTCATTTGCTCTCATTTCACAAGAAGATCAAACTCTTTTCTCTCTCACTTTCTCTCTCTAGAAATTCTAGATTTCCAGGGCTGATCTTGAGTTTTTCCTCCACATTTGGTAAGCATAATCCATTCTCTTTATGATTATCTCAATTATTTCCACTCAAATCATGGATATCTTACACAAACTCCATTATATTTGTGTTAGAGCTTCGAATCTTCAAGGGATTCTTCAAGTGTTCTTGGGTTGAACACTTCTCTTCTTCAACACTTATCTACTGAAATCACTCAAGGTGAGTTCATACCCCTACATTTTCATTTTTTCTCAAGTTTTTAGGGGGGGAATACAAGTTAAAACACCAAGAACATAACTAAACTTTTCTAACAGCCTTCATAAGAAAAGTTCAACTTCATTCACGGACTGTTTTGGACAACTTAAACATTTTAGTTTTCAAAACTGTTTTAGGTGCATGTAGTTCCACTTCTTAGCTTTAAAATGACTACTTGCACATCTTCATACGATTTTTCTACAATTTATGGTGATTTTTACAAAACTGCCTATCATTTCAAACATCAATCCGGACCAGTCTGTGATTATGGACTTTTTCACACAAGTAAGAGGTCATTAAAAATTATAATAAAAATTATGAACAAACTAGACTCATTTTTCAAACTCTCAGAAGTTACAGAACTTGATTTGGACCTTTTATGATTTTTCTACAAATTTACCAATAACAGTTACAGAAAATGTTATTAACAGAAAAACACTATAAATTTCATTTCACCTTGTAACATGTTGAGCAAGGTATACATCATTATGTGATTATGTGTTGTTGCAATATATGACAATTTTGTATTCTTATATAGACATACATCAGAAAACAAATGGATTTATACCTCCACAAGTATGGTAAATATATAAATGATATTACAAGGCTATATCCATTAAAATATAAACATTGGTAAATTATGACAAGTAAGGCTTATGCTTACTACCCACACAAATAATTAATAAACTATAATAGGTATAGTTTAGGGTTATTTTACATAACAAACACATGATTAAAGGTTTTACACATACAAAAGAGTTATTACCACTATGGATAATTATGATAAACTATAATAAGTATAGTTAAGCCATTATACCCCCACAAACGAACATGCTAGTTATAATCGGTATAGTTATGGCATATATATATTACAAACAAAGTGATAAACTATAATAGGTATAGTTTATGTTTCATCTACCCTATGAACTTAATTACAAGAAAGGAATTCACCATCACGACCACTTTTGGTAAACTATAATATGCATAGTTCATGTTCACTAGTCACTATCACTATTTGATGAACTATGATATGTATAGGTTATATTCACCATCACCACCACTTTTGGTAAACTATAATATGCATAGTTCATGTTCACTAGTCACTATCACTATCCGATGAACTATGATATGTATAGTTTATGTTCACAGTCACTACTACTATTTCATACACTACACTAGGGTTTGGCTTCGGTTTTTGGATTTAAGTCCACATTAAATTTTCTCATTGTTAGACTTCAACTATAATCGTTGAGCGTATATGCTTGAGTCATACAAGAATTTAGTCTGGATTGGCTTAGAATTGGTGGTGCCCGCCTCATCTCCTGTTCCTCGTTGGGTTGTGGACCTAGGGCAGACCCACTATATTCAATGTTTTATCTAACTTAAATCTTCTATAACTTATATACGCTGGACGATTATAGGGGAAATCTACGGGTCAATCTAGGGTTCATTAATACATCATATAGGAATATGCTGTTTACACTTAACTAAGAAAATATTGGATTTTCTGGAAATCAACTCTATCGATTTTATAAGGAAAACGGTTTCTACTCCAAACAAAACTCTTATGAACTCACCAACTTAATTGTTGACACTCTTTCAAAACTACTTGTATTCTCAGGAAATCAGTGAAACAGGAAAACTTCAGCGCTTTGAGGATGGGACGTTAAACCGTCAACAATTTATTTTTGTCATCATAATGTAATTGATTTTGAAACATGTAAACATATACTTTGGTGTAACTTTTTCAATTATATTTATGATGGTTGTATTTACTTTGAGCACTATTATACACGTTGTTGTGATACTGTACATGAAGTCCTCCACCCCCTGACGTTTCCGCCATCCTTGGTTTGGGGGTGTGACATAAAGGTTCTCTTTTAATAATATTTAGAGATATGTTTCATTATTTCTATGTTTTCCGTATCCTAAATTGGTAGATTAATTATAGGATTTTTCCATCAATTTAAATTTCCAAAACTTCAATAATATAGGATTAATTATAGGAGTTTTCCGTATCCTAAATTGGTGAATTAAAGGTTCTCTTTTAATAATATAGGATTTTACGACTCTATATAAAGGGATTTGCAAGTTGAAAGATAGGCAAATATATATATATATATATATATATATATATATACACACACACACACACACACACACACACATATATATATATATATATATATATATATATAACAATTCAGACCAGGTTATACAAACTACTGCATATACATATCGTGCATATACAATCAAAACACTCATTTATCTTTTACTCAAACATTTAGAAGTTGATTTCTTCATAAATCAGTTATCAGAGTAAAATCCCAAAATCACAAAGTTGCGGAATAACATGGGTGTATGCGTTGCGATCAAGCCGGGCTCTTCCTTTTTAAACAGGAAGTACCTAAAACCATAAACAATAAACCGTAAGCACAAAGCTTAATGAGTTCCCCACAATATCACATACCATACATACAATAGAGAATGGTATGTGCCAACCATAATCTTGCCATTATGCAACGTGTCGTATCATGGTCTTCCCTTGCCAGGATGGGGGCCAATACCCAGTGTCTTACAAACAAGTGCCAAGATCCACCTCCTAGTCTTCCATTCAAGCGTCACAAAGACAACAAACATGCAATCTACAACTAACAACCTACTTAACTGCCAGGGTCTGAACCCTGGTCTTGCATACAAATTTTGCCAAGAGCCACTTCCGGGTCTTTCCTACAATGCCAAGGACCACTCCTTTGTCTTCCAACAATACATAAGCCAATGGGCCGACATTGGTGCCTTCGACCCATAGTACAGTGAGGAGACTCATCTTAGACAACTAAAACCCACATATAATTCTTTGGCTGCAAATCTGCTAAAATCTCTATGCTATCAATCACAAAACAACACCTAATTAATAATTGGATCCCGACTCACAATAAGTGTCAAAGTTAGGGTAAAAGACCTTTTTACCCTTTCCCAACTTGGCGCAAGGCCAATGCCTAATCCAATTGTCTAAAAAGCCCAAAATCTAAAATAATCACCCAAAGCACATATATGGCCCAATTTTCCAAATTGGGCCCAATCCCTTTCATGGTTCTTCACCCAAGAAAGTTAAATAAAATCTCAACAGCCCAACAAAATAATTTTGATGGCCCAACAAGGACAAAGACAACCAAGGACCATGGCTCAAAATTGAGAGCCCAATTAGACCGAAGCCCAAACTGCTGAGTATGCGGGGTGTACTCAACTTGTACGCTCAACATACATACTTGAGGATTTGTATGTGCATCGTACCTGCTTGTACGCCAAGCATACTCCACCAATTTGTCCAACTTCCATTTTTTAGCTCTAAATCAATTAAGACTTCAACCCAAACTAATATCTGACTTCCTTAAGGTGATTTATCACGTAAAGTTGATAATGTTATGTGCATGCATGGCTTAATGGGGATTTAGAGCTCAAAAGAGCTTAATAAATGACTTAACACATGCATGAGACCAAAACCACCATAAAGTTTGCACCTTTATGCTCAAGAAACCCTTAATGTGTCCAGATCTACAAGGATAAGCTCCAAATGCCTTTTAGCTCACAAAACTAACCAAAAAGGGACGAAAATCACTATAAACAAGCTAAAGAGTAGATCTATGAAATGAGATGCCAAGCTTTGAACTTTATACCTCAAAAGCCATGAAATGAAGGTGCTAAAGTTGGATCTCAAGGCTCTCCACCAAAGAATGAGTTTTGAAGATTCTTCTTCTACCACTTCAAGATGCACAACACCCACCAAAAACTTCTCAAGAGCTCAAAAGCACCACACAAAGGCTAGGAACAAATTAGGGTTTTCAAGGGTATGGAGGCTGGTTAAACAAGGCCAAAAGACGCTAATTTATGGTTTATATAGGGTACAAACTCTAAAACTAGGATTTCTAAACTGCTCATGTATGCTAAGTGTACTCAACGTACGCCATCGTATGTGGATGAGCTCCGCGACCAACCTGAACTAACAACAACGTCATTCATATATTTAAAAAACATATATTTGTAAAGATTTCAAATATATTGTTGTATTTCGCGCAACGCGCGGGGATTCGCCTAATATACACACACACACACTAATCAATTGATAATATTAGTACCATTAACTATCATAAGCTGGAAAAAATCTTGAGTGGTATTGTTAAGTAGGTGAAACTGAAGAGTCATGTCGGTTTCAAATTATTATGATACAAGAATATGACATATCTTGAAGCACATTCATTTGAATGACCTCGTTTTAAGATTTACTAGACGTAATTTCGCGCGTTGCTCAGGTTTACAACTATAAAGTTAAAATAATCGTTGTAAAATTGTTTAAATATGTTCAAAATTACTTTTTGAAACATATTTTTTGGTCATTATATATATATATATATATATATATATATATATATATATATATATATATAATCCTCGTTTACAAAAAACAAAAAATACTATACATTTGTATAGTAAACCTAATTTAGAAAACAATAAAAAAAATATTAATTTATTGGTTTTTTTTCTGAGTATTTAATATAATCCAAACTCAGTTTAAGCTTTGTTTTTATAATAATTATTATACATTATAATTTTTTAGAACATCAAATTTACTTGAAGTATTTGAAAAATATTGTTTTTACCAAATAAATTGTACAAATTGTCCCGGTGGTTTGCTAACTTTTTTCTTTGTTTGTCGTCTAGTTGGTTTCAAAGTTTTCGTTTTGATATTTTGGCATATTTTGGTTTCTGTATTTTAGTTACCAAAACATTCATTATTTATTTACTTTTTTATTAATAGTTGTTGTCATCATATAAAGAAAAATGAGGCTTTAATAAATAAAAAAAATACAACCTAATTCTTTTCTTTTGTCTCTAAATATACAACCACACATCAATATCTACTTGTTTCTCGCATTACATAACAAACAATATTAAAAGATATTAGCAATTATTCATTACTATTTGAATTTGTTAGTTAACAATTACAATTCATAGATAAGACTAACAATTTATAATATATAGAATTAATAATAACTTATGCAAACTCATGAAGAAATTATGGAACATAACAGTTATAAATAAAAATATCGACTACAAAATTTTTGGACAAACATATATTACATTAATTGAATTTGCACTTTCATAATAGAAGAACATATGAATAACAAGAAAAATATCAATAAATGTGATAGCTTATACAAATTAATATCTTTGAAAATTATGATTACCTCTTTCTCGTTTTTATAAAAAAACATGTATCTCAAAATGGAGGTTTATATGTTTTTAGTCATCTTTCTCTCCATATTATTTTACAAACTCATTCATTGGTATTCGTAGTTGTTAGTTAACAACTACAATTCGTAAATAAGACTAATATATATATATATATATATATATATATATATATATATATATATATATATATATATATATATATATATATATATATATATATATATATATATATATATATATATAACTTATGCAAACTCATGAAGGAATTATAGAACATAATGGTTATAAATAAAAATCTGGACTATACAAATTTGGACCAACATATATTACATTTATTAAACTTATAATTCTTTAATGGAAGACCATATGAATAATGAGAAAAAATATCAATAAATGTGTTAGCTTATACAAATTAACATCTTTGGAAACCAAAATTACCTCTTTCTCTTCCATAAGAAATCGTGCATCCCAAAATTTGTATATTTTTAGTTATTTTTCTCTCCATATTATTCTACAAACTCTAGCAATATAATCCACATATATGAACTATATATAATAAGTACAATTAAGTACTATAAATGAAAAAACTCTTGATTTGTAATAACTAATTAATTGAAAATTAATATATAAGTTAAAAACTCTTTAATAATAGTGATTAATTAGCTAAAAGTTAAAAAAGTTGTTTGTGTTTCCAATAATATGATTCAAGAAAAATGACTATTTTGAACCACATTGGCCACTTTTATAAAATGTATAAGATGGGTAAAGACCTATTAGATACTGATATAAGATTATAACTTAACTTTTGGATATGCAGATCTTTAACATGATTAGATTATCTCCAACTCATTTCTATTTTTTCTCCATAAATGAAATAAAAAATGAAACATGATTAGATTATCTCCAACTCATTTCTATTTTTTCTCCATAAATGAAATAAAAAATGAAGTAAATAGTGTTTCATATCCAACCCTACTCTATTTTCTACTTTATTTTTTACCCCAAAAAGTATATTCCTAGAATATTTCACTTTTATAACTTATATATATTGTCAAATACACCTTTTACTAATTAAACTCTATATTTATAATTAATTAATATAAATTAGTATTTAACATGATATTATAGATATTAAATATTGCATTTAATTTATAATTAATAGAAAATAAACTAGAAATGTATAAAATAAAAATAAGAGAGACTAAAATTGGCAATCAAACTTCACTTCCATTTTTGGCGATATGAATAGTATTCCTCAATATATGGGGGAATACTATTCATATATAGGTGAATATTATTCATATCTCCAAAAATGGAGGTGAAAATGAGATAGTGCTGGAGAAGAATATGGGAAAAAATGGAGTTTGAAGGTAGGTTGGAGATGCCCTTAATGACATCGTATACGTCAGAAAAATCCACATTTATTAAACTCTAGTTACGATATGAATTTAAATCCATTAAATAGCCATATGTAATTTATAATTAAATATATAATCATACTTAATAAAATATTATCCAAAAGGCTTTTAGTCTGGTGGTGTCAGGTGGTGCTTTTCCGTGTTGAGGTTGAGAATTAAAATCCTGTCGTAGACATATATAAAATTAAGTATTAATTTAGGAGCAAATTATATATTTATATTTGTCGGTTCAAAAAAAAACTTAATAAAATATTAATGGTATATAATTGTCAATTACTTATGTTTTTTAAATGGGAGATGAAATGTACACAATAATTTTTCTCCATATATAATAATTGATGCTTTAAAATATTGTATTGTACAACTCTATAATCCATACATTGTTGTGTATCGTACAAAACTGTTATATATAAATCAATTTCTTTTTAAATACGTATGACAACCCACGAAGCCTTCAACATAGCTAATATATCAATACGTCTATTTTTTGCTACCTTGTAAATACACTTTTGTTTAATATTAAGAAAACATTGATCTGCTTTTACATTTAAATTGTACGGCTTTGTGGACCAGGATGACGACGTCGACATAATGGTGATGAAAACGATGATCAAATTTTGCCACATAAATACATTGATAAGTTAATATGCAATAACATGTGAAATATATTGTCATGTTTGTTTACATATTAATGTGGGTTGGCTAATGTAGGTGATAATCAGTCCACTAGCCTACAAGTCGTGTGGCATACAACCTCAACAAAAACAAGTATAACATAAAATATCAGGATTAAATATACCCGTTCTAGTTGCTATTGATTACACCTATTAGAATTTTTATTAATGATACCGGTTATAGTTTGCTTCATCTTACTTTGTCTACAAACAATCATGACGACGTATCGTGTTATATTTCTTTTTCGAACAACGAAGATAAGTGTATTAACACAAAACCAAGCAAAGTGGCTTAGCCGCGGGAAACAATACGATGGTGAGCATATGGCTGTTCACTATTCGGATAAAACCGAATTATCCAATTGAACAATTTGGATTGAACTATTTGGTTCGGATATTTAGATTTTTGGATTGGTTTTCAACAAAACCGAATTATTATTTTGGACTTCGGATTGGTTTTGTTAATAAAATAAGAACCGAATAGTCCAAAAAAACCGAATAAACATTTATTATTTATCTATTTATAATATATTAATATATATCTATAATTATTTATTAATTTTGTAATTTATTTTTTCAAATAGGTTCAAAACGTTTCACCCGATATAAAAACATTAATATGCATTTTCTCTCGAAAGTTTTGTATATATAAAATATTTAACTATAATATATCTTCTTATTAGCTGTTTATAAATTTCAAATCACAACTATATTATTTGTTTTTGCTTCTTGTGTAAAGTTGGTAATATTATAATTACATGTCGTTTTAAAAAGTTTCGGTTTTTGAAAACCGAATTATAAAAACGATCCAACCGAATTTTAATTGGATCGGATCGGATCAGATTTGAATTTAGTTTAGACAATTTGGATCCATGTTTTGAAAACCGAAATCAATTTAGATTTACTTGATTGGATCGGATCAAACCGATCCATCCAAACGAACACCCCTAGATGAGCACATAGAAAATGTGATAAAAACATATATGGAGATATATGACAATGGCAAACGGGCCAAAAGTGGCCTATTTTAATCCATACGGAATTTAAAAGGCTTTATTATATCCTCGGAATTCGGAAAGCTCTTTTCGTGGCAGGAAAACATCTGTTTATCCCTCCCAATTTCAGCATATTTATTAATTCTAGTTTTAATTTTATTTTGTTTATATCAATTTATAACTCGTAAAAACTACGGTTACAAAATTAATTAAACTATTATAGTAAAAATTCAAAATTATTAAATAATTATTTTAAATAAATTATTAATTAAGAAATATTCTTTAGTTTAAATAAATACTAGTATGTGATCTTATAATTTATATTAATTTTATTTTAATATTTTTAATTTAATTTATTAAAGTGGAAAATTTAAATTTGAAATTTAAAATGAAGAATTAATAAGTTAGACAAATAATATAACATTAATTAGGATATACATAGTATGTTGATACGTGTCAAACAACAAATTAAACCTATTATTTTATTATAATAGAGATATATGTTTAATTTTCGTTTTTTCCATCCTTTTTATTAAGTTAATTTGAAAAAATCCAGTCAATTTTTATTTTTAGAAACTTAGCAATATTTGCCAACTTTATCTCCCTCTGTATAGATTTGTAAGTTATAATATAAGCAATTAAATTTGTTTCTTATCACCATTCAGACCATTTTATACAAAATAGAACATGTATATATTGGCAAAACAGCTAATACTTCAATAAATACGATGACTCTGTAGAATGTATTGAAAGTTTGAAACAAATCATTCATAGTTTTAAAAACTGAACATATTATTGAATTATTAACAAAACATACCTTAATATGTAGGTTCTTTGTGTCATCTTCTTGATGCGAAAATACAACAAACTAGAATTAGTTTGAGATATTCTTTCTCAACAAATATTCTTAGAAGTATAAAAATGTTTGATTAAGATTGTATAGAAAATATTTGTTTGTGTTATTGGTATGTTGGGGATTATCTACAATTTATACGAAGAGGTTTAGGCGGTCCATATTAAACACTAGTTATGACATTAATTTAATCCCACTAAATTATATAATCTCCGTTTAATAAACTATATATTTTTGATGAGTCGAAGCAACTTTTTTAAGGAGGTTATTGGTGTTGTCACAAGAGTTGAACGTCTGTTAAAGGATCTTATGTAACTATTTTTAGGTGGTTGTACGTGTTGTTGGAGGAGTTGATGCAACTTATATTCAGGTGGTTGTTAGGATTGTTGAAGTACCTTATGTTTTTTTTCAAGTGGTTGTCGGGGTTGGAGAGTTTTGACTGTTATAATTTCGGCTAAAGAAGATGTTACATCTCCTATTTGTGAGGGAAAAAAGGTTGTTGTCCCTACTATAGAAATTGAGATAAAGGTGTTGGTAACCTAGGGGAAACACATTCACACTCCTCAAGTTTTACTTTTACCCTAACCCTCTCAAATGGATTAATCTCAGGTTCAATGGCCTAAATTTAAAGGCAAGAAACTTATACTTAAAACAAGGTTTCTTTTAACAATGGAACTAGCAATAAGCTTCCGGGTTGGTCCACTCTTCTTCCTCTCGGCTCACACGTAAAAGTATATTCATGATTGAGGATTTTTAGTGAATCATTAGTATATGTAGAGATATTGGATACTAGATGAAGGGTTGTGAATGATACATGAAACTACTAATTAATGGAATATGAGGGATGAAAGTTCTTAAGTGAATTATCTAGCAATCAATATTAAAGGAGGTGAAAATGTGGATAAAGGTAAGGACGTGTTCGAAAAAATTAGCTGGTAATGGGTAGCTTGTAGCTTGTAATGTTTTGTTAAACGCTACATGAAGTAGAATTTGAATTTAGAGCGTTTTGTTTAAACTAAACGCTAAAAGCTTGTAGTGATAAATAAGGCTTTCTGTTCAAAATGGAGCGTTTTGTCAAATGATAGAAGCTGGAAGCTCTCAAACCATCCGTGTCGAACACACCATAAATGGATAAGGAGGTTGTATCAACATAACACAATCAATTTCTTAAGAATTTGAGAAATAAAGACGTCTAGTACTGAGCTTTCCACGATTAGAATTTATTGGGGCAATCTATTTTTCGATTATGTTTTCTTGAATGCTAGAGGTAACTCGACGATAGCCTTTTTTTTGTGGGATCCATCAAAGTGTGTAAAAAATGGATAGTTTGTTATGAAAATTTTGTTGTTGTTGAAGGGGAAATGGAGAAATGAAGGGCTCACAATCTAGGTGTGCTGATTAATACTTTGTATGCTCCATCATCATTAGATACATTAAGGACTTTGTGGTCCAATTTAGTAGCCTTATTCCATTGGCATAATGGTGAAGTTGTCATCTGTGGGGATGTGAAGTTTGTGATACTTGTGAAATAAAGGCCTATTTGTTTGCAAATTCATGAATAGCATTTCAATCTAATTATTTTCTATGTCAATCTTGTCAATGTTCCCTTACAAGGATAATTGTTTATTTGTAAAAGCTAATGGTTTCTAAAATGAGCAAGCTAAACCATTTCTATCTCCGATGGAATTGTTAACACTTGTCCTAATAATACAATGATTATGATGGAAAAAAGTGGTTGAACCATCACTCGTTTCTCCTTAAAGAGTTAGATTTTTATTAAGACCATATTTCATTTCGTTTGTTTTATTCTTGGTTTTCTATTCACATGTGGGTTAAAAAAGTGGTAAGAGCTTCCTGCCATTGACATGGGAAAGTTTTGTAAAGCCAGATGTTTAATTATTTGAAGAAGCTTCAAACTCTTCAAAGTAACGTAAGGGTTTGGTATGGTAAATTTAAAAAGGGATAATGTCATAAAAAACCTTAAGTTTGACAGAAAATGTCGGTTTTACCCTTCGGTAGATTTTTGGTTCGTTTATACCGCAAACTTGTCATTTTTTTGTCGGTTTTGCCTTTGTTACCTGCAATAGCAGGTTTCCAGGTTATTCTGACTTATTTTTTGCGAAAAAACCCTTAAGTTTACAAATATTTTGCAAAAAAACCCTTAAGATTATAAACATATAAAATATAAATATATATTCAAAATTTTATAAAACTAAATAGTTTTCTACTGAAACATATTTTAAGCTTTATGTACGGTAACTTTTATATTTGTTCAATATAAAGTTTTTATATTTAAATTTTAAAAAAGTTACCTAGTTTTATCAAAATGTAAATATTTATTAATTAATACTTCAACTTTTCAAAGCAACATTAAAAAACGTCTGTTAGCTAATAATAATATGACATTAGTTATATTAAATTAATTTTTTTTAAAAAAATAAAAATATTTTATATGTTTAAAAGATTTGTATTTCAGAAATAATAAACTATCATATTTTTTTTATAAAAATAAATATATTTATATAACAAATTAGACAAATATATTTATATTTTATATGTTTAAAATGTTTATATTTATTTTTGATGTTTAAAATGTTTATGGTATTTTTATAAAAAAAGTGATAATATTATTATGTGTTTAAACATATAAAAAAATATGATATGTTAGTATTTCTGAAATACAAACCTTTTAAACATATAAAATATTTTTATTTACCTTTAAAAAAAATTAATTGAATACTTGATACCATATTATTCATATTAACTATTTTAGCATAATTAATTATTAACTAACAAATGTTTTTTAATTTTGTTTTGAAAAGTTGAAGTATTAATTAAGAAATATATTTAAATTTTGTTAAAACTAGGTAACTTTTTTTAAAATTTAAATATAAAAAGTTTATATCAAACAAATATAAAATAATTCATAATTAAGAAATATATTCAAAAAAAATTTATAATCTTAAGGGTTTTTTTTGCAAAATATTTATAAACTTAAGGGTTTTTTCGCAAAAAAATAATTCATAATAACCTGGAAACCTGCTATTGCAGGTAACAAGGGCAAAACCAACAAAAAAATGACAAATTTGCGGTATAAACGAACCAAAAATCTGCCGAAGAGTAAAACCGACATTTTTTTGCCAAACTTAAGGCTTTTCATCTTCAAAAAAATGGATCAAATATATTGATAACCAGATGGATAAAGGTTTGTTGATGTGTTGTTTATATACAAAATATTTATCGAAGTTGTAAATTTATTGAACCAGATTATTCTTAACTGCACTACAATACACAATACGCAGTGTACCTAACCATGTAGTAATATAGATGTGAAAATACCAAATATGAAATGGATATGATTTATTTCAGATAACAAATCAAATAATTAGTTAGAAACATAAAAGTAAAGGGGTGTTTAAAATAAGTTAAACATGATTTACTAACACTACAAGAAAAACGTGATTTTGCTAGGGAAGGTCACTATGGAACGTATTTTCGTTGTTAATCTGCAATGGAACGTGCTATGGAATGTCGTTCCATAGCAAGGTTGCTACCACATTGTCTACATAATTCTTTTCCGGTAGTGAGAAAGGGACTTGCTAAGGAAAATGCTATCGACTCCATATCCATTGGTATTATGTTATCGATATTTTATGGAACAAAAATTCGTAGCAATTTTCCAACGAAGTTGTTACGAAATCACTTTCCGTTGTACTACTGTTATGGAATTAATTATTGTGGTTACTATGCAACGAACTTTGTGACGGAAACCAATTCCATAGTTGATTTGCTATGGAAGTACCATTCGTAGGTATTTGCTAGGGAATTCTGCTATGGAATTTGATTTCGTTTGCTTGTTTTGCTATGCAACAAAAAGCCTAGCTAATTTGTGGCGGCATTTCTTACGAAATTATATTCCATAGCAACGTTGATAAGGAGTATATAACAACGTAAATTTCAAAACAATTTTTCACTTATTAATAATGTAATTTCATTCATAAAGACTCTCAATTCTCAATGTCTCATATAACAAATCCATAAAATCACATCCCAAGATCAAATGTATGAAACTCCAATAGTCTGTACTGATCATGCCGGCGCCTTCCCGCGATCCTCACTGGTACCTGAAACACATAACACAAACACTGTAAGCACGAGGCTTAGTGAGTTCCCAAAAATACCACATACAACACATACGCCACTCGAGGCTATAGTACGACCCTCCGGTCGATGTGTCTCAGCGGGACCCTCCAGTCCCGTAGCTTGTTGGAGCCTCTGGTCCGGTCATAGCTCGTTGGACCCTTCGGTCCGGTCTGTATCGTTGCACCCTTTGGTCCGGTCTATATCGTTGCACCCTCCGGTCCGGTTTATAAAACATATGGCATACATACAACAAAATGCACATAATATCATACATACATAATACACAAGACCCTTCGGTCTACACATAAATACCACTCTAGGTAATGTATAGTGAGAATACTCACCTCGGGTATCTCGGATAATCTCGCACACAAACATACTGATCTAGCCCCCGCCTAATCACATAAACAACATTCTCAAAAATTAATGGCTCTTAAAGGCTAGGTTAAATCCACTCCTACAATCCCACAGAAGGGTAAAAGACCATTTTACCCCTCCCTGACCTAAAAGTCCAATGGTTGACCAAAACCCTAAAAGTCAACGAAATTCAACAGGAGGCAGTACGCGGCGCGTACCTTCTCTGTATGCGGGGCGTATGCCGACGAACGATAATCGGGGTTTCAACTCCTTACGATGCGCGTACTGAGAGTTACGCCCAACGTAAGTCTCAGTTTTATCCTTTCCTTGGATTTTGGTCTTAAACGGTTAAGACACCCATTCAACTTTCAGATCTGACTTTCCCTAAGCCTCTTATTCCATAAAGTCAGAACCTTTAAGCCTTTGCATGGCTGTAAAGGTCCCTAAACACTCTAACACCTTTCCTCCTTCCTCAAAAGGTCTAGATCTCATGCATGGCTCAATATTCACGTCCAAGATTGTATTTTTATGAACATACAACTCTTATAATCCTGAAATATGGTAGATCTAGGCCAATGGAGACCATTTGCTCATAAAGTCTCCACCTTGGGACCAAAAACCCTAGAAATTGGTCCAAAAAGCACACACCACAATGACAAGGAAAGTTTTGAGCGTTTTTACCTCAGAAAGAAGCTCCAACCTCTGAAAAACTCGAATCTAATCTTGTCCACCAACTTCTAGCTCCCAAAATGGCCTCCTTTTCTCTTTCACCACCTTGAAATGGAACTTTGAGGCTTAGAACTCAACACACAAGCTAGAAACGAAGGATGGCTCTCTATTAGGGTTTCACTCTCTGAAATGGTGGCTGAGGATAAGGCCTTAGCATTCCTTTTATAGTGCACAAGACATAAATTAGGGTTTACATCTGGGCCCGCTATGCCTAGCGTAACCCTGGGTACGCCCAGAGTACCCAGGCGAGTCCGCGTCCAACTTAAGCGTGCGAGTACGCACCGCGTACTCTTCAGTACGCCCAACGTACTCACTTGCCTTAACATTTAATTTTAGGGGCTTAACTTGACAACTTGGGAAAATGAGAAGGGTTTAAGAGACACACCTGAATTCAGGATGTTATAGAGTAGTTCAATTTCATAGATATTTAGCTATGAAAATTTGTTCCGGCAATAAAACTCGTGGAATCATCAAGTTCATTAATGTGGTAGCCCATGACCCATATGTCATCCAAGGGTATTATCATGACACTATAAGCAACCCATAATATAAACACTAAAGTAACATACACTAAATTAACATATATGTTAAAATTTGATAATTATAACACAACCATTTAATTTTACTAACATAATATAAAGTCTAATATGTATATATATTATAACTTGACCAAGTTAGGAATAGTAAGGTTTTTTTGACTTTCATTTTGCCACACGAATTTTCAAAATTTTACATTTTAGTCCCTTAATAACAACACGACATATTTACTAATCAAGTAAAAAAATCAACTAACTACTTATCAAGTAAATTACTATATATTCATATATCAAGTAACAACATCAAGTAACTACTTACCAAGTAAATTACTATTTATTAATATATCAACAAACTACTCATAAATGATCCCAAACTCCATAGAAAACCTAATTTAACAAGCATCCCACAAACAAATTTCATACCTAAACACCCATTTTTATCCTGCAATAAAAGCGTTTGAAACCCTAATCACAGACCTATGCATTACACAAGTTCTATGGAAGCCATGGAAGTGTACATGTTTTCTCACGTCCCTATCTAAGTGGAAATGAACCTTAGAACAGGTTGCTCTAAGATTCCAAGTACCTTTTGTTTTTCGGTAATCATTGTTCAACATGTCCAAAGCTTCCTGCTTCCTCTATCTACCTTCTGCCATCAGCATCATTACCAGGACAAATGTTGAATCCAGATGTCCTAATGCAGACGCTTCTTCAAGCATCATTTTCCCTTCATGATCAGCTTCCAAGAAAAATAAATTACTCTAAAAAAACATTAAACATATAATTTCTAGTTAAAGTAATGCAAAACAAGAAACAAATTAATACTATGCATATATATAACAACGTACCAATCCATCCATGAACAAAATATTTGGGTTTCTCATATCTTTGCATTTGTTGACAACTGCATATTTCTCTTCAGTCCAATGACGAAATCGTAAACCCTCTACCTCCATATGTTTGTATATTTCTTCCGTTTTTACTGCCTCATTCAAGATTCTACAGCTGCAAAACAAAACAAAAATGTTGGCCCCTAACTGTAAGCACAAAAGAAATAAACACATGTAATAGAAGGAACGAAGACAAAACTTACACAATCTTCATCTTGAAAGTGTCGACTGCTGAAAAATTTCCCACCTCCACTATTATCTTCTCAATTACATACAATGGCATGTCAGTTAGCGATTTGCTTTGCTTTCTCAATTGAATCTTCGAACAAGTAGTTGCTTCCATAATATTATTGGCCGACTTAGTTAGCGATTATGTAAAATCGATTTTAGGGTATTTTGACTGTTGGAATTTTGAAATTGTGGTTGATTGCAAGCGACTGAAATAAGACTAAAGAATTGAAACAACGTGATTCGTTGGAAAATATTATGGCGCCTACAAGATGTTGACTATAAAAAGACCAAATTTCCCTCATACATACAATGGCTCATATGTGATTAGTAAGGGTAGTTTTGTCAAAAATCAGAATTTAAAAAAAATCAATATATTTTAAAACTCAACCGGCACAACCATGATTCATATGGAATCCATGGGTGTTACCATGACCCATATGTCATCCATGGGTGTTATCATGACCCGTATGTCATCCATGGGTGTTATCATGACCCATATGGAATCCATGGGTGTTACCACGAGCCATATGTCATCTATGGGTGTTACCACGACCCATATGTCATCCATGGGTGTTACCACGAGCCATATGTCATCCATGGGTGTTATCACGACCCGTATGTCATCCATGGGTGTTATCATGTGTCACACCCCGGCCGTCGGCGGAAACACCGGGTAGTGTAACGTCATTTTTCGTATCACAGTTATATAACATACATTGAACAATACTTAAAGAAATACATACCTTTATTGATGATTTGAAAGTTACATTATTGTTTTTTCTAGTATTTATTACATAATATCCAACTATGACATACTTATTAAAGAACAGAAAGATACTAGTAAAACTTCTCCTATTCGAATACATACCTGTTTTTCAAGTTCCTGAAAACACATGCATTTTAAAATACGTCAACATAAAGTTGGTGAGTCCACAGGTTTTGACTCCATAAAATAATACATTTTTACACATTCAAAAGTATAGTTTTGAAAGTATCATTTTGACTCTCCAACATTAGGTATAATTGTATACTTACCAATTAAGTGTTATACCTAAACATTTCTTAATCTTAAGGTATAAGTAGGGGAAAACTTATACTTAACATTAATACTTGTATACGACAAGGTATAATGTTTCTAACAATTTGCTACCATGAGCCTGTAACCGCTGCTATGACATAATACCTCTGATAGAACAATACACTCATGATTTACCATGAGAACAAATACACTCATGATTTAACATGAGAAACAACACCGTACGCTTCATCGACGCCGAAATAATAACAAATAAAAGGATAGTTCATCACTTGTTTTTGGTTGACTGTAGCTAACAGTCAGAAGTGGGGTGGTCAGCCCGTAATTATACACGACTTCCTCGCTCACACGGGATTAACGGTTACAGTTCAGAGGATTTCCGATAAGATCCCCAATCTTAGTTGATGAATACAATTACTCATGTAGACTTTGATGGCTTCCTATAATTCTAACAACAAAAGCATCTTCAAGTCTAAAACCTTAAGTTACTAGACTTTGCTTTTAAACATTACTCCTAACTTCATAATATTTAGGCAGTATAACAGCTATATCTTGAAGTTAAAAACTAGGTTTTCTCTTGACCTAAAACCAATAATAACAACATATAACGTTTCTAGTTTTATCTCGACATAAAAATAACAATAACAACATATCCAGTTTTATCTTGACATAAAACTAATAATAACAACATATAACATATCTAGTTTTATCTTGACATAAAACTATTAATTGCAACATACTATATAACTTAACATATAAAACTTCCGAATATAACTTCAGAACTATATCGCACACAAAATATATATATATAGAATCCTAAGTATAACTCAAGATCTACATTAATATACTACTATAACAATAACATGTTTACAACGTTACGATAGTTGTATATTTTCAGATACGAAATAACTATATCCCGATTATTATAACTATCTATGTTGATACTAATATACTATCATATAGACATAATAATAACATATATACAATGACTAGCATGCGTTTTCCCCCGAAATATTAGAAAGTGGGGCAGTGAAACTCACCTTAGTAACGTGATTCTATGTAATCTAAGCAGAAACGGTCAGCGTACGAGGTCGTCGGGGCTCAGGATGCAAGAGGGCTTCAGCAAATGAGAGAGGAGAAAGGAGATCAGGTGTAAGAATGGCTGGGGTCGATCTTGCTATTTATAGTAAGATTTTATGACACTCACATCGTGAGTGTCATAAGACTCACGTCGTGAGTCTGCCTGATTCACTCCGTAGACTTGCCATTTGCGTACCTAGCTTCGGAAGGTGGCCATGTGACTCCTCACGTCGTGAGTGTCATAAAGTTCACGTCATGAATTTTGGATCCTATCCTCTCGCAGCTTCTAGATTCCGAATTATGACAGAATGACTACTCACGTCGTGAGTGTCATAAAACTCACGTCCTGAATTAGCTAGTTTAGGGTTTTTAAAAACTAAATCTTCGGAAGGCCATAACTTTTGCATACGAACTCCGTTTTTGACGTTCTTTATATGCACGCGTAGGTATTTAGTAGTACTACAACTCTATTTTAGACTTAAATAGCTAATTATAAGTCTATTTTTAATTTCTCTTATTATAGAGATTTATAGTGTTCGGTTATCATAACTTCTTCATGCGAAGTCAGATTCAGACGTTCTCTATATTTTTGGAATCGTATGGACGTATACTTTGAGTTGTATCATAAAGAATGTTCATATTTGTATTAGAATTTATCATGAACTACATAACATTCTTACCACATTACTAGGTTAACATAATCATATTACATGATTGGCATAATCACATGTGATTGTCTATTGACCTATTTTGACTAGTGTTACATTCTCCCCCCCGTTAGAACAATTTCGTCCCGAAATTTATCTTGTGGTTAGGGTTTTGTCAAGCAGTTGGGGGTATTCTTCTTTCATCTGATCTTCACGTTCCCAAGTAAATTCAGGTCCTCGCAAAGAGTTCCATCGACCTTTCACTATGGGAATACGACTTTGCTTTAATCTTTTGACTTCTCGATTCATGATCTTGACAGGTTCTTCTACAAAGTTGAGTTTGGTATTGACTTGTATCTCGTAGAGAGGTACCACAAGAGTGTCATCGGATATACATATTTTGAGATTTGATACATGAAAAACATCGTGTACATTACTTAGCTCTTGAGGCAACTTGAGTTGGTATGCGACATAATCAATTCTAGCTAGAATTTCAAAAGGTCTTATATACCGTGGGTTTAGTTTGCCTCGCTTACCGAATCGAATTACACCTTTCCAAGGAGAGACCTTCAACATTACTTTATCTCCAACTTGGAATTCTAAAGGCTTACGTCTTACGTCAGCATAACTCTTTTGACGATCACGTGCAGCCTTTAATCGATCCTTAATTTGCACAATCTTTTCAGTTGTCTCATGGATTATTTCTGGTCCAGTATGTAAGATATCGCTTGTATGCTCTCTGGCCATCTGCGTATCTCCAACTTCTGCCCAACATACTGGGGAACGACATTTTCGTCCATAAAGAGCCTCAAGCGGTGCAACCTTGATGCTGGTGTGATGACTATTGCTGTAGGATAACTCAATTAATGGTAAATGAGTATCCCACACATTTCCAAAGTCTATTACACAGGCTCAGAGCATATCTTCTAAAGTCTGAATGGTTCTCTCACTCTGACCATTAGTCTGTGGATGGTAAGTTGTACTCATGTCTAGACGTGTTCCTAAGGATTTTTGTAGAGATTGCCAAAATCGTGAAGTGAATCTACTATCTCAGTCAGAAATAATAGAACTTGGAACTCCATGCAATCTAACAATTTCCTTAAGATAAACTCTAGTCAACTTCTCCATCTTGTCATTCTCCTTAATTGGTAAGAAATGGGCAGACTTAGTCAACCTATCGACTATTACCCAAATAGTGTCGAACCCGCTAGGAGTTTTGGGTAACTTAGTGATGAAGTCCATTAAAATCTGCTCCCATTCCCATTCAGGTATTTCCGATTGTTGAAGTAAACCTGAAGGCTTTTGATGTTCTGCCTTTACTGTAGAAAAAGTCAAACATTTGCTCACATAAGTAGCAATTTATGCCTTCATGTTTGGCCACCAATAATGTACTTTTATGTCTAAGTACATTCTGTCAGAGCCTAGATGTATGGAATATCTGGACTTGTGGGCCTCTTCTAAGACCAAGTCCCTGACTCCACCGAACTTAGGCGTCCAAATTCGGTTCATAAAGTGTCGCATTCCATCATCTTTTTGTATAAGTTGCTTTTTCCATTCCTTGCAAGGCTTCGTTCTTGATGTTATCTTCTTTTAGAGCCTCAAGTTGATCTTCTCTAATTTGTGCGGAAAGGTTAGAATGGATAGTTATGGTTAATGCTCGTACCCGTCGGGGTTTAATATATTCTTTCCGGCTCAAGGCATCTGCTACCACGTTTGCCTTTCCGGGATGATAACGAATCTCACATTCGTAATCATTCAACAATTCGACCCATCTTCGCTGTCTCATATTAAGATCTTTTTGGTCGAAGATGTGCTCGAGACTCTTGTGGTCGGTAACAATAGTAAAATTAGTACCGTATAGGTAATGTCTCCAGATTTTTAGTGCAAAAACTACAACTCCCAATTCAAGATCATGGGTAGTGTAATTCTTCTCATGCACCTTAATTTGTCGTGATGCATAGGCGATAACTTTTCCTCTTTGCATCAACACACATCCCAATCCTTGATTTGATGTGTCGCAGTATACAACGAAATCTTATGTCCCCCCTGGAAGGGATATGATTGGTGCACTACACAACATTTGCTTTAGTTTCTGAAAAGCAACTTCTTGTTTGTCTTCCCAGTTGAACTTCGTATCCTTCTGGGTTAGTGTTGTAAGCGGCTTGGCTATTTTGGAGAAATTCTCTATGAATCTATGGTAATAGCCAGCAAGTCCTAGGAATTGACGCACCTCTGTTGGCGTCTTTGGTGCTTCCCAATTCCTGATTGCTTCAACTTTGGATGGGTCAACATGAATTCCTTCATTGCTAACTACATGACCTAAAAATTGTACTTCTCTAATCCAAAACTCACATTTGGAGAATTTAGCGTACAACTTTTCATTTCTTAGTAGTTCTAAGATTATTTGCAGGTGTTGACCATGTTTTTCCTTGGTTCGTGAATATATCAATATATCATCGATAAATACGATCACAAATTTATCCAAGTATGGTTTGCAAACGCGATTCATGAGATCCATGAATACTGCTGGGGCGTTGGTCAATCCAAAAGACATAACTAAGAACTCATAATGACCATAACGAGTTCTAAATGCTGTTTTTGGAATGCCGTCCTCTTGTACCCTAAGTTGATGGTATCCTGATCTAAGATCTATCTTTGAGTAGTAGCTAGATCCTTGCAGTTGATCGAATAAATCATCAATTCTTGGAAGCGGATAATGATTTTTGATCGTTAGCTTGTTCAGCTCCCGATAATCAATACACATTCGAAAGGATCCGTCCTTCTTCTTGACAAACAAGATTGGTGCTCCCCAAGGTGAAAAACTTGGTTTGATAGCCTTTGTCAAGAAGTTCTTGTAGTTGGCTAGATAATTCTTGCATTTCGGATGGAGGCAACCGATAAGGAGATTTCGCTACTGGTGCTACTCCTGGAATTAAGTCGATTCGAAACTCAACTTGTCGGATGGGAGGTATTCCAGGTAGATCTTCAGGAAACACATCATGGAAATCACATACTTGAGGTATGTCCTTGATTTCGTTTATCTTTCTTCTCTTATCTACAATGTGGGCTAAGAATGCGCTAGATTTCTTATGTAGATATTTCTGGGTCTTTGTACAAGAAATGACTTTGAGGTTCTTCCCAAATTTATCACCATAGATAATCAGGGCTTCGCCGTTTGGTAAGGGTAGTCGTATGGCTTTCTCATGACATCAAATTTTGGCGTGGTGTGAAGATAACCAATCCATGCCAATTATGACATCAAAACTACCGATAGGCATTGGCATGAGGTTGACGTGAAAAAAGTAGTTATTAAGAGTTAACAGACAATTTTGTAGGATTTTATATGTTTTCTCAAATTTCCCATTAGCGATTTCTACTTCGTAGATTTCTTTTAATTTGCTAGACTTATGACTTAACAATTTTATAAATGTCGGAGTTATAAAACTTCGATATGCTCTAGAGTCGACGAGTATGCTAGCGTATAAATTATCTATGAGAAACGTACCAGATACAACTGAAGGGTCCTGGATAGCATCTCCGCTTTTGATGACAAACACCCTGCCACGTCCTATGCCTCCTTAACTCCTTAACTTTGGACATTCTTTCTTGATATGTGCACCTTCTCCACATCATAACACTTTCTTTCTTCACCACGACCTGTTCCAGTATTTGTTTGCTGATTGACTGTTGTAGGTGTTGTGCTCCTGCAATAACTAGCAGTGTGCCCCTTCTTTTTGCATTTCGTGAAAACAAAACAGTCACCTGGGTGATGACGGTTGCAGTGGTTGAACCATGCATACTTTGGTTGAGTAGGTACTGCTGTTGTGGCTGCGTAGTTGGTTGCCACTTCTTGTCTTTTCTCAGATGATTGTTTGGGATTCTTCTTATTAAACTTGTGCTTGTGTGTTCTAGCTTTGGGAGACTCAGCCTTTGAGACCACTTCTATTCCTTGGATCTCTGTGAGGGTTAGCTGATGAGCTATCCTCTTGGTGTTGTCATAAGTCGTAGGCTTTGATGCGATCACCATGCCTTTGAAAGTCCAACATATTATCAACCATTTATATTTGTAAGAAATATACAAAACAGAATACATTTATGTATTGATATTAAACCAAATTACCAAATCCAAAATAGAATACATTTATGTATTGATATTAAACCAAATTACAAATTAATATATATTAATATTTAATCAAATTACAAGTATGTATTCACATTACACCAAAATACATATATAATATGCATCACTAATTTTATAAATCAAACAACCATCATATAACTACTCTAAACTAATGTCAAACATCTTAGCAAACTCAACCAAACATGCATCCTACAAACAAATATCACAATGAAACAACCAAATGTATTGATGCATAAAAGCTTTTCCATAACTGCTCACAAAAGGATGCTTTGCACAACTTTTATGTAAGCCATAGAATTGTATATGCTTTGATCTCCTTCCCCTTACCAAGTGGCTTCGAACCTTGTAACAGGTTTGTCTCAGATTCCAACATCTTCTTGTATTAATGTAAGCATTATTCAACATGATTAGAGCTTCTTGCTTCCTTTCACTGCCTTCGGCCATCAATAACATTCCCAGAACGAAGATAGCATCCAACTGTCCCTTATCAGTTGCATATTGAAGCAACTGTTTCCCTGCGTCATCTTCTCCTAACTAAAAATACTTTTCTTGACATACAACAAGTAATCATACAATTTTAATAATAAAAATATAGAAAACAAATTGCATTCGTAATTATCCGTATGCATAAAAAAGAGTACCATTCCATAGTTGAAGAGTATGTATGGGTTGTTCAACTTTCTGCATCTGCGTAAGACTTCATACATATCAGCACTAAATGGACGAAACCTTAATCGCTTTTTATCCATGGTTTGATATATTGTGTCTAATGTTGCAGAATCTCTAAAGAGTTTGCAACTATAATTCACAAATCAACAAAATTCATCTATTAAACACTAAATTAACTATGTATACAAATATAATAGAAGTATTGTACACTATACTTACACTAACTGGCACTTAAAAGCATCGATTGGTGATTTTCCCCCAACCATAGTTACTATTTTTTCGATCATTTACGATGGCAAAACAGTGATCCTTGTTCCTTGTTGTCTTGTTCGCATTCTTTCTGATGAACAACTCGCTGCCATTATGTTTAACTGCTTCGAGTGTAATTCAAATTATGTAACAACAATGATTTTAGGGTTTATTGATCAACATGCCAAAAGTTTGATGGTTGGGAATGGATTGTAGTTGATCTATCGCCGATAAACTAAAACGATGAGATGACACTGACTCCAATTTATGGCGCCTAAGTGTTTAGACTATGTATTGTCATAATTTCCATTAAACGTACAACGGTTAATACATAAATGGTTAGGGTATTTTTGTCAATACCTACGGGCATTTTTGTAAAAATAAATTATTCAAAAAATATAGTAACGTTTTATGGGTATATGTGGAACTTTGGCAATTTAAATGAAAAACCAAATTTAAATAAAATTATTGACGGAAGTAGGATTCGAACCTACGACTTCGGGAAAGAAGTAAGACGCGTCTTCCAGCTAAACTAAAGTAACTTCCGATTCTTCAAATTGAATAACCTTATTTTCATTAATATGGCAGCCCATATGTCATCCATGTTGGATTAGTGTCTAAGTCCATAACTATATTTGGTATGTACTTGACCCGATTGTAGCATGGTCCTTTTGGTTGCCTTCACACTGGTGACTAGACAAGATGACTATTGAGGAGAGAGGCTGATTTATTGTTAAGAATAATAAATTGAGTTATAAATATGATTTGTTAATATATTATATGAATAATATATTAATTTGGAATCATATATTAATTGGTATTTAATCATAAATTAATTTGGAATTAATTTTGGAATTAAAGGAACTAATTAAAAGTGTAGGGGTTGTTTTGTAAATATTTGGTAGTTGAGATTTTCGGCCAATGGATCACCTTATTAGGCAAGGGGCGAAAATCCTAGAAGGCTCTAGGAGTTTTCGTCCAAGGCTAAAGGATAAGAGGTCCATGGACTTGCTTAGGCCCTAAGCTAAGGGATTAGGGTTTCCATCCTAAAACCCTAGTTGGCCTCAAGTATAAATAGACCCCTAAGGCACTAGAATTCGGCACCCCTTGGAGAAACCCTAGTAGAGCCGAATTTTGGAGCTTGTTACCCTTCATCCTCTCTCTCATACTCATCCTCTCACTCAAGTGTGTTTGTGAGCCATTAGAGGTACTACACTTGTGGTACTTGATCTCAAGAGCTAAGGGAATTCAGGGGACTAGTTGTTATTACTATATAGCAACAAAAGGTATGTAGTCTATTCTTTTTGTGAATTTTGAAAATAATAGATGCATGCTAGGTTTCTTTTTGTGTTCATAAAGTTGTATGTCTAATAGTGAAAACATAGATCCAATTAGGGTTGCATGCACACATAGGATTGTTTGTATAAAACTCATCAGTGGTATTAGAGCCTTTGGTTTTTATTTTTAATTGGATTTGATACAAGAGTATGAACATGACAAATTAGGGTTTATGGCTAATAAACCCTTCGAAATTAGGGTTCCCAAACCCTAGTTTTCGATTTTGTTAGGGTTTCTTAAACCCTTTTTCCTTTGGCATCAAGATTTCGAAATTAGGGTTGTCTAAACCTAGGGTTTTCAAAAATGCCTTATCCCCAAGATAAGATTCCCAAATTTTAGGGATTAGGATAATGCCATCTTTTGTAATTATCCCTTTAATTGTTTAAGTAGATAATTAAAGATCTTTGAATTATCCCATCCTAATTTTTCTAATTTTAGGGATAAAGGGATTAGGTTAAATTAATTGTTTAATTTAATGGATAATCCTCCAAGATTTAATAATTTAAATTAATTGTTTAATTTTGGATAATTATTAAATCAAAGTTTTAATATTTAAGATTTTAAAACTAAAAGGTTTTAATTTTTGAAAAATTTTAAATTTGATTAAAACCCTATTATTTTGAAATGTTTAACATACACCCTTATACTATTATAATATTATAAGATTAATAATTATATATATATATATATATATATATATATATATATATATATATATATATATATATATATGTATAAGATTAAGCTAGTCTTATCGTTAGTAGGCCTCATTCACGAAGCCGATCAATAAGGGGGGTATAAGGTTGCTGCGTATAAAATGAGAGTTTAATGGGTGTCCACTCTCACCCACCTCTTCCTTGATTGGTGGAGGGTCGTTAGCCAAACGGGTATGATAGGGCAACTAATTCCTTATTAAAAGTATTATGATTGATAAAGTAACTAAATGTTTTTTTATAAAATTCCCAATCTTAGTTACTTCAGGAAAAATATGAAAATGATGCTATTCCATGAAATTACACTTTGTACCCTTGTCAAGTAGTTAGTGGAGCGTGCATGGATAACCGGCACACTAATATGGACTAGAAAATGTGGCAAAGGGTGACTCGATGTTTGTCATAGATCAATGGAGTGCGTGTGGCTAACCGACACATTGATTAGGTGGCTATAACATTGAGGGCGTACATTTGCATGATTATTCACACCTTGTTTGTGATCCTCGGTATCCCAGTCACAAACTTGAAGAGCATATCGAGATTTAAACATGCCGTTGAAACGTTCAATGAGTCTCAAGAGATATAGGAGTTTTCAATACATTTAAAACTTAATTTCCTTTTCGTTTTTCATGGTGGAAATTAGTGAATCGTCATTCACTTACCTTCAAATTATTTGCTTTTTAGATTATGGCATCCCGCTTCTGAATTGCAAATAATGTTATTGGATCCTAGCCGTAGTTTCTCATTTGGGTGTTTAATTGGGGATTCTTATCTAATCAAATTTTATCTGTTTTCTTTTTCAGAGGTCTAACTCAAACAACGCTTCTGGCTTGAAGTCTTCCGGCTCATTCTCACTCATGAATTTGTGAAGGGTAATTTTCAATGGGTCTAATTTCAATGATTGGACCCACAACATTCGAATGGTTACCCGCTATGAGGACAAGGAGTATGTCCTCAACAAGGAGCTGAAAGACGTAAATGTCAACACTGCTACTCCCAAGGAGATTGTTGCCTTTGAGGCTCATGAGCGCAATGCTACGAAAGTCCATTGCATCATGCTCGCGACTATGACGGCCGAACTCCAAAAGTCCTACGAGGACTACTACCCTACGAGATGCATCAGGATTTACTAGACAGGTACTACCAAAGTGCCAATAGGAAAGGTACGAGATCATCACTTCAATGATCACTACTAAGATGTGGGACGGAGAGTCCGTCACGACCCACCTACAGAAACTGCAGAGATATGTCGACCGCCTGCTGAAGTTAAATGTTAACTTCAATGAGGAGCTGGTGATTGATATCATTCTTCACTCCTTAACTCCTTGTTACAACCAGATCCACATGACCTACCATATGAACAAGGATGAGGTCACTTTGAGCAAGTTTCAAGGCCTGGTGAGGATTGTTGAGAGCAACCTCAAAGACAAATCAGTTGCATCAACTCCTACTGTTGCTTCCCCCGTCTTGTCTATTAGGAAAGGGAAGGGTAAGAAGAGGAAGACTCCTTCTAAGATCCACCACAAGGGAAATTCCCAAGATGGAACCTCTTCTAGTGGAACCAACGCTGGTCCCGATGCACCCTCCTCCAACCCGAAGGATGCAGAGTGCTACTGTTGCCACGAGAAAGGGCATTGGAAACGAAGCTGCCAAAAGTACTTGCAAGATATCAAGCATGGAAAGATCAAGCCATCCTTCGCAGGTACTTATACTATTCAATCTAATAACTCATCACATGCTATTTCTTGGGTTCTTGATACATGATGTGGTTTTCACATTTGTTCTAATTTGCAGGGCCTAAGAAGAAGTAAGGATGTGGAGCATGGGAAGATAAACTTGATCATGGGGAACAGAATAGCGTCACCTGTCACCAAGATTGGAGTTTACTCTTTAGTGCTTAGTAGTGGGTTAGGACTAGATTTGAATAATTGTTGATATTCATCAGAAATGGCAAGAAACATCATTTATTTTCATGGTTTATATAAACAAGGTTTTAGATTTTCGTTTGATAATGAAAAGGGTTCTATTAATGCTTTCTTTAATGGTGTTTTCTATTTTGAAGCATTATCTTGTAATGGGATATATGAAACTATGATGTTTTACACAATTTAGGAAATGATGTGTTGCATATCGACTCTTCCACTAGTTTGGACAAAGCATGCTTGTGGCATTGTCGTCTTGGACATGTCAACAAGAAGCGCATAGCCCAACTCAAAAAGGATGGAGTGTTGGAGTCATTCGACCTTAGGGACGATGACGTGTGCGAGTCTTTTTTACATGGAAAGATGACCTAGTCACCCTTCACTGGTACTTGTGAAAGGGGTGAGGGTTTATTGGATCTCATACACACCGATGTGTGTGGGCCCTTTAGATCCACCACAAGGGGTGCGATCTGCTTCTATGTGACTTTCACCGGTGATTATAGCAAATATGGGTATATCTACTTAATCAAGCACAAGTCAGAAAACTTTAAAAAGTTCAAAGAGTTTAAGCAAGAAGTGGAGAATCAGCTGGGCAGGAAAATTAAGATGCTCCGATCCGATCGAGGTGGTGAGTGCCTTAGTCTTGAATTCCACGACTAACTCAAGGAATTCATAATTTTTTCACAATTAATGCCACCTAGGACACCGCGGTTGAATGATGTGACTGAGAGGCATAATTGAACCTTGTTGGACATGGTTTGTTCCATGATGAGTCATGCTTCGTTACCTATCTCATTTTGGGGGTATGCCTTAGAGATTGCCACCCATATCCTTAACTTAGTCCCTACAAAGAAGGTTGCCAAAACACCTCACGGGATATGGACAGGGAAAGCTCCCTTGTTGGAACATATCAAGGTTTGGGGTTGCGAGGCTTTCATAAGATGAGAGACTCACGACAAACTTGAACCTCGTAGTGAGCGGTGTATTTTCATCGGCTATCCATAGAAATCCTTTGGATATCTCTTCTATAGACCGAGTGAAAATGTTGTCTTTGTTGCGAGGAGAGGGGTTTTCCGAGAGCGAGAACTCATAAGCCAAGGGGATAGTGGGAGGCAAATTGATCTTGAAGAGCTTCAAGAATCAAGCGATGAAGGAACCTCTAACACTAGCGCTTAACCCGAGGAGGAAACTCCGGTTGAACCAATTGACGAGTCCTTACCTCTTAGACGTTCCAGTAGAGTTAGTGTTTCACTTGTGTTGTATGGTTTTCATATAACAAGTGAGGGTGATACGTTTATTAGTGATAGTGCACTAGTAAATTTGGATGAACCTAACAGCTACAAGGAATCCATGGCAGGCCCAAAGTCTGTGAAGTGGAAAGAGGTTATGGACAGCGAGATTCAGTCCATGTATGAAAACCATGTTTGAAATTTGGTTGACAATGTACCGGGTCGTAAGACGGTCGGGTGCAAATGGATCTTCAAGAAAAAGACCGACATGGATGGGAAAGTACACACTTATAAGGTGCGATTGGTTGCGAATGGATTTACTCAAACTCTCGGAGTTGACTATGATGAGACCTTCTCGCCAGTTGCGAAGATAAAGTCTATTAGGGTTATGCTAGCCATAGTTGCGTTTCATGATTATGAAATATGGCTGATGGATGTTAAAACCACTTTCCTTAATGGGAAGTTGGCTGAGGATGTTTACATAAGTCATCCAGAGCGTTTTGTTAATGCAAAGCATCCTAATAGAGTGTTTAAGCTTGAGAAATCCATTTATGGATTGAAACAAGCATCTTGCAGATGGAATCTTTGTTTCGACGAGAAAGCTAAAGAGTTTGGTTTCTTGCGAAGCGAGGATGAGTCCTGCGTATATGTCAAAGCTAGTGGGAGTATAGTTAGCTTTCTTGTTTTGTATGTCGATGACATACTACTCATAGGAAATGACGTTCCAACCTTGCAGGAGGTTAAGTCTTGGCTTGGGAAGTGCTTTGCTATGAAGGACCTCGGAGAAGCTGCCTATATTCTTGGGTTAAGGATTGTGAGAAACAGGAGTAAAAGACTAATAGGACTTACTCAAAGTACTTACTTGGATAAAGTAATAAAGCTTTTTAGTATGGAGAATTCCATGAAAAGGGAGTTACTGATCCAAAGTAATGCAAAGTTGAGTAAGACTCAAAGCTCGAGTACCGAAGCCGAGATAGCAGAGATGAGCCGAGTACCTTATGCTTACACAGTTGTATGCTATGACTTGTACTCGCCCTGATGTGGCCTTTGCTTTGAACATGGTCAATAGATATCAAGGGAACCCTGGCAGAGAACATTGGATCGCATTCAAGAATATTCTTAAGTACCTTCGGAGGACCAAGGAATGGTTTCTTATCCTCGGTGGGAGTGATGACTTAATGGTGTGAGGGTATAATGACGCCGGTTTTTAGACCGACCGAGACAACTTCTGCTCTCATTCGGGCTGGGACATTACCCTTAAAGGAGGAGAAGTGACTTGGAAAAGTTCCAAGAAGGAGACCGTTGCTGATTCAACATGCGAATCAGAGTACATAGCAGTGAGTGAAGCGTCAAAGGAGGCGATATGGTTGAAGAACTTCATCGGAGACCTTGGAGTTGTGCCAGCCATAAAGGAGCCTATGGATATTTTCTCCAATAATGAAGGAGCAATTACCTTGACCAAGGGATCGAGGGATCATGGCAGATTCAGACATATCGACAGGTAATATCACTTTATTAGACATCGGGTAGAAGAGGGACTCCTCATAGTGAATAGGGTATCGTCAGAGGATAACCCAACATATCCCCTTACGAAGGGACTGAGTAGGGTTAAGCACTTGCAGCACGCTAGGAGCATTGTGCAGAAGGACGATATAAGTTTTAGTGATTAGATAGTTTTTGAAATATGTAATAGATAAATAGTAATTAACATTTGATGATTAAATAAAGGAGTATTATTTATGAGTAAAGTTACTGTCTTGTGTTAATTATTTACCTATTGTTTCACTTTGCATTTTTGATTTCCTGAATAATAAGATTATTCGAACAGTCCACAGTGGCTAATACTTTGGAAGTAGGTATGAAAGAAGACTGTAATGAATTGGCTTGTAGATTGTCTAAAGTGTATTAGACATAGCAAAAAGTTTGCTACAACGTTCATGAGTACTTATGAAATAAGATTTGAGTATTGGATTAAACCCGCGCTCACTTGAATCACTTCATGGAATAAATCACGAGTAATAGTGAGACGATAATTTCATATAGTCTTTAAACCTAGATATATGGTTTATTGTTTGCAAGTTGGTTGTGCATTGACAATGCATAAACGCATCAACAACTTGATGTTATAAAACAGATTGTTGTGTATGATTTGATGAGTAAATAGTAAATGCATATAAGACGAAGTTTATCTATTCCTTTTATCCTATGAGGTTAAAAGCGATATCTTGGGCCCCTCGATGATTTGGTTTGACTTATTTGTCGGGACCAGAAAGGACTAAGTTTGTAACGACCAAAAATTTCAACCAATTTAAAACATTTTATTTCATTCAAAAACCATTAAGTTCATACATCTTGTTTTCAAAATAGTTCAACCATCAGAGTATTTCCCAGAACCATATCATAAGAACATAAAACATGAGGAGCGGTACGATCACGCCTTCACCTTGCCACGATCTCCTGAAGCACCTGAAACAATAAACCACAACTGTGAGCCCCAAAGCTTAGTGAGTTCCCCCAAAGTACCCATACACACATAAACATACGCATACAGAAAAGAACAACATACTATGGGTCCAATCAACCTTCCGGTTGGAATACCCCTGGCCCTCAACCATCGGGTTGGAATGCCTACATACTATGAGCCCAATCATCCTACCGGGATGGTATACTCTCGGCCCTCAACCATCGGATTGGAATGCCCATACAACTATACGTACAACAATAACTACTATGGGTCCAATCATCTCGCAAGATGGAATACCCAAGGCCCCTCAACCAGCGGGTTGGAATGCCAACATACTATGAGTCCAATCATCCTACCGGGATGGAAAACTCCTGGCCCACCACCATCGGGTTGGAATGCCCCACCTTCTATACATACAACAACAACTACTACTATGGGTCCAATATTCCCTCAGGATGGAATACCCCAGGCCCCTCAACCATTGGGTTGGAATGCCCATACACCTATACGTACAACAATAACTACTATGGGTCCAATCATCTCGCAAGATGGAATACCCCAGGCCCCTCAACCATCGGGTTGGAATGCCAACATACTATGAGTCCAATCATCCTACCGGGATGGAATACTCCTGGCCCACCACCATCGGGTTGGAATGCCCCACCTTCTATACATACAACAACAACTACTACTATGGGTCCAATATTCCCTCAGGATGGAATACCCCAGGCCCCTCAACCATCGGGTTGGAATGCCAACCTACTATGAGTCCAATCATCCTACCGAGATGGAGTACTCCTGGCCCACAACCATCGGGTTGGGAATGCCCCACACTAGCAAACATGCACACATAACAGGCAACCACATAATACTCTACAGAACCAACATAGTAGGGACCTATCATCCTACTGGGATGGAATACCCTCTGCTACAGCTCCACATACATAACCCGCAGGCAACCTCCTACTAGCATACATAAGGCATGACCAACTACAAGTCTATAAATAACCACTACCCAACTACCAGGGCGTTGATCCAACAGAGCTAGCCATCACTTAACTATCTATTCCTCTAGGATACTAAGCTAACAAGGCATATCCTCATATCATTATCCTATTTACATGGATACTAGCAAGCATATCATCACATAACATAACAAGCTCTAAACAACAATTCAAAGGACCGGCCTTGGTGCCTTAGACCCTTGAGTACAATTAGGATAACTCACCTGAAATGAAGAACCGAACCACGGAAGCACACACCCGAAGCACTGCTCCAAACTCCAACACCTATTGTCATTAATGGACATTTAACATAAATAACCAAATACCATAACACCCTTGAAGGTCAAAGTCAAAGTCCAGGCCAAAGTCAACTTCCTGACTAACTCTACTCGCCGAGTCAACCCGTTGACTCGTCGAGTCCTTATACTCTTAAACTCTTAGAACACAACTCAGCTCGCCGAGTCACCCCAAGACTCCTCGAGTCTAACGATCTCCAAGTCCCATCCTGCTCAACTCATAGAGTCACCCCTCGACTCACTGATTCGAGGCTTTAACCAGAAGAGGTTAGGGTTCCACGACCAGACTCGCCGAGTCCAAGAACAGACTCGCCAAGTCCAAGGCAATCTTCAACAGACTCGCCAAGTTATTGTTCCAACTCTTCGAGTCCATGCTCATGTTCATACAACTCGTCGAGTACACCCATGCGACTCGCCGAGTCTTTCTAGTTCTTAATCCATATAGTGGCTTTTCGAGCCATGCAGGGGCTCTAATCCATAGATACACTCTTCTACAGTCTAACCCTCACATAAAGTGGCAAACTTTAAGTGAACCCAAGGAGATATAAGCCCAAAGCACTCTAGGGATAGGGTTTATGACAAAGGGGCTTCACCAACAACTCTTAGATAGAAGCTTTATGACATTTTGGACCATGAAAAGCCTAGATCTGAATTAGCAACCTCAGATCTAAGCCTCTAACTCGAAATAGGTCTCAATCATACCAAAAATGCCCCAAATCTCAATTGATAATAGATCTAGATGAAAAGAGACCAAGCAACAAATTATTACCTCCAATATAAGCTCCAACTGAAGTAGATCCCGGATCTACACCACTCCTTTGCAGCAAGCCTCTTGATCCTCAAGCCCCTTTCCACCAAAATCACTTATCTAGGCTCCAAATTGCTTCCAAAGGCTCTCACTCATGATTTAGGGTTTTTGGATCTCAAAAGGGTAGCAAAGAGGCTGAGGGTGGGTTATAATGTGCTTTATACAGGGTACAACCCTCGGAATTAGGGTTTTCTCTCTTCAGCACCAACTCGTTGAGTCCAAGCCGCAGACTCGGTGAGTTGGCCACTTAAAGCCGTGACAAATCCCGCTCCGACTGGGCGAGTAAGCATGCCTACTCGTCGAGTCCCTTTCCTTAATTTACACTTTAAGTCCTTCAATAGAACCTCCGTAATTTGGGGTGTTACAACTCTCCTCCACTTAAATTAGGCTTCGTCCTTGAAGCCTACTGTAGTATACGCTTCAGAACAAACCGCTTGCACCGTAGATTCCGATTTCTCAAACAACTCATGCTCTTACAAACCCTACTTCTGCATTTCTTTTAGAATGGCTTATTCTCACGTGGCATCCTTGCCACTACTCCAAGCCAACCATCGGCCTTTCAACTCCATAGCACCACATATTAACCACGTATCACCCGATGATACCATCCCTTCAAATCAGGAACACCTTCGCGCCCTACGAACTCTAGATACCACAAACATCCACTGAGCTCTGTTAAGACACTAATCCATTTTCCTTCGCCCAAGAGTGGCGATAACCATGATTTCCCCTCTAATTCTATACCTTTCGCGCTGACAGGATGCTGCATCCTTCAGCTCCCATAACCCATCAACCAAACATATCGCGAACCACTCGTACCTGGCCTAATCAGCCTCGGGTTGGAATACCAGGAACGCCTATAACGGGTCCAGTCATCCCTAGGATGGTATACCCTCTCACCCTCATGTATGTTTGGATCAATCAACCCTCGGGTTGGAATACTAAACACACCAAGTCCAATCAATCATAGGGTCCAGTCATCCTCATGATGGAATACCCCAGATTGGAATACCTCCACATACATAACTCAACCTACAACCATACTCGGGACCAAGGACCTTGTCCTTGTGTCACCCTCGAACCCTTCAGTTTGCCATAAATAAGTGTAACCCACTCATACCTCCCTATCACGATCTCTAGGTCATTGACCTCCGACTGTAACATCCTTATACAGTCCTCATCACTGGTCCAGACTGCTCCCGAGTCTGTTAACCTGCTATCTCACTTTCCTCTGTCCAAATCTCCCATCTGGAACCACTATTCCCTTCCTCTTCCAAGGAGACTGAAAACATGCCTACGCATCATCCAACATTGCCATAGTGACCGAACCTCACTATACATCACCCCTTAGCGGTGCTCACCGCTATCTCATAACATGCATACATACTCAGAGATTGGTCGCATAACCAGCAACCCATACATAGCGTGCTGTATTTCCTCGACATCTCCACCATTCGGGGACAACCCCACTGGCCGCTATCACATAACAACATCCTCCCTACTGGTTTAAAGATTCACGACACATGCAAAGCCTTTACTATAACTGAACCGCCTCATCGCACCACTCCAATAACCAACATTCAAAGCGCGTCAGGAAACCTTCTACAACCAGCGGCTCATTTGAGAATTTCCAATTCTCCCCCACTTAGGGCACTAACCACCATCCACTAGCGGCGAAGCTAACACGCTGCTCAATCTAATCAAACCAGCACACCGAATTTCGAGGAACCTGAGTTCCTGCTGAAAGTTCCCGAATTCCCGAATCATGACCTTCCTTTCTTATGAATTCCACACCGGATACTAACGCTCTAAAAACCCTCAATACTAACACTTCACTAACACATACAACACTTTAATATCTCATGCAAGAAACAACATCTCATAATCACAACATAAACAAGAGAAGGTAGAAAACATACCGGCTGACACCTCTGGCGCTGACCTGATCTCTTCGGTCACAAGCTGATAAGCACACCCTGGTGCCTTCGGAGGCTCTGCTCGACCCTGACCTCTGTCAGTAAGTCTCAAAGTAGCTGGCGCTGGGCCTGCCTTGACCTAGCAACCAGCAGAGGACACTGGGCCTTCATATGGCTCACATGATCACAATGATAACAAGGACGGACTCCTGCCGCTGGAGTCGACTGCCTGCAATCCCTGGCTATGTGTCCCTCCTTGCCACACTTGTGGCACCCCGAAGAGGAACGACAACTACCCTTGTGCACCTTGTCGCACTTCCCGCAAGTGCGACTTATAGGACCTCTCTGCCTATAATCAGCGGCCCTCATCTGCTTTGGTGCAGGCTGCGACTGCACCGGGTCCTGCCTCTGCTCTCTCAACTAGATCTCAATCTCTAACTCGCGCCGCCTAGTGGCCTCCCGCAAATCCAACAAGGTACTACACCTCTGCGTGGACACAAATTACTTGATGTCCTTCTTGAGCATACTCAGATATCGAGACATCTGAGCTTGCTCCAAAGCAAAATCCGGGCAAAACATCGCCCTCTCAGTTAACATACTGGTTGTCTCCTTCACCGACTCTGAACCCTGCTTTAGTTCCAGGAACTCCTGAGCCAACCTTTCTCTGTCAACCTGCGAAACATAACGAGTACTAAACATTTCCCGAAACTGATCCCACGAAACCGCAGCCTGCTGCGCATCAGAATAAGATCCCGTAGTCAACCTCCACTAATCCTTCGCCCCGAGCCTCAAAAGGTTCAGAGCACACCTCACCCTCTGATCCGTAGGGCATGAACATGTGAAGAAACAACCCTTCATGTCTGACAACCATCTCATAGCAACGATCGGATCATGAACTCCATCAAAAGTAGGGTGCTTCGTATTGTCGAAATCCCGATACTGAAAGCCCCGACTGGCTCCTCCCCCTGCCGTTTCCACAGCCGCTGCGGCTGCCGCGGCCGTTGTCTCTGCAAGAGCTGCATAGCGCTCATCAAAATACTCAACCATGGCGGTCTTGATCGACCCAAACATCTCGGGCAACTCAGCACGGAACATAGCAGCAACCTCATCATGCAGGATCTCACGAATCCTGGCATCCAACTCATATGAACTCATCTGACCAATGACTTCGGGTGGTACTGGTCCATCCTGACCACCCTCTCCTGATCCCGATCCTGAACCAGATCCTGCCTCGAAACTTCTCGCATCCGCCATACTAAAATGAACCATAAGAACCTAGATACCTCGCATAACCGTCGAGAACTATCCTCTAACCAACAACCTAGGGGTTGTGACTTCCTTGACACGTGTATGGGTCCTGTGCTTTTAGTAGTACGGGCCCATACTACCTTCCACACCTACCTATATTTGTCTCAAGTATCTCCACAATGCCCTAAGCACAAACATACATAACAAGCACTCAATCCTCACCCCTAGAGGAATACCGAATGTCCCATATCAAGAAAACCCTAGGCTAGCAGGCATCATAAATCAGGCAATTCTATCATGCAATTCCTGAGGATCCCTAGCCTAGTACTAGCATGTTGTTCTTAAATATCACATAAACAACAACTTGTATGGTATTTTGGGGTAACTTACTGGCTCCGGCTGATCATACCCTCTGCGTCCTCCTTTACTTATTTTGAAAACCTTTTGAAAACTATTTTGAAAATCTCTCCTTGATTTGAGACTGGATTCACACGAATGTTCCTCCAATTCACTCAAACCAAGGCTCTGATACCAACTTGTAACGACCAAAATTTTCAACCAATTTAAAACATTTTATTTCATTCAAAAACCATTAAGTTCATACATCTTGTTTTCAAAATAGTTCAACCATCAGGGTATTTCCCAGAACAATATCATAAGAGCATAAAACATGAGGAGCGGTATGATCATGCCTACGTCTTGCCACGATCTCCTGAAGCACCTGAAACAATAAACCACAACTGTAAGCCCGAAAGCTTAGTGAGTTCCCCCATAGTACCCATACACATATAAACATACACATACAACAAAGAAGAACATACTATGGGTCCAATCAACCTTCCGGTTGGAATACCCCTGGCCCTCAACCATCGGGTTGGAATGCCTACATACTACGAGCCCAATCATCCTACCAGGATTGAATACTCTCGGCCTACAACCATCGGGTTGGAATGCCCATACACCTATACGTACAACAATAACTACTATGGGTCCAATCATCTCGCAAGATGGAATACCCCAGGCCCCTCAACCATCGGGTTGGAATGCCAACATACTATGAGTCCAATCATCCTACCGGGATGGAATACTCCTGGCCCACCACCATCGGGTTGGAATGCCCCACCTTCTATACATACAACAACAACTACTACTATGGGTCCAATATTCCCTCAGGATGGAATACCCCAGGCCCCTCAACCATCGGGTTGGAATGCCAACCTACTATGAGTCCAATCATCCTACCGGGATGGAGTACTCCTGGCCCACAACCATCGGGTTGGGAATGCCCCACACTAGCAAACATGCACACATAACAGGAAACCACATAATACTCTACAGAACCAACATACTAGGGACCTATCATCCTACTGGGATGGAATACCCTCTGCTACAGCTCCACATACATAACCCGCAGACAACCTCCTACTAGCATACATAAGGCATGACCAACTACAAGTCTATAAATAACCACTACCCAACTACCAGGGCGCTGATCCAACAGAGCTAGCCATCACTTAACTATCCATTCCTCTAGGATACTAAGCTAACAAGGCATATCCTCATATCATTATCCTATTTACCAGGATACTAGCAAGCATATCATCACATAGCATAACAAGATCTAAAAAACAATTCAAAGGGTCGGCCTGGGTGCCTTAGACCCTTGAGTATAGTGAGGATAACTCACCTAAAATGAAGAACCGAACCACGTAAGCACACACCCGAAGCACTGCTCCAAACTCCAACACTTACTGCCCTTAATGGACCATTGACATAAATAACCAAATACCATAATTCCCTTGAAGGTCAAAGTCAAAGTCCAGGCCAAAGTCAACTTCCTGACTGACTCTACTCACCGAGTCAACCCGTTGACTCATCGAGTCCTTATACACTTAAACTCTTTGAACACAACTCAACTCGCCGAGTCACCTCAAGACTCGTCAAGTCCAACGATCTCCAAGTCCCATCCTTCTCAACTCACAGATTCACCCCTCGACTCACTGATTTGAGGCTTTAACCAGAAGAGGTTAGGGTTCCGCGACCAGATTCGCCGAGTCCAAGAAAGACTCGCCGAGTCCAAGGCAATCTTCAACAGACTCGCCAAGTCCATGCTCATGTTCATACAACTCGTCGAGTACACCCATGTGACTCGCCGAGTCTCTCTAGTTCTCAATCCATATAATGGCTTTTCGACCATGCAGGGGCTCCAATCCATAGATCCACTCTTCTACAGTCTAATCCTCACATAAAGTGGGAAACTTTACGTGAATCCAAAGAGATATAAGCCCAAAACACTCTAGGGCTAGGGTTTATGACAAAGGGGCTTCACCAACAACTCATAGACAGGAGCTTTATGACATTTTGGACCATCACAAGCCTAGATCTGAAGCAGCAACCTCAGATCTAAGCATCTAACTCGAAATAGCTCTCAATCATACCAAAAATTCCCCAAATCTCAAATGATAATAGATCTAGATGTAAAAGAGCCCAAGCAACAAATTATTACCTCCAATATATGCTCCAACCGAAGTAGTTCCAGATCTGCACCAGTCCTTTGCAGCAAGCCTCTTCATCCTCAAGCCCCTTTCCACCAAAATCACTTATCTAGGCTCCAAATTGCTTCCAAAGGCTCTAACTCACGATTTAGGGTTTCTGGATCTCAAAAGGGTAGCAAAGAGGCTGAGGGTGGGTTATAATGTGCTTTATATATAGTACAACCCTCGAAATTAGGGTTTTCTCTCTTCAGTACCAACTCGTCGAGTCCAAGCCGCTGACTCAGTGAGTTGGCCACTTAAACCCGCGACAAATCCCGCTCCGACTCGGCGAGTAAGAATGCCTACTCGTTGAGTCCCTTTCCTTAATTTACACTTTAAGTCCTTCAATAGCACCTCTGGAATTTGGGGTGTTACAAAGTTGATGTGTTAAATTAAGTTCTATCTCAGACTGATCAGAGATCGAGAAACAAACTGTTGGACAATAAGTATGACTATGTTCCATATAATTGTCCGCACGATATCTTGATAATGGACGACTATACGTTCCAATATCTAAAGGACAAGTTAGAGTTCGACAACGGATTTTGAGAATTACGATTGCTAATCGGATTTTGAAGTCGTACTTGCATCTATAGTTATTAGACTTATCCAAGTGGGAGACTATTAGATTAGTGTCTAAGTCCATAACTATATTTGGTATGTATTTGACCCGGTTGTAGCATGGTCCTTTTGGGTAGCCTTCACACTGGTGACAAGACAAGATGACTATTGAGGAGAGAGGTTGATTTATTGTTAAGAATAATAAATTAGGGTATAATATGATTTGTTAATATATTTTATGACTTATATATTAATTTGGAATCATGTAATTAATTGGTATTTAATCAGAAATTAATTTGGCATTAATTTTGGGATTAAATGAACTGATTAAAAGTGCAGGGGTTGTTTTGTAAATATTTGATAGTTGAGGCTTTGGGCCAATGGATCGCCTTACTAGGCAAGGACCAAAAATCCTAGAAGACTCTAGTATTTTCCGTCCAAAGCTAAAGGATAAGAGGTCGATGCACTTACTTAGGCCCTAAGCTAAGGGATTAGGGTTTCCACCCTGAAACCCTAGTTGGCCTCAAGTATTAATAGACCCCCGAGGCACTAGAATTCGGCACCCCTTGGAGAAACCCTAGTAGAGCCAAATTTTAAAGCTTGTTACCCTCCCTCCTCTCTCTCCTCTTCATCCTCTCACTCAAGTATGTTTGTGAGCCATTAGAGGTACTACACTAGTGGTACTTGATCTCAAGAACTAAGGGAATTCAAGGAACTAGTTGTTATTACTATTTAGCAACAAAAGGTATGTATTCTATTCTTGTTTGTAAATTTCGAAAATAATAGATGCATGCTAGGTTTCTTTTTGTGTTCGTAAAGTTGTACGTCTAATAGTGAAAACATAGATCCAACTAGGGTTGCATGCACACATAGGATTGTTGGTATAAAACCCATCAATCCATGGGTACGTGTTACCATGACAATATAAGCATCCACCATGTTGACCAATGTCATCCATGGGTGTTACCATGACACTATAAGCAACTACCATGGTGACCAATGACCCGTATGTCATCAATGGGTGTTACCATGACACTATAAGCGACTACCATGCTGACCAATGACCCGTATGTCATCCATGGGTGTTACCATGACAATAATAGCAACTACCATGTTGACCAACGACCCGAAGCGACTACCATGCTGACCAATGACCCGTATGTCATCCATGGGTGTTACCATGACAATAATAGCAACTACCATGTTGACCAACGACCCGTATGTCATCCATAGGTATTTCCACGAAACTATAAGCAACTACCACGCTGAAAAATGATGTGTATGTCATCCATGGGTGTTAACAGGACACTATAAGCAACTACCATGTTGACCAGTGACCTGTATGTCATCCACGGGTATACCATGACACTATAGGCAACTACCATGTTGACCATTGACCAGTATGTCATCCATGGGAATACTATGACACTATAAGCAACTACGATGTTGACAATGACCTGTATGTCATCCATGGGTGTTACCATGAAACTATAAGCAACTACCATATTAACCAATGATCCGTATGTCATTCATGGGTGTTACCATGACACTATAAGTAACTACCATGTTGATCAATGACCCATTAGTCATCCATGGTTGTTACCATGAGACTATAAGCAACTACCATGTTGACCAATGACCCGTATGTCATCCATGGATGTTACCATGACATTATAAGAAACTACCATGTTGACCAATGACACGTATGTCATCCATGGGTATACCATGACACTATAAGCAACTACCATTTTGACCAATGACCCTTATGTCATCCATGGCTGTTACCATGACACCATAAGCAACTACCATGTTGACCAATGACCTGTATATTGTCCATGGGTATACCATGACACTATAAGCAACTACCATGTTAACCAATGACCCGTATGTCATCCATGGGTATACCTTGACACTTTAAGCGACTACCATGTTGACCAATGACCCGTATGTCATCCATGGGTATACCATGACAATATAAGCAACTACCATGTTGACGAATGACCCGTATGTAATCCATGGGTGTTACAATGACACTATAAGCAACTACCATGTTGAACAATGACCCATATGTCGTCCTTGGGTGTTACCATGACAATATAACCAACTACCATGTTGACCAATGACCAGTACGTCATCCATGGGTATACCATGACACTATAAACAACTACCATGTTGACCAATGACCTGTATGTCATCCATGGGTATACATTGACACTATAAGCAAATAGCATGTTGACCAATGACCCGTATGTCATCCATGGGTGTACAATGACACTATAAGCAACTACCATGTTGTCCATTGACCCGTATGTCATCCATGGGTATACCATGACACTATAAGCAACTACCATGTTAACCAATGACCGGTATGTCATACATGGGTATACCTTGACACTATAAGCAACTAGCATGTTGACCAATGACCCGTGTGTCATACATGGGTATACCATGACACTATAAGCAACTACCATGTTGACCAATGAACCGTATGTCTTCCATGGGTATACCATGACAATATAAGCATCTACCATGTTGACCAATGACTCGTATGTAATCCATGGGTATACCTTGACACTATAAGCAACTACCATGTTGACCAATGACACGTATGTTATCCATGGGTATAGCATGACACTATAAGCAACTATCATGTTGACCAATGAACCGTATGTCTTCCATGGGTGTTACCACGAAACTATAAGCAACTACCATGTTAACCAATGACCTATATGTCATCCATGGGTTTTACCATCACACTATAAGCAACTACCATGTTGACCAATGACCCGTATGTCATTCATGGTTATACCATGACATTATAATCAACTACCATGTTAACCAATGACCCGTATGTCATCCATGGGTGTTACCGTGACACTATAAGAAACTACCATGTTGACCAATGACCCGTATGTCATCCATGGGTGTTACCATGAAACTATAAGCATCTACCATGTTGACCAATGACCCGTATGTCATCCATGCATGGGTATACCATGACACCTCGTTAGTCTATATTTCCTGACATTATATATATATATATATATATATATATATATATATATATATATATATATATGGAAATACTTTAATAAATTTGAATTAATAAATATTTAGCTCTAATTAGCACAGTTCGAATTTTTCATGAGCGGAGCTTCAAAATATTTTGCAATTCCTTTCCCTCCAATCTACACACGTTTAGGCTGCATATTAGGGTAAGTTTACTTATTTGAAAATAAGGTTTAAATTTTCTGTAATCATCATATCTGGTAGCTAATTGATCAAGTCTTTGTTCGTGACATTTGTGCACTGACTTTGGCGATATAGGTCGTCACTCATCTAAAATTTATTTTTATTTAATGTACTATTGTCGTGATCCTCGTTTCTCGTTCTCTAATAATCTTGATGTATATTATCATCTTAAATTACAAGTAAATTGGTTTTGATTGTATTCAATAGTTTGCATGCATAGTAATGCCTTAATCTATAGATTTTTGTTTATTTTTTAGCAAGAAAGATGTCGAACTTGAAAGCAAAAGGAGCATCCGCTGTGAAGCCAACTAAATTCATTACACAACATGTTTTGAACCACAACAGGACTTCAACTACAAAATTCATAAGCAGACAATTACAAGATGAAGAAATCGACTTCCCAATACCAACAAACACATCCAATGCACCGATAAAATCTACCACCAAAACCCCTAAACCTAAATCATTAACACTAACCATGACTACCACTTCCTCAACATCACTTACAACATCCACACCATCCTCATCAAATGCATCTAAAAGTTCAAAAACTGGAACAATACCATCCTCAACACCTGCATCAATAACCAAAACTTCATGATGTGTGTAAAATGCACTGGTTTTAATCCTACTTTTAAATTATAAATTTAGCATACAAAGGCAGTGAACCTATCTTTTAGTGGTATAGTTGGATAAGTAGAGCGTCAAACTCAGGGAACGAAAATTAAACTAATAACTAAATTTAACTAAGCAAGTAATAAAAGTAAAGGTTTTTCTCTAGTTTTACAAGACTAGAAACTTAAACACACCACCTAACAAGTGATCAACTAACAACTAAAAAAAACAAGTAAAAATTCACCAAATTTGATAAAGAGTTTTTGTTTAAGTCCAACCAATTCACTCCTATGGTTATTTGTATAATAATATGATAAATTAATTGTTACTGGTTACCAACTAAAGTGGTTAGATTCATGTTCACTATTACTAACCCTTAGACAATTAATCAATTCAAGCAGTGGCCAATTGTTTAAACTAATTAATTACCTAGTTCAATTATTTGGATTAAATAAGATTTGTAATTAGTTAATCAAGTTGGTGTTTCAATTAACATCTTGTTTGTTGGTTTCTCAAACAAGCTCACACATTAATTTACCCATTCTCTAGTTAATCCTAGTTTCATGTTCATTATTCCTAGGCATATGATAAAGTGTTCACATAAACATATGAGGTTAACAACTAAGAGATGTTCATCCAGCTTAATTGTCTTCCAATTAACAGAAAATAGTTGTGGTTAATGCATAAGGTTCTTTAACAAACTTAATTTAATAAAATCACCAATAAACAATCAATAAAAGTAACAATTAAACCATAGGAGTATTTTGGTTCTTCCTAAACAGAAACAATACGAATTTAGCTCATGATTACAGTGGAAACAAGCTCAAAAACGAAGTTAAATAGGCTAGACATGATTCAATCCTAAGATTAAGTGGAAAATATAACCTAATTCGCCTTGAGTCTTCAAAAGATCAAAGGTTAGGGTTCTTCAGGTCTCCAAAGGGTTCTTCAATCGCAGGTGTAACTCCAAGAAGCCAGAAAAGTTCCCAATTCGGATTAAGATCCAATATTTATAGTTATCACAAAACAGGGGCAACTCGGCGAGTAGGTCCCCCAACTCGCCGAGTAGGTCCCCCAACTCGCCGAGTAGGTGTGTAAAATCCGTGTACGACAAGGATTCTTGACTTTTCTTCGGGAACATTATCATGAACTCGCCGAGTAGGTGCTTGTACTCGTCGATTTGGTGTGGGTGTTTTCCTCTTTCTTCATTCTTTGGTCTTTAATTTCTTCTCCTTATTCCTTTTTACCTCCAAGCATGTATTTTGGACTGAAAACACAATTTAAGCATTATTAAGTACCTTTTGTCCACAGTATGCACATAATTAGCTAAAAAAGAATAAAAATATATACTAAATATATGGCTAATTATGCAAATATCACTTCAGCACCTACATCATCTAAACCATCCTCAACACCGACATCCACTACCACATTATCAACACCAATATCTACTACCACAACCTGAAAACCTGCATCTACACTACTATCCTCCACAACTATAGTAATTACTCCATCCTCCTTAAGTAAAGGAACTACCACATCCTTAACATATACATCTATCCCAACATCTACCCCATCAACAACACTTATCCCAAAATCTACCCCATCACCAACACTACCAACCATGAATGGATCTGAAGTGGAAAATGTAGAAGGTGAAAACAATTCCTTTGAAGATTGTGGACCAGATCGACATTTAACTATTCATGTTTGGAAAAAAAACGTGAGTTACCAACCATACCTTACAACTTTTTCTATCCTTTTGGTTTACACATACATATCAATTCAAAACTTAAGCCATCACATGATTACTTACAAGCTCATGCCACCATGCCCTTATGGACACTTTATTAGTCAGTCCTTTTTACAAAGAGTAGATCCACAAGGGTACACTTAGGGAAAAGTAACCAAAGAAATGCGCAAATTATATTGGGAGGAGTTTCAGGTAATTAACTATATGTGATAAATTATTGTTTGGTAAACACTGACATTTAAATTTATGTTTATATTGTTAATGTGTAGAAAAATGTTGTTGGGATGAAACAACAGACTCGCTGATGAGGCAAGCTTGGGCTAGGAAAGCGGCATAAAGTTATGGACAATATCGCTTCAATATGGGGAGCCCAAAAAGAAACAAACATGGCTTTAAACCAGCTCATTTTCCACAGGAATTCTGGAACTCTTAGCAATTAAAATGGAATACAAATGAATACAAGCTAATATTCGAGCAGAATAAGAAAAATATGAGTAACAATGTGGCTGATGGAGTAGCAAAACCTACACATAACGCTCGATCCGCAACTCATTTGAAAATAGCTTCTGATTTGGTAATTTTTTTAATGGTACATCAATGTTTATATATGTTTATATGTATATTTGACATTTTATAGTATTTATGCAGAAGAGGAAATTAGGACACGATCCACCCCATAGTGAATTGTTCATGTATACACACACGAAGAATCACGGTGGAGTCACTTTCACAAATGAAAAAGATAGACAAATTCATGTAATATTCATTTCAGTGTTAAACTTTTATAATGTAGCTAGTCCATAATATCATTCATAATTTGATATCTTTTAACTTATATTATTTTTATTTTGAAGGCGGACTATACCGAAAAACGGGAAGAGTTGGAAGCTGAAGGTGTTGAATTTGAGGAGGACAAACTATTTTATGATGTTGGTGGTGGTCATGACAAAAAAAAAGACTTTATGGATTAGGCTCTTTTGCAAATGCGGTTCCCAATAGGAACGGTAAAACGGATGTATCCTACATTCCAGAAAAAAATGATAAAATAGAACAAATGAGGGAGCTTCTTGCTAAACAAAATGAGAAAAACAAAGAGCTTAAAGAAATGATGAAGGCCCACCAAGAAGAAAACAAAGCAAAGGTCGGTCATCTTGAAAAACAACTCCAAACGGCATTGGATCTTATTAATGTCTTTACAAAACAATAACACTAGCAGCTCATAAAGTGTTGATATATGTTTATTGCATAGTATTTATTTAAGATTAGCAACTTTCTTTTTACCATGTAATAAATAATTATTGTATTATCTTATGATATAATGGTTTTGATTTTTTTTAGTTATTTTTTTTTTCATATATTTCTACAAAATAATTTTGATCTAATTTACAAATCAATTATTCATCGCTCCATATGAAATCTGATATATATAATATACACCACGAAAATTGTTAGGGATTCATGATCACAGAATTTGCTAGGAAGTCATCAAACGGAATTTTCTAGGGATTTATCACGATGGAATTTTCTAGGGAATCACCACCATGAAATTTACAAGGGAATGACCACCACGAATTTTACTAGGGATTCACCACCATGGAATTTGCTAGGGAATCATCACAATGGATTTTTCTAGGGATTAACTACAACGGAATTTGTGAAGGAATAACTACCACGGATTCTGTGATGGAATCCTACTACGAAATACACGACGGAATACAATCTACCACAGATTTCATTTTGTTGTCACAATTGCAACCGGATGATTGTTTCCCAAGCAAACGCTCGCTACGAAGTTTTTTGAGATCAAATTTGGTCGTCTGAAATTCCGTTGCTATTCGTCCTTTGCAACGGAATTTCAGCTTTTCGCAACAGAATCCTTCCCTAGCAAAATCACATTTTTCTTGTAGTGTAAGCAGAGAAAACAAAATTAAAGAATTTTATTTAAACAGTAGTTTTAAAGTTCTTATACTTGGATTCCGAATCCCCTTATTTTCCTATGGTTTATTTATTAGTAGTGCAATGGATTTAAGCAAGTTAATTACCAATTTTTACATCAATAAGTGATTTTGGTTCAATTAACTAATATAAATAATTATAAAGAAATTAACACAATGATCATGTAATTAGATAGCTAAATAATCAACTAAATAATTATGAAATAACTGATCTAGTGATTGATCTCAATTGTCATGAAAATCAATCAAAGCATATCATTGATATCTAATACTCTCTTACACATTTAAGTTCACAATTATCTCACCTAATCTTAGGATTTGGTCCATCTCTAGTCCAAATAGTTTATCGTCAGAAACTAATTAAGTAACAAGTTAATATAATCAGATTGGTCATTTAAACTATATAAAACTCAGTTGTAGTAAATAAAAATTAAAACTTTAATACATAAGGTAAAGAGAACAATCAAACATAATAAATAATCAAACTTTATAAATATGTGTTACAAATGAAACCATAGTAAATAGGGTACATCTACATCTAAGCAGAAGAAAAAGGGTATTAACCCATTATCATAGCTAGAAAAATAGAAAATAATCATTGAAGTGTTTCTAAACATGATGTCTAAGAATGATTAAACGATGTTTACAAGTTTTATTCTTCAAAATGATACTCAAATCATGTTCTTCGTGCTTGAATCCCTTCTAAACTTCTAAATTTTCGTAATAAACTTGTCTCTCAAGTTGGCATTGAATGCATTATTATTTGAGAATTAGAGGTCATTTATTTATAAGAGTATGGGAAACGTAAAAGTCGCTCCTTTAATAGGGAGTTGTCACATCGCAGTTTTTGATGTTTCTGATTGTGTTCGGATTAAGCAACTTGGTCGTGGCACAAATATGTCAATGTCACGTCATGATTTCTTGTTTTATTGCAAGTTTTGATCTTCATCCATTTCATCTTCATTCTTATCCCAATCCCTTCCTTTTGCTAATCAGCTTCGAGATTATCTGCATTTATCCAATTCAAAGCATCTTAAGTATCAATTATCTTTAAATATAAAAATTAAGATTAATTTATTAAGATAATTTCCCAAAATATATAAATAATTTTGGCAACATCAAAATACATTACACTTATTATTTTCTTAGCCTCAAGCAAACTAGAGTCATTCATGTCATAACTATAATTCATTTTTGATATCATATCATCAATATTTTGTTACTAACATTACACAAGATAACTCAATTCAAACCCACCAATTATACCTATCATCAATGTATATAACTGTGTCTAAATCATAATTACTTCTCAAGTTGTAAGTACTTTCAATCCCTAAAAATATTCACCACTTAATTTGAACAATATTTAATTCTGCATCCCTTCCCATTTACCCTTTAAAAATAGGCTAACCTCAAGGTGTTTTTGATAAATTCCCAAGCATACATAGACTTAACATAAAAATAACAATACAAAAGAAATAAAAATTACAACTTTCATGCAACTTTGAAGGCTTTGGCGTTTATAACTCTCGGATCTTGCAATTTTTATTTTCGCATTTCTTCATGATTGCTAGATCTTCATACTTGAAATCTTTTATTTATTCAATAACTTTTGACAACTGTTTTTCACTTTTTTGTTTCATTCTCACTTTTTACATTCTTCTAAAAACTAAAAATGTATGTTTAGGCTCAGAAACTTAAGTCCAACCTTTATTAGCTAACAACATAGTGTAAATTTAATGGCAAATATAAATTTTCGAGGGTGTGCTTCATTAAACAATGCAAAACTTTTTTGTATCCTTTAAACTACACACATTCACATTTTTTTCATGATTTCACTAAATCTAAAAAACAACAGATATACCATAACATATCAACTAAATAAAACTTTCAGATTTTTTTCAAATTACCCTACACAATACTAACGAACACAATTTCAATGCAATTTTATCAAAGATTTGTTTTAAAATTTTGACTCCCCAAAATATCATCTAGCATGTATAATCTGACTTTCAATCCCCATACCTTACACTTAAGATATACAATGTCCTCATTGTATAAATAATCAAATAAGTACAAAATAAAAGAGTATGAGAGAGAGAGAGAGAGAAAGAACAGACTCCCCTTGGGTATGTAGTGGCGAGATTGAATAATTGTTGTGGGTTGCTCACATATACAAAGCTTGAATCTTTTAGTTGAACTAGATTGGTACTGGAATTCAAAACATCATCGCCATTAATATCAGAGACTTTGCACATAACTTTGGTTTACATTACTCTTGACAAACGAAATATGATGGAACACTGCAGCATAATCATGATGTGGAGAACATGTAACATCCCAAAAATCGAGTCCAAAATTTTTTGTTTTAATTATATTGCTTATAATATTTGTTTGAGGAAACATTACTGATATCATATGAATTCATAAACCATAGCTACATGTCTCAAAACCATATCATCAAATAGTAATAATGTCAGAGTACAATCCCATAAATTATAAATGCGGAATCATGTGTGTGCGATGCGCTGCTACCCTGCCGGCTCCTTCCCTTTCAACGAAGAGGTACCTGAAACCAAAACTGAAAACCGTAAGCACAAATCTTAGTGAGTTCCCCCATCATACCACATACCATACAAATATACATACTGCCGGGCAATTCTGGGGTGCCCAACCTACCCATCTCAAGCCATTCTGGGATGCTAACCTACCCATGTCAAGCCATTTTGGGGTGCTGACCTACCCATGTCAAGCCATTCTGAGGTGCCTGCCTACCCACCGGTCTATCTCAACCAGCCACGAGGACTGTTTCACCCCTACCACTATCACATAATAACATATCATAATCAAGCTGCCAGACATATTTGGAGTGTCCGACCTACCCTTCAGTCCTAACAACCGAATCGGGGGACTATTCCCCTCCTACTACCACTATCGCATATAACATATCATACTGGAACATAAGACACATAATGTAGTAGCAAACCTAGACAATTATCACAATGAAAATCATCTAAAGACAACTCCTGCTGGTGGGCCAACATTGTGGCCGTAGACCCACCTTAACTAGAAGGTAACTCACCTCGATGTCGTGTAGTGTCTGCACTGTCCTCGGTGTGAAAACCAACTCTTCTTGACTCCTCAATCCCTACACAACATCCTTTCTACATTACCATTTCATACTCATAACCCTTACAAGGGTCACTAAATTCTAGTCAAAGTCAAGGTCAAAACCCTGGTCAAAGTCAACTTTGGTCAAATTCAACCTCTAGTTGACTAGACTCGCCGAGTTGGTTCACCAACTTGTCGAGTCCCCTCATCCACGAAAAGCTATAACTTCGTCCCTACTCGTCGAGTCTAGCAAGATCTCGACGTGTTCGCCTTCAACAACACATCGTACCTTCTTCCACCGACTCGCCGAGTTCATCCTTGAACTCGTCGAGTTCATCTTCATCCATATGAAGGAGTTCAATCTATGACTCTCCAAGTTCCCTTGAACTCGTCGAGTCCGTCTTCATGTGTTTCCTTGAACTCGCCGAGTCCGCTCATACACTCGTCGAGTTCCATGATTTCCAGGTCCCTAATGAGCCTAGAAAAATTGAGTGTTCTCCCTATCTTGGCATCTGGTCCATCAACAGAAGGATTTGATGGGAAATACGACCCGGCTCGCCGATTCCCATGAACAACTCGCCGATTTCCTCTTTCTCCAAAACTATACAGTCGATTTCAGTAGGTCTCTGATGAGTTCAAAAACTCTTTGATCGATTAGATCTTTGTAACAGGTAAATTAATAAAACAGAAACAGTAATGTAAAAACACAAGTATGGATCTGAATGTGTCGAATGATTTGATTAACTCAATCCTCTGCAGAGCTCGATGAAGAACTTCCACTGTAGAGGATTCTAGGATTACAAAAGATAAGAACTTGTACGCTATCAAATCTCTATTAATCTTTTGTTAAGAATGCATGCAAGCATCTATATATAATAAACCCTAATCAAAACTCACGGATGGACAGGCCCATACCGGAGAAAAAACTTGGACTAGCTAACGAGCCCAAAAGACGCAACACTAAACTGGACCTAACAATCTCCCCCTTTGCGTCAATTTGGAGCGAGACTATCATTTCTTCTTGCTTGGACCAGCTGCTGGAACCTTCTTGGTTGTATCAAACAGACACGGGATAAGGGCGAGGATTGTCTGTCTGAAGCGAATGTACCATTGAATCATATCATCAAAGTATTTCTTGTCATCCGCCGAATTTTGCTTGCACCGATGAATGATCCCTAAGACATGTTCCAGACATGCAGTGGTATAGAGATGTTTGTCTGCCAAAGCGAACAGGCATTTTTGGCCTTCGTTTCTGGTAAACATAACGGAGTTTCTCTTCAGGTCAATCTTTCCCATCTGCATCATGTTTAGGTCACTCGCTGAGCCAACAGGAGATATGGTAGGCTTTTTCTTGAATACGCTCGCTATCTCCTGATCCATCTTGGCAACTTCCATGATATAGCAGACAAGCATCCTCTTGAAGTGGTCAATGATCGGACCATATTCTGCTTCGTTTGTAAGAAGGATGTTGTGCAAGATGATCCAGTCGTGTGGATTCAGGTTGGGAAGATCAGCAAGCGAGATGGTATGTTCGGTCTTGGCAGATCCTCTCAGCACCTTAAACCGAACGTTGGTGAAGTTTCCATCCCTGTATGGCTTTAGAACCCGAACATTGATAATCTTCTGAGCGCTCCATGTTTGGTACTGTGGTTGAGCAGCCCTCAGATAGAAATCGACTAAGTCCCTATCAACCTTTGGATGAGGATGAGGGAACTCAACAATGTTTTCAAAGGCATGGAATACGAACGCCTTTCGGGTCTGTGGCATGTCGAACTGAGAATCGACAATATTAGAACGATCTAGAGAGATCACCGGTTCTAGCCACAAGATGCTTGGAGTATCGATAGCTTCTTTCAGCAACTTCTCAAGAGTCCAAGGAGGAAAAAGAGTTTTCTTGCTCTCGAGAAGGTCGTGAGCTTCTTTCTGTCTTCTTTCGGCTTCTTCAGCCTCTCTAGCTACACGAGCACTGATGTCAGCATCTTTATCTCGACCTTGCTTCTTCAGAAGGTCGGCAATGGTCTCCTTATCTTCATCGCTCTCCTCAGCAATTTTCTTGCCCTTGTCTTTTACACCCGAACCTAAGGCTTGGCCTGTAGGAGGAGGTTCGGTTGTGTGTGTTGCTGTTGAAGTAGGAGGCGGTTGAGACACATTTTCTTTTTCTCCCCCTTGTTTCGGAATGGACACGAAATCAAGGAGCCCTTCAATCTTGCTCAGGAGAGAGAGGGCAGGAGCAAGTTTTTCTGCAAGATCACGCCTCACAGAATAGTTGAGTATTGGGTCATGTGCTTCCAGGATGTTTGAAATTGATGCGTGGACATCCGAAACACACGATGAAATCACCTCTCTTTTAGATCGAAGAGACTCAATCTCCTCTTGAGAATTGGAGAGTTGAAGACTCTTGACCTTCAGAGCGGTGGTCTTTCTGACAAGAGCGTCCATGAGTGAGTTTTTAGCAGCAAGGTCCTCATGGAGCTTAGTCAATCATTCCTCAATCGTCGCCTTAAACGCTGAGTTCTCGTCTGAAAGAGTCTGACGAAAGCAAAAGACTTCAGTTCTGATGCAACTGAGGTAGCCAGCTGGTTGACAATGGGTTCCAGCTTTGTTTTGGTGGCTTCAACATTTTCCTGTAATGACTGTAACAAAGAAGAAGCATCAGTGAATAGTTTATCGACTTTTTCGGTCGCTGCCTCACAGGCTTTGGTTGAGGCATCAATGGCTGCAGTGGCGGAGTCTAGAGAGAGTTGATGAGCTTTGGAAAAAGCATCAACAATCTTCTAAATGGTAGCTTCAGAGATGGTAGACTGGGATGAAGAAGAGGAGGCAATGAGCGAATCTATTTTATCATGAAGCTCCTTGAGATGCATCTTTGTGACAGGAGCATCATCATCGTCATCACTCTGAACTTGATACGGACTATAATAGACCGAATCAAAGGTCATGTCCTACCCACCAAGGAATGGTTCTTCACTCTCTGCTGCATGAGCAGGAGATGAGGGGGGTGGTGAGGGTGGAGGCTCGGTAGTTGTAGTAGGTTCGGGTTGGGTTGTATGTTCGGTAGTTGGTGGGGGTTTGGGTGCGTCAGTAGGAACCCCTGTATCATATACATTGGTTCTTACTTCTGCGGTGGTGGTGGTTGCTTCGATAAAGATGGGAGGGGGTACTGGGATGGAGGTGGATGGTATTTGAGTGGTGGAGGTTATGGGGGGAATGGAAATAGGAATGGTAATTGGTGGAGAAGTGGAAAAGTGAACTTCTAGAGTAGGCGATCGTGGTGGAGTGTTACCACGAGGAGATCCGTCAGAGGCAGAACTCTCTTCCTCAGATTTGCTTGAGGAGGTAGCGATAATCAGCTTTCGCGTTGGTTGGGTTTTTCTCTTCTTCAGCGGAGGGGATTGGACAGCCTTGGTGGTTTTTCGTTTCTTGGGAGATGGGCCTTTTGCTCCTTTACCAACTTGCTTGTCTTTGCCTTTGTCAGTTTTCTTTCCCCATGGCACAGGCTTGTCAGCTTCATGGATGGACTTGAGCATTTCAGGAGTAAGCTCTCTCAGACCAGAGCGTCGAAACTCCTTGTATGTTTTAATAATCTGGCTGTCGGCAGGAACGTATCCATACATCGACTCAGGGATTGAGCCAATGAATTGAAATTTTGAGGCATCGGAGATAATGATCTTCGGGGTATGAAAAGTACCAATCGAAGACATTGGAGAACCAGCAACAATGGGGACGTGGTACTTGTCCATCACCCATTTTGTAATGAGAGTCCAAAATCGAGCATAGGAAATCTCGGAATGCCGAGATGTAGAAGATAGACTCTAAATGAGTTGTTGCCATAGGACCGACCCATAGTCCAAGTTGATACCGTTGTAGATCCTGTACAGAATCGAGATGAACAGACGACTTGCTCCGTCTGATCCAGCACTGCGTTCAGACAGCCCCTTGAACAGCACTGTAAACAACCCATTCCACTGAGGAGGCAGGCACGATTTCTTGAACTTCATGACTATTTTCAGCACCTCAGAATACCCCATGTTGTAAAACATAGAGAACATGTGACCCACCGGAATCGATTCAGGGTTAACCCTAGTTGAATCAGGTTCAAACCCTAAAATTGAGCAGAAACGTTGCTTGGAGATTGACGCCTTGTGATCAAGCACGTCGAAGAAGATCCTGTCGACTGCCTTGTCGTAATGAGCAGTGGCAAAAATCTGAGATAAGAACTCCATAGGAACTGCTTCAACTTTGGTAAGAGCAGGAGCAATCGGCGAGTACTTGAGGCATTCGATTATCGGCAACATGAAAGCATCATAGACCTGAGGAGTAAGATCGATGATCAAACTCTGTTGGGGACGAATCGGGAGGATGTGGGAAGTGGCATGAACTGATGATGAATCCACCATTGTTGTGAAGAAGATGGGAGAGATGATGAACAGTAGAATGCTTGAAGGTTTTCTTGCTCTCTGAAATATAGGTGCAGTAAAGAGGTAAACAATGGTTTACATTACCTTTTATACTGTGGGTAGAGGAGAGAGAAGAATCTGTCCCAAATCTTCGAGGGAAATACGAAGGGTTTTTCGGAAGTGATGGATGCGTGACAGTTGGTATCACCGATGATTACGCATGAGAGAGAGTGTCAGTCCCGATTCACACGCCTTCCCATCAGGCGCCATTTTTAAGCGAAACGGTTCCACTTTACATGCCTGGCTTTCAAGCACCGTTTGAAAATCAAATCGATTGGACTCCCGCCTGAGTCAGCATCTTATCATCTTATCCTTTTAGAGTTAACGTCATCTTAAAGCAAAATTGCCCACGTGGATCAATATTAACCACAACCCTTTTATAACTTCACATCCCATTAAAAAAATATGCCTTGTAACTGAAGAAACCAGAATGTTGGAAAATCAAAAAGATTTTCGTGCTTAGTGTAAAAGAAAAAGAAATAAAGCAACACATATGAGGGATTTTGTGATGTCAATAAAGACATGAAACAATGGATCCCGGGCACGAATCTCTTCCTTCAAAGTCAAGAGAGACTTTAAAGTGTTTGTGTGGTTTCTCGTAAAATAACGATCAGACACTTATTGAGAAGTGTTGAAAGGCTTCTTTTAATTAGGCTTATTTGGGTGGCTTTCGCTTCAATTCAGAATTCCTGATCTTGATATAAGACAGAAATCCAACGAAGTACTTGTGAGACCAATATAGTCTGTTGAACAAGTAGGTTTGAAATAATTTAAGTGACAATGTAAAATAGTTGATGTAAAATCTCAAAAAAAAAAAAATAAAACTAAATTCCAAGGGAAGAAATGTTATGGGATTTAACAATTTCATAGGAATCACTCAAAAGAAAATTAGAGATTTTACTTTCCATCCCCATGGATAAGTCCGTCAATTCGTTATTGATAGCTAGAGCAAAGATGATTGTTCACTGTCAATGCATAGTAGGTATTGAATTGTGGGTTTCACTTAGTTCATAGTGGCAAGAAGCTAAGATCATAAACACAGAAATTGTGTAACCATAAACCTCAGTGGTAATTTCTGAGAGTCTCAAGGGTTACGTTTGTGAAGCGAATGAGATGGAGAAAAGTAGTGTAGATGGTGTAAAGAAACCAAAGTACCTCTGCTGTTAAAATAAGGACCAAGCAGAAAACTCTTATCTCATGTGAGAAGAGAGTTAGGTAGCTCATGATTAGAATAAATATGAAAGCCTTATTGGGAAGACAAGGTTTGTTTATACCAAGTCAGTAAGGCTATTATTCAGAATCAGGTGAGGCTTTGGACACATACAGCAGCATGCTTCTATGAACACTTAACTAGAGAAATGATTTCCCCACAAATAGACACACAAGAAGATAAGACACAAAACAAAACAAAATAATAGAAAAAAATAATAAAAAATATTTTTGGAGTTTTTTGAATTCACGAAAAGAAAATAAGAAAAAGAGTAAAAAAAAATATTTTTGGAATTTTTGATTTATAGAAAAAAATAAATAAAAAAAAATGAGACACAGAAAAAAAAAATGGGACACAGAAAAAAAAAATTTGGAACCGAACCCGAGCGTTCGGTCTATTTCGGTTGCCAAGAAAAAATAAGTTTGAAAAAGAAAAGAACTTTGAAAATAAGAGAAATGAATTTGAGAAAATAATACAAAAGGTTTACAACCAAAGAAACTACCTTTGAGTGATAAGCGATGATCAGATAATACGACTGAACCCGAGCGTTCGGTTCATTTCGGTATACCAGAACAAGACCCGAACCCGAGCGTTCGGTTCATTTCGGAACACATGAGACCCGAACCCGAACGTTCGGTCTATTTCGCTTTGGTGAAGATGTCAGCCAGTTGATCAGTGGTTCGAACAAAGTGAATTTCGACGTTCCCATCTTCCACATGATCCTTAATAAAGTGATACCTCAGTGCTATATGCTTGGTCTTGGAATGTTGCACTGGGTTATGACATATCCTAATTGCACTTTCTGAATCGCAATATAGTGGGATCTTTTTCATATTGAGTCCATAGTCTCGGAGCTGGCTTTGGATCCAAATTACTTGAGATGTACAGGAGGCAGTTGTGATGTACTTTGCTTCGGCTGTAGACAGAGATACACATGTCTGTTTCTTTGATTGCCAGCTAACCAACTTCCCATCTAGGAATTGGCAGCCTCCAGTGGTGCTTTTCCTGTCTAAACCACAACCTCCAAGGTCTGCATCTGAGTAGGCTTGAACGAAGAAACCTGAGTTTGATGGATACCATAAACTGAGAGAGGTGGTTCGTTTTAGATACCGGAGTATGTTTTTCACTGCAAGCATATGGGGTTCACGAGGATTCTGTAGTGGTGTTGATTATGATGGCATGTGCGGAATTAGAAAAATCTAGTGATTCATCATACAAATCAAGAACACAAGGAGTAAATAAATCTTTGTAAGCTCTTATTAGATCTAGAAAGATTATACAAATGGGTCTTGTATACAAATTCTCTCTCTAGTCTAACACTCCAAAATGGACTCTTACATAATGGGAGTCACTCACTTCCTATTTATAGGAAAGACTCAACCCATTTACACATATAAAGATGTACGCCTAAAACATTACATCCAAGCATGACTTTCCACCCTAACATTCTCCCCCTCAAAGTTAGGATTGGATGTCCGGCTTTAATCTCCAACGAGCTAGCGCGATCAAGACCAAACTCCCCCTCGAAGTAACATCGGTCTTCAAATCCGCAAATGAATATTCGACAAACCCGAGAAGCTTCGAATACCCATCATTTCTCCCCCTTTTTATAATCAAAAAATGATTATAAAACCCACTAAGGATGAGAAGCGCCTGAGGAATAGACAATACAATACTCCCCCTTGATGTGTACCAAAAATGAATCACCAAAAATATTGAACGGAAAAACAATCACGAAAAAGCCACAAAATTTTTTCCAATTTATGAAATTTTTTGACTTTTTGAGTGAAAGTTACAAGATTTTTCAAAAACCGGGTAGAAGTTGTCACTTTCTGAAACTTGCAGGGACCCGTTGCGCCAAAAACAGCCAAATATGCGAAACTTTAGCCCATTTTCGAAACGGGGCATAAAGCGTAAATTCGCACAAACTGCAGGGACCAGAACCGAAAATTCTGCAATTTCTCAGCTTTATATCCCCATTTTCGAATTTGGGTATAAACTGCCAACGTTTCAAAACTATGGGTGCTACTTTCGAAAATTTGTCCACTTGTCTTCAAAAATGTCGACATTTGACCAGTTATGCCATTTCTTCGAACCTACATGGACCAATTTCGAAAGATATTTGTTTTCTTCTCCAATTCATTACACAGAGATTACATAGAGACTAACGCTTCATATACTTTGACTTCCAAATCAAATGATATAGTGAACATAGTTAAGAACCCAATTTTGACCTTTGTTATTTTGACTTTTCGTTCATTTGATGACAAACAACAATTTTTCCACTTACGATTCCTTTTCAGATCAAAGTACGCACTTTCAACAAAAATTGTCATGTTCTTCATTTCATTCATCCTCACTATCAATCGACGAAACATAGCCACTTCCCAAAATCGACTATCAAAATCAGTCGACAGTAAGATCATTCCCAAATCGATTCATCAACAAACACCAATTCTTCATCCTTCATTCCAAAATCACCGATCACACTTTGCTTTTTATGAACAACGACTAAAATCGATCTTCAAAATACGTCACCAACCAATTCCAGATCAACATACCAACAGCAACTAAAATCGATCTCAACGACTTTAAAGTTGATTTCAATTCCTAAACTGATTTTGATTTTGACTTATCAGAAATTCGTTTGACTTTCAACACCGAGACTTGTGATACAAACGAACAACAAAGCTCAACTAAATCACCATCGATTGAGAATTAATCAACAAATCTTATCAGAATCGAGTTCGATTTTAAGCTTTAATGACTCAAGCCAAGTTCAATTTCAGTAAAAATTGATTCCAGACAAGTTAAAATCGAAGAAACTTCACTGATTTCGATCATTAACTCAATCGATTTCAAACACGTAAGTTCAAGCCAAAATACTTTGATTAACGAGTGACAAGATTTTTGATTCCAGTAACAATTAGACTTCGATCGATTGAAGGAATAGATATTCACGAATGAAGAATCGAAAAAAAATTATTTCGATGAGGCTTTATCAAGATGAACAGTAATAGATCGACTTTTTGGGATTAAAATGATGAACAATGAACAGATTCATTGTCATGGAATGGGCTTGTATTCGAAATCAAATGCATAGGAAACAAATTTGTATATTGGGCTAAAAAAAATTTATATGAACAGTAACAAACAAAGGAAATTGGACTTCAGTTTGGATCAACAACAACAAACGAACTTTAATTTTGGGTTCAATTTTTGATCTAAACAAAAATAAATGGATCAATCAATGAGGTTGAAACGGATTTGATCCAATGAAGCAAATCGATCAAAAATGAAAAACGTAAAGTATGAATCGAAATCATGGACGTTTTGGAATCCATTTGAGAATTTGAGTTACCTTTTTCACGAATCTAGATCCATTTTCAACGAACGAATCAAATTTGGAAGATCTTGGTTCTTTTGTCGGAATGAGAAAATCTCCAAATCGAACATTTTACCACCCACCATGCGAGATGTACAACTCGTTCTTCGTGTTCTTCAACGATCCAAGAACATCTTCAAAAGAACCACCAACACATTTGGGTTTTGACTTCAAATTCAATGCAACCTTTGGAGATTGTTGCTTTGGAACCCAAATTTGTTTCACGGATTTCGGCTTCATAACACTTGACGATTTTTGTGAGTAAACCTGCTTGTTCTTCCGATTCATCTTCTTCTTCTTTTTCTTTCTCATCTTTTTGCATCTTGAAGACTTGACTTCATGAACAAACCCACTTTCAACAACATGAACATTTTGAGTTTGAATCAAATCTTTTGGAGTTTGATATTTGTGAATTTCTTGAACCACCGGCTTCCGATAAGGAATCATTCCTTCAAACGAATCACAAGAACACAAAATATCATCGGTTTGAACTCCAATCGAGCAAAAAACTTTTTCATCTTGAAAATCAACTTGAACTCCTTTTTCTTGAACATCAAGAACATCACATTGAACTCCATTGTCAAGAACTTCAACAAATTTAAGAGCACGAAGATCATTTGGGTCTTGAATAAGAGAAACATATTTTTTAATGAACAAATCTCTTTCTTCTCCTTCCTTTTGATTTCTACTACAAACTAATATGGACAAGGCAATTTTATTCAACCATGCAATCTTACAAATTGGTTGAAATACCAAGCTTCCATGATCATCCTTCAAACCTCCATAAGAAACCATATTACCCCATGAAATCAATTTGCTTAACACCAACCCATAAAATTGATCTTCATTGACTTTGTATTTCACATCTTTAACAATCACAATCCAAGAATCATATGGCAAACCCACCATGATCACAAAAACTTGATGAATTCTAGAGAGAGAAAGTGATTTTGAATGGGTTTTTTTAGAGAGATAAAGTGATACAAACAAGTATTCTAGAGAGAGAAAGTCGAATTATGGATCAAATCAAAGAAAAATTCGACTTCTAGAACACAAAAACACTCTCTAAACACGAAGATCAATGAACAATAAGAATCACCAAAACAAGAAAACCATCAAGGATCAATTCTTGATCAAATCAAGAACACCCGCTCTGATACCAATTGTAGTGGTGTTGATTATGATGGCATATGCAGAATTAGAAAGATCTAGTGAATCATCATGTAAAATCAAGAACACAAGGAGTAAATAAGTCTTTGTAAGCTCTTATTAGATCTAGAAAGAATATACAAATGGGTTTGTACAAAGTTTCTCTCTCTTGTCTAACACTCCAAATGGATTCACTTACATAATGGGAGTCACTCACTTCCTATTTATAGGAAAGACTCAACCCATTTACACATACAAAAAGGAAAGCCTAAAACATTACATCCAAGCATGACTTTGCACCCTAACAGATTCGCTTGAAATCTAGCACAGTAACAGACAGAAAACATTATATCAGGCCTGCTAGCAGTAAGGTACATTAAAGAACCAATCATCTGGCGATATAACGTAATATCGACTGCCGGTTTTTCCAAGGATGGTGTGATCTTGGTGCCGAATGCCATTGGAACTTTAACCTTTGAGTCTCCCATCATGCCAAATTTAGCAAGAAGAGTCTTGGTGTAAGCTTCCTGGTTGATAAAGATGCCTTCGAGTCCCTGTCTAATATTTAAACCAAGGAAAAAGTTAATCGGACCCATTGAGCTCATTTCAAATTTAGTCTCCATCAGCTTTCTGAATTCAGCTGTTAAGCTAGGATTCTTTGAGCCAAAGATGATATCATCGACATAGATTTGAACAATCATAAGGTGGTTACCTTCCTTCTTACGAAAGAAGGTTGGGTCAACCGAACCTTGTTTGAATTTTGACATCTTTAAAAACTTGGTTAGCGTTTCATACCATGCCCTAGGTGCTTGTTTCAGACCGTAAACCGCCTTGTCCAGAATATAACAGTGATTGGGGTACTTTTCATTAACAAATCCAGGAGGTTGCGCCACGTAAACTGTTTCTTCAAGTTCTCCATTCAGAAAGGCGCATTTCACGTCCATTTGGTAGACCTCAAAGTTCTTGTGTGCAGCATAGGCCAGAAATATTCGAACAAATTCCAGCCTCGCTATCGGAGCAAAAGTTTCCTCATAATCAATTCCTTCCTCCTGGCAGTATCCTTTCACCACAAGACGAGCTTTGTTTCGAATCACATTGCCTTCCTTGTCCATTTTATTTCTGAATACCCATTTGAGACCAACAACTGAGGCGTCTTTAGGAGTTGGAATGAGGCGCCATAATTTGTTTCTTTTGAACTCGTTGAGTTCATCTTTCATAGCTTGAACCCAATCAGAATGATCAAGAGCCGTATTTACTGTCTTCGGTTCAACTTTTGATACGAAAGAATTATACATGCAGAACTCTACTTTGGAGAATAGAGATGTTTGCTTTGCCTTCAGTTGAGATCGGGTGAGGACCTTTTCAGAGACATTACCCACTATCTGAGATACAGGATGATCTCTGGTCCATTTAACAAGAGGATGGTAATTTGGATCATAGGATGGATCCAATTCAGCGTTGACCATTTCTTCCAATTCAGATTGACTATCGTCGTCGTAGAACATATCGGAGTTCTCCCCCTCGACTGATGAGCTTTCCGGTGTAGCTGGACTTTCTGGTGCTACAGGACTTTCGGGTATTAATGAGCTTTCGGGTGCTGGAATGGAATTCTCCCCCTCAACTTGTGAGCTCGGTTGTTTTGATGAAGGTGGATTCTCCCCCCCCCCCCCCCCCCAACTGAAGCACCTTGCTCAGGAGGTTCGTTTAGAACTTGTTCTTCTTCACCCATTCGTTTGGCGGCATCTTCGACAATTTGCTTCAGATGGTCGACTTTGTTGTCTGCTGCCTTGGCTTCCGAGAGAGTAGCTTTCTCAGGTTCATCGAATAATTCTACAAACTGATCGAACAGATTAGCAATTGAGGCCATGACTTGACCTGTTTGAGTGAAAATCTCTCCAATTGTTTCTTCAGTAGCTTTTAGCTTTTTGATGTAGTTATCATCGAAAGTCACATAATATGTTTCTTCGATCTTCCTAGAGCGCTTATTTAAGACCCAGTAAGCTTTTGAAGTAAGAGAATATCCCAGAAAAATTCCTTCATCAGCTTTAACGTCAAACTTGTTACGATGTTCTTTGGAGTTGAAGATGAAGTATCGTGAGCCGAACACATGGAAGAATTTTACGTTCGGCTTCCTATTATTGATGATCTCATAAGGAGTAAGAGAGAAACACTTGTTGAGATAAGACCTATTCTGTGTGAAACATGCTGCAGCAATAGCATCAGCCCAGAAGTATAATGGAAGAGAAGCGAAACTTAGCATCCTTCGGGCCGCCTCACACAAGGATCGGTTTCGTCTTTCGACAATTCCGTTATGTTGAGGCGTATAGGGAGCTGAGAAGTTGTGACTGGTTCCTTTTTCTGCCAAAAAGTCTTCAAATTCTTTGTTCTTGAACTCCAGTCCATTACCGCTCCTGATGTTGCGAACGACTTTTCTCAGTTGCACTTCAACCTGCTTAATAAACATCTTTAGCTTAGGAGTAGCCTCAGATTTGTGCTTCAAAAAGAATACCCATGTAAAACGTGAGAAATCATCAACAATAACAAGAATATACTTGCTACCGCCAATGCTTTCGATAGATGATGGACCACACAAGTCAATGTGAAGCAACTCAAGTGGTTCAACAACTTTTGTGTTTATAATGGATGGGTGACTTTGACGACTTTGCTTCCCCATTTCACACACAACACACAAATGTTCTCGATCAAACTTGAGCAATGGGAGACCCCAAACATGACCTCCTGTGACAAGCTTGTTGATGTCTTTAAAGTTGAGATGTGAGAGCCTTTGGTGCCACAACTAGCTTTCATCAGAATGAGCTTTAGATAATAGGCATATAGCTGGATTTCCTTTGATTGGTTTGAGATTGAGATGAAACATTTCTCCTTTGTGTTCTGATTTGAGAATTACCCTTTTTGATTTCTTCTCTATGATTTCTGAACCTTCATCATCAAATGAAACTTTGAGACCGGTGCCTCCTACCAGTTGAGACACACTGATGAGATTATGCTGTAGACCTTCAACATACGCCACCTTTCTTATTGTGAAGTCTCCATTGGTTATCATCCCATAGCCCTTTATCATTCCATAAGAATTGTTGCCGAACTTGACATTCCCACCATTCTGAAGAGATCGAAACTCCCTTAGCTCCTCCTTCCTCCCTGTCATGTGACGTGAGCAGCCACTGTCAATGTACCATTCTTCGTCGAACTGCTCGTCACTTATAACCTGCAAAAATTAAGCAGATTTAGGAACCCAAAGTTTCTTGGGTCCACGTGAGCCTTTCACAGGAACAGGAATAGTAAGAGAAACATTAATAAGATATGTTCTTTTTATTAGTGTTGTTTCATCTTTTCTTTTAATGGTAAACACTTTGATTTTGTTAGGATTAGCAACAGTGGGTTTGGTTTCAGGTTTTGGTGTTTGGGCTATAGACTGCTTTCGGTCTTCCTGGACAGAGGAAATCTTCGATTTCCCTTTCAGGTTCGTTGACGATTTAGAATTTTGTGCACGAACAGAATTGGTTTTAGAAGAGAATTGAGAACTAGAAGAATTAGAATGGGAATTTCTTCTGACTTGCGGTTCGATATGACCCTTTTGTTTTTGGTCATTGGAGGGACCGAACCTGGACGTTCGGTAGCTATTGCTTTCGGGACCGAACCTGTCCTTTCGGTTATGTTCCTCATGTGGCCCGAAAGCCTTTTTCTATGACTTTGAATTTCTATCATGATAAGAGAAATGATTGTTTTGAGAGTGCCAAAACTACTTTCGCTCAGAGAGATTCTTTTTGTATCTTAGGTTTCTTTGCTGCTTTTGATCTTTCACTTGTTTCGGCTGTCTGTGGATGTTGGCCTTTTGTTTCAGCTTCTTGTCAGCTGTTCACTTTTCACAGATGATGTTTCGCTTGTGGAAGTGACTTCTTCTACAAGTATTTCTTTTGTACCACTTGTGCTTGGCACGTCAAAGTTGTCAGACTTATTCAGCGGCTCTGGTACATATCTTCCTTTTGTTTTCCAGGACGTTCGCTCTGACAAACCAACTGTTTCGCCGGCATTATCTATAGGAGCAGACCAAAAGAACTCATCACAGCCATCTGCGTTATCTTCGTTCACTATGGCAGTGAGTTCGGCTGTTTGATGCTCGGTTACTCCTGTGACCTTATACACCTGATTTGGTGTTGTTCTCACCTTTTGGTACACAACAACCTTTTCTTCAAGAATCGGGGACTTATTTTGGGACAAACGAGCGAACTCCACAGAATTTTCAGAAATAAGATTTTTGTGGTTTTCGGGTTCGCTCTTGACAAACTCAGAACAGTCGACTACTTCTTGTACATAAATTTCACTCATATCATCGTCCTCATTCAGTTCAGATGCGTTTTCAACATCAATTTTATTTTCTGAACTTAAATTAGCACTCAATTAGTCGAATTTTTGTATGGTTTCGGTCCTTAGTTTCAGCTTATCGTTTCCATCCAAAAGATTTTTCAGCATGTCCTTATGGTCTTTGGACTTTATGAAAGATTCTATTTTGTCCAGACCATACATGTAAGTGGGATTCACATCATCAGACGATACAACACTTTCATAGTTATATGCCTCAGCATCGATTTCATCCTCCTTAAACTCAAGGAAGGGTAAAATCATGCGATGTATTTTCTGCCCTATTTCACAATTCAGATGCAGTTGAGTAATGTTAGCATAAAGTCTTTTAGCAATCAAACAGAAAACATTTCTTTGTTTTAAAAGTTTCAAATTGTCTCTTTGTAAATAAATGTTTTCATCCTTAGATTTAATCAGCTCCGATTCCTTCTGCTCAATCCACATCCTTCGCTCCTCACTCTTGGATGACACCCTGCTTATTTGGTCAGTTAGGTTAGAATTGGTGACCCGTGTTTGAGTTAAACAACTATCCAGATTTGAGATTCTTGAATTTAGGTTATTTAATTCCTTTTCATATGATTTCTGTGGAACTTTGAACGAGATAAAAAGAGATTGTACCTTCTTGATTAATTCATCAAGCTCATTGATCTGCACACTGAGAGGTTTTGCTGTGAAGCATAAGTCCTCTCGCTCCTTGGTGTCCTCATTTCCACCATCTGTATTGTATCCCCTTATGTGAGATACGTCAGTCACCATCAAACACTTTCTGCCGCTTTCACCACCTCTTTCCTCATACGCCTTTCCATGCGAAGGCTTTCTCACCTCATCATCTTCTGAGTCGGTTGACCACACCTGCACGCCACCGAACTCGTCATCCTCTGTCGAACCCTGTACAATAAGAGCATTCATAGAAGGGTTAGTAGCAGCTTTCTTCCTCTTGATCTCTTCCAGCTTTTTCATCAAGACAGCCTCTTCATCTTTCTCCTCATCCTTCTCTGCCATTTTCTTCAGAACACAATCTTTGGCATAATGGTTCTTTCCTCCACAGTAGTAGCAGTTCACACCAGAATCTCCATCAACCTTCGCCTCTTTCTTTGGTTCCTCAGTCTTCGGCTCCTCCCTTACCTTTTCTGAACTGTATCTTCCCTGCCAATTTCGGTTCTTATTGGTAGGAAACCTCTTCTTGATGAACCTTTTTGGATTGGACACCATCATAGCATAATCTTCTGAAGTAAGATCGTAGTCCTCCAGGTTCAGATCTTCATCTTCTACTACATTCTTGCTTTTGGACAGGAGTGCCAAAGACCCCAAACTTGAGACCACAATCTTCTCTTGCATGACAATCTTTTCTTGGGATTTTAGAATCCCCACCAGTTTAGCCAATGAATATGACTTGAACTGCTCATGAGCTTTAACTGTAGAAACGACAGCTCTCCATTCAGATCTTAGGCCATTCAAAAAGGTGACCTTCTGTTCAATCAGCTTCCTTTCGATATCATGTTTGATCATCTTGCTAAGAATATGATTGAAGCGATCAAACGTCTGTGTGACGGTCTCATCAGAATTTTGCTTGAATTCTCCAAACTCAGACAAAAGCAATGTCTGAATGGAGTGCTCTAAATCTTCATATGTGGAATACAGCTCTCGCAACCTATCCCAGATTTCTTTAGCGGTACTGCAGGCACTCACCAACCTAAACGTTTTAGATTGAAGAGCGAATCGGATCAGTCTCAATGCTTTGATATTGCACTGAAATTCTCCTTTTCGTCTTAAGCAACGTCTTTTACATCTTTTAACAGATCATTATATTCTTTCTGAGTTTTAATGATCTTGGATGTTCCTGAGTGAGCAAATGGTCCAGACACAATGGCTTCCCAAATAAGATACCCATTATCTTCAGATCCTATGACATAGTCTTCAAAATAATGCGCCCAAACTTCGTAATCCTAGGTGTATAGAATAGGAATCTTCGTCGTTGATCCAATACTGTTTGAGATGTTGATAGGATTAGATTGAGAATCGTCCATGCCTGATCGTTTAACCTGTTTGAAAGATCAGACTTGTAATATGTAATATTAGGGCAAATGAATAAATAAAGAGATACGTCAATTATGGAGTGACTGCTCAATAAATATCAGTTAATGTGGAATAACCCTAATCGCTTCTTTCACAGAAGAGATGTGTATGAATTACACAGCCTCCTGCTCTGATACCAATTGATGAGTTCAAAAACTCTTTGATCGATTAGATCTTTGTAACAGGTAAATTAATAAAACAGAAACAGTAATGTAAAAACACAAGTATGGATCTGAATGTGTCGAATGATTTGATTCACTCAATCCTCAGCAAAGCTCGATGAAGAACTTCCGTTGTAGAGGATTCTAGGATTACAAAAGATAAGAACTTGTACGCTATCAAATCTCTATTAATCTTTTGTTAGGAATGCATGCAAGCATCTGTATATAATAAACCCTAAACAAAACTCACGGATGGACATGCCCATACCGGAGACAAAACTTGGACTAGCTAACGAGCCCAAAAGACGCAACACTAAACTGGACCTAACAGTCTCAAAGCATTTAAACCATAGATCTGACCTCCTAGGGTCCATAATACATGTAAAGTTACAAACTTTACGTTCATGTATTGGCCATTTAGCTCAAAATACCCTAAAATGGAGTCTTCAAGACGCATGCGGCTCTCATGGCAGTAAAGTTGGCACCTTTATCCATGAGAACCCTCCTAGGTTCCATATCTGAAGTTATTTCTCTACATAATGACCCAGACCCGAAGGTAAATTAGAAATGCCCCAAAAATGACAAGATTCAAGCTCTAAAGAGGATCTAACAAATGGAAAGTCAAGGTTGATGCTTTTTACCTCAAATGAGCTGAAAATGGAATACAACCTCTAGATCTACTAGCTTCAACTTGAACTCCCAAGCTCCTTCTTCCTTCTCAAGCTTCACAACCACCAAAAATGCACAAAAAAGGCTCAACAAGGCTAGGGTTTCGAGTTAGGGTCTTCTGGAAATGAGAGGGACGATGGAGGCTGGTTTGGGTGGAGATAATATGTCTAAATAGGGTGCAAACCTTTAATATTAGGGTTTCATCCAGACAGCTCCTACTCGTCGAGTCGGTCCCCCGACTCGTCAAGTAGGTTACTAAACTTCTCATTTAACAAGAAAGCTTCATAAAACACTCCAATAATTCTTCATGTCATAAATCCACCTCACACTTTGAATGTTGTCATTCATCTTGCTCTATTCTTTTCTAATCATCTCCTCCTGTAATCTAAAATACATCAAAGCTATAAAAACAAATGAAATAAGCATCCGATAATAAAAATGAGAAAACTAAAATTTAAAATGCAAACCAAACGTTGAGTTGCCTCCCACAAAGTGCTTCTTTTTTTATGAGTCATGAAATCATATTCCACCCATCACTTAAGTTTTTTCAGTGATTTAGAAGGGTACGTCCTTGTTCAACTACAACTCGACACCCTTCTTTTTATAATTGGTTACTCTTTTCTTGAATGCCTCTTTCATATTCTCTTTATTCGAGCTTTCCCCCAGTTCAATCTTCTTATATTTCTTCCGATTTAAACTTTTGGAACTTTTTTTAACCTTTTGGAACTTTTGTTTTTCCTTTAACCTTATCATCTTTTGTAGTAGTAGCCTTCTTTTTTACCCATTCTATCTGTTTTTCCTTCTCACCGTACTCTTTATCGTAACCCATTTTTTATAATCTCCTTGGATTTTTTGGTTGTCTAGAATCTTTTGAAATACATAACTTTTAATTGAGGATAAAGTTATAATCATTGTGTATTTGGAGAAGCCGAAACATTAATAAAAAATATAGTAGATAGGTAATTAAATAAAGTCACATCTTGGATTTGGAATTTCATTGATTTATTCGTGATTGATTTTTAAGTCTCGACACGTGGGTTGATGGGTCGCATCGCAAAAACTGATCTACTGTCATTTTTTGCTATTCTTCTTCCATTAGCCTCTCAAGATCCAAAAATTCTTTTATCAACATCAGAGTCCTCACGTTTGTGGTCTTATGTCTCCTCCTCTATCAAATCATCAACAATGTCCTTAAAGAATACTTCATCATCATGTGATCTTGAGTACTTTATCATTTGATCAACTCCAACTGTCATCTCTTCAGACCCCACCCTTAGTGTTAGCTTCGAATCATTGATATCAATGAGATGGCTATTGTTATGTTTAGTAATGGTCTTCCAACGATTATTGGGATATCATCGTTTTCTTCCATATCGAGGACAACAAAATCAATTGGAAAAATGAATTTTCCCAATTTAAGGAGCTAATCTTCTATGATGCCTCTTGGATAAGTAACTGACCAATTTCCTGTTATGGGTGATATTTTCACAACCTTATTTTATCTACCATCTTAAAATTGTTCTAACATCTCGAATATCTCAATATCCTAAACCACTTAAGATCTTGAACTACCCAAGATCTTGAACAAGCAAATATCTTAGGATTATGATCATATTTTTTTGTTGTATCTTGTATAGGATTTGAATACTTGATCAAAGAGAGGTAGACTAGGTCAAAAAGCATGTAGTTAACAAGAAAAAACATGGAGTCTCCACGAAATACTTGGTCAAGCTAGAGTAGAGGAAGATCCCAAATTTTTAGAGAAGTTAATTAGATGTCAAATATATAAATAGACAAGTTGAGATCATTTCACACATGCTCACCACTGGATGTAGACTTACACTTGGTCACTCTCACTTCTACTCACTCTTTAGAAGCTCACGAACATGAAATTACTTCAAACTTGATCAGATTGCACTTGTAAATCTTATTTTTTATCAGTAGAACTTCTAAGGCGTGTGATATCATCACCTCTCGAGGTTTTATGTCGAATATCCAAAAGGATTAATGTCTTTGATTGTATATTGTTGTGTTCTTGCATTCATTTTTACTTATTATTTATGGTTTGATCCATTTCTATACTTACAAACCTTATTACAAATGTTTATTCAACTGTTATACTTTATTCATTCAATTACAACCTCAAGATACTCTATGGTATCTTAGTCCTTTTTGAATATCTTAAGACTTATTACTTCATTCAACAAGTTTACGACTTTAACACTATTTTTATCCCAATTTTCAAGTATACATGTACTTATATCTAGGGCTAAACCAATATTTTTATTTCATATTTCTTTACAACAAAGCTCATCATTATTGTCTTATTCCTCGGATTTTAGGCATGCTTTAGATCTTCAGCATCTTCTAAAATCTTAAGCATTTCATAAATCTTATTCTTAAAATCTTTACCTAAAACATCACACCACACTTACTAATTTGGTTACTAAATTACTTATGTGATTTTTGTCCAAAACAATTTGGTGCCATCCGTGGGATAAGTGGTGTTATTACTTTTTTCTTAAGATTATTCAAAAGTTTTTTTGTGATTTTCAATCACTTGCACTTTTCGCATGAAAATATCTATTTTGCATATCTAGCACTGTTCCATCTGTTTTTGTTGGTCAAAATCATCCCTTTCCATGTATTATTAACTCTCAAAAAAGGAATCTAAAGTTCCCAAAAAATCCACATTCACATCTTTGCCAAACCAACATCCGGGTGGGATAATCAAGAAATGCATACCAGGACCTTGAACTTTGAAGCTGGCACATCTTCAAAATGTCAAACTAGGGACATGGTCCCAAGACAGGTCCTAATTTTCATAGATGGTGCAACTCCCAACATAGGAGGTTCTACTTCCCAAAATCATGGAGGGATATTCAACATCCCATCTAACACCCAAGATGTGGGGATAAATTGGATTACTGAGAAGAACTCATACATTTGAGAGACATGGTCTCAAGTGTATCATGTATGATTCAATCAATACCAGAGGTGTCACATGTCAGCCACAGAATCTCAAGATTAGCATCTCCTATCTATGATAACGAAGTTCCAAAGAGATCCCAGACTCCCAACATGAAGATGTATGCTTACCATGAAGATTTTGGACACCTTACCGAAGACTATTTTTCCATTAAAAAGGAAATCAGTTACCCGTTGAGAAAATTACACTTAAAGGAACTCTTGGGAAGAATGAGAGACAAGATCATGAGACTCTTCCCCAAACCAAGAGACATGCTAATAGTTCCAAGATGGAAAAAGAAGAAACACAAAGAAATAATGCTTTCCTAACCAACAAGAAGGAGATTTCCTTTGACGAAGATGATATGAAAGATGTGCTAGATCCCCATCATGATGATCTAGTCATAACACTATATGTGGCCAATCACTTTGTCTAAAGGATCTTAGTTGATGGTGGTAGTTCAGTTAACAACATTCTTCTGGAGACACTCGATAAAATTAAGATCCCGGATTCTAGAATAACCTGAAGATCTTCAGTCATAGTAGGATTCATTGGCGAGACTAAGACTATCGTTGGAGAAATCAAGTTACTGATATATATATAGGAAGTTCATTCTATTCAATGCTTTTATATTGTTAATTCTTTTTCTTGCTATAATATTATCTTAGGTAGGCTATAGATCCATTATGTGAAAGTTATCCCCTCAACTTACTATCAAAGCGTCAAGATCCATAGTGACATACAAGAAGCTAAAGAATTGATATACCACTTTAATAAAGAATTCAGCTATACTAAGGCAGTCATAGAAATTAAAGAAAAAAAGCACAATATGTCCTAGAAGCTAAAAAGGCGAGATCAAGGAAATTTTATTAACTCCTGAAGATATTGACATCAAGTTGTGATGGGTTTTGAGCCTAGTCAAAGACCAAGAACACACGCAACGGAAACAACAATTTTGATCTAATGACTCGAAACTAACTAAACTAACTCAACAAATCTATGCAACTTATAGGAAACAATATATCGAAACATACCTTAGCTTTTAGGTGGGCTTCTTCTTTTGACGAGCCATTTGATTGACTGGAGGACCTAACGGAGTGTTCCTCTTCTATAATTCCACCCAAGAAGAAAAATTCTAGCATAACCAAGAAATACTTGAAGAAGAACAAATAACAGAAATGAATAACTTGAATTTGTTGCTGACCACATCGTGGGAACTTCTCTTAAAAAAATTCTAGGGTTTTGAAGGTTCTATACTTTGGTGACTGAAAGGTATATTTCACATCTTTCAAAACCATATTTTGAGCATTCTATATATAGGGAGGTGATTTGAAACCCTAAGGATAATTACCAAATATAATAATAATAATTATCTTTGGAATTCAAATCATTTTAGAGGATTTCAAGATCCTTTATTTTATAATTAATTAATTAACAAAAAATTCCCTCGTATAAATTTATTTTTAGCTATGCTTTATATTGTTCTTATAAGTAACCCAAAAGGACACTGCTATTTATAGTAATATTATTGGGTTTGTTATGGTTATGGTCACTAATCTCCATCAGCTCCCACTTGTACTTACACATCAACAATTGAACAGTCTAATACTTACTAGGAACAACAGTGAGTGGTAGACCAATGCAACTATTGTACTTATATCAATTTTTCGATGAACAACCCTAAGACGAATAACTTCAAATTCCTTTGATATTCATGATATCTTATTATGAACTAGAGACATAGATCTAAGGTCAATCTCATGGTTCATTATTATGTTTCCCGATACCGACTTCTAGTGAATTTTCAGACTGGCTATCAAATCTAATCAATTCAGTCTCAACTTAGCCAAGCATTTATTGTCAATAAAAAATCGTGAGGGGCCCAAAGATATCTACTTCTCCATTTTTGGCAGTAGGATCAAATAAACTTTGACTACATAGGTCAGTACTATTCCTCATTTAATATATATATATATATATATATATATATATATATATATATATATATATATATATATATTCAAACCATGTATGGCTGCCAATTATAGAAAAAATTAGGGATAAACCAAGATACAACACTTGTAGGACAAAACCTCATGCATCTCCATTTGATGAATAGTAAACACAATCTTCATAATTTACTAATGACATGATTTTAAGTGTGGTTACTCTAATACTTAAAATCTTCATTTCAAGTACTCATTAGTATTCGTAGCAAGACTATGAAATGTTCATCCCTATGAAAAATCTATCAATACTACATGACAATGTTAATTCATTACTATCTCCCAAGAGTATGACTAATTGTGAAAGTTTGAATAAAATATTATTCAAGAAGTGGTTCTAAACATTTAAAAGTAGGAACACATATAATACGAATAGTCATAGAAACTTATTGTTTAATAATCACCAAAAAATAATATCTAAAATATTCCAAATAATCAAACTAAAAATTATATAATCAAACCAACTAACTAGAAAATCTAATACCAATAACACTAGTATGAGCATCATGCTTGATTTGTGACAATGTTTTGGGTAGTGGATTAGTTGGATTATCTTCTAATGGTACTATGCTCAAAATGATGTCTCCATCTTCAACTATCTTCCTTATATAGTGGAACTTTCTATTTATATTTCTTGTGCATTTATGATATCGAGGTTTTTATCTAAGACAACTGCACCCTCATTATCACAAAATATTTCAATCGGTTCAGCTATGCTGGGAATAACATGTAAATCAGTGATCAAATTCTTTAGCTATATTGCTTCCTTGGTCGCTTCATTAGCCGTAGTAAACTCCGTATAGTCAATTATGTTATGGTCTCTTGCTTGGAACTTCTCCAAGTCATGTATCTTCTATTCAACATGAATACAAAACCAGACAGTGATATTAAATTATCTTTTTCAGCTTGGAAACTTGCATGAACATATCCTTTAACGCTTAGCTCTTCTGTATCACCATAAACAAATAACATATCTTTAGTCCTCCTAAGTAAGGGTGTTGATCGGGTAATATTTTCGGGTTTCGGGTAATTCGGGTCAGGTTTTTCATATTAAAAAGATTACCCGTTACCCAATCCAAATTAAGTTTAGGTAATTCGGGTAGTGGGTCGGGTTTGGGTAATTCGGGTATTACCCGAAATATATATGATTTTTTTAATGTCACCTGAAAATAAATTTAATGAAATAAATATATCGTGCTCTATTAGTCTTGTTTATATAAACAAACGAGGCATAAACGAAATTACTCAAACTTTGAACATTGAGATTTTTTAGTCAATAATACTTGAGATATCAAGTTATCTTTTGAAAAATTAATCTAATATAATAAGATGTTAAAAAACAAAAAATTAAATATCTTAGTTTAAAAGTTTAGAATGTTTAAGATAATTTTAGCCATAAGTTTTGCTATGTTATGAAGTTTCGTCAAGATAATGAGTTTGTTAGTTGCAGTAAAAACTATAATCTAGAAACAATTAAGTTTTAACAAACATGGTGACATATAAACAAATGCTTTTAATATTGTTGGTGTCATACTTCCATAATAAAAGAGATTCATGTTTTACAATTATAATAGTTAGTTTAAGCGTGATCAAACACCTGCTACAGAGTACAAACTCTACAAAGGAAAAAGAAAAGAATTTTTAAAATAATTTGGGTAATTCGTGTATACCCGAAACCCAACAAACGTATCCTATACCCGACCTAAAAAAAAATCAGGTTACCCGAATACCCGAAAAAATTTACCCGATTTACCCGATACCCGAAAAAATCGGGTGGGTAATTCGGGTAACAGCTATTTTCGACAGGGCTACTCCTAAGATACTTTAGAATGTTCTTGACCGCGGTCCAATGACTTTCACCATAATTGGCTTGATAATGACTCGTCATACTAATGGCATATTAGACGTCTGACCTTGTACAAATTATGGCGTACATGATTGATCATATAGCAGAAGCATATGCGACTCGACTTATGTTGTCGAGTTCTTTAGTAGTACTGGGACATTGGGCTTTACTCAAAATCATGCCACGTTGAACAGGTAGAAATCCCTTCTTAGATTGATCCATCTTTAATTTCTTCAAATTTTATCATAGTATGTATTTTGGAAAAGTCATATTAGTCATCATACTCCAATCCAGAAGGTACAATCACAGATCCAAGTCCTTTTTAACGTCTTCATCCATAAAGCCACTGACTTGGTGACTTTGCATGACCCTAATAAGCCTAAACTCCAAAATAGCATTCCATTCTCATAGAAATGATCTTAACTCGTGCATGAATCCAATAAGACATTCAAGATGACAACTTTCTGCCTTAGGGACTCATTTGGAACTGAGAGCGGCAACTCTAAGTCTAGAAATCGGATTTCAACCAAATAGTTCTATACTTGGGACCAAAATGACTTCAAAATCAAACCACACTAGATCCAAGCATTCTTGAGGAAAATTGTGAACTTTATACCTCCAAAGAGTCTCAAATGATGATGCTAATCCATATCTATGAGCTCAAACTTCCCAAGTCCTTCCTTGCCAACTTCTTATTTCCTCTTCCAAGCTTACAAATCACCAAGATGGCCTCTCAAGATCAAGATCACACAAGAATGAAGGGATGAGACGTTCTAGGGTTTTTCTGAGGTTGGGGAGGCTGATAAGGGGATTAGGTCCAAGTCCTCATATTCTTTATATAGTGTTTGACCCTAAAATTAGGGTTTAGTGTCACTGAGCATACTTTGGGCGTACGCCTCCAACATCTGCAACCATTTAACCTCCTACGTTGGGCGTACTCACCCAGCTGCCAACTTTTTCCATGCATGGTCCTTTCTTTCCACTTCCTTTTAAACCTAGGGGCCAAAAGTGACATAATTAAAATCCGAGGGATGAATTTGAAGCTACTTGAAAAATGGGATGTTACGGATTAGGTGTCTAAGCCCATAACTATATTTGGTGTGTACTTAATTTGATTATAAGCTTGGTCCTTTTGGGTTGCCTTCACTCATGCAACTTGATAGGATGACAATTGGAGAGAAAGAGAGTAGGATTTATTATATGAATAATAAACTGATACTCAAAATGATTTTATTAATATATTATAGGATTAATATGTTACTTGTAAATCATATTATTAATTAGTAATTAATCAGAAATTAATTTGATATTGATTTTGGGATTAAAGGAACTGATTAATAATGGAGGGATTGGTTTTGCAAATCACTGATAGTTGCAAAATTGGGTTGATGGACTCCATAGAGTGGAGTGGATGAAATCCTATAGGGAAGCCCTATAGATTTCGTCCAACGGCTCGAGAGTGGAGGTCCATGGACTGCTTAAGCCTTAAGCAGGAATTAGGGTTTCCTCCAGAAATCCTAGTAGCCCACACATCTATATAAGGAACCCTCCACTATGGAATTTTTGGGCTAAGCTTGATGAAACCCTAGAGTAGCCGATTTTCACCTCTCTCCTAAGTCATTCTTTGCATTGGGTGTTTGTGACTCCATTAAAGGTGCAACACTTGGGGCACTCGGCTTTCAAAGTCAAGATCAAGCAAGGATTATACTTGTTATTGTCTCTTGAAACTCAACAAGAGAGACAGATTTTGCAGGGCATAAAATTATTAACAGTTATGAATAGAATTTAACAAAGTTTCATTTAGTATTTTCAATATTTAGTCTTTAAAAATTAATAGCTTATATTGTTTCTTAAAACATTAATTTATTAAAGTCTGGGATCCAAGTAACGAAACAAGTAAATGGTTATGCGAACTTTATCCCATAAACTTAATCAAACTCGGTAGGTAGCAATTACCAATTGCATACGATATGTAACTCCTAGATTATGGGATCCTAAACAACTATTGTTTAGCTTGGCATGTTTATCCCATCTATGCCTCAAAACTCTTATACTTAGGCGACCTTTATCACATACAAAATTGATCAAATCATCCATTTAAATCACATGTGAGTTCTATTTCACAAATGGTTAAGTGACATTTATCCCATAAGCAAATACAAAAACACATTAACTATTTTTAACAACTCAAATGAATAAGGTGACCCTAAAATCCATATGAACTACACAAAAATCTCAAGTGGATTTTAAATGGATTGCATAAATTTGAAGTTTTGTAAATAAGGGTTTATATATGTTTTACAATTATAGTTCATAGAAACATGGTCTCATGAATATTGTACGAATCCAACAATTCATGTAACCTTTTGTAAAATACATATCACGTGTTATGATGTTCTTTTGGTGCCAAATAAAACTTCATTTTATTTGTCATTAACCGCGATCAATTATAAACTACAATCCGGTATTTTAAAGTTTAGTCGTAGACCGGTTTTAAGAACCGGTAATAGTCTTAATAAAACTTTATTTCATGCTTAAGACTTGGAGTTTTGGATGAGTTATAAAATCACTATTTTAAATCTCCTTTTTAAAATCAAGAACCTATGACTTCATGAATTTTAAGAATAAACTCATTTTATTTTATAAATTCAAATTTATGCATCTTATGATAAAAGTCATATTTTGATAAACCAAAACTTGGGTGATGATACTTATGTTTTAAATCTCATTTAGCATACATAAAATATAATATCAACATGTTGCGTTATGTTTAAAACACCAATATCATATATTAAGTTTCGACGCAAAAATAATCACTAGTTTTATTATTTGCCGTTATAACGCTATAAACGATTTTAGTCTTTTTAATAAAAACTCCTTATTTATTATAAAAACATGGAGTTTATACGAAGTTTAAACATATTTTAAACCATTTCAAACATTTTAAGGTTGGGTATTTATAAGTTTTACCATAAAACTATTTTCAACAAAAATGAGTTTTAACTGGTAAGAGATAAAACATTTTTATAAATATCCATTTATAAACATTTTATGTTATCTTTTAAATATTTTTTTACTCAAACTCCAAGTGATATTATCTTATGAAAAATGTTATTTGACATGTAAAAACCATTTTCATACATAAAACATAACATGCATTTAACATAAGGTAAATATCACAAGCATGTATTATAATATGTATAAACCAAGCCATGTCTACTAATAAATTTTTGTGAGCCATCACAAGAATTATTAAGACTTTGCTAAAGGACTTAAGGGACACTTCAAAAGGTCTTCAAGGTGGTAATTTCTTCATCTTGTTACATTTAAAGTTAATACAACTAGTCTAACTAATTTACTACATCAAATCAACAAATGAAAAATTACCTATTTGTCTATTACATCTTATGAATAAATAAATGTCAACCAAACACAACACAAAGGTCCAAATGACTTGTTTGTACACAACATATCAAATAATATAATAAACAACTCTTTGTTTTTTCTAAGACAACTTTTATATAACCAAAATGCATGAAAAATGGTTATATAAAAAATCAACAATTTTAACCAAGAAGTTGCCAAAGAAGACAAATATAGACTTTTCTTAACCAAAAGAAAATCCATGCTTTTTTTTCCAAAAACCAAAGTTTATCAAACATAAAAAATCATTCTGACATATAAAAAGATGACTCTGATACCACTGTTGGGTTTTGATACGAAATAAAAGTTTGTTTTTCACAAAAACCGGCATCGAAAGACTTTAAATATAACAAATTTATTTTTAGTTCATAACAAAACCAAACCATCATGGATTCATTATAGAGGTTAGAATGAAATAAAACCAACCATGGGATGTTTTAGAGATAACCTTTGAAGCCTTTGAACATACTTGGTTTTGGGGTGTTGATGAACATAACAAAAGATCAAAGTGTATAATCTTCTCTACAAGTATCCACCATCAACAGTAAGGCACTTGGAATGCTAGTTCCTTCTTGTATTATTGAGTCTCTTAAGCCTTTAATTGCTTAAATCCATTAAGCACTAAAGGGAACAACTCAAGAGGTCTTCTAAACCACCAAACTAACTTCAAGAAAGAGAGAGAGACAAAGAGAGAGAGAGAGAGAGCGAAAGAAAGAGAAAGAGAGAGAGAGAGAGAGAGAGAGAGAGAGAAAGAGAGGGAAAGAAAAGAAGAGAGAGTTTCGGCCATGAGCTTCAAGAGAAGAAAGAATACCAAAAACTTTGTTCTTTAGTGATAAAACTATTGGATAAGGTGTCTAAGTCCATAACTATATTTGGTATGTACTTGACCCGGTTTAGCATGGTCCTTTGGGGTTGCACTTCACCGGAACAATTTGGACTTTTGAGAAGAAGATAATTATGATTTATTAATATATTATAAGTTATAATATATTAATACGAAATCATATTATTTAATTAGTATTGATCAAGAATTAATTTGGAATTAATTTTGTGATCAAAAGAGATTAATTAAATATATAGGTATTGATTGTGTAAATCATTCATTCTTATAATGTGGGCTAATGATCCATGATTCCTTATGTTCGGCTTAACCCATGTGGTGACTCATGGATACTCCATGGAGGTTAAAACCCATGGATCATGAGGAATGTGGAAAGTCATGCACATTAGGTTTTACATGGTGTAACCCTAATGTAACCACACTATATAAGAAGCCCTTTGGTTCAAGAAATTGGCACCTAGAGTCTATACAAGAGTGTGGCCGATTTTTGTGAGCTAGAGAGTCCTCTTCCAAGTTTCCAAGTGTTAGTGGTGATTTGTAATTCCACTTGAGGCATTCACACTATTCGTTCTAGGCTCTTAAAGCTCCAAGCAACAAGCTACAACAAAAGATATGTTATCTAACTTGTTTTATTACCCAAGTATCAAAGTTGTGTATGCTAGCTAGGGTAATACCTTGGAAAATGAAAGTTTGCATGTATAATAGAGAAAACATAGATCCAAGGTATTTAGGGTTGCATGTATGTTAGAATGCTCAAAAGCCTTCAGTGGTATCAAATCCTAGGCTTGTTTTCAATTATACTTGATGCTACATGCTTGGAAGTTCTTTAAAAATCAAAACTTTGTTTTCTGGATAGTGGACTTGCTGAGTCCATTGATGGACTCGCCGAGTTGGTTCATAAACTCGACGAGTTGGAGCCCCTGAGTGCAAATTTTTGAGTTTTAAGGTTGGAATTGGACTCGGATCATTACCCTAAACTGTTTTTGAACTTATAAACCTTTTTTGATGTGGTAATGGTCATGCTTATCTAATTAAAAGATAATTGTCAAAATTTAATGTTTTGTATTAGTGTATATGATTAGTCTAATTACATGGAATTTGTTTGATTTGAATTATCTTATTCATATGAGTTTAATCAAGAACTTGAACATGCTTGTTAGTGTAATTGATGATCTTGAAGATTTTAATGGACTTCATAACTTATCCTCAAGTTATGGAATTCCAAAAGTTTTTCATTTAAATGAATCATTAAAAGTCATAGGTTATAGAAAAATTAAGAGTCTCATTTTAAAAGACTATTAAACTCATATGTTATGAAGTTGAAAAGTTTTGACGAGTTTCAATAATCGCCTTCAAGTTTTGGAATTTGTAAGGTTACACATTAAAACTTTAAATCCAAACCCTAGAATTTTAAAAGTTTAAAGTTTAACACTTATACTATTATAATATTATAAGTTTAATAATAATAATATATATATATATATATATATATATATATATATATATATATATATGTGTGTGTATAAGAATAAATCAGTCTTACCGTTAGTAGGCCTCATTCACGAAGCCGGTCTATAAGGGGGTATAAGGTTATTGCCTATAAAATGGTGGTTTAATGGGTGTCCACTCTCACCCACCGCTTCCTTGACTGGTGGAGGTTCGTTAGCCGAACGGGTAGGACAAAGCCTATAATTCTCATTAAAATTATAATGATAAATATAAAGTAACTAATGTTTTATAAATTCTCAAGCTTAGTTAATTTAGGAAAATGTGAAATTGATGCTAACCCATGAAATTACACTTTGCGCCTTACCAAATCGTTATTGGAGCGTGTGTGGTTAACAGGCACCCTAACATGGACTAGTAAGGGTGGAAAAGGGTAGCTTAATGTTTGTCATAGATCGATGGAGTGTGTGTGGTTAACCGGTACATCGATTAGGTGATAAATGACATTAAGAGTACCAAGTATATTTGCATGGTTATTCACACCTTGTTTGTGATCCTCGGTATCCCAGTCACAAACTTGAAGGGCATAATCGAGATTTAAACATGCCATTGAAAAGTTCAATGAATCTCAAAAGAATCTTGGAATTTCAATTTATCTAAAACCTAATAATCAATTTCGTTTTTCATGGTGGAATTTGGTAAATCGTCATTTACCTACCTTCAAATATTTTGCAACTTGGATTACGACATCCCTCTTCCAATTTGTAAAATATTGTGTTGGGTCCTAGCCTTAATATTTCATTTTGGGTGTTATATTATGGACACTATATTTAATCTAAACTTGGCCTTTATTTCTTTTCAGATGTCTTCCAACACTGGTTCTGGCTCAAATCCTACCGGCTCATTCTCTCTCATGAACCTTTGTGGGAGAGTCATCTTTGATGGGACTAATTTCAATGATTATATTAGGGAGATCAGGATGGTCACTCGCTATGAGGATAAGGAATATGTCCTCGACAAGGAGCTTAAGGAAATCGATGAGTCTGCTGCCACTCCACATGAGATTGTTGATTTCAGGGCACATGAGAAAGATGCTACCAAGGTAGCTTGTATCATGCTTGCCACCATGTGTCTTGAACTCCAAAAGTCCAATGATGACTTCTACCCTTTTGAGATGCACCAGGATTTGATGGAAAGATACCATCAGAGTGCTCGTCAAGAGCAGTATGAAATCATCTGCTCCATTATTACAACAAAGATGAAGGATGGTGAACCCATCACAGGCCACTTGCAAAAAAAATGCAAAGGTTTATGGACCGTCTGCTCAAATTGAATGTGAAATTTGATGAGGAGTTGGCTATAGATATTATTCTACACTCCTTACCTCCATGTTATGATCAGTTCTGCATGACTTATCATATGAACAAGGAGGAAGTCACCTTGAGCAAGCTTCAGGGCCTTTTGAGGACTGTCGAAAGTGGACTCAAATGTACATCTGTTGTAACCACTCCTACTGCTACTGCCCCAGTCCTAGCAATCGGGCAAGGCAAGGGAAAGAAGAGGAAGACCCCTTCCAAGGGTTGCAAGGGAAAGTCTCTTGATGGGTCCTCTTCAAGCAAGACTAAAGTCGGTCCTGCTACTCCCTCCTCCAACCCAAAAGAACCAGAGTGCTTCTATTGTCATGATAAGGGGCACTAGAAGCGAAGCTGCCCAAAGTACTTGCAGGATGTTAAGGATGGGAAAGTAAAACCCAACCTTGCAGGTATTTACATTATATTGTCTAATAAATCACTGCATACTAATTCTTGGGTCCTTGATATAGGTTGTGGTATTCACATTTGTTCTGATTTGTAGGGACTAAAAAGAAGTGAGGATGTGGAGCACGAGAAAATAAACTTAATCATGGGGAATACGAAAGCTTCACATGTCACCAAGATTGGAGTTTATTCTTTATTGCTTTGTATTGGGTTAAAATTAGATTTGAATAATTGTGGTTAATCGTCTGAAATGACATGAAACAGACGACGGAGACTGTGGCGGATATCACTGCCAAGTTCCGGGAGAGGGATTTGTTGGTGCCCCAGTATGCTGGTGACGAGGATATGAGGAGGACCCGTTATCATGATATGCTATGGGCTGACATCCGGGAGCATGTCAGCTTTTCAGCTTGCCCTACCCTGGAGTCCATGATCGCCAGGGCGAGGGAAAGGGAGATTGATTTAGAGCACATTCGGAAGAGGAAGGCAGAGGCTGGGCAGGTGGTTGGGGCTTCAGGAAAGAAGCCCAGAGGATCAGATGGGAGGCCGAAAGGCCAAGGAGGACCTGGCCGCTGCGGGAAATGCGGCAGGACGCATGAGGGAGCATGTAGGATGGGATCAGCACGCTGCTACAAGTGCGGCAAGGCGGGGCACTTTAGCAGGGATTGTACTACTCCAGTTTCGGCTATTCAGACGTCTGAGTTGCTGTGTTTCCACTGCAACCAGAGGGGCCACAAGAAGGCCAATTGCCCTCAGTTGACAGTTTCAGCGCCGGTGAAGGCGCCAGCTCCAGCAACCCTGTGGATCACGGATGGCCGGCAGGGCAAGGCAGAGGCTCCGGTGGTGAGGAGCCGAGCATTCTAGTTGACTACCGAGGAGGCACGCGCCGCACCCGATGTGGTGACGGGTATGATTCTTTCCCTCTATTTTTTTTATTTTATGATGTTATGATATTGATATGTGCTCGGTATATATATATATATATATATATATATATATATATATATATATATATATATATATTAGGATCGTTCCATGTGAACGGTATCCCAGTTCAGGTGTTATTCGACTTGGGTGCATCCCGATCATTTGTGTCCCTTGCGCTTAGCAAGAAGTTTCTTGAGTCTTCGGGCATGTTGGATTGCCCTTTGGAGGTAGAGATTGCTGATGATCGATCGGTGTGAGCATCGATGGTGTTTCGGGATTGCATATTGCGTCTGTTTGAGGAGCGTTTCTTAGTAGACCTGGTTCCTATTCCGCTACGTGGGAACAAGGTGATTATAGGCATGGATTGGTTGAGCCCTAATGGGGCGATGATAGATTGCGCGCAGCAACTAGTGCGGGTCAGGACCCCAGGCGGGGGAGAGTTAGTGATTCATGGCGAGAGGCCGCAGTATGGACCCACAGTATGTTCAGCAGCGAGGGCGAGGCGCTACCTTCAGTAGGGATACGCAGGATATGTCGCATATGTGATGGATACCCGGGAGGCGGGTAAGGCGACAGTGAGCGAGGTTCCGGTAGTGCGAGATTTCGCAGATGTTTTCCCAGAGGAGCTTCCTGGGATACCTCCGGAGCGGCAGGTAGAGTTCAGGATTGACCTCGTTCCTGGTGCGGCTCCGATAGCCAAGGCACCGTATCGGTTGGCTCCTCCCGAGATGCAGGAGTTGTCTACGCAGCTGCAGGAGCTGCTAGACAAGGGATTTATTCGTCCGAGTAATTCACCCTGGGGATCCACGATCCTATTTGTGAAAAAGAAGGATGGTTCGCACCGGATGTGCATAGATTATCGGGAGCTGAATAAGGTAACGGTGAAGAACCGTTACCCACTCCCGAGGATTGATGATCTCTTTGACCAGCTTCAGGGAGCGTCTTGGTTTTCCAAGATCGATTTGCGTTCGGGATACCATCAGATGAGGGTCAGGGAGGAGGATACGCAGAAGACCGCGTTTTGGACGCGCTATGGCCATTATGAGTTCGTGGTGATGCCGTTTGGGCTCACGAATGCTACCGCCGCGTTCATGGACCTCATGAACCGAGTATGCAGACCGATGCTGGATCGGTCTGTGATAGTCTTTATCGATGACATCTTGGTTTATTCCAAGACTCAGGAGGAACATGAGCAACATCTGAGGGAGGTGTTGGAGACCCTGAGGAGGGAGAGCTTGTATGCCAAGTTCTCCAAGTGTGAGTTTTGGTTGCGCGAGGTGCAATTTCTTGGACACCTCGTCAACCAAAACGGGATTCTGGTCGATCCGGCCAAGGTCGAGGCCGTGATGAGATGGGAGGTTCCGAAGTCTCCATCTGAGATTCGGAGTTTCCTGGGATTAGCAGGCTACTATCGGAGATTTATTCAGGATTTCTCCAAGATAGTAGTACCCTTGACGCGGCTGACGAAGAAAGTCGTGGTCTTTCGGTGGGGACCCGAGCAGCAGACTGCATTTGAGACACTGAGACAGAGATTGTGCGAGGCGCCGATCTTAGCCCTGCCAGAGGGCGTAGAGGATTTTGTGGTTTATTGTGACGCGTCCATTTCAGGGTTGGGCGCGGTATTGATGCAGAGGGGGCATGTCATTGCCTACGCCTCGAGATAGCTCAAGCCTCACGAGGCAAACTACCCGACGCATGATTTGGAGTTGGGGGCGGTGGTTTTTGCCCTCAAGATTTGGCGACATTACCTCTACGGGGTTCGATGTACCATTTACACGGACCACAAGAGTTTGAGGTACCTCATGGATCAGCTGAATCTGAACATGAGGCAGTGTCGGTGGTTGGACGTGGTGAAGGATTACGATTGCGAGATCCTCTACCACCTGGGGAAGGCCAATGTGGTGGCCGATGCGCTTAGCCGCAAGGCGACGCTGATCAGGGACGTATGCATGAGGATGACCGTGGTGACTCCCCTGTTGGAGCGAATTCGGGAGGCTCAACAGGAGGCTATCAAGGAGGAGCATCAGAAGAGCGAGCGTGTGGTGGGTCAGGTTTCCTCCTTTGATTATGATAGCCGAGGACTATTGACACTACACCGTAGGGTGTGGGTGCCGTATCACGGAGGCGTGCGCCAGATTTTGATGGAGGAGGCGCACAAGTCCCGATTCTCTATTCATCCCGGGGCGACGAAGATGTATAGGGATCTTCGACTAGATTATTGGTGGCCCTGCATGAAGCGGGATGTGGCATGGTACGTTGAGCGGTGCTTGACCTGCAGGAAGGTCAAGGCCGAACATCAAAGGCCGCATGGCAAGATGCAGCCGTTAGATATTCCACTGTGGAAATGGGAAGATATCACGATGGATTTTATCATGAAGCTTCCCAGGACCGCGCGTGGAGTGGATTCGATTTGGGTCATCGTGGATCGATTGACCAGGAGTGCTCACTTTATCCTGATTCAGGAGAGCATATCGGCCGAGAAATTGGCCGACATCTATATCAGGGAGATCGTGGCGCGGCACGGGGTGCCAGTATCGGTTATCTCGGACAGGGATGTGCATTTTACTTCCAGATTTTGGAAGAGATTTCATGACGAGTTGGACACTCGTTTGCATTTTAGCACCGCCTTTCACCCGCAGACGGATGGTCAGAGCGAGCGGACCATCCAGACTCTGGAGGATATGTTGCGGGCGTGCGTGCTAGACTTCGGTGGTAGCTGGGATACCTATCTTCCCCTGGCCGAGTTCTCCTACAACAACAACTACCACGCAAGTATCGACCGCCCTCCCTTCGAGATGTTGTACGGATGAAGGTGCAGGACCCCGATATGTTGGGGTGAAGTTGGCTAGAGAGTCTTGGGGAGCACCGAAGTGGTGCTCAAGACGACCGAGAGGATCCAGCAGGTTCGGAGCAGGTTTCAGATCGCTCAGAGTCGGCAAAAAAGTTATGCCGACAAGCGCCGATCCGACTTGGAGTTCCAAGTCGGGGATATGGTTCTCCTGAAGGTGTCGCCTTGGAAAGGCGTCATTTGACTCAGGAAGCGGGGCAAGTTGGGCCCGAGATTCATCGGACCGTTCAGGGTTCTAGCCCGGGTGGGCAAGGTGGCGTATAGGCTGGATCTGCCGGCCGAGCTCAGCCAGATCCACAGCACTTTCCATGTTTCTCAGCTGCGGAAGTTCCTAGTGGACGATTCCGCGGTTGTGCCGTTAAAGGATATTCAGGTTGATGACAGCCTGAATTACAGTGAGCGCCCAGTCGCAATCCTCGACAGGAAGTCAAAGGATTTGAGGAACAAGAAGGTGGAGCTAGTGAAGGTGCAATGGCAGAATCGCAAGGGCTCGGAATGGACTTGGGAGCCGGTGGACGAGATGATGGAGCATTACCCCGAGATGTTTCAGGATCGAGCAACAGACTTCGAGGATGAAGTCTAAAATAAGTGGGGGAGATTTGTAGCACCTGGTTCCTGGTACGTAAATTTTATTCGAGTATTCTCTTCTTTTTAGCCTTGGACTCGGCGAGTCATAGGTCCGACTCGCCGAGTAGATACGGGACCCGGGACACGTTTAAGTTGGCGACTCGGCGAGTCACCGTTGTTGGATGAAACCCTAAGTTTCACGGGTTTGCACCCTATTTAAACATCATATCCGCCTCAGGCCAGCCCCCATTCACCCTTAGAGCTCCCAACCCTCGTTCTAAGCATATTCATAGAGAGTTTGAAGAAATTGTTGTGTGTTCTTGAAGGTTTTGAGGCAAAAGGGGAGTAGATCAAGAGGAAGGGAAGGAATCCAAGCATCTTTGTGCTCTCTCATCAGTTCCTTTGAGGTATAACCCGTTTTCCCGTTGTTTCTATTCTTATTACTTCATTTAAGTCATTCTTGAGCCAATCCCCAAGCTTGTATGTGCAATATAAGTCGTAATAAGTTGTTTGGCCTTTATATCTAGGCAAGATTGAGCTCCAGGAGCTCAGATATGTTACCTTTATGGACCCATGTTGCTTGTTCACCCTAGATCTACCCTTTTGAGGCATTTTGAGCCCTAAATCCCTCATTGGTGAGTATTTACACGTAAAGTTGGAAACTTTACGTGTCATTCATGCTCTAGGAACCCAGATCTATATATGGCATGGACTGGAATCGAGCAAAATCGTGTATACAGTGAATGCATGGCGACGACTCGGCGAGTCTGCTCGCGAGTCTCCGGGTTGTCCCCTTTTCGTTGTGTCAAGTGGGTGTTGTGAGTCACGGGGTGTGACTCAGTGAGTTGGAAGCCAAACTCATCCATGGAGGAACTCGGCGAGTCCACGCCCTGACTCGGCGAGTTCAAGGCAATCTCCTTTGATCAAGAACAGACTCGGCGAGTTGTTCATACAACTCGGCGAGTAGGATGAAGGACTTGAACCTCAGTTAAGAAGAAGAACTCGTCGAGGCAACGCGTAACTCGACGAGTAGGGTAGGGATCCAGGACAATCGTTTGGATAGGGACTCGGCGAGTTGGAGAGCCAACTCGGCGAGTCGGGTCAACTGAAAGTTGACTCTGACTTATGACATGATCAGGGGTAAAATGGTCATTTTACCCAATGGACAGTTAGTAGTGATTGACTGAGTATGTTGTGGGATTTGCAGCCGGAGGATTTCCGGAGTAGCAGTAGGCAGTCAGTTCTCGACCAGATTAACAGCTATTTCGAGGTGAGTTTCCTTTCCAGTAGAAACGGGTCTAAGGCACCAAGGCCGACCCGTGTAGACGAGATGTTAGTACTAGAGTGTGGGCCGAGCCCGTATCTCTGGGTTTAGTCAAGTATGAAATATGTGTCAATATGATAGAGTTGCTTATACTTGTTGTCTGTGTGATACTTGTGTATTATGGGTTAGCGGTTGAGTGTGGGCAGGGCCCGTATCTCTCCGAAGTTGGAGTATGGGCTAGGACCGTATCTCCCAGATAGTAGAGTGTGGGCGAGGCCCGTATCTCCTGGCTAGCGAAGTGTGGGCAGGGCCCGTATCTTCACAAGTATGGGCGAGGCCCATATCTCCCGGCTAGCGAAGTGTGGGCAGGGCCCGTTTCTTCCCGAGTGTGGGCGAGGCCCGTAACTCCTAGCCGAACATCGTTTGTTATATGCTTGCATGGTATGAGGTATTATGGGGGGAGCTCACTAAGCTTCGTGCTTACGGTTTTCAGTTTTGGTTTCAGGTACCTCCTCAGCTAGGGGAAAGGAGTCGGCGCGGTAGCAGCATGTCACACACACACACTCTCTCTTGGTTCTGCAGTTACGAGTTTATTCTGGGATTGATACTCTGATATTTTGATTGATCGAATGTTGTGGTTTTTAATTTGGTTTTCTATGTGAAGTGGTTCAACTAAACGATGTTTATTTGTTAACATTTTCTATGTAATGTTTTATAAACGAAATTTTTGGACGTGAAATTTTGGGTCGTTACAGATGTTATGAATTAATTATGTGATACAATGATGTTTTTATAACAATTATGAATGAAAGTGTGTTTTTAAAATGTGAAAAATTATTTGAAAATTTGGGTGTTACAAGTTGGTCTCAGAGCCTTGGTTTGAGGGATTCGGGTGCACCTTCGGGCGTATCTGAACTCAAACTGAGGATTTGAGAGATTTTCAAAATAAAATTCACAAAATTTTTCTCAAGAGTAAAAAGTTTTTGAAAAGAGCAGAGTAGAGCAGTGTGTACGATCACCCAGCGGCTGAATGGTGATTTCCCAAAATACCCTTACATTATGAGTTATAAGATATGTTATGATATGATATGCATGCTAGAGTAGGCTAGGTATTCTTATTAGGACTAGAGTGGCCTGATTTGTGATGCCTTAGCCTAGGGATTTTGCTACTAGGAGATGCTTGAGAGTGAATAGATAGGAGCGAGGAGCTTATGAGAGATCTGCTAGAGAGTAGACTATATATAGAGAGAGTAGAGTACTTGGGATTTGGGATCCTAGGAGGAGGACTTGGGGTGAATATTGATGCGGTGTGGACGGTAGTATTGGGCCCGTACTACCGAAGGCACCGAATCAGTGTGCAGCTCAAGTAAGAACCCTTAGGGAACCAAGGATCAAGTAGGAATGGGATATCGAGTGTGTGTACACTTGAGCGAGTCTCTGATATCTTGTGTTGTATTTCAGAGAGACATCATGGTTGGGACATGCCATAGGCCAGGGACTAGCGAGGGGGTGTGAGCGATGAAGAGCTCCGCTAGATGATTCATGATGAGGTGGTTGTTGCCATCCGCGCTGAGATTCCAGAGATGTTCGGGTCTATCAAGACCACACTGATTGAGACTTTTGATGAGCGGTATGCTGCTCCTACAGATGCTACTGTTGCTGCAGCCACTGCGGCCGTTGCTGCAGCCAGACCGCAGGGGGTGACGTGTTGCTGTATCGGGAGTTCAGAAACATGAAGCCACCAGAGTTTGATAGGACTCAGGATCCGATATCCGCGATGAGGTGGATCTTTGACATTGAGGGGTGCTTCTACACATGTTCATGTCCGAAGCATCTGAGAGTTCGGTTCGCGCTGAACCAACTTCGCTTGGAGGCGAAGGACTAGTGGAAATTTGTGACAGTGCACTATTCTTCTGCAGAGCTTGTTGCGATGACCTGGGAGAGGGTCACTGCTATGTTTCGTGATGAGTACGTTCCTCCGGTGGAAAGGGAGTGCTTGTCCCAGGAGTTCTTAACTCTCAAGCAGAGTACTGAGTCTGTTACTGTAATCACCAGGATGTTTCATAAGAGGGCGATGTTCTGCCCTAAGCATGTGTCTACCGAGCAGGCACGTAGGAGTTGGTATCTGAGTGTTCTGAGGAGGGATATATGAGAGTTCTTGGAGAACTCGACGTACCGGACATTTGCTGAGGTTCAGGAAAATGCCCGGAAGAAGAGATTGAGCTCGAGACTCAGGCCAGGGAGGAGGCGGAGTCTCAGGGGAGGGATCGGTGACCGGCACAGTCCCAACCGGCTGCCAAGCGGGCTAAGCCCGCCGATTCGAGATCAGGGAACCAGAAGGGTCGCACTTATGGCAAGTGCGGCAAGAGTCAAGAGGGAGTGTGCAGAGCAGCGTCTTGCTACAAGTGTGGCAAGGAGGGGCACATGGCCAAGGATTGCCCCAAGGGGTTTGCAGTTTGTTTTCACTGCAACCATACCAGACACCGGAAGGCCGAGTGTCCGCAGTTATGAGGATCAGCTCAGGGAGCTTTTCACGGATATGTCCCTGCTGCTGTTTGACCTATGAAAAGTTGGCCGGTGAAGGCCGAGGCGTCAAAGGCTCACGGGAGAGCCTTCCAGTTGATAGCAGAGGAGGTCCGCGCAGCGCCAGATGTTGTGGCTGGTATGTATTCTTTCATCTGTCATTTTGAGTTTGTGGTGTTATTCTTATATTGTGATATGCGTAGGTACATTTCTTGTGTGTTCTGTACCTGCTTTGGTGTGACAAACCGAAATTTCTAACTTGCATTCATCATTGTAATTAAAGTTATCTTCGTTTTGCTATTTTATAATGAAGTTTTGGGTCTAAAAGAGTGCTTAAAGAGTGCTTAAAGCTTAGTATATTTGAGTTACGTGTCGGAGGATGGATTAGATTGGGTGTAGCATTAGAAAAACGGGCCAAACACACCAAACCGGGTGTGTGCGGCCAGCCAGCCACACACAGGCCAACCACACACACCTCCAACCGCACACACCCTCCTATAAGTACTATCCTTGGTCATTTTGATCATTTCTTACACTCTTGCAAAGCTAGGACTCGAAAATCCTCTCAAGTATCATCCGGAAAGGTAACATATTTCACCAAGAACACCATGTTTTCTGGCAGAACACCTAGCCGCACACATGGCCGCACATATGTGTTGGCCGCACACACACATATAGCGTGTATTTTGGCCATACACTCCCTTGTATAGCCTTTTAACCCTTCGTACAATCATTTATGGCTGTAACACTTCAATATAAGTGTTCACTAGTCCCTAAGGTGGTCCCAATTCATTAATTAGTTGTTCATAACACTAATTATATTCATATATGTGCCAATATATGCTAAATAGGATTCGCGTGTGTACTCAAGTCACCACTTGATACTTAGCAACTGATCCAACATTTTCATCAGAACCACTCACTACAGGTGAGTTCATACCCCTTAATCAATGTTTTAACTACTTTTAAATGTTTTATGGGGGGGATACAGGTAGAATAATGCTAGTCATTATATTAATCACATGTGATTAATAAGCAACATTCAAATGGTTGGCTACTCATTAGCCGTTTTACCAAACAATTTACTTCAAATGTTTTTCATAAACACTTTATGTGTTTAAAACTCTTTATTTCACTGTATATATTACTCTGTATGTTACATTTCAAACTCATTTACAATTGTGTTTCAAACAAATGTTTCCTTATACTAAAGTTGTTTTTATCAAACCCATGCCTTCAAAACGTTTTATAAATGGACATCAAGTCGATCTTTTCTTAGATAATAGTTATGTTCAAAGGTTTTACAAAACTTATTTTATGCTTTTATATTATAAATTTCATGCCTCTATATGTATAGTTATATAAGTAATGTTTAAAAGACTTAGGAAGGCTATCCACCTTGTTTCCTTTTCCTCGATTTGGATGTGGTCTGATAGGATATCGAGTACTCATCCAAAGGTCGTTTAAATATTAGTTATATATCATGTGTACATATATAGTCATAAAGGTCCTTCCAGTTCATCAAATGCCCTGAGTAGCAAGGGTATACATCCATGTTCATACGTGCCAGTTAGATTACTAGTAAACTACCATAGGGGTAGTTTAGGAAGATACTAGAACTATTACTAGAACGCGATAACATACAATGAGTCAGTTCATTCATGAGTCAATACTTGCTAGAACACTAAAGTACTTTACTATACTTTTTAGATAGAGAGAACATACATTACAGATAGAACATTTCAGTACATTACTATACTATTACATAGATACGTTTACATGGTCACACTTACATGAGTACAATTACATGATCACACTTACACGAGTACACTTACATATACATAGAACAGATGTCACTATGTGCTATAGCATGGACCCAATTCAGGATCTAACTATACTGATAATCACAACGCAATTGTGATAGTTATATCGAGTATACATGATCATAGTAATGTGGATGCTCACGGCTTGCAGATATGCAAGGGTCGTGGGTAGGTCCCAAAATCCCTTTGATAGGGGAGCATACAGCCTGGGATCTAGACATCACATTATACCTTATCCCTTAAATAAGGCAGCTGAGTACCGATGTAGTTATTTATTTCAAATGCTACAGTACTTACAAGATTGCCCTAAACTTAAGGTAATTGGTACGGTTGTAGTTCGACACTACACCATAGTACTATTTCGTTTTCCCATTACATTCACTTCGTGAACATTCACACGACGCACGGTAACGTAGAAACTATATTTTTGGTTAATGATAGTCGTACCTGGGAAAATACATACTCTTACAAGAGACACACGCACAGACACTAGATACCTTGGTAGAAGGCTACATTCAGAGCAGTTAGGTCTTGGTAGAAGACTACATTCAGAGCAGTTAGGTCTTGGTAGGAGACTACATTCAGAGTAGTTAGGTCTTGGTAGGAGACTACATTCAGAGCAGTTAGGTCTTGGTAGAAGACTACATTCAGAGCAGTTAGGTCTTAGTAGAAGACTACATTCAGAGCAGTTAGATCTTGGAAGAAGACTACATTCAGAGCAGTTAGGTCTTGGTAGAAGACTACATTGAGAACAATTAAGCCTTGGTAGAAGACTCCTTTTGTTACTAATAAGTATCATAGGGATTTCTAGGGCTTTTCAAACATTTACAGTTGTTTTACAAACATTGTCATACATACAGTTCATTTATATTTTCAATACTTACAATTCGTATACATACAAATACTTAAATTTCAAATACATACAAGTATTTACATACAAATTAAGACACTAAAATACTTATGATCTCACCAGCTTCAAAGCTGATACTCTCTTTCAAAATTACTAGTATCCTCAGGTCATCATAGATAGGTACCGATGCAAGGATTAAGGAAGATGGAGCTCGTTCAAGACTCATCATTCATTTTGATTTATATATTAGTGTCTATTAGACATATCATAACACTCTTGTATTAAAATTATATTATTAATGCAATGGATGATGTTGTTGCTTGTTTACTACTTTTCATTGTTGTGATACTGTACATGACGTCCTCCGCCCCAGAACGTTTCTGCCATTCAATGGTTTTGGGGTTTGACATTTGGTGTTATTTGACTCGGGTGCGAGTCGGTCTTTTGTGTCGTTAGCCTTTAGTCAGCACATCAATATTCGTCGAGAGGTGTTGAGTCGACCTTTGCGAGTTTCCATAGCTGACGAGAGAGCAGTGTATGCCACTGATGTGATTCGAGGATGTGTACTCGAGATCTTCGTCGTTGAGTTTCCGATTAATTTGGTCCTTATTGCTATGGGAGATGTCTTTGTCATCGTGGACATGGACTGGTTTAGCAGATTTGGAGCGGTTATCGACTGCGAGTGAAAGTTGGTGACCATACGAGACCCTAGTGGGGGAGTTCTTACGGTTTATGGCGAGGGTACCCGTTCTAGGTCAGCATTTTGTTCAGTCGCGAGAGCGAGGCAGAGTCTACAGCATGGTTGTAGTAGGTTTGTGGCTTATGTGGTGGATACGAGGGTAGGTGCAGAGAGACCGAGGTCGGTCGATGAGGTCCCAATAGTGCGTGAGTTCCCGGATGTTTTCCCCGAGGAGTTGACGGGTGTGCCTCCTGAGAGGCAGGTGGAGTTCCGTATTGATTTGGTTTCGGGGGCAGCACCTATCGCCAAGGCGCTCTATCGCCTTGCACCTCCAGAGATGCAGGAGTTATCCTCGCAGCTTCAGGAGCTGCTGGGAAAGGGGTTTATACGGCCAAGTAGCTCGCCGTGGGGAGCGTCGATCCTTTTTGTCAAGAAAAAGGATGGTTCACACCGGATGTGCATTGATTACCGGGAGTTGAACAAACTGACGGTCAAGAACCGTTACCCCTTACCGAGGATCGACGATTTTTTCGATCAGTTGCAGGGAGCGTCTTGGTTTTCTAAGATTGATTTGAGGTCTTGATATCATCAGATGAGGATGCGTGATGAGGATATCCAGAAGACAGCGTTCGGGACTCGTTACGGGCATTACGAGTTCGTGGTGATGCCTTTCGGGCTCACCAATGCACCGGCGGCATTCAGGGATCTCATGAACAGGGTGTGCAGGCCGATATTGGATCGTTCGGTGATCGTGTTCATTGATGATATATTGGTGTATTCGAGATCCAGAGAGCAGCATGAGGAGCATTTGAGGGAGATCCTCGGAGTTCTGAGATCAGAGAGGCTTTATGCCAAATTCTCCAAGTCCGATTTCTGGTTATGAGAGGTTCATTTTCTAGGACACCTCGTCAACCAGAATGGAATATTGGTCGATCCGGCCAAGATTGAGGCAGTGATGAGTTGGGAGGTGCCGAGATCCCCTTCGGAGATCAGGAGTTTCTTGGGTTTGGTCGGTTATTATCGGAGATTCATCCAAGATTTCTCCAGGATTGCTGTTCCTCTCACCAGACTAACCCGGAAGGGCATGATTTTCAGTTGGAGCCCGGAGCAGCAGGCCTCATTCGAGACACTTCGCCAAAGATTGTGCGAATCCCCAGTGTTGGCCCTTCCGGAGGGAATGGAGGACTTTGTGGTATATTGTGACGCGTCGATATCGGGACTGGGTGCGGTGTTGATGCAGAGAGGGCAAGTGATAGCATACGCATCGGGGATGTGGTGTTCACCCTCAAGATTTGGCGTCACTATTTGTATGGGGTTCGGTGTACCATATACACGGACTACAAGAGCTTGAAGTATCTGATGGATCAGCCCAACCTGAACATGCGTCAGGGGAGATGGTTGGACGTGGTAAAGGATTATGAGTGTGAGATCCTGTACCACCCGTGCAAGGCTAACGTGGTAGTCGATGCCTTGAGTCGCAGGGCAGAGAGTGCCCCTTTGCGAGATGTTTTTCTGAGGTTGACAGTGATGACTCCGGTGTTGGACACCATTCGGGAGGCCCAGGTAGAGGCCATAAGACCGTAGAACCGCAAGTGAGAGTGGGTGATCGGGCAGATATCTGAGTTCATTGACGATAGCTGGGGGATTATGACCTTCCAGGTCTGGATTTGGGTGCCATTTGAGGGCGGGGCACGTTCCATTTTGATGGAGGAGGCGCACAAGTCGAGGTTTTCGATCCATCCCAGGGCCACTAAGATGTATTTGGACCTGAAAAGAGAATATTGGTGGCCCTGTATGAAGAGGGATGTGGCATGGTTTGTAGAGAGGTGCTTGACCTGTCGCAGGGTTAAAGCCGAGCACCAGTGTCCACATGGCAAGTTGCAGCCGCTTGAGGTTCCCCAGTGGAAGTGGGAACAAATTTCCATGGATTTTATCACCAAATTGCCAAGGACTGCGAGAGGCGTCGATGCAATTTGGGTGATCGTCGACTGGCTGACAAAGAGTGCTCATTTTCTTGCTATCAGTGACAGCGCTTCCGCAGAGAGGCTAGCAGAGGTGTATGTGAGAGAGGTGGTATCATGGCATGGTGTACCGATCTCGATTGTGTCAGATCGAGATGTGCGTTTCGCTTCCAGGATCTGGAAGAAGTTCCATGAGGAGCAAGTAGGGATGAGTAGTTGAGTGTGAGTATGCTCGAGTGAGTTTCTGATGATTTTGTGTTGTGTTTCAGATACATCATGGTAGGTACACGTCACACCCCAGAGAGCAGTGAAGTTAGCGATGATGAGATTCGCAGGATGATTCATGAAGAGGTGGTCGCAGCCATACGTGAGGCTATTCCGAAGATGTTTGGGTCTATTAATACCACTTTGATCGAGAAATTCGACGAGCGATATGCTGTTGTTTCCGAGGCGGCTGCTGCTGCAGCCACCGCAGTTGTCGCTGCTGCCAGACCACAGGGGGGGTGACTCGTTGTTGTACCGGGAGTTCAGCAACATGAAGGCACCAGAGTTTGATAGGACTCAAGATCTGATTGCTATGATGAGATGGATCTCTGATGTTTAAGGATGTTTCTACAGTTGCTCATGCCCGGAGCATTTGCGGGTGCGGTTCGCGCTGAACCAGCTTCGCTTGGGAGCGAAGGACTGGTGGAAGTTTGTGACGGCCAGTTTTACTCCTGTAGAGCATGATGCAGTGACTTGGGAGAGGTTTGTTGCGATGTTCTGAGATGAGTATGTTCCCCCAGTGGAGAGGGAACGGTTGGCCTAGGAGTTTCTATCTCTTAGACAGAAGACAGTGTCGGTGACTGTGATTATGCAAATGTTTCATGAGAGGGCGCTGTTTTGCCCTGAGCATGTGGCGACTGAGCAGGCATGCATGATTCGGTACTTGAGCATTCTGAGGAGGGATATTCGAGAGTTCGTGGCGAAGTTGTCTTACATACATTTGCTGATCTCCAAGAAAATGCCAAAAGGAGGGAGATCGAGCTGGAGACTCAGGCGAGGGAGGACGCGGAGTCTCAATGGAGAGACCGGCGGCCGACGCAGTCGCAGCCGGCAGCCAAGCGGGCTAAGCCCGCTAATTCGAGATGAGGAGCCTAGAAGGGCCGCACTTGTGGCGAGTGCGGCAAGATTCATGAGGGAGCTTGTCGGAAGAGGATTTGCTACAAATGTGGCAAAGAGGGCCATTAGGCGAAGGATTTCCCCAAGGGTTTTGGAGTCTGTTTCCACTGCAATCAGACTGGCCATAGGAATGTCGAGTGCCCTCATCTTGTTGAGGGATCAACCTAGGGTTCCACTCCTGCTGCATTGCATGCTACTGATGTTTGACTGGTGAAGGTCGAGGTTCCGAAGGCTCGTGGGAGGGCTTTTTAGCTGACAACGGAGGAGGTCCACGTAGCACCTGATGTCGTGGCTGGTACGTATTTCCTTATTTATTTATTTACTCTGAGATTCTCTTTTTGTGATTATTCTGGGCTATATTTAGGTACATTTCTTGTGAGTTGAGTACCAACTTTAGTGTTATTTGACTCGAGTGCCAGTCGATCCTTTGTGTCTTTAGCCTTTATTCATCACATCGGTATCTGGCGTGAGGCGTTGAGTCGACCTCTGAGGGTTTCTATAGAAGATGAGCGTGCGGTTTTTGCTACTGAGGTATTCCAAGGATGTGTACTAGAGATTTTTAGTGTCGAGTTTCCGATTGACCTGGTACGGATCGCGATGGGTGATGTTTGTGTCATCGTGGGCATGGATTGGTTGAGCCGCTTTGGAGCAGTGATCGACAACGAGCGCCAATTGGTGACTATACGAGACCCTAGTGAGGGAGTTCTTACATTGTATGGCGAGGGTACTAGATCTGGGCCAGCTTTCTGCTCTACCGCCAGGGCAAGCAGAGTTTACAGCAAGGTTGTACGGGATTCCTGGCGTATGTGATGGATTCACGGACTGTGTCGGAAAGGCCGAGTTCTATCTCCGAGGTTCTGATAGTATGTGAGTTCCCTGATGTTTTCCCCGAGGAGTTATCGGGTGTGCCTCCTGAGAGGCAGGGGGAGTTTCGGATTGATTTGGTTCCGGGAGCGGCACCTATCGCTAAGGCACCTTATCACCTTACACCACCAGAGATGCAGGAGTTATCCCCACAACTTCAGTAGCTGCTGGGGAAGGGATTTATTCGACCGAGTAGCTCGCCTTGGGGAGCGCCGATCCTTTTTGTCAAGAAAAAGGATGGTTCACACCTGATGTGTATTGATTACCGGGAGTTGAACAAGTTAACGGTCAAGAACCTTTACCCACTTCCGAGGATTGATGATCTATTCGATCAGCTACAGGGGGCATCCTAGTTCTCCAAGATTGATTTGAGATCCGGATATCATCAGATGAGAGTGTGCAAGGAGGATATTTAGAAGACGGCCTTTAGAACTCGTTATGGGCATTACGAGTTCATGGTGATGCCTTTTGGACTCACCAACGCATTGGTGGCGTTCATGGATCTCATGACCCGTATGTGTAGGCATATGTTGGACCGGCCGATGATCGTGCTCATTGATGATATCTTAGTGTATTCGAGATGCAGGGATTAGCATGAGGAGCATCTGTGACAGGTTCTTAGGGTTTTGAGGTCAGAGAGGTTGTATGCCAAATTCTCCAAGTGTGATTTCTGACTATGAGACGTCCAGTTTCTGGGATATCTCGTTAATCAGAGCGGGATATTGGTCGATCCGGCCAAGATTGAGGCTATTATGCGAAGGGAGGTGCCAAGATCCCCATCCAAGATCCAGAGTTTTCTGGGTTTGGCCGGCTACTATCGGATATTTATCATGGATTTCTCCAAGATTGCGATTCCTCTCACCAGATTGACCCAGAAGGGCATTACTTTTGTTTGGGGTCCTGAGAGCATCTTTCGAGACCCTACGCCAGAGATTGTGCGAAGCTTCGATATTAGCACTTCCGGAGGGAGTGAAGGAATTTGTGGTCTATTGTGACACGTCTATCTCAGGGATGGGTGCAGTGTTGATGCAGAGGGGTTACGTGATTGCATATGCGTCGAGGCAGCTAAAGCCTCAAGAGACGAGGTATCCCACACATGATTTGGAGTTAGGGGCTGTGGTGCTTTCCCTTAAGATTCGGCGCCACTATCTTTATGGTGTTAGGTGTACCATAGATACGGACCACAAAAGCCTGAAGTATCTCATGGATCAGCCCAACCTAATTATGAGACAGAGGAGATGGTTGGATGTGATGAAGGATTATGACTGTGAGATCTTGTACCATCCGGGCAAGGCTAATGTGGTAGCTGACGCCTTGATTCGTAGAGCAAAGAGTGCTCTGATCCAAGATGTGTGCATGGGGATGATAGTGATGACTCCAGTTTTACATACCATCCGAGAGGCTCAGGTAGAGGCCATGAAACCAGAAAACCGGAAAAGGGAGCGGGTGATTGGGTAGGTGTCCGAGTTTTTGGCAGATAGTCGAGGGCTTATGACTTTCCGAGACCGAATTTAGGTGCCCTATACTGGCGGAGCTCTCCGTATTCTGATGTAGGAAGCGTATAGATCAAGATTCTCGATCTATCCAGGAGCCACTAAGATGTACTTGGACCTGAAGAGAGATTATTGGTGGCCCTGCATGAAGAGGGACATGGCTTGGGTAGTCAAGAGGTGCTTGACCTATTGTCAGGTTAAGGCCGAGCACCAGCGTCCTCATGGTCCATTGCAGCCTCTAGAGATTCCCCAGTGGAAGTGGGAACATATTTCCATGGATTTTATCACCAATTTGTCGAGGACTGCACGTGGAGTTGACGCGATATGGGTGATTTTGGACCGACTGACGAAAAGCGCCTACTTCCTCGCCATTAGTGAGAGTTCTTCTGCGGAGAGATTGGCTGAGATTTATGTGAGGGAAGTGGTAGCTCGGCATGGAGTGCTGACCTAGATTGTGTCAGATCGAGACATACGTATTACTTCCAGATTCTGGAAGAAATTTCATGAGGAGTTGGGTACCCGGTTACACTTCAATACCGCATACCATCTGCAGACAGACAGGCAGAGTGAGTGGACGATTCAAACGCTTGAGGATATGTTGTGTGCATGTGTTATGGATTTCGGGGGAAGTTGGGATACTTATTTTCCATTGGCTGAGTTTTCTTACAACAACAGCTATCATTCGAGTATTGGCATGCCTCCCTTTGAGCTTCTTTATGGGAGAAAGTGTCAGATTCCCATTTGTTGGGGAGAAGTAGGGTAGCGAGTGATGGGTGGCACTAAGATAGTGTTGAAGATGACTGAGCGGATACAGTAGGTCAGACAGAGGTTACTGACATCCCAGAGTCACCAGAAGAGTTATGCAAATAGGCGGCGATCCGAGTTGGAGTTCCAGGTCGGAGATTTTGTACTCCTGAAGGTATCTCCTTGGAAAGAGGTGATCCGATTCAAGAAGAAGGGCAAGATGGGGCCCCGATACATCGGTCCTTTCAGGGTGACCGCCAGAGTGGGTAGGGTAGCGTACTGTCTGGAGCTACCTGTGGAGTTGAGTCAGATTCATAACACCTTCCATGTGTCTTAGCTGAGGAAGTGTGTAACCGATGAGACGGCAGTGGTACAGCTAGAGGACATTCAGGCGGATGCGAGTCAAAATTACATTGAGAGGCCAATTGCGATCATGGATCGAAAGGTGAAAGTTCTGAGGAACAAATAGGTACCCCTGGTTCAGGTCCAGTGGCAACACCGGAAAGGGTCCGAGTTAATATGCGAGCCGGAGTCCGAGATGCGAGATCAGTATCCAGAGTTATTTTCAGATCATGACTTCGAGTGCGAAGTCTAATTCTATTGGGGGAGAATTGTAACATCCAGACTTCCAGGTATATTATTTGTTATTTATTTATTTCATTATCTCTTGAGCTACCCGACGAGTCGGTGCTCCAACTCGTCGAGTAGAATCGCGATGTGCCACATGGATTAATGACCTACTCGATGAGTCCGAGAGCCGACTCGACGAGTAGGCGCTGGGAAGAGAAACCCTAAATCCCCAGGTTTAGGGCCTATTTAAAGGTACTTATAGCCTCATTTACGGCCACCCTTCCCTGAGAGCAAACCCTAAACGGCCATTAAGCTTAGAGAGAGAGTGCTTTGCTAATTATGAGTGTTTGGTGCATCTTGTGAAGAGAAGAGAAGAATTCCAATCCAAGGGACAAGAAGGTGCTGCTAGATCTAAGGTTGTTTCACTTCAGAGCTTCTGGGAAAGGTATAAATCTTGCACCTTTATCATTATTTTGTATAGATCGCATGATTTTGTGAATCTAGGGTTTTTCCACCCAAATCTGAGGACCTTGAGTGTTTCATGTTCTTTGAGAGGGTTGAACTTCAGATCTGGACCATGTGAGGTCCCTAGAGTCCAAAAGTACCAACTTTATCCAACCATAATAGTGATCTTGAGTGAACAACCCTTTTTGAGGTGTGTTTTGGCATTTTAAGCTCGAACTTCCATGCATAAACGTAAAGCCTGTGACTTTACGTGATAGATGAGCCTTAGGAGGGTAGATCTAGAGTTTGGGAAGGTTCTCTGCCTTGAAATCGACTGAATGAGATATGATTCTGAATGGACTCGTCGTGTCAAGAGCTGACTCGATGAGTCAGATAGGGTTGTCCCAAGGGTTTTGATCGAGCAGCAACTCGGCGAGTTGACGGGTCAACTCGGCGAGTTGAGACAGACTTTTGAGTATTTCTGTGAATGGCGAGCAAACTCGTCGAGTCCCTGGGTCAACATGGACTGTTGACTCGAGTTCGACTTCTGTTGACTTAGCGTTTGCTCAACCTTGTCTTTGGGAAACCATGGAGGGGTAAAATGGTCTTTTCCCGCTTCAAGAGAAAGAGTGAGAGATAACTTAGCAAATGTGTGATTTAAATAGTTAATTAGATATAATTATCTTATGTGATTAGGCGGAGGCTAGATTTGGTGATTCGTGTGCGAGAAGTATTCATTCACTTAGCTTACTTACGAGGTGAGTCTTCTCACTATACTTACCAGGAGTGGTATCCTTATGTGATTAAGTTGTCTTATGTGCTTATCTGTGTATTGTAGTATTTTGCATTATGTCTTTGTGATTTATGCTGAATATTGTTGTTATGAGTTACTGAGTTGGGACCGGAGGGTCCCACTGAGACACATCAACTGGAGGGTCTTACTGAGTTATGGCCTAGAGTGGCTAACGATTTGTGTGTGGTATTTTGAGGAACTCACTAAGCTTTGTGCACACTTGTTCATGATTATGTTGAGGATTTTGGGATTTGACTTTTGTTGGGAATTTATGTTGACATTGAGACACTTATGGTTTTATGAAATATAATATATAAAGCTTGTGTGTTTTGGAATGAAAAATTTGGTTTAAAAATTTACGGTGTTACATTTCCGCTCTCATTCGGGCTAGGTATTTACCCTGAATGGAGGAGCAATTACTTGGAAAAGTTCCAAGCAGGAGACTGTAGCTTATTCAACATGCAAATCAGAGTACATAGCAGCAAGCGTAGCGGCGAAGGAGGCGATATGGATGAAGAACTTCATTGGAGACCTTGGAGTTGTACCAGCTATAAAGGAGCCTATGGCGATTTTCTATGACAGCAACAGTGCGGTTGCCTTAGCCAAGGAACCAAGGGATCATGGCAGATCCAGGCACATTGACAGAAAATATCACTTCATAAGACACAAGATAGAAGGACTCCTCGTAGCAAAGAGGGTATCGTCAGAAGAGAACCCAACAGATCCTCTTGCGAAGGGACTGAATAGGGTTAAGCATTTGCAGCATGCAAGGCGCATCGGGCTGAAAGACGATATTAGCTTTAATGATTAGATAGTTATTTGCAGCATGGAAGGCGCATCGGGCTGAAAGACAAATAGGGTTAAACTTGTTTATTTATGAGTAAAGTTACTATCTTGTGTCAATTATTTACTATTGTTTTAATTTTGCATGTTTTAACTTCTAGAATAATAAGATTATTCAAATTGTCCACAGTTTATCATACTTTGGAAGTAGGTATTGAATCAAGACTATCATGAATTTGGCTTGTAGATTGTCTGAAATGGTTAGACATTGCTATGACATTCATGAGTGCACATAAGTTTTGAGTATTGGATTAAACCCTTCCAAGTGTTAGTGGTGATTTGTGATTCCACTTGAGACATTCACACTATTCGTGATAGGCTCTTAAAGCTCCAAGCAACAAGCTACAACAAAAGGTATGTTATCTAACTTGTTTTATTACCCAAGTATCAAAGTTTTGTATGCTAGCTAGGGTAATACCTTGGAAAATGAAAGTTTTCATGTATAATAGAGAAAACATAGATCCAAGGTATTTATGGCTGCATGTACACCTTAGGAGTGTTAGAATGCTCAAAACCTTTCAGTGGTATCAATGCCTACGCTTGTTTTCAGTTATACTTGATGCTACATGCTTGGAAGTGCTTTAAAAATTAAAAATTAGTTGTCTGGACAGTGGACTCGCTGAGTCCACTGATGGACTCACCGAGTTCCTTCACAATCCTAACCAGCTCGCCGAGTTGGTTCATACACTCGACGAGTTGGAGCCCCTGAGTTACATGTACACATTAGGAGTGTTAGAATGCTCAAAACCCTTCAAACACAACTAGCCTTATATAATATGATCAAGTTGGTTATTACATGCAAGGTAATGAACAAACATGGGACATCATCCAACATGGTAGGGACAAGAATGTTGGAGGTTGACTTTTAACCTCCTTGCCTTGATAACCAACGGTTTTAAGGACAAAAAAGGTCCATTGTATTTTCTAGTTTGTTGTTTAGTCACTTAATTAACTAGCTAGTCTGTTAATCTTTGGTGAAAGTGTCCAAAACTTTGTACATCACTTATATATCATACCGTATGATATAATAACTAGTAATACTCTCTTATAATTATTATTTTCTCAAAACAATAATTATTCCCTAATTATTATAAAAGAATTGATATTATTTATTAATAATCATATTAATAACAAATATACAAAATGTGTCAGCTTGATAAAGGTGTGACCCTATAGGATCATAAATTATTAGCAATATCACCCTATAATGACTCTTGGGCATATAGATCCAACAAATATAAGGTATTGATTTTTAAAGACTAAATATTGAAATTACTAAATGAAACTTTGTTAAATTCTGTTGATAACTATTAATAATTTTACACCCTGCAAAACCTCCCTCTTGTTAAGTTTCAAGAGACAATAACATTTGATGGTTATAATTTCTATAAGTGGTATAATATCTTGAGGTTCTACCTTTAAGATAAATAGAAGTTATATATACTAAAAGATCCCATACCTGAGTAACCCCTGCAACCAGTTAGTCTGATCATGATACTTTGGTGGAAGTATTATTGTAATGATGTTGATGTGTCTCACATCATACTAGAGTGATTAACCATGACTTGCAGAAAGTCTTGGATAATTATGAAACATATCAGATCTCTCATCAAGTAAAGCAAATATTCAATCAGAACACTAGAAATAGCGTCAAGTCTATTCAATAATTGAGTAAAAGGAAGTCTAAGAGATTGTGCACTCATATAGACTAATAGTTCAGTTTAGGGAAATATAGCATAAACCCAGAAATAGAGAAAGGACTAAATGATTAGTTTTGTTTCTATTGTGGAAGAAACTAGACACCAAAGGATGAATTGTTCCTCTCATCTCATCTAATCAAGTTGAAAAGTCTTACTTGGACAAGACTTCAGATATCTATATGATAGAACTATTTATTTTCCATCATTCACTTGAGTATGTAATACTTCATGTGACACTAATAATTGATATTATGTATTGATGATTTGAAGAAATAATCAACTGATTATAAACGAATGGTATTTCGTGTTGAAGATATAACAAGTGTTGTTATAGTCTTTTATTTAAACAATAGATGTATTGTACCTATCATTATAGGGACATGTAACAATTCTAATTCATGAATAAATCTAGATTTACTTATCGTTTAATGGATGTTCACATTCATGTTCTGAAACGATGTATTCTATGTTAAAGAATATTTTCTCATAATGTTATTTATGAAGTAAATCTATAATCTTTCATTAAATAAATAGTTCTAATCATAACACCTATATAATCAAATGATATTTGATTGGAACTTATCTATATCATAATCATCATGACAATATAAATACGAAATACATATACCAACTTCAAAATGATGGAATTTTTTAAGGCAGATGAGCTTGATTCATTTGATATATGTGAATCCTATTTATATGGGAAGATGATTCACAAGTGTCTTTATGTATTAGTAGTTAAAGAACAAAAGGCTTGACAAAGAGTTATACATAAGTGATGTATGTAATCGTTTTAAATCCATGAATAGATTTGTTGATAGATGTTTATTCAATTTCACAGACGACTTTTATTCATCGTTGATGAAACCTTTTGATTTGATCAAATTTTTCATAGTGAAGATTGAAATAAAAGTTAATGAGATCATCATTAACTTTTCGTTGTGATAAAGAAAATGAGTCAATGTAGACCAAGTTTTCTTGGAACATCTTAGGATTTGTGAAATTGATTCACAACTCATTCTGAAAAAAAAAACACCCACTTGTCATTAGTATGGTTCTTGTGGCACAGGATCACCTGGTCACTTAGATCTATCTTTTGATATTCGAGGTAGCCTTCATATTCTCTAGTGGGATAGGGTCACCTAGCCACTAGTTGAATGTCGATAGTACAAGTTTTTAGAGAGGATAAAACATAGACCTTGCAATCTATTATATGATGTTTTAAGGAACTATTTACTTTATAAGTTTTTGGAATTATGCTCACTACAACAAATATATATTGAATATATATTTTCCAACCAAACAAATGGATTAAATACTTACATTAGAATATATATATATATATATATATATATATATATATATATATATATATATATATATATGTAATGGTTTATCCTTATCTAAAATGTATGAAGTTGTAAATCTTATGTTAGACAATAATCTTAACTACTCTAGCATCTACAAATTCCATTTATGTAGACTATCCTAAATGATTGTTTAGGATGAAGTCTCTACTAACTCCACTAATTGTCATTCCATAATACAAGTACTTAGAAAGTTCTTTTTCTAAGTGGGAGCAATTTGGAACATTAAGAGCTAAAGATCCATAAGATAAATGCACTATAGTTTAGAACTAGCAAGTTTTCAACTATTGTTGAATCTGATCAATAGTTGATCAGAAACTAATAAAACACATAGAGATGCATTCTGTATGATTATCAAGTATGGGCTTGATTAATCTTCATCGATATAGTTTGACTATAAAGAGTAAGTGAGTTTTCAAGAGAGAAAACATACATGATTGAAAATCTTTTCAGATTTAAACTAACATCTCAAAGTAAGAATCTTCTTTCTTATAAGATAACTACATAGTGTGATTTAATTATGAATCTAGATAACTCTTGTATTTTTCTACAAAGCTAGTGGGAGCATAGTAACATTCCTAATGTTATATGTAGTCGACATGTTAATTCATGGAATAAGGATCTATATAGATAGATCATGGCAACTTAAAGGATTAAGTAAAATTGCATTAATTGTCAAGGATCTTAAAGGAGCTTAAGATAAAGGACTCTAAGAGAGTCATCTTGTCAAATACCATATGACATGATTTTTAGCAAAATCCTAGTGCAAATGTTTTTGAACTAGATAATATGATTGTATTCCGTATGCTGATGAAATTTGATTAATCATATATGTCATGATTATGCATAAAGGCCAAAAAATTTGTATGCTTAGAGCATAACGAATGATACCAGTATAATCTGATAATAAGTCATTGTGTGACTTATAGGAATATTCCAAAGTACTAGAGAAAACTAGATAAATATTCCTAGTCTACAGAGTATTTAAAAGAAAGCTATGTTTAAAGATGTTATACATGTGCAAAATTTTCAAATAGATTAAGATGACTCTCAGTCACAATTGGGCGTGTTCTCATTATGAATGAAGAGATAGTTACATGGATAGTGGTTCCAAGTAGATTTTAATTACAGTTAGACATCATAGTTAGAGTACCTCGTGGTTTGGAGAACCACATACAAAGATGTTTAATGTATAGTTTATTATGACTATGAGTAATCCCATTACGCAAGTATTGGTATCTAAGTCATATTCAAACATATAATTCATTCTTAATAGTTTTTATTTATATATGAGTTATATATATGTAACACCGTAAAAATTTAAACAATTTTTTTCACATTTCCATTCATAATTATTATAAAAATCTCAATGTATCACATCTCAATTGATAAAACATATCCCAAGATCAAAAGAACATATAAAACTCCGCGTGTGTGTACGGATCAAGCCAGCACCTTCCCGCGATCGTCACTAGTACCTAAAACACATAACACAGAACACTGTAAGCATAAATGCTTAGTGAGTTCCCCAAAATACCACATATAACACATATTAGCCACTCGAGGCTATAACTCTGTGGGTCCTTGGGCCCTAACTCTGTGGACCCTCTGGTCCTAGCTCTGTGGACCTTCCGGTCCTAATCTGATATATGCACAGCATAAATCACATAGAAATAATGTGGTGCAACACATCACATAGATAGCATACAATAACTCTATCACATGGATCTAATTACCACTCAAGGCAAAGTTTAGTGAGAAGACCCACCTTGGGTGTCTCGGTAAATCTCTGACTCGGTAAAATCTGGTCTAACCTCCGCCTAATCACATGGAATAAACACCCTAATCAATACCACTCTCAAAGGCTAGACTAAGCTCTCTCTTGGCACTATCAGAAGGGTAAAAGACCATTATACCCCTCTCATGGCTCAACGACCTAAATATTTACCAAACCCTAAAAGTCAACAAAAGTCAACCCTCTCCGGGTTACGCTGCGCGTACCAAACCTGTATGCTGGGCGTACTCGGCAACCTCACAGAAACGGGGGAACGCAACCCCTACACTCCGCGTGCTGGGATTACGCCCAACGTAACTCCCAGTTTTAATTTTTCCTTGATTTTTGGGTCTTAATCAGTTAAGACTTGCGTCCAAATTCCAGATCTGACTTCTCTAATACGACTTAATCCATAAAGTCGGTGACTTTAAGCCTTTGCATGGCTGTGGAAGTCACCAACACCCAAACCACTCCATTTCCAACCTTTAAAGGTCCATATCTCATGCATGAACAACTTTTAACAACCAAGACTGGATTTTTATCACATAACAACCCTAAATGAGCTAGCATGGGACAGATCTCGGCTTCCAAGAACTCAACAACTCATAAAGCCATAAACTTGGGGGACAAAAACCCTAAAACATCCTTCTTATGAAACAAACAGAAAAGATGGAAAGCATGAAGCTTTATACCTCAAACTGGAGCTTTTCCCACTGCTAAACTTGGATCTACAAGCTTGAGCTCTAACTCTTCCTCTTCCAAAGCTTTTCACTTTACTCCAATGGCTAAGAACACACCAACAAGCTCTCCAAGGCACTTCCTTGCTATTTGAACGAGATCTAGGGTTTTGAGAAGATAAGACTCTGGAGAAAGGTGGCCAACAAAGGGTCATAAGGTTCTTTAAATAGGGAGGCTCAAAGGATTAGGGTTCCTTTTCTGGGTTGGGTACGCCCCGCGTACCTGGCAATCCTTCACGATCAAAACGCGGACAAGTACGCTGAGCGTACACCCCAGTACGCCCCGCGTACCTGTCAACCAAGCATCTTCTTAACAAGGGCTAAATATGACTATTACTCGAAGAAGAAGGTTCACAAGGTATACCTAATTTTTGAGATGTTACAATATATAAAACTGAAAAGGATTGTATTCGCAAAGTTCACACAAATCAAGTTTCTCAAATCTACTTAACAAAGCTGCTTCATTAGCTAAAGCATGAAAGTCAAGCTGGTGCTATAGAGCATTGTTGATACAAGTACATGTATTTGATTGAAATTTAGTATTTGGATATTGGAACAATAAAGCAACATATATTGTAATGAATGATATATTGGATACGAGTCTTTCATTAAATAATTGTTATGTTCTATATTAGCATGTTTAAATCCTTGAATAATTAGGTTATTCTAAATGCCCATAGTCGTTCATAGTTGTGGGAGCATCTATGAGGTAAGAATAATATGATTGGATTGGTGGATTCTCATAGAGATGAGAATGGAAAAGAGCTGCTACCAACTTCATAGGTACTTGATTTGGAGAATAAGTATTGGACTTGACCCACATCAAAACCACTTTATGGATCGTAGTCAAGAGTGATGTTTTGATCAATGTTGTATCTTTTTAATCTTAGACCTGAGATACATATCTTTTTGAAGTGGAGGGATTGTTGTGCTTAGACATGGTTTAACGTTGTTTCATAAAAAGCAGTCATAAGGGCCATCGTTGGGTATGACATGAACTGTATTGATGGGCGTATGTAGTCAAGATGATCTTTGTATTATTAGACCTGAGATGCATATTTGGGACTTGAAGTGTAGGAAATGTTGTGCTATGACACTGTTTAACGTTGTTTCGTAAAAGGCAGTCATAAGGGCCATCGTTGGGTATGACATGAACTACATTGATGGGCGTATGTAGTCAAGATGGGATTTGTCCTTCTTATTCGTTGAGAGCATGACATCTAAGGCCTTAGTTAAAGTTGAACAGTAAATGAGATTGATCGTGATCCATATCTCATGTTTGAAATGATGTTTGAGACAACGGAATAATTGATACTACACCATAGTAACAATTGTAACTTAGAGCTTCTGGAATTGGCTGTTGATGAAATGGCACCCTTCATATGTTGTTAGGGGCAGTAGCCCATTGTTAGACGTCAGCTTCTGTCTATGTCATTCTATAATGAATCTTGTGCAAGTGGGAGATTGTTGAATCTATATGCCCAAAAATCATTATGGAGTGATATTGCTAATAATATATAATCCTATAGGGTCACACCTTTATCAAGTTGGCACATTTTATATATTTATTATTAATATGATTATTAATAAATAATATCGATTCTAGTATTTTAATTAGGGAATAATTATTGTTTTGTGAAAATAATAATTATAAGAGAGTACTACTAGTTATTATTTCATATGGTATGAATTAATAAGTCATGCACCATATTTTGGACTAGTTTGATTCTTTTGTCTTTTACCTAAAGACACAATTTATATTTTATAAACTTGGAGTTTATAAAAAAATAAAGAATCTTACTTTTTAAAAGGCATAATGATGGTGCAGGAGGTTGCTTTTTCAACCTTCCACATTTTGTCTCTCATGCTTCTAAAGGCTACCATTACTTTGGATTATTTTAATGGGTAGGCCTTACTTTTCATGCGCTATATAAGTGATGCATAAGGCTTGCATTTTTGCAAGAGTGAAGCTCTTCTTCTTCCTTTCTTTCTCTCTAAAAATGTAGGTTTTCTACTCCTCTCCCTCTCTCTCTCTCTCTCTTTTGAAGTTAGTTTGGTGGCTTAGAAGACCTTTGAGTTGTTCCTTTTAGTGCTTAATTGAGTTAAGCACTTAAAGGCTTTAGACACTCAAGAATACAAGAAGGAACTAGCATTCCAAGTGCCTTACTCTTGATGGTGGATACTTGTAGAGAAGATCATACATTTTTATCTTTTGTTATCTTCATCAACACCCCAAAACCAAGTAGGTTCAAAGGCTTCAAACGTTATCTCTAAAACATTCTATGGTTGGTTTTATTTCATTCTAACCTCTACAAATGGATACATGATGGTTCCGTTTTGTTATGAACTAAAAATAAACTTGTTATTTTTAAAGTCTTCCGTCGCCGGTTTTTGTGAAAAAACAAACTTTTATTTCGTATCAAAACCCAACACCATACACAAGGTACATTGATTGCATCATCTAAAATAAGTAGGTAGTCAATCCGATGTAGCAATAAGATCAATTATATAAATATTAGATACAAAATTACGTCAAAAACCACACAAGATCTAGGCAAAATTAAGAGAAATAGCGGTTACAGTGGTATAAGTAATGGAGGTGACAATGGTGGGGTCGACTGGTGTCAGAGGTGGTGGTAGTGGTGGTGGCGGTGGCGGTTACGGTGGTGGGGATGGTGGCGGAGGAGAAAGGAACGGGTGGCACTATGTAATCATTTATGATTACACCAGACCTGTTGCGTCGGTACGCCGAAGGGTTAGAGCGGCAGATGTGAAATACGTGGCTGAGGTTGAATCTCGAGATCTCTATTTTATTTTTAATCTCAACGGAACCTACCTCTATATATATATATATATATATATATATATATATATATATATATATATATATATATATATATATAGGGATGAGAAATTGGGCCGAAAACCCGAACCGAACCGAGAACCGAACCGAACCGAACCGAATTAGACCCGAATAAGCAATTCGATTCGGTTTTCGGGTATCTATATATGGCTTATTCGGTTTTCGGGTTATTCGGTCCGGGTTACTCGAATAAGGGGTTATTCGGTCCAAAAAACCGAACCGAATATGAAGAGTCTTTTTTTTTCCCTTGCGTGAGTCGATTATACGTATTCGGTTCTGTCGAGTCGACTATCCTAATTCATACCAAAAAACCAAATACAATTACACCAAAATCGAATATCCTAATCCTATTACACCGAATCAAGTTTGTTGAAATTCGATATTGATGATTTGCGCCAATTCGTTTGATCGACATTCGACAGCTAATCCTTCCGATTTTTTTTGATCGACAATTGACAATTTCAACATACGCAATTGATCGACAATTGGTTCTTGTCAAGATCGACAATTGATTATCGACGCCAACTTCTTGATGCCGACAGCTTTGCCTTTGATCGACATTAGGTTTTGATCGACTTCCCTGCTTCAAACTTCTGTGAATCGTATCCTCATATTGTTTTCTAGTTTCTACTGTGATTAAACTCCATTCAATTCATGGAAAATTGGGTTCCAAATCAAGAAACACAAGTAAGTATTTGTATCTTAATCTACTACTCAATGTCTCAGTCTTTCAAAGTGTTATTATGTATGTTACTCATTGAAAATTGGATGTGTTAATCTACTACTTAATCTTTCAATGTGATATTAACAGTTAACTTTTTTCTATAAGTCCAAGCAATGGGGACTTTGACCTTGAATGAGAACCTTGAATAAGAGAATTTAATGAAAATAACCATATATGTTGTTTTACTTGTGTCATTCCATATTGATGAATTTATTTAAATGTTATTATGCTTTAGATGTATGATGAATCTATTTTGATATTATGTTTTAGATTGATGATGAGGATGTGTTTGTTGATAACACACAAGTTGAAGGAACAAGTCAAGCAACAAACCCGAAGAAAAGGAAATATACCCAAAGGGCGGCTTGTTAGAACGACTATGATGTTGTTCATATTGACAAAGTTAGACATAGCAAATGCAAAAAATGTGGAACTTTGCTCAAAACCGAATCCGGCGCAAACGGTACGTCTAGTATGATTAAACATACGAAAAGATGTAAAATGAACCCAAAAAATTTAGAAAAAAAACTAGAAAACCAAACCACTTTAAATTTCAAAAAAAAAATGAAAACGGACAGAATAGTATTGGGACTTGGAAGCATGATGAGAAAAGAATAAAAAAAGCTTTGTTAAACTTATTTGTAGTTGGAGAATTACCGTTCAAGTTTGTAGAGAACGAATCATTTATTGAGTATACAAATGCATTGAACGGGAAAGCAATTTTGCCATGTAGAACCACAATTTCAAATAGAGTTACCGATTACTTTCTTGAAGAAAAGGCTAAGTTATTTAAGTTCTTTAATAATCCCCTAAGTAATGTGCATTTTACGACCGACGTTGGACAAGCTCATGTCAAAGGTCGAGCTATATGGTGGTCACGGCCCACTTTATTGATGAAGATTGGGTCATGCATAAAAGGATTATCAACTTTAAATCTCTAGATAGTCATAAGGGAGAAGACATTGGGCGCACGTTGTTGACTTGTCTTCAAGAGTGGGGTATCAATAACGTAATGACCATAACCGTTGACAATGCTAGTGCAAATGACAAAGCAATCGAAATTCTAATGAAAAAGCTACCAAACTTGTATGATGGGGGGAAACAATTACACGTAAGGTGTATGGCCCACATCCTTAACCTTATTGTTAGGGATGGGTTTGATCAACATCAATCTAGTATCAAGTGCATGCAAAAGGCCGTTAAATATATTAGGAATTCTACACAACGGATTCAAAGGTTCAAAGAATGCATGAAAGAGCTAAATGTGGAATTCAAAAAGTTTTTGTGCAATGATAGCCCAACTCGATGGAACTCCACATATGAGTTATTGAAGATTGCAGTGGAGTTGGAGAAGGTTTTTGGCATGTTTGAAGTCAAAGATAATTTCGTATTCCATTCCATTGTTCTTTTTTTTGTAATTTTATATTTCAACATTTTTACAAATTTTTAGCCAACTTTGAAGAGTCATAACGTCTTCGTTATTTGTCCGATTAGCCCGATTTTTATTCCAGCTTGTAGTTTACAATTTGAACTACAATTTACACTATTTATACGCGTTATTTGGTTGTATATTCAGTGAGTTATAGGCCTCTAAACATTGGATATTAAATCTGAGTTTTTCTGTTTCAGCGTTTTTCCAAAATTTTAGCCAAATTTGAAGAGTCATAACGTCTTCGTTATTTGTCCGATTAGCCCGATTTTTTTTCCAGCTTGTAGTTTACAATTTGAAATACAGTTTACACTATTTATACGCGTTATTTGGTTGTATATTCAGTGAGTTATAGGCCTCTAAACATTGGATATTAAATCTGAGTTTTTCTGTTTCAGCATTTTTCCAAAATTTTAGCCAACTTTGAAGAGTCATAACGTCTTCGTTATTTGTCCGATTAGCCCGATTTTTTTTCCAGCTTGTAGTTTACAATTTGAACTACAGTTTACACTATTTATACGCGTTATTTGGTTGTATATTCAGTGAGTTATAGGCCTCTAAACATTGGATATTAAATCTGAGTTTTTCTGTTTCAGCATTTTTCCAAAATTTTAGCCAACTTTGAAGAGTCATAACGTCTTCGTTATTTGTCCGATTAGCCCGATTTTTTTTCCAGCTTGTAGTTTACAATTTGAACTACAGTTTACACTATTTATACGCGTTATTTGGTTGTATATTCAGTGAGTTACAGGCTCCTAAATAAGAGGTATTAAAGCTGTTTTTTTTTACAAAAATAAATACTAACATTTACTTTATTGTAATAGATCTTACATTTGTTCGAGACGTTTTGACCCCCTCAAAAGAAGATTTCAACATTTGTAGAGCTATGGTTGGATTTCTTGAGAAATTCAAGGTGAAAACCGACATAGTATCGACGTCAACAAAACCGATGGCACATCGGTTTTTTGGAGAAATATGTGATGTATACAAACACATTAAGGAATGGGCGGCTAGTCCCCAATTTTGTTTGATCGGGAAGGAAATGATTGATAAATACGATAAGTATTGGGGCGATCTTGAAAAATTTAATGATTTTTTGTATTTTGCGGTCATATTAGATCCACGGTTCAAGTTTGATTTTCTTCAACAAGCTTTTGAGAAGTTGATTAAGTTGAAGAATCCACAAAAAGATCCTATGCTCAACTCGGAAGTCATTTTGAAGACTAAGGTCTTAATACGGGGTCTTCAACAAAGATTTGAGAATTTTTTTTATTTCTACAAATCAAAGTTTGACAATACCGACTCCTCTCAAAATCAAACACATGGTCATGAAGATGTAGTTGTGATTGATGATGAGAATGACTTCATGGGTGATTTAATAGTACAAACTGATTACCCATCAGCATCAATGGAAACGGAGTTGACACAATACCTAAACGAGCAGTCAGTTAAATACAATAAAGATTTTGATATTCTACTTTGGTGGAAACAAAATGCATCTCGTTACCCTATCGTATCCCGTATGGCGAAAGGTATAACTTTATTTTGTGTATACTTTTTTATATAATTATATTTTAACATTTTCTATGTTTATGCTGATAGATATTTTGGGACTGCAAATCTCTACCGTGGCGTCAGAGGCGGCGTTTAGTACAAACGGGCGGATATTAGATCCATATAGAACAAATTTATCTGCAAATATAGTAGAGGCTTTGGTTTGCACTCAAGATTGGGTAAGGAAATCAAGAAAGCAAATTGTGGACAACACTGATGAAATTTTGAAAGACGATGAGGTCGCGAAAGCTTTAGAAGAGACGATAAAGAACAGAGATGGAAAGGGAAAACAACCAATTAATATTCTCGAATAGTTAATTCGTGTTTGAAAAATGTTATTTTGGATATTGGATAAAAACTTAAGATTCATATTTTAATTTGGGTGTTGAATGTTTAATGTTTAACTTATATACTTATAGATAGATTTTTGGGTGTTTTGGATGTTTAATATTTAGTGTTTAATTTGTTTCTTTAAAAGATTTGTTATAAAATCATAAGCTACAAAAGTAATGCAAAATATTCAGGTTATTAGGGTTATTCGACTCCTTAATCATTTTGTACATGTTATTCGGGTTATATACTTATCAAATCATAAGCTTCAAAAGTAATACAAAATATTCGGGTTATTCGACGACAAAATATTCGGGTTATTCGGGTTACATGTTATTTGGGTTATTTGGGCCGAAACCGAACCGAACCGAATGACACCCGAACCGAACCGAACCCATATTGCTTATTTGGTTCGGTTTTCGGTTCATACAATTTGCCTTATTCGGTTTTCGGTTTATTCGGTTCGGTTCGGTTATATATATATATATATATATATATATATATATATATATATATATATATATATATATATATATATATATATATATATATATATATATATATATATTCAACTATGACCATAACATTACCACATTTTGTCATCGCCTGATTATTTGGTGAACAATACGACGAATAATTATTATTTCACACTAAGTCACACTATTTTGTTACTATCAACTAATACTTGACTATCATGTGTAAGGTCACAATTCCTAGTCAACTGTTGACAACTTTTAATGTCCCACTAAAGTTCTCCTCGTCATTGTTTAAGATCGGATAACTATCATTTAACACCTGATTCATATAAACCATGACTTTCATATAAACCATGACTTTCATATCAACTTGTAACATCCAAAAAAACTTAATATAAAATACACCCGTTTTTTTTTACTTTCAAGTTACATAACAACCTAATGTATGTTTATATTAATAAGTAGTTTACAAGTAATTATCAAAAAAATCATATACAATGAAACTATATATGGATCTGAGTTCGGTGTTACCATCCACCAAACACTTATTTTATCTATTGGCTACATCTTATCCTTATCAGGTTTAGTTGGTCCTAAAAGGCACAACAAGTAATGATTAAGCTATGCAATCTTAGGGGGTGTTTGGATTAGTATTTTAGTTTATTGCTTATAGCTTATTTGTGGTGGGAATAAGCAATAAGCATGGAAAGGGATGCTTATTAAAATTAGTTTATTTAGCTTAATAAGTTGGATTTTATCTAAACACTCAAATTAGCTTATTGTGGGAATAAGCAATAAGTACCTCTTTTTTTCCTATCCAAACACCCCCTTAGTGAGGAGGTGAGGCAGTTGGTGGTGATTTTGTGTAATCTGAAACTGAAATGTATGTTGTGGATTTTGTAAACCTTGGTTTTCACTCTCCCATATTTTGGATCTTCTCTTTCCTCCTCCAATTAGTCCCGATACACAATTCCCCTATGTTGTGTCCATCCCTTATCAAACGATGCCGAAATCACTTAATGGAGATTCGACACTTTTGAAGGTGTTAAGTCATAATCAAAATCAGAAGAATGCCGAGAAGATTGGAACTTTCTATGATCCGGTCTACTAGGAGATTGAATGTGCCGGAGCGATGGACGTGTTATGTTTAGGTGATTTTTATTTAGTTTCCATACAACTTTCATAAATAGTCTCTGAAACGATAGGTTTAATTATTTTATGTTAACAGGCAAAAGTCTTTTTTAGCTTAAATTTAACATAAAATTCTAAGAGTGTTAAAGGGCAAACCAACAATGTAAATTTTAAAAACTATATCGACGAGCCATGTTAAAAGTTAAAATAAACTATATAAGTGTGTAAACCATAAAAACCTAAACTGTAATTTACTCTTTTTAGGAAATCACTTTCGGTTGGTGTAGTTTTTTTATGTTAACTACAATTTTGATAACTTTAAGTTCAAGTTTTGAAATTTTTATATGGTTAAATTATAGTTTTGGCCTTAGTATTTTGCACGGTTTATATTTTAGGACCAACCTTTGAAATTTTTACATTGATAGTCACACAGTTGGCAAAAATTACACCCTTAGTACCTGAAGCTATTACGTAACATCATGCCTCTTCTCATAAATATTTTAAATTAACAATTTTACCCTATTTTTGTTTTTGGAAAAATGACTTATATGGGTAACTATAATCGTTAAAAAAATATTATTCAAGTTTGATGTGTCCCAAAAACATCATCCAGGTAAAACATTTGTACAAAAAAAAAAACACCAACGAAGTACATTCTTTGTTCAAATTTGACCTTTGGTAACCGGCAATTACCGGTAAAAAATAAGTAAAGGAAAAACAAAACAATAGGAAATGACTCAAAGAGGTAACTATATTTCAAAATCGTTTAAAAAACACCATCCAAGTTTTGTATGTTCAAAAAACATCATTCAAGTAAACTTTTTGTACAAAAAACACCAACAAACTATATGTTTTGTTCAAATATTACCCACCGGTAATTGGTTCTTACAGGTTAAATGATAACTTGGCTTAACTATTATGACATGGCATAATAAGGATTGACAAAACAATAAATGATATATTTCTCCTTTAAAAACCGATTTAGGGTTTCTTCATGAACGAATGACTTATTCTTCTCTTATGATTGCTCTTCTTCTTCTAAAGTGATGATCTTGAACTCAAGTCCAAAACCCTAACTCTTAACTTAAGGCAAAAAGGGCTCATTTACCCCTGCCTCAATGGGCCTCCCTCTCCCTAAGGCCCAAATCCATAAAAAAGCCCAAAAAGGCATCCAAGCCCAACTACAAGGCATATAAGGCCTAATATGGCCCAAGAACCCCCAACATGGCCTTAAGCCCAAAAAATGACCCGCTTCAATCAGGTGGGCCCGATGCCTAACTTAAACAAGTTCATTCATACGCCCAGCATATGTTGAAGCCTCTGCGATCTGGATTTTATGTAAGTACGCCCGGCGTACTCCTACGTACGCCCATCGTACTCGGCTAGGCTCAAGAACCGCCAATCTTCCGAAGGCCATAACTTCTTCATTCTAAGTCCAATTTCGTTTTTTATATCCACGTGAAGGAAACGAGAAGGTCTACAATGCTATCAACTCTCCCTTGCCATAAAAAATTTCTAACATAAACCCATTCATAAAGGCTCAAACTAATACTTACTGATATGCCCTTGGGCTCAAACACAAAACGAACACTCGGTCCCTACAACCTACATTATCCATCACCAAATGGGTGTTACAGACACCACGACTTGTTACGAACGAATATAAATTCAAATACATCGTACACAAGTATCGGAACCATATCCTAGGAAACATGCAAAAGTAATGGTACGAAACAATAAAATAACAAGGAAAGGACAATAGACGTGCCTTTGTGTAGACCGGATAATAAATAAAGGACCGGTCAAGACTATAAACTCTTCTAACAATGAGAAGCTTATAAATACCCCAAATTAGATTGCGATTTCGTTTCGGAAGGCCATAACCCTCGGTTGGACCTTGGAATGACGGAATCTAACTTAGCATTAAGGTAACACTAAGAATTGCAAGCTAAAGGCCATAACCCTCGATATGGCTGTCTAATGCCTAAATTAGCTCCCGTAGATATAAAGAATGACGAAATCACACTTAGAATGAAGAAGTTATTGCCTTCGGAAGATTGGCGGTTCTTAACCCTAACCGAGTACGTTGGGCGTAATGGCTCGACATCCGGATCGCAAAGGCTTCAACATATGATGGGAATATGCACAGACTTGTTTAAGTTAGGCCTCGGGCCCACCTGATTGTAGAAGGTCATTTTTGGGGCTTAAGGCCATGTTGGGGATTGTTGGGCCATATTAGGCCTTAGATTCCTTGTAGTTGGGCTTGGATGCCTTTTGGGGCTTTTATGGATTTGGGCCTTAGGGGGAGGGAGGCCCATTGAGGCAGGGTTAAAGGAGCCCTTTTTTGCCTTAAGTTAAGAGTTAGGGTTTTGGACTTGAGTTCGAGATCATTACTTTAGAAGAAGAAGAGCAATCATAGGAAAAGAAGAAGTCATTCGTTCATGAAGAAACCCTAAATTGTTTTTAAAGGAGGAATATATCATTTATTGTTTTGTCAATCATTATTATGTCATGTCATAATAGTTAAGCCAAATTATCATTTAACCTGTAAGAACCAGTTACCAGTGGATAATATTTGAACAAAACATATAGTTTGTTGGTGTTTTTTGTACAAAAAGTTTACTTGGATGGTGTTCTTTGAGCATACCAAACTTGGATGGTGTTTTTTGAACGATTTTGAAACATAGTTACCTCTTTGAGTCATTTTTCTATTGTTTTTTTCCTTTACTTATTTTTTACTGGTAATTGCCGGTTATCAAATGTCAAATTTGAACAAAGAATGTACTTCGTTGGTGTTTTTTTGTACAAATGGTTTACTTGGATGGTGTTTTTTGGACACACCAAACTTGAATGGTATTTTTTGAACAATTTTGAAACATAGTTACCCATATAAGTCATTTTCCCTTTGTTTTATCCTAAATCGACAATTATATCACTACTTTTTTGGTAAATCGACAACTATACCCCTTTTGTCTATACATCAATATGTAAATATATAAAAGGATAATGACTTAGAAAGATAATATATTTTTCGATCTGTACATGTTTGGATACGGAGTTTTTTTCCGGCTACTTTTGTCCTTTGTTTAACTACATTCAGTCCTTATATAAACTAGAAAAAATAATTTAATAAGATAATATATTTCTCACTTTATACACATTCAGTCTTACAATTTTTTTTTTTCACATTTAGTCTTACAATTTTTTTTTCATATTTAGTCTTTGTTGTTTTTGTACACATTCAATACTATGATCAGTTTCTTTAAGTTTTTCTATATTGGACAATTATTAATGATGTGTCCGGGATTGTTGATGTTTATAGCCACCATGTCCTCGGATGCTTAGTTGTTCAGGTTTTGTGTTCTGAAAATCCTAACTTCTTCATATGATCTCGGATTTTAACGATAATTATATTCATCATGCGTTCGTATTTTAGTCTACTACAACTTTCGTATAGATTACTAAGTAAAATATATTACTATTTAACAAGAGTAATTTAAACGAAAACTGTAATAGACAAATAAGAACACGTGAATATAAAGATTATTAAAATCCAATATCGTATGAAGAAGTTTCAAGTATCAACCCCTTGAACACCTTGCTAATAATTGTCTCAAAAAACTTCAAACAACCAATTATAAATATTGAATGTATACATAAACAAAGACTTAATTTGCAATAAAAAAATATTAAGGACCAAATATACAAAAAAAAATATATGTTAAGAATTAAATGTAAACAAAATGATAATTATATCACCTTATTAAAATCATTTTTTCCAATCAGGAAGACTAAATGTGTTTATTTAAATATATATTATCCTTTTAAGTCATCATCCCATATATAAATTACACAACTAATCTACAAAACAATATTTTTATTTGTTTATTTAATACAAAGTATAGCGCCACAACACACTGTCCATCACCACTCACTTGACGAATTTTCTTTTTAACTATTTTATATTATTTTTGTCTATTTAATTGAATTTGTCGAATTGTTCCCATCACACGATATGCAACTCAATAGAGAAAGCCCAATCTACCGTTTTTACACAAACACAAAACACTTATTTCATAGAACAAATTTACAAACAAAAGTTAGAATTATATTTCGAGAAACCAAACCCCACAAACCCAAACAAATCCAAGTTACTTAAAGCCTTAATATAATACTCTTACTAGTCACAATGAATTATATGATTAAACCCCATAAAAAATAAAAATAAAAATAAAATGAACAATCCCCCATACCCATTGACCATGTCAACGTGCACTTACAAGAAACGGATGCTGGCAAACTCCACATTCTATGGTCTCGGATCCTGAGCTAGGAACTTGAACCTGTATTATATTATTTTTTACCTTTTTTTAATATAAAAATATTCATATAAATTTTAACCAGAAAAAGAAAATAAATAAATGGATATTTGTTTTTAACCTGTAAATGGACTGTACAGGTGGGACATGCAACTTCTTTCATCCGCCTGTTTGACCCTTCAAACTTGGAAACTGTATATGTAAAAAGACGTGAATGCCCTTCTTATGCTTTAATTTGTAGGGGTATTTTCGGAAAGAAAGAACATGATTTATTATAGAGATGCTACTGGATCATAATAATATTATACCTGATGATGATTTGTGATTTCTTTCCAACTCCTCCTGTATGAAATTGTAAAATTTAATTTTATGTATATATATATATATATATATATATATATATATATATATATATATATATATATATCAAAAATAAATAAATAAAGATATTTAAAAAATAATAAAATTAATTCACCTGAAGTTTCTTTGCAAGATCTTCATGACTATGCAATCCAGATGATCGGCTTGCAGCGGATTCTTTTGCACTGCTCAAACGGTGAGTAACCTCCAACTAAAAAAAAATAAAAATTTATAAATTTCCAAAAAGAGATTAAAAAAAAATATATCAGAATTTATTTATAAAGACAAAATGCATACATACCATGCAACGATCACAGACACGAACTTGAGGGGCATTTTCTTCTGATGTAAGAGCAACTCTTCCATGGGTACATTTGTCACAAAATATATCTCCACAGTTTCGACAATGATGCTATAAAAAAATCAAGAAATAAAAAAATTAAAATAAAATATATATTTAAAAAAAGATTAAGAAATTAATGGAATAGGATTCCACTAACCTTCCTATTAAAAGCACTAAAGTCTGTTCCACAACCAGTACACTTTGTAACAGCTTCATCAGGTACCTACAAAAGTTTTTTTATATTCATCATTTATCTTAAATAATATTTTTTAATATTTATAGTTTCAATACTATTTCTATCATGATACTAAGAAATAACAATGTAGTTTCATTTAACAAAAAGGAAATTTCATTGCTATAATTGGATAAATTTTCATAGAATATAAAAGATATGAAAAATACAATGCACTGCCTAAATAAAAGAAAATAGCAATTTAGTTTCATTGATTTGTTATATTATTATTACTTTCATTCATTTCTATTATCACAATGTCACACTAAAATATAAAGCAATTTTCACTTACATAATTGGGCAGATTTTTCAATATATAATATCCTAAAAAGAAAAACAATGTGAGTAAAAGTGTTAATCTCAAATAAGACCTTATGTTTAGTGTTTTTTCCAGATTAAACCTCAAATTTATTTTTTGCTTGAAAAGACCTTGTATTTTTTATTTTTTCCAATCTAGCCCTTTTAGTCATTTTTTTCGAAAAAACTGTAAAATGCGAGGGTTTTTTCGAGAAAAAATAAAATAGTTGAGCGTTTATTTGAAAGCATTTAGAAGATTGAGGTGTTTTTCGGAAAAAAATACAAACCTGAAGGGTTTTTTAGGAAGTAAATGTAAGGTTTTTTTCAGGCAAAAAAGAAATTTGAGGTTTAATGCAGAAAAAACACAAAATATAAGGCCTTCTTTGAGATTAACCTTATATAAAATGCTATAACTGGGTAGATTAAACATAGTTTGATATCCTAATAAGAAAAAAATAAAAAAGTGAAAGTAGAACACTATACTTATGTTAGATTTTTCATAGTACAATGTAGCAAGAGACATAAATGAAAAGGTAGCATGTTGTATAAATTATAATACACAAAAATAATAAAAGTTATACAGATTTTATTTTAAAAAAATGCTTACCCAATGATCTTTCTCCTCATTTGGAGGTTTAATTATATTCATCCAATCACCCAAACCCTTTTTCTTTTCAGATGACTGATCATTCACTTTAACAGCATCAGCAGGCCTGCTCCTTCCTCCCATCTCCTTCACCTACAATTTTTTAAAAAAAAAAATTAAGAATGTAAAACTAAAACTAGATTCAAGAACACAAGCACTCAACTCTATAACATAAAGCAAGAATTTCAAGAAAGAACAAGAGTCTCTACTCTCTACAATTGTGAAAAACAGATAATATTTCTCACATAGGCAGAAGGGTTTTGTGAAAAAAGTTGAAAGATAATAAAAAAATTATTTTTTTTTAGTTTGTAAGATTAAACCTGAATGGTTGCTGCTGTAACAGTGTCCAATAATGTGTTTGTAGTGTAACTATTGGATTGAAGCCTTATACGCCTTGGCTCAATGTCTACAGAACTCTTTGACCAAAATGCAAAGGTGGATGAGTCATACACCTACAAAACACACATAAAGAAAAAAAAGAAAAAGTTTTATTGTAACAGATGGAAAAGTTACAAACATAAAGAAAAGGAAAAGGATGAGGAAAGAACATACTTCACATCTTGTTACTGTATCAAGTGGATATATTCTTAAAGTTCGACTTGTAGATGGATCAAGCATTCGAATACCATCCAATCCAATCTGAGAAAAAAGAAATAAGGGATTGAGAATCACCATGAAATAGATGAGGAAAAAAGGTAAAAGAATCATGTACTAATGCATGTTATGACAAGAATCTGTTGTTTGATTATAAACTTATCATTTAAGATCAAAATTAGTGACTATATTAACAGTTCTAATACGTTTTTTTTGGACCCCTATTATTTTCATTTATGGATTGGACTTGCTACTGTAATCAGCTACTCTATAGAGCTCTAAAGAAAGAAAATTTAACGATTATCCAAACTGCATGCCAGAATGTAGATCAATTCTGAATCAATCAACAGCAAAAGGCAGATAAACATATTGAATGTAGATGAGGACTAACAATCTAACATAATAAGACATAGTAAAATGACACAATGCATAAAACTTCTCTACAAAAAAACCATCAAAGACAAACATACATACTATCCAGCACAAAGATTAATCAGCAAAAAAGTACAAAAGGTAGCTCCACCATACCTGGCAAAGAACATCCATGGTGCTCTGGCCACCACTTTCAGCCAACAATTTCACCCTGAACTTCTGTACCCCACCCTTAACATCTTCCCGTGTCTCAGCCTTTGGTACAGCCTTCACAATCTTTGGAGACGATACGGATGGAGAGTCCTTACCAGGTAAACCAATAGGACGCCCAAAATCATCAAAAATCACCTGTTCTTTCCAGGTAGAAGACTTTGGCGCAGTACCCCTAGAACCATAGGGCTCGACCTTACCCCCTTGATAAGCATAAACACCTTCACCATACCCATCACCTCCATACCCACCGCTTGATTCAAACCTAGACATCCCCACATCCGGTCGCTTCCCATAATAATCAACACTCCCACCTCCGGCCCCTAGATCCGATGAGCTCCTACCGTAATTACCACCATAACCAGACTCAAACGGACTCTCGTATACGGGACCCGGGACCTGACTAGGAACCGACGGTGGATTATTATACAGAGACGAGGAGTACTGAAAGCTTGAACTGTGGTTCAGAGGGATAGGATTGTGAGGAATCGAAGACGCCGGTGGAGATGGGTAAGTGGGAGGCGTCTGATGATGATCATAAGGTGGATTATAAGGCTGTTGAGATTGATAAGGAGTATGCGACGCTTCGAATTGGGGGAAACTTGAGGGTTGTTGATTAGGGTTTGGAGGAGGAGGAGCGTAAGAAGGAGCAGTAGGAGGGAGAGGATCGGGATTCTGTTGAGGGTAAGGAGGATAGTAATCGGAGGTTGGAGGATGGTAAGTAGTGGTGTTGGTGAAGGGAGGTGCGGAGGCGTAAGTTACCGGAGGATGGTGGAGATCGGTGGTGATGGGATTAGGGTTTGGGTTTTGAGGATAATTGTGATAATACGGAGTGGTGGAGGTGTAATCGCCTTGTTGCATGGTGGTTGCCGGTGGTTGCCGATTGATTGATTGATGAATGATTAATGATGAAGAGGGTTTTCTTCTCGAGGTAAACGATGATCGATCCAGGAAATTGAGGAAGAAGTAACGCAAGATGATGTGTCCAAAGACAAATTGAAAAATATAATATTATAATAATAATAAAGAAGAAAAAAGACATTACGAGAAGAGTAGATACACATTTGGTCCTATGATTTGCCTAAATTCACATATTTGGTCCTTCTTCGGTTTTTTTTAAATGAGTTTTTATGGTTTTGCTTTGTGAAATGGTGTTTATGAAATGCATGGATTAGCCCTCCAGATCCTTCAATCCAACAGCAGGATCACTCAGAAATAATGTTTGCATTATGAGAACAATCTATTGATTGGAACACTAACCATAGAGGCCAACAATTGTTATTTGACTTGGTTTGGAGATGTGCCTTGTAGATATCTCACTCCATATCTTTGGTTGTTGTCTAACCTATGGTTATATATTATAACCATGGGTTAGACAACAACCAAAGATATGGAGTGAGATACCTACAAGGCACATCTCCAAACCAAATCAAATAACAATTGAATCCAACCCAAATTTGTGTGTTATGTAGACAATTTTTCGATGAATATGACATAATTTCATCAACATCATATAAATATAATTGTCTTCAATTTGAAACTTGAACCTGTCCTTATCGAATTTGATCAATACTTTTCTCAATGTGATTTTCAATGATAGATTTTGAAATCATACAATGTTTTGACCTTTATTTTGGTTAAAATCACCACCTCCTTTAAATTCATTACCTAATCACTCTTACAATCAAAATCGATGAATTATAAAAGAAACTTGAGAGTAGCCAAATAAAGCATTGAGACCATTGAAACATGTATTGAGGAAGGAGGAAACTATGATGGCTACTGCGACGATTTGTTGGTCTTCCGCCTTCGGTTCCATTTCATTAGCATGAAGTATAAGTATTGTAAGCGAGTAATTGTAGCATCCCTTAAAATTTGAATGAAAAATGTTGTATTGAATTTTAATGCGAAAGGAATATTTTGTCAAAAGTGGCAAAAGATATAAAATGTTAATCATTAAGTAGAGTAATACCTTGTTATATGTTAAAACGATACTTAGAAATTGTCAAACTAATCACAATAATTTATTTAATCAAGTTGGATTTTGTGATATTGGTTATAAGGATAAAATGAGAAATTTGGTTAAGTATGAAATCTGTTAAGTAGATTATGCCATGCATAATCTTGGATTACGCAACACATCAAGACTTTTTGTGAAGGAGTTTTATAACATGAATGAGATGTAAAATAGTGCAAGTGTAACTGTAACGTCTGGATTTGCCAAGTAAAATTCTTGCATTAAACTTCTTATTGTTAGTAGACTTGGCCCGAGTACGTTGGGCGTACACAAGGTACGCACGGCGTATTCTCATTTTTCTTGGAAATTTTTTCCGAAAAACGACCAATTTATCCGTAACTAAATGCAACCTTAGGTTGCGTTTAGTTACAGAAAAACAGTTTTCATTTTCCGTTTTTCGTTTTCCCTTTTTAGTTTTAGTTTTTTGTTTTCAGTTTTCATTGGAAAATTTAGAAAACGCATTTAGTTAAAACTTATTCATTTTACATTTTCAGTTTTAAAAAATTAGAAAAAAAACGTTTAGATGTATATATTTCTATCGGTTTTTATTTTTAGAAAACAGTAACGGTGGTAGGATGGGGTGGGGGCAGTGGTGATGTCGATGATAGCGACGATGGTGGTGATACTGGTGATGGGGTAGTCGTGGTGGTGGTGGTGATGATAGGTCGGTGATTGTGGTAATGGTGTTGGGTGTGTGTGTGTGTGTGTGTTTGTGGGGGTGGTGGTTAAGGTATGGGTATGTGTATTTGTGTGTGTTTGTGGGGGTGGGCTTGGGAGTGGGTGGGTGTGGGTAGGTGGGTTGTGGGTGTTAAGGTGGGGATAGGTAGAGGTAGGAGTGGGTGTATGTTCAAAGAAACTAAACGCGTTTTGAAACATCTCATTTTTCTTGGAAAAAAAATTTCGGAAAGCGATCAATTTTTCCGCAACTAGTTGCACCATTAGTATTTTCATCACCTTCCACATTTTAGCTTTCTGAAAAAAGATTCATACTTTCCAATCTTTCAATTTGTTGCAGCTCTTGTAAGTAACTCAACCTAGTATGTTTTTCGGTATTAGAAACCTTAGCAGTCTCCATCTTCTTTTCAATCTCCTTTATAAGATCCAAAATCTTTTTTTTTTCTAGAGATTTCCTTACTTTTAACCTCTTTATTCCACACTTTCAACCTCCTGTTAATGAATTTTATGTGATTGATTCACTGTTCAAACAGTTTTAATGATTATTTGTTGCATGCCATTATTTTATGTATTTAAGTTGATAAGAGATATTGATATATTTTCCAAGTTCAAGTCTAATGTCATATAAACACATAAATTGTCTGATATTTTTCTAAATATTACCAAGATTGCAATATAAATCAACAAACCATAAACTTCGAAAAAATCATAAAAAAAGAAAATTAAGAAAGATTTTTAACATGATTATATTTTTTTATGTTCAAACAAAATGACCACCAATTTTTATTTATATTGTAAAATTATCCTACATATCTATATCCTTAATACATGTCTTTTTGTCAATTTTTTATTTTTAAACAAAATACTTTAAAATATCTTTCAACCTAACTTTCCAATTTGCATTATGATATTTGTTTGCTACCAAAAAAAATTTTGAAGATACTTTAAAAGAAATGGATAAAAAACATTATGGATTTCGACTTATTGCTTATTTTTTAAGATATGAACCATACAAAAAGTGATATGAAGAGTATTGCCATGTCTCTATACTTTGAAATTGGTGTTCATTTTTGTATAAAACACAAGTGATGATCATTTTATTAAATGGTTCCTTAAATGGCAACTTCTAAGATTTAAGGGTTAATTATTAAAAGAAATATAATATGCTTCCAATATAAACTACTTAATGAAACCAAAAACTCATAAGATAGATAACTATAACATGATTTAATACACTTTTATGTTTAAGGGATATGTTTTATCACTTAGAACATCATTTCTTTATTACTATGTATTCCTTATTTTTTTAGTTGAGTTTATTTTTTATTTTTTACATACATATAACTCTATTATATTTTTGTTGGGATTTTTATCTCTAATTTATTAAGTTTTAATAACTTTATTAGATTACCTTATTCGTTATAAATTTTTTTTTATAATATATAATATCTAGATGGTGGTATCATGTATGATTATTATTATCTTCGGTCTATCAAATTTTAATCTTTTATTATACATTATAACATTCTCATTAATTATGAATTAAAAAAATTACATTTTAATACCATTTGAGATGTTATGTACAAAAACGTTTTCGCAATTTTATGAATAAATAATAAATATTTCTTATTATCTAAGTTATTTTAATTGGTCAATATCATGTATGATTATTGTTATCTTCGGTCTATCAAATTTTAATCTTTTATTATACACTATAACATTCTCATTAATCATGAATTAAAAAACTTTTTTTTTTACATTTTAATACCATTTGAGATGTTATGTACAAAAACGTTTTCGCAATTTTATGAACAAATAATAAATATTTCTTATTATCTAAATTATTTTAATTGGTCAGTCATGTATACAAGTTTATAACCTAGCAAGCATATAAATTACACATCAATTTCCATAACAAAAATCAAATTAAATACGGAAACATACAACCAGAAAGAAAACTGAGAATGTTTCTAGTTAGATTAGCTAAATAACAACTATTCAAAATAAGATGCATGTCATTTAACACCATTTTCTAATTCTTACATGCAACTCCAAATTGTCAAATCTCAACTCTCTTCCTTAATCCCTGAGGTACCAATCGCGTTGGCCTTGTTCTTCTTAATTTCCTCTAGGTAAAGGGGACAATTGCGTTTCCAGTGTCCCTTTTGATTGCAATGAAAACAGTCAGCGTCTGCATGAGGCTTTGTTTTTGCTATAGGTTTAGAGGTAGGTGCCTTGCCTTTAACCTTGAACTTCTCTTTGCCTTTCTCAAAGGCTTTTCCCTTTCCGATCACATTACCGGTTTTGACATTCTTTGTGATTTTCCCTTCACGGACCATCAAAACTTGAGGTCTAGATTTCTTCATGTTTGCCTCTACAGTTTTCAGCATCGAATGCAATTCAGAGATAGATTTTTCCCAATTGTTCTTGTTGTAATTCAACACGAACTGACTAAACGATTTAGGCAGTGAGCCAAGGATCACATCAATTGCAAGCTCATCACGGATAGAGAATCCAAGGCGAGAAAGCTGCTCAACGTAAGCTTTCATTTTGAGAACATGTGCACTCACAGAAGAACCTTCAGTCATTTTGCAACCAATGAATTCGTTCATGGTTGCAAAACGCTCTTGCTTAGCCTGAACTTGAAACATCAGTTTCAATTGTTCGATCATATCGAACGCTGTATGAAACTCAAATGTTTTTTGAAGTTCAGGTACCATACATGCAAGCATGATGCAAGCCACCTCATTCGAATCATCGTTATGTTTCGCCCAGGTATCTTTTATGGCCTTAGAAGCATTGGGTGGTGGTTCTTCTGGGATTGGTCCGTCAAGGATATAATCTTTCTTTTCGCTTCTGAGAACAATTCTCATATTTCTAAACCAATCGAGGAAATTAAGACCACTCAGTTTTTCTTTGTCTAGGATGGAACGGAGGGATAAAGTTTGGTGTGTGGAAACATTTGAGTTTGTCATCTACAATATAGCAAGGTTTAATTTAGTATTTTCGATATTTAATCCTTTAATTACTAATAACCCTTTTGTTTCTTTAAGAAACATTTATATTTCTCACATAAGAAGGGCTTTATGAAAAAAGTTTAAAGATAATTAAAAAAAATGATTTTTTTAATCTACAATATTGAATATCTAACCTGGGTGGTTGCTTGAGTGGTTGTTGTAAAAATGTCCAATAATGTTTTTGTAATGTAACTATTGGATTGCATCCTTATACACTTTGGCTCAATGTCTAAAGAACTCTTCGACCAAAATGCAAAGGTAGATGAGTCGTACACCTACAAAATACATAAAGAAAAAAGTTATATTGTAACAAATAAATAAAAGGGTAATCAGTAAATAGAAGAAATAGCAACGTAATTTAACTGATGTGTTTTTTATAGTATTCTACTTTTATTTCTACTTATTACATCGGTATGCTTTAAAAGATCTACCCATTATAGTCTTGTTAACCAAATACATAACAATTTTCATTGCAATAATTGGGTAGATTTTTCAAATCATAATGTCCAAATAAGAAAAACATTGAAAGTACAATGCTACAGTAGAGTAGATTTTCAAAATACAATGCCTTAATAGGATAAAAATCAAAAGCATAATGTGTAATAAAAAGAAAAAAAGATGATGAGGTAATGATAAATAAATAAAAGTATATTGTTATTTCTTGCATTTAGACGTAAAGGAAAAGGATGATGAAGGAACATACTTCACATCTTGTTACTGTATCAAGAGGATATATTCTCAAAGTCTGATTGGTAGATGGATCAAGAATTTGGATATCATCCGATCCAATCTGAGAAAAGAAACAAGGGATTTAGATTCACTATGAAATAGATGAGGAAATAAGGTGGCATTATATCATATACAAGACTAAAAAAATGAAAAGAAAAAATGCTATAACATAATCCAGAAACACAATTAATACAACTGCATGTTACAACTTACAACAGGAATCAATGCCTATTATGACATGACATGAAATCAATAGTTCAATACCACATAGTTAAATCATATTCCCAATGTTAATTGAGTTCAAAATTATATTAAATTTTTATTTCACATGAAATGTTTGTGTATATCTGCACAACCAATGATCCATATAAAGTCAAAGATGAAGATTAATAACAAAATATTTTGTTAATTTCAATAGAGTCATCATTGTAACATACCATATATCACACTACAATTCACTTTATAATGTTAATTAGGACTCAACCATTGGAGTTTGGATCAAATTTGAGGATATTACATGATGTAATTGATGTGATTATAAAAGTATAATACAAATATTAAGTCAATTCCTATATGAAGTGACAAGGTCTGGAATTTGATTATAAACTTATCATGTATGCACATAAATGTTGAGTACTTGAGTTTAAGAGTATGTTTCTTAAAATAAGAATTTAAGAAGGATCGTTTCTTTTATGTGCAATCTGTCTTTACTATTAGTCTGACAAAAAAAAGTGATCTTAAAGGAATGACCACAAACAAACTATTATAAGAACTATATTAACAGTTCTAATATGTGTTGGACCCCTTTTATTTTCATATCTGAATTGCACCCTCTACTGTTATTTCAGCTACTCTCTAGAACTCTAAAGGAACAAAATTTAATGATTATGCAAACTGCATGCCAGAATGTAGATCAATTCTTAATCAATCATCACCAGAAGGCAGATAAACATATTAAATGCAGATGAGGACTAACAATGACAAAGTATAATGCATGATGGATAGAATTTCTCTAAGAAAAACATCATAGAAAAACATACATACTAACCAGCAGAAAGATTAATCAGCCAAAAAAATACAAAAAGTGGTTTGTTTCACCATACCTGGCAAAGAACATCCATGGTGATCTGGTTGCCACTTTCAGCCAACAACTTCACCCTGAACTTCTTTACCCCACCCTTAACACCTTCCCTTGTATCAGCCATTGGTATATCATTAACACCTTCACCATACCCACCGCTTGATTCAAACCTAGACATCCCCACATCCGGTCGCTTCCCATGATAATCAACACTCCCACCCCCGACCCTTAAATCCGATGAGCTCCTACCGTAATTACGATCATAACCTGTCTCGTATGGACTCTCATATACGGGACCCTGGACCTGACTCGGAACCGAAGGTGCATTATTATACAGAGACGATGAGTACTGAACGCTTGAACTGTGGCTCAAAGGGATGCGATTTTGAGGAATCGAAGACGCCGGTGGAGATGGGTAAGTGGGATGCGTCTGGTGATGATCATAAGGTGGATTATAAGGCTGTTGAGATCGATACGGAGTATGCGATGCTTCAACTTTGGGGAGAATTGGGGGTTGTGGATTAGGGTTTGGAGAGGGAGGATCGTAAGAAGGGTCAGTAGGAGAGAGATGATCGGGATTCTGTTGAGGGTAAGGAGGATAGTATTCGGTGGTTGGAGGATGGTAAGTAGTGGTGTTGGCGGAGGCGTAAGTTACCGGAGGATGGTGGTGATCGGTGGTGATGGGATTAGGTTTAGGGTTTTGAGGGTAATTGCGATGATACGGAGTGGTGGAGGTGTGATCGCCTGGTTGCATTGTGGTTGCCGGTGGTTGGCGATTGATTGATTGATGATCGATGAACAGGTTTTCTTTCCGAGTTAAACACGATCGATCCCGGAAATTGAGGGGGTTGTTTGGGATTTTTTTTTTTAAATTAAAATTTTAGATAAAAAATAGAGTAAATTACACGAATGGTCCCTATGATTTGTAGTAATTTGCACATTTGGTCCCTAACTAAATTTTTTAACTCGAAAGATCTCTACTATTTGTTTTTGTTACGCATCCACACAACCCGAAAGAGTTTTCTATAGAAAAAGGTTTAGTTATAAATAAACATACTCTTAACAAGGCAAGCACTCTATAAATCCATAAAGCCATTAACATGAAACCTGGTTCAATACACTCAGGGCCGGTCTTGAGAATTTAAGGGTGCATTTGGTTATAGAAAATTGTTTTTATTTTTTAAGAAAATGTTTTCAGAAAACAGTATTTTCAAGTTCCATCTTAAAAATTTGAAAAACTGTAAAATCACTTTTCTACTTTACATACAATTTGGAAAACTGAAAATTTTCATTTTCTTAGAAAAATTTGGAAAAATATATGAACCAAACACATTTTCAAAAATTCCATTTTTCTTGAAAAATTTTCCTAAAAAATTGAAAATTTTTCCAATCCTAAATATCCTCAATGCATAGGACGAAAAGAAAAAAAAAAACCTTATCGTTATTATAAGTTTTTTTTTTTAAATAAAAAGATAAACTAATTAGGCTCATATATGTCCAAAGGGTAGTAAGAAATATCCAGCCATAAAGGGAAAATGAGTACACGTTTTCTTCTAGTGTTATTTCCAATGATGATGATAACGATATCATTAACATATCATAACTATGTTATAACTTATTAAGCAATACAAATATAACCATTATTAATTTCCCATCATCTTCAAAACTGTTACCTTTATTTTTCTCATTTATAAAACATTGAAAAACAAGTTAAAAAAGATATAAAGCTATTTATGCTTCTTGAAAACTTGTGTCACGATGAGGCTTCATTTCATTCTCCATTCTAGTAAACCATTCCCCAATACGTGTATTCTCCACCATATCTTTTCCTGATTTTAAGTAGCGAATTGGTCTCAAAACACCAAATACAGCAAGATCACCCAAATTTGGTTCTAAACCTCCTGCATATTATCAAAAACATATGTAAATTTACAAGAGTAAATTACATGAATGGTCCCTATGGTTTAGGGTAATTTGCGCATTTGATCCCTAACTTACTTTTTTAACTCGAAAGGTCCCTATTGTTTGTTTTTGTTACACGAATGGTCCATATGGTTTGGGGTAATTTGCAAGTTTGGTCCCTATCTTATTTTTTTAACTCGGAAGGTCCTTACAGTTTGTTTTTGTTGTGTGCTTGGCCCTGTCTTTCCTAAAAAAACTATTTTGCCCTTGATTTTTTAATTTATTTAAATAAACACACCCCCAACAACACTTCCACCACACCTTACCTTACCTTACCTACCCCACCGTATTTAAATAAATTAAAAAATCAAGGGCAAAATAGTCTTTTTAGGAAAGACAGGGCCAAGCACGCAACAAAAACAAACTCTAAGGACCTTCCGAGTTAAAAAAATAAGTTAGGGACCAAACATGCAAATTACCCCAAACCATAAGGACCATTCATGTAATTTACTCTAGTTTCATATTATTTTCAGTGAGATAATATAAAATAACAAAATGTAAAAATTAGAGAAATTTGTACATACCAAGATATTGTCTTCCATTCAAAGCATCCACCCATGCTTCTGAAGCTTCATACAAAGCTTTACGTTCATCAGATATATTATGTCTTTTCTTGAGTTTTTTTGATACAAAATACATAGCTGCAGCTCCAGCATACTTTGCTACTAGCCTTTCAGTGAAGCTGAAATTACCTGAAATAGAAAAATAATTTATAATATTATTTGTTATTATTTCAATTTGGAAAGTAAATAATATTAAAGAAAAAAAGAAGATTTAATTGTGTATTTGTGTCTGCTTCTATTCTATATATCGAAGTTCCAAAATCATCATATAAGAATTACGAGATTCATTCAACAATTTTTTTCTGAAAAGACAAAAGAAGGGTAAAATGGTCTTTTTATAAGCATTTAAAGCTAAAGTGATAAGGACCAAACATGCAACAAAATGAAACCATGAGGATTGCCCATGTAAAGCTATAGATTAAAGTTGCAATCTCTACTATACTACAGGGACCATTTCTGTAATTTAATCTAAATGTAAATAAAATAAAAGAATCTAAAAGCTTGATCAACATATTTTATAAAGATCCAAAATATTACCATGGTTAGTGATGTAATCAAATGATTCAAGAGCTTCAGAGGGACTTCTGTATATATTTGGTGATAATACATGCACCAAGTGATTGTCCACCCACCTACAATAAAATGTTTTAGTCATTTTAAGGATTAAATGAATGGAATGGAATAGGCAATGGAATGGAATGAGTCATTACATTCCATTATCACATGTAATACAATGTAATACACAAGTTCTCATTACAATAAATGAAAATGGGTTACATTGCAAATGTTCATTCAATTACATTAGACAAAACAAAATAGACAATTCCTCTCATTCCTTGATTCCAACAAAATTAAAGAGTATAAAGTAAAAATGTAAAAAAAAGGTCATACCCACGCCACTTCTGAGTTTCCTCATCCTCAGAGACAGAGTCAGGATGCATTCTTTGAAACATTTTGTCAATGATATCTGTCAACATCAAACAATATTGTCTTCAAGAATTATTTAACAAGAAAAAAGGATTGTAAACAAGCAGAAAAACTTTAGCTATGTAGCTAATAGAGACAAGATTTTAAACCTGTAGAGTCAACCATTTGTTCACCATCTACCATCAATATTGGCACCTTCTTGTAATCAGACCATTTGATTTCCTTTTTGTTGATGGGATTGACTTCCACAATTTTGTATGGAATATCATGATATTCAAGGAATGCTATAAAAATCAGAGAATATCCAGCTAAGTAAACCAAGAAATGTGATGGAACACATCACAGACATAACAATTTATGTCTTTGAGACTAAATTATATCATTGAAAATTATATTAACATCATGATGATAAAACAAGAACAAAAGGAATGAGCGTCTTATACTCGATCACTCCCAATAAAACTTTTTCCCCTGTTCTAGAGTTTACACAGGGAAGGAAAAAGGGAGGGAAGGGGAAGGAAATGTGTGTTCTTGCATTTTTTTTTAAGGAATGAAAGGAATATAAGTGTGTTCTCGAGTTAAGGAGGGAAGGAAAGAGAGGGGATACTCTTTATTGAATATCAAATACAAGCTGTAAGCTACAGCCTACAGAAATAAATATCATGAAATAGTCCTTAATCCCCTGAACAAAGAGATGAGTTTTGATTTGTGCCATATAGTATAAAAACACCTATAAATTGATATGAATTACAATATTTACTGCAGTACGCTACACTTAAATACAACAAATCGATCATGAATGTTCGTCTTTTGGTTTAGGAAAAAAGTTCAATGCATAGCACAAATTTTGTCATCGTCAACAGAAGCAAACAAACACTTTAAACACTCAAATATGTCATTAACCTGTAACAAATACATAAAACAGGAGCATAATATGTCATTAGGTACAAAACAGGGATCATCATCACCTTTAACCTTGTTGCAGAAAGGGCAAGCTTGGTATTGGTAAAGAACGACGTCTTTAGGGGCGTAATTCGTATTAGAGTGCGGTAGATCTTTCTCGTGGAGCTCTCGAGCAGCTGAGGCGATCGAGGAATAGGAAATGTTCCCGCCGATGGCCTTATCGAGCGTTGAAAAGCAGTGAGAGTGGTGTGCGTTGGAATAAGTGCTACACCGGCTACCATACAAAGTCGTTTCAAAATCTATCGCGCGGCGAGAGGTAGCGGAGGCAGAGAAGGACGCCGCCGCACGGGCCGTGGTAGCGAGTCGGCTGAGTTTTCTCATCGTTGTTGCCATTGAAGATGTAAATGACCGTTCTAGAAAGTCAGGGTTTTAGTAGCGATGAGGAGACGGACAACAATGCACTCCGCCATTTTAAACCCTTTGGTGGAATTTTTTTATTTACCGGTTTTATTTAATTATTTATTTATTTATTTTGTTTTGTTTTTTAGGGATTTATACAGAAAATTCTCATTATTTTTGAGAAATTCTTTTATAAAGTCTTAAAAAAAATAGCAAAAAAGTTTCATTATTTTTGAAAATTCAAATAATCTATCATTTCCTGTTAAAATAAAAAAAAATGATTTTTCGTTAAATCGACCAAAATGTTAAATAATTGAGACGGAAAATCTACAATAAAGTCCTAGTATTTTAGGAAAAGTTTTAAAAAATCTCATTTTTTATTTAATAAAAAAAACCAAAAAAACCGGATAATTTCTTGCACCATTTCCAAGCAAAAGGATCCCACTTACCCTGTATAGGTTTCTTGTTTTTATTCCTTTGCCATTTGATTTAATGTATATAATGTTGAAGATTTAACTGCGGTATATTTTAAAGAAAACGTTAACATGTTTTTTTAGGTATAAAAACATATAAATTATTGTTTTTACGTATTTACTCTAAGAAATGAAGGTTTTTGTTGTCACATGTCACACTCTCATTCAATTTGTCAAATGTTATTTTGTGGTTATTTTGAATTAATTTTTTTTCCACGTGTCATTTTATGAGTTTTCTATTTTAATAAATTGTACATAATACTTTAACGTAATAATTACAATAAATATAATAATAAATGAATATCAGTTTCATTAATGAACTTAATTTTTTATTTCAAAATAACAAAAATTAAAGCTTATTAGTTTATTTTGTTTATTCATTTAAATTTAAAAGATGAAAAATCAATTTTAATAATCAATTATTTTTCTTAATTTCTTATAAATCCAAAGTTCTTAAATATTTAGACCTTCATATTTAATTTTTTTTATTAAGTCATGTGATATATGGATCTTACATCTAGTTTATTATATATACGTATTTTTAGATATAAATATATTTTTATGCGTATAAATACATATTTATAAAGCATTTATACATGTGTTTATTTAATAATATTACTAAAATAATTTTAAAAATAATATATTTCATATCCTTTTTAATAATAATATAATATTAATTAAAATAATAATAAAGATAGCATTATAATTGTATTTAAATGTTTAGAAGTTTATACATTAATAAAAATAGAGAATCAACAAATTGAGCTACCCTCCATAGCTCAACTGGTAAGTGAGTTTGTTTGTCTAGGTAGAAAGCATAGGTTCGAATCCTTTTACCTTCATTTAAAAAAAAAAAAAAAGATGTTACACTTGTAATAGTTATATATTGTAGTAAAGTTCGAAACCACCTCCCCTCACTCCCTTAAAAATATTCGTTTTTTTCATTAAAAAGCAACAAGCGGACGTGACATATGCCACATCAATTTCCACATCATCACATACGTACATATGGCATGCCATGTGACATGGTGACCTTCTGAAAAGGTCACAATGAGCTAAAATGAACGAATTATCCAGTTTTCTGGCCTTTTTTACTCATATATATATATATATATATATATATATATATATATATATATATATATATTGTAACACCCATTTCTCTAGGTATTATTTAATTTATTGAGTTAATAATTGTTTTGGACTATCAGCTGGACGTTGATTCATTTGGAGTGGACTTAGGAAGTGGGTCGTGAAGATGGCCACCCATAAGTCGTACGCTGAGCGTAACCTGGTGTACGTGTGGCGTAATGGCCATTGAATTTGAGGTACGTGGGTACATTCGCCCGGCGTACCAAGAGGTACGCCCAGCATACGTGGGCAGATGCAAAACCCTAACTTTAGGGTTAAGGACCTATAAATACATCATTATAGCCTCCTCTTTGGCATCCTTACCTGTCCATCACCTTCAAAGAAATCCTAACTCGTTCATACTCTTCCTTGTGTGTGTGTTTGATATTTTTGAGCTTAGTTTGGCAAAGAAGGACTTAGAAGAAGAAAGGAAAGGTTGGAGAAGAAGCCCTTGAGTACCTTGAGCTCAAGGATCTAGAACAAGCTCACCATTTGGCAGCAAGAGGAGGTATAAAGCTCTTATCTTTCCTCCTCAAAGTCTAGATCTTGATGGGTTTCAACCATAAGAACATCCTATGTGCTCATGCAAACCCTAATGCTTGGATCTAGGTTTCTCTATTGTACATGCAATTCATCCAAGACTTTAAATCCTAGATCTAGCATACTATTAATCATATTAACATGAGAATGGGGTTTAGATCTTACCTTGATTGTTATGTAGCAATAACAATCTCAAATCCTCCTTGTAATTGGCTTTAGAAAGCTTAGAGTCACAAGTGTCACTCCTCTAATGGCTCATAAACACCAAGAGCAAGAGGATGAAGAATGAGGAGAGAGGAGGCTGCCCAAAACGTCCAGAAACCCTAGTGGAACTCTTAGGCACGTTTTTGGGGTTTAAGGGTACTATATATACATATAGGTTATTAGGGTTTTCAACTAAGAAACTGTAATTTGACTGCTTAAGCCCTAAGCAGCCCATTGACCCTTTTAGAATATCCCTTAGACGATTTCTAATGGGTTTCCCCATAGAATTCGTCCAACCTATTATTCCAAGGTGATCCATAGCCCAAATACAATTATCTTATAATTACAGTTCCAGTCCCTTAAGTTTAATTAATCTCTTTTAGCCACAAAATTAATTATCAGTTAATTCTTGACTAATACTAATTAAACAATATGATTTCTCCTTTAATATATTATTCTCATAATATATTAATAAATCATAATTAATCCTTTCTCTTCATAATTCATCCTATCAAGTTGCTTTGGTGAAGGCAACCCAAAAGGACCATGCACCATCGGGTCAAGTACATACCAAAATAGTTATGGACTTAGACACTAATCCAACAGTCTCCCACTTGGATAAGTCTAATAACTATTATGCGTATGACTTCAGATCCTGATCTGCAATCGTAGCTTTCAAAAACCGCTGTCAACTTTGATCCTATCATAAGCATGTCCTTTAGATAAGGGATCATATATTCCTCCATTCTAGATATTGTATAGACATGAGACATGGATTTCAATCATTCTCTCTATATTGTTTCCCAATTTCCGATTTATGACGACTGCCAACAGTCTACATTTGAACACATCAAATTAGTCCCGGCTTGGCCAAGCGCTTAGGTGTCATCACTAAATCATCAAGGGGCCTAAAGATATCGCTTTCATCCTACTTTGGATAAAAGGAACGGATAAACTTTGATTCAATGCTTGCTTGTACTCACCCACCGAATCACACACAACAATATGTTTTATAACACCAAGTTACTGGTGCGTTTACATATTATCAATGTGTAACCGACTCGCAAGATACAACTCACACATCTCGGTTTCAAGAATATAAGATGTTATCGTCTCACCAATCACTCGTGATAAAATCCATGAAGTGATCAAAGTGAGCGTGGGTTTAATCCAATGCTCAAACTCATACTCATAAGCACTCATGAACGTTGCAGCAAACATTTGCTTATGTCTAATACACTTTAGACAATCCACACACCGATTCACGACAGTCTTCATTCATACCTACTTCCAACATATGAACGACTGTGGACCGTTCGAATAATTTGATTATTCTGAAATAATTTAATTATTCAGGAAGTCAAAACATGCAAAGTGAAACACAATAATAATACTAATCCTATATGGTCCCAAACCTTTGAGTATAAATAAAACACCTATTATTTAATCACCATATTAATTACTCATTATTTGTTGTTTCAGGTAATCAACTTTTTACTTGAATTATAACAACAATTGTCCCATGCTCTTAGCATGCATACAATGTTTATCTACAGTCCTTACTTTGTGAAATAGATCAAATGAAACCATTTCCAATCATACTCATTTCACAACTCCCAATCCTTATCGTAAGTATAAGAATATCAAATTCTTGTTACTTATGCTAGATTCTAACACTTTATGATTCTTTCGTAAAGTCATAGCTCAAAATCATCAAGACTTGGCCCATCTCTATCATAAACAATTCTATAGATATGATGTCTCTCACTCAAAGTACATTCCTTTGAACATCCTTCTTGCATAAAAGTTTCTAATCTAGACATAGATTCTCAATATCCAACTCCCAATATTGAAACATTTCCATACTTGCCATATGACAACTCATTATTAATAGAATCTTATCTATTCATAATAATGTCGATATGTTCCATCCAATACCATACTTCCACTATTATGATGATTATTATCATATAAGCATAACACTTATGCTCCCACTAGCTTTGACATGTATTCAGAAAACAACTTAACTTCCAGAAAAACAATACTTATCGAATTTCTTAAGTTCATATTTCTAATACCTAATGCTTTGATAATCCTTTATCTAAGTTTCTTAAACTTATACACCTTTGCCTTAGGTAGCTCATATGTGTGTCTAAACAATTCAGACTAATTGCCAAATCTCACAATTCGGGTTATGGAAAGGGATACCGTAATCATAATCGAATTTGAGAATATAATTTCACAATCACTATCTTCTTAAAATCTCTCTTAGTGAAAGCATTTCCTCACAGTCATCTTCATGAAGGAGGGAATCTTATGACACTTAGATTTTAATGGTGTATGTGTTCCTATCCATACGAATTTGTCAAAACCAAAGTTTGCGACAAATCCAAACTCATATGGACCGAACCTTTTCAATCTTGATCTCTTGCCTTATGGTAACACGAGTGCCCACCATGTCTTCCAAGTAGTTAAGCAACCCACCCTTTTCCATCAATGTACTTTTCATTGATCAAAGTGTTTGCCTTTTATGCGTTCAAATGAGAACTCATAGAACTCACATGCACAATTAACTCAATTGGAACCGCACATAAACAAGATAGTGTCAACACGATAGGTTGTAAACCTCAAGTCGTGTGCTAGTGATGATCAATAAGGTTTATTCTTGATTAGTTCTTGAAACTTTTCAAGACCATTAAGACTCCCACTGACTCCTTGACACATAAGATTCTCTTGTCAATAAACATTTCTTGACAAACAAATATTCAAGAGTTAGTGTAACTTTTATCAAGACAAAACACTTCACAAAATTGGTCCTAGTTGGTCTTTGTATTATCCAAGACATCACAACTTTCCAATTTCAAATGTACAAGAATAAAAAAAAAACTTTTTCAAATTCCACATTTGATGAATGTTATAAACCTTCTTAAGACTTGTCACTCAATTCACAATCTTAGCTCTAAGACTTGTTTTTGGAACGAAGTATGATTGACTTCTTGATTTAACCATTTCTTCAATTCTCGATTCCTCTTCGTAGACATACAATTACACTAAGACTCACTTAGTGGATCAATTGAGATATGGTTCTTAATCATTAAGACCTATCATAAAACATAATAAAAGGTACTCTCCCTTCTTCTTAGAATAGAGAAACTTTTATCTTTCTGCCTACTTGATTCTTCTTATTCGTTCTGTTATTGATTTAAACTCTTTCAATCAACTCGGAATTACACTTAATCTTATAAGTATAATCATATTTACTAAACCTTTAGTAAATCATGATGAATATATTTGTCACTCTTGTGGTGAACTTGATCAACACATAGCCTTGTGTACTCGATCTCCTAGTCCTTCACTTGACACTTTGTCAACGAATTAGTCTAATTTCCAAATATGAAATTTTTGACCTTTCAGCAAATAACATAATTAAGAATCAAATCCATTATTGCTAATAATAGAAACTTACAAACATCGATTTTTCATACATGCCATTGCAAGGATAAATAAATAATATAAAACCAAAATTTATTTTATTGCGGAAAAATTTGTCCTTACAATGCAATTCAACTGAAAAACTATGTTGTTACATATTCCTAAGCAATTTATTCTAACTCCAAGTAGTAGCTTAAGAGTCTAATCTTCAAGCAATGCGATCGAAATTGATTTCTTCACGATTAGATTCATCTCACTTCTTCTCTTAAGCTTCCTTTCTTTTCTTCGATCCTACAAAACATCAAAATGTAATCTTATCACATCATGTGTCAAGAATCTAGAATAGGAACTTAAAAGAGTTAGTTAATGGATTTTACCTAAAGTAGAGCTATATGTTTTGACTCTCCCATCTCTTAGATCTCTTAGGTAAATAGGGCAACTTCGTCTCCAATGCCCCTTCTCTTGGGAATAAAAGCAAATTGACTCTTTTGGAACAGCATACGGAACTACTTCTGACTTTTCCTTTCTCTTATGATCAAACTTTTCGATCATGGCATGCCTTTCGTTACCATTGCCTATATCCATAGAGGTCTGGAAGCCAAATCCACCAATCAACTTTGCTTTTCTAGTGCGCCAAATCATTGCTAATTCAACAGCAATAAGCATATAGGTGAGATCAATGAGGGTTACGTCGTGGTTCATCATATAGTACTTTCTTACAAACTCACTATATGAGTCAGGAAGTGACTGAAGAACCCAGTCAACAGCCAGCTCCTCACAGACAACAGATCCCAACATTCTTAACCTATCAATGTGTGACTTCATCTCTAGGACGTGTGCACACACTGACTTTCCTTCTTCATGTTTACTTGCCAAAAGGGCTTGAGTGAGTTTGAACTTTTCAATCTTTTGAACTTGTGGTTTAGGGAGAACAATAGGAGGAGGTGGAGGAAGTGAAGCATGATCTCGTGTTCCTCGATCGAATCATGGAATATCATCTTCATGTGAAAAGCTTGTTCCACGGGATTTGGGAAGACCATAGTTGTCATACTTTGACATCTACAAAACAGGAGAAAAATTCAAGTTAGTTGATTGATTGAGTCCTTAATAAATCACCCAAATGAGATATTAAGGCTAGGACCCAACACAATACTCTACAACTTAGGAGATGGATGCCGTAACCCAAATTGCAGAACATTTGAAGGTAAGTGAACGACGATTCACTAATTTCCACCATGAAAAACGAAACAAAATTAAGTTTTAAATCTATTGAAAATTCCTAGATCTTTTGAGATTCATTGAACTTTTCAATGGCATGTTTAAATCTCGATATGCCCCTCGATTTGTGACTGGGACGACGAGGATCACAAAACAGGGTGTGAATAACCATGCAAACTTACATGGTGCCCCTAATGTTACAGTCACCTATTCGATGTGCCGATTAACCACACACGCTCCACCAAACTATGACAAACATTGAGTCACCCTTTGTTACCTTTGCTTAGAACCATTTAGTGTGCCGGTTAACCACACATGCTCCACTAACATCTTCGCAAGGGCACAAAGTGTAATTTCATGGAATTGCATCAATTCACTTTTGCCTAAAATAACTAGATTAGGAATTTTGTAAAACATTTAGTTACTTTATACTTCATTATACTTATAATGGAAGGTTTCTGTCCTATCCTACCCGTTCGGCTAACGACCTTCCACTGGTCAAGAGTGCGGTGGGTAAGAGTGGATACCCATTCAATCGCCATTTTATAGGCAATTTCCTTAAACACCCCTTATAGACCAGCTTCGTGAATGAGGCCTACTAACGGTAAGACTGACTGTTTACTCATACATATATAATACTAGACTTTTAATGTTATATATAGTATAGGGTGTATTTTACACTTTTAAAATACTAGGTGGTCAAATTTAATAATTATACTTTTAATTTAATTAAATTGTAAACCAAAACTTCATGGATTTATTAAATCTCATTTAATTATACACTTTAATTAATTAATAAAACCATAAGGGTGTGAATTGAACTTTTCAAAACAAAACTAGGGTTTTAGAATTTAACATTTCTAAATCAAAACTTTAATCAACTTTTAAATCCCAAAACTTGAGGGCAAGTTTTGAAACATTTCAAAACATTTGGGTTTAACTTATTTAAATTTCAAAAACAAAACTTTTAAGTTAAAATTTAAACTATAAAACCTAAAAGGATTAATTTGAAACTTTTCCAAACTTTATCAAGAATATTCTAGATCACATAATTCAAATAAGGCAATTAACAATTAATTGGTGGTTATCTAATTAGATCTAGTTCAAATTCTTGCAAGATAATGATCAAATAATTCAAATAATTTAACATTTATCAAGTAAGGTAACAATTATCTAATGAGATGACCAAAATCTTTTATTTTGACAAAGATAATCATAAGGAATCAATAAAATTCGTATTTTATTAATTTTAAACAATTATGGCAATTATCTTAAGTCAAAACAGGCAAAAATCCCGAAATCTGCTCTAAATGACGCTCGAACTCGCCGAGTTCCTCTATGGACTCGCCGAGTTGGAGCTACTCGCCGAGTCCACATTGGAACCTGCCAAGTTCATCAGCCAGGGGGCCAAAAAAATCGATTTTACAACAAGAATGAATGTACTAGGCATCAATAAAATAGAAACCAATCAAGGCTCTGATACCACTGATGAGTTTTTGGCCATAAGTACATCCTATGTGCTCATGCAAACCCTAATGCTTGGATCTAGGTTTCTCTATTGTACATGCAATTCATCCAAGACTTTAAACCCTAGATCTAGCATACTATTAATCATATTAACATAAGAATGGGGTTTAGATCTTACCTTGATTGTTATGTAGCAATAACAATCTCAAATCCTCCTTGTAATTGGCTTTAGAAAGCTTAGAGTCACAAGTGTCACTCCTCTAATGGCTCACAAACACCAAGAGCAAGATGATGAAGAATAAGGAGAGAGGAGGCTGCCCAAAACGTCCAGAAACCCTAGTGGAACTCTTAGGCACGTTTTTGGGGTTTAAGGGTACTATATATACATGTAGGCTATTAGGGTTTTCAACTAGGAAACCCTAATTTGACTGCTTAAGCCCTAAGCAACCCATGGACCCTTTTAGAATGTCCCTTGGACGATTTCTAATGGGTTTCCCCATAGAATTCGTCCAACCTATTATTCCAAGCTGATCCATAGCCCAAATACAATTATCTTATAATTACAGTTCCAGTCCCTTAAGTTTAATTAATCTCTTTTAGCCACAAAATTAATTATCAATTATTTTTTACTAATATTAATTAAAACAATATGATTTCTCCTTTAATATATTATTCTCATAATATATTGATAAATCATAATTAATCATTTCTCTTCATAATTCATCCTATCAAGTTGCTTTGATGAAGGAAACCCAAAAGGACCATGCACCATCAGGTCAAGTACATACCAAAATAGTTATGGACTTAGACACTAATCCAACAGATCTAGGGTTGTGAAGATTTGGACCTTTTAGGCCCAAATATTGGATCTTGACCTTGCAACTTCGATTTTGAGCTTAGGGTTGCCACCCTTGAAGCTCAATGAGTTCCTTTAGCCATAAAGTTGCAAGCTTTGAGGGTTTTATGAAGTCATTCAAGAGATCTAGCCATTTTGGTGGAAGCTCATTGTTATTTTTAGTGTTGGACTCATTTAGTGGGTTGTAAGCCAGCAAGTGATCAACTTTAAGGGCTAGGATGGAGCATGAGACTCAGATCTGTAGTTTAGACGTATGGTCTTAAGAGATTAAGTCGTTTTGGAGAAAAGTACTTATCAGGAGAGTATGCTTGGCATCGGTACGCATAGCGTACAAGCCTTTTCAGAGGTACGCACAGCGTACATAGAGGTACGCCCAACGTACGCTCAGATATTGGATTTTCATTATTGGGCCTTGGTTTAGGCCAGGCCCTAGATATAGTAATAATGGGCTGTGATGGGCCTTTAAGAGTCAGTTTAAGGGCCTAAGGATTAATGGGCCTGGTAGGAAAACCCAATTGAAGAGTTGGGCCTAATTTAGAAATTTGGGCCATTTGTGGACTTGATGGGCCTTAGAGAGGATTAGAAAGGAGTAGGCCTAGGTCATGGCCCAAAATAGATCAAAGGGGTGAAATAGTCATTTCACCCATGGGAGAGTTATCAGTTTCTGACCAAATGTTTATTTGGTCATTATAGTCGGGGAGTAGTTGGAGCAGCAGACGTTATCATCTTTGCTCGAGTTATTCAACAGATAGTTTGAGAGGTGAGTTTTCCTTCAGTAGGAACGGTTCTAAGGCACCAATGTCAGCTCATTTAAGTAGCATAGTATGTTGGGACAAGCCCAATGTCGGGGATAGCCCGATGCAGTTATATGTTTCCAGACTTCGGTCTGATACAAGGGCGGTCCCGAGAAGTAGTTACGTATGCTTGATGTCTTTGTGATTCATGCATAATATGTTATGTATTATGTGTTTCGGGGCAAGCCCGATGTCGGGTCAAACCCAATGTATACCGGTTTATATGTTATATGTTATATGTTTAGGGATCCGGTCCAATTTCAGGGCAAGCCCGATGTAGATTATGTGATTAGGTTATACGTTTATGATATATGTATATTGTGTATGTGCGGGGGTAATCCCGATGTCGGGGTATGCCCGATGCCCGATGCGGTCGAATGCCGGGGTGAGCCTGATGCCGGACAGGAGTCCGATGCCGGGTAAGCCAATGTCAGGATTCGTCCCGATGCAGTAGGAGCAGTCCCAGAGTTATGTTGTCTGTTATATGTGCTTTGTATGGTATGTGGTAGTTTGGGGGAGCTCACTACGTTTCGTGCTTACAGTTTCAATTTTGGTTTTAGGTACTTCAGCTAGCAAAGGGAAAGGCTTGATTCTTGAGCTAATGACATGATACACACCACAATCTATTAGCCTGGGAGCTTACTCTGATATTTATTATGAGACTATTATATGTTGTTAGATTTTATGAGATTTGAGATACATGTTTGATGATTTTATTTTATGGTGATAATATTATGTTTGTCAAATGATTTTAAAAGCGAAATTTTTGGTTTGTATTTTTGGGATGTTTCAAGTTGGTATCAGAGCCTTGGTTTGAGGGTGTAACACCCTGTTTATTTATTAGATAAATAAATAAATTAATAAATGTAAGTCCCGGACTAATCTGTAAAGAATTTAGAAGTTGGAGGTTAAAAGTGTAAAATCCAGATTTAATTTGTAAGTATTATGGAAGGTAGGGACTAAATGGTAATTATTGGGACTTCATTGAAGAGATTTTGGAAGGTTACGGGTTGTTTGGTAAATTAGGTATCAAACTTGAAGGGAATTTCCGAAGCTGGGGTAGAAAAGGTAAATTAGGGGCCTTGGTTTGAAAAGATTTTATAGGGAGGGACCATTCCTGCCAATATGGGGTGATGATTGTTATGGCAGCGGGTATATAGCTGATGTATTGTTCCAAAACCCTAACCCTAAGCATCAGCCGCCTCCACCTTATTTCCCCCCACCCAGTGTCACCGCTCCCTTCGTAGAGTCACCACCGCTGCTACTCTCCCTCTGCTGACGACCAGCGTTGCAAGGAAGCCTCCGAGGCCGGTGCACTTGTCGCAACTGTTCCATCACCTTGTTGAAGACGTCGCCGCCATGCGATCTCACTGTGACGATAGAAACCTCCAACCGCCGCCTAGCGTCTTGAGGGTGTTGTGCGGGTTGCGTCCTAGGTCATCACCGATGTATGATAGCATTGTTTGGGACTCGTGAAGTAGGTTCGTTCATGGGGGATGGAATCTGCCAAGTTAGAGTGGTGAAGAACAACCATGACGGCCGACCATGGTGGCTATCGACGTTAGCACCGCCGCTGAAGCTGTTGTTGTCACTAGTGTTGCAGTTTTCGTCGTCACCTTCCACCTCATCTGTGACAATAGTCAATTTCGGGTCAAGTCAAAGTCAAAAAAAGTCAACAAGTCAAACCGGACGACTCAATTAACCCTTGTGTATTAGGGTTTACATTGTGTAATTACTAAACAACTCGCCATTTTAAGGAGAAAACATCATTTGGAAAATACGTGTGGTTGAATTTCCTAAACCTTAAATGCACCAAACATTGAACCAAAGCGATAAATCACTATTTCACACTCATCGGGAGTGTGTAAGACACTAAAACATGGCTTAATGGGGTTTACGGACCTTGCATTGCGAAGCCGGACACTCAAAAAGGTCACAAACGAAACCTCTCTCAATCGTTCTCACCATATCTCCAAGAATGTGAAATCTCTCCTAAATCTCTCTTTGTATGAGGAATCTCTCCAAGTATGGAAAATCTCTCCCAAATCTCTCTCAAAAGTTCCCGTAACTTTTCATAGTCTTTCGGGCCATCCCGACTCTTAGCTGGGTCAAAAACGGCTTAAAACGGAGTAAAAACGCGAAAATCAGCCTCAAGGAGCCGGAACTCCTCTTGGAGGCCGAAACCGAGACTTAGCAACCGAAACTAAGACTTAGAAGCCGAAACCGAGACCTGGAAGCCGAAACTGAGACCTAGAAGCCGAAACCGAGACCTGGAAGCCGAAACCGAAACCCTGGAGCCGAAACTAGGAGGAACCGAATCTGTGAAGACCGAAACTAGGAGGACCGAGCCTCGCTTTCGGCTCCCTTTCTCGCCTGCCAAAGTCTTCAGCCGAGCCTCGCTCTCTGTTCCTTCTTCTTGCACTTTCGGTCTCCTCTTCTACTCTCGGTTCCAAACATCAGGAGCCGAACCTCCGGCCCTGGTCTCGGATTTTCGCATGATTTTCCGGTTTTTGACCATTTTCACGTTTTAAGCCCGTTTTTCGTGATTTTAACGCGGGATTTTCACCCAACTCGTATTTTAACATAATAAACCCTAAATATTCATAATTCAATCATATTTTCATGGAAATATTTATTTAAAGAATAAAATTTAGTGGGTGAAGTTCAAGGAGGTGGAGTGTTGACTTATCTTTAACTTATGACACAAGCAACCCCTCACACCCACTCCGTGACCAGCCATACTCCTCCCACCATAACCAGGTCTTGTCAATGTACTTTTTCATCATTTCTAACCTTTTTCCACACTACTAAAGCTGGACACTCATCCTCTCTCCTCATTTTCACTCACTTGCTCTCATTTCACCAAAAATCAAACACAACTTTTCTATCAAACTTTTTCTCTCTATTTCAAGACTCCAAGGCTGATATTCAAGCTTTATTCTTCTCTTGGTAAGTATAATTCATCCTCCTTGTTATTATTACACTTCATTATACTCAATCATCGATTGTTTACACAAATTCCATCACATTAATGTTAGATCTTCGAACCTTCAAGACATCTTCTTAGTGTTCTTGAGTGGAATACTACATTTCTCCATCATCCATCAACTGAAATCACTCAAGGTGAGTTCATACCCCTATCTTTTCATGTTTTTCTTAAGTTTTAAGGGGGGGGGGGGGAATACAAGTTAAAACACCAAGAACACAACTAGACTCATTTAACAGCCTTCATCAGAAAAGTTCAACTCCATTCACGAACTGTTTTGGACAACTTAAACATTTTAGTTTTCAAAACTGTTTTAGGTGCAAGTAATTCCAGTTCTTAGCTTTAAAATGACTACTTGCACATCTCCACATGATGTTTCTACGATTTATGGTGATTTTTACAAAACTGTCTATCATTTTGAGAAGCAATCCGGACCAGTCTGTGATTAAGGACGTTTTCACCTAAGTTGGAGGTCACTAAAAATCGGGAGAAAATTTATGAACAAACTAGACTCATTTTGCAAACTCTCAGAATTTACGGATTCTGATTTGGACCTTTGATGATTTTTCTACAAATTTTCTAAGAACAGTAATAGAAATTGTTTGCAACAGAAAAAAATGCTATCAATTTCATTACACCTTGTAACATGTTGAGCAAGGTGTATATCTTTATGTGATTATATGTTATTGCATTAAATGACATTTTGTCTTGGTATATAGACATACATTAGTTTATAAATGGATTTTGATACATATATAAAAGATAACAAATTGTTATAATCAAAGTACATCCATTTCATACGAACATTTGAATAAACTATGTTAAAGATAGTTTACGTACATTACTACTAATATCCTTGTTTTGATAAACTATAATAGGTATAGTTTATGATGCATTAGATAACGCTCTCACACAGAAAGGGTACATTTATTACAAAAAGGAATTTTTCATTACATTACACGTAAATTCGTTAATGACTTTGTGAGACATTCGCTTCACATTTACCAATAAGTTCTGTATTGTAACCAGAGTCTCCTGGAGGGAGAGCGTGATACTTGTATATAGATCTATATTGGGCTTGACAAACCCACACCTTAACTACATGCAACAGTTAGACCGGCAGGTCTGGGGTGACAAATGTCATAACATTTGCGATGCCTAAAGAACATCGTTTCAGGCCAACTAGGTCATAGCATGGTTATAATAAACTCACAGAAAGTATTAACAAACATAGGAATTTACGGGCATTTCATTTGAAAGAGTTTAAGCTGATTTAAACTTACGTTATTTTCTATAAGTAAGAAAGGTTACTTATATGCTTCGGCCTTTGGATATAAGGCTACATAACACATCTTAAGGAAAATATCGGATTTTCTGGAAACAAACACGACGTTTACAAGAAAAAGGAATTGTTTTAAGTTTAAAGCAAAAACTTATGAACTCGCCAACCATTGTGTTGACACATTTTTAAACAACTTGTATTCTCAGGAATTCACTAAACAGGTATCAAAGTGCATTTTGAGGATGGGACGTTAAGGCGCCAACATTTCATATTTTGTCAACATATTGTAATTGATTTGGAAACATGTAATTCATACATTGATGTAGCTCTTTCAGTTATATATATGTTTGTTGTGTTTGCTTAAATTACTATTGCAACTGTGGTTATGATACTATACAAGAAGTCCTCCACCCCCGGACGTTTCCGCCATCATTGGTTTGAGGGTGTGACATCATCTTCAGTCTCTTCGTCAACCACAACCCACCATCGTTCCTGCCGCCACTGACGCCGAGCGAAGCACAGTTTTTACCGACCATCGCACCACTGTCGCCTCCGACCACCGTAGGTGTGAGTTTTGGATCTATTTCTCGAGCATAGAAGAGTATTTTGCGTAGTGTATGTTGTGTGTGTGCCATGCTTGGTTGGAAAAGTGAGAAGAAGGGTCACCACCACTGTGAGGTGGTGGCTGCCGCCACGAGCCACCGCCGGCCACCATGGTGTGGCTGTGTGTGTGTGTGCTAGTTAGAGTGTGTGTGTGTGTGTAACTTTTAGAATAAAGCCTTGTAACTGTAATTGTAATTAGCAATAATAATAATAATAATAATAATAATAAAATAGTAACCACCACCGTAAGGTGGTGGCCGCCGCCGTGAGCCGCCATTGACCACCACTACCCGAGGTGGTAGTGGGTGGTGCCCCACTAGCATACCCTAATGGGTTTAGAGATTGGTTTTGGGCCTATTGGGCCATGTTTAGGTTGAAAACCTTAATTATGAGTATTGGGCCTTAGAATTATTGGGCACACTTGTGGGCCATTGCAATTGGATTGTGAATTAAGCCCAAGTTATTCCATGCCATTTATCTAGTAGAGTAAAGGAATTAATGGATCAAGTCCTTAATGGACTAATTGAGAATATCCTAATATTTAAGAATTTATCAGGACACACGAGAACTATTTAATAAGTGAAATATTAAAGAATAAGCATTCGCAGAAATTAATCTAAGCAATAATGGACTTGGTGAATTAAGTCCTTAGTGGGTTAAGTGAGAAACACTTAACCCTAATTGTCATTTTATGAGAAACTATAGCACCCAAAGTTTTGAAGGCCAAGAAAGGAAAGAAAACCCTAAGTTTAGGGGTAGACTCGGCGAGTCCAAAGGAGGACTCGGCGAGTCCGAGCGGGATCCGGGTCGAGGAGTAAGTGACCGTCTCGGCGAGTAGGCCAAGGTGACTCGGCGAGTCTGGTCTGTGCGTGGAAAACCCTAAATTCGGGACTTGGAGCCTATATAAACATCTTAATCTTCTTCCTAGGGTTCCCTTACTGCCTCTTCAGCCCTGGATACTAAACCCTAGCCGTCATAACCTTTGATTGAGCCATTTGTTGCCTTGGAAGGTGCATTAAAGCTTGGAGAAGGAAGAAGGAACTTGGAGGAGCAAGAAGGCACTATAGATCTGGAGTTTGTGGAGCCTTTCTAAGATATTGAAGGTAATAAGTCGTCCCTCTCTCCTTTAGGTCTTCCATGGTTGTGAGATTTGGGGCTTTTAAGCCATGGTTTGACACCCATTTGAGTTAGAAGCCAGATCTGGAGTTGCTACTTCAGATCCAAGTGTGTTATGGACTAGAGAAGCATAAAGTATCAGCCCTTGAGTCAATGTTGAAGCCCCTTGGCCTTAAACCCTAGTTTATGGTGTGTTTTGCTTAGATCTCCTTCTCTACACGTAAAGTTTGCAACTTTACGTGAGGAATAGGCTTGGGAAGGGTAGATCTACAGATTTGAGTCCCTGCATGACTCAAAATTCCTCTGCATGTATGAAGGACCGGATGGACTCGGCGAGTCCTTTGAGTGGACTCGGCGAGTAGCTTGAAGATGAGGAGGAACTCGACGAGTGGGATGAACAGCTCGTCAAGTCGGATGAAGTTGGGCATGAACTCGGCGAGTTGGAAGAACAACTCGGCGAGTTGGATGAAGATTGTCTTGGACTCGGCGAGTCTGTTCTTGGACTCGGCGAGTCAAGTCGCGAAACCCCAAACCCTTCGCGTTTAGACTCGAATCAGTGAGTCGATTAGAGACTCGGTGAGTTGGACAGGTCAGGACTCGGAAATCGGTAGACTCGGTGAGTCATGGACTGACTTGGCGAGTAGAGTCGCGAGTGGAAGGACTCTGGACTTATGAACTCGGCGAGTCAGTAGGGTGACTCGACGAGTAGGGTTGACCTGGAAGGTTGACTTTGACCAGGACTTTGACTTCGACCTAAGTTGACTTAGACAGACTAAGTGTTGCATTGATATTGAAGCTCGGGGAGCTAGTGGAGCGGGAGTTTAGAAAGTTGTCGGTTAGCAGCCGGAGGATTATCAGCAGAGTTCAGCAGCGCGAGGTGAGTCTCCTCACTGTTTGTATGGGTCTAAGGCACCAATGCCGGCCCATTTAGAATATGCATGATAGACCAGGGGGTGGCCCCTGGCACACAGTATGTTATTATGGATGACAGGAAGACCCGAGGGTTAGCCCTAGGCAATATGTATGAAAGACCAGGAGGTGGCTCCTGGCGCATTGTATGCTATTATATATGAAAGACCAGGAGGTGGCTTCTGGCACACTTTATGTTGTTTAGCTAAGTAGAGTAGTATGTACGGTTGTCTTTGTGATACTTGCATAAACGACCAGGGGGTGGCCCTTGGCACATGTCTGTAAGACCAGGGGGTGGCCCTTGGCACTTGTCTGTAAGACCCAGGGAGCGGCCCAGGCTTGACCAGGAAGACCACGCGCAACCCATGGCATAATGGCAAGACTATGTTTGGCACATACCACCTTATTTGATTATGGATAAGTCGGTTATGTATAGCTCTTGGCTATGAATGGTTTGTATGGTAAGAGGTATCTGGGGAACTCACTAAGCTTCGTGCTTACGGCTTTCAGTTTTGGTTTCAGGTACTTCCGGTAGCAGATGATGGAGCTCTGGATGATCGCATGGCACACACCATAGATTAGTCAGCCTGGGAATGTTTTACTCTGATAATGAACATGTGTTTTGAAAACTAATACTCTGTTTATGTTTTGAAATGATGAGTTTACTTTAAGTGATACTTTATTAAAAGAAATTTCTAATCTTGAATTTTGGGACGTTACAAGTTGGTATCAGAGCCTTGGTTTGAGGGATTCGGACATGCTCTCGAGCATGTCTGAACTCAAACTGAGGGATTGGTATAAGAGTTTTCAAAATGAAAAGACAGTTTTGTAAAAGAGAGTTTGAGGGGGAAAACGGTTTTAGAAAAGCAAAAAAAAAAAAAGAATTCAAAAAGAAAAGAACTTTGAAAAGAGAAAAGAGGTGTGGTGCATGCAATCAGCCGAGCTCAAGTAAGTACCCCAAAATACCCATACAAGTCTATGTTTTGATTATCAGTTAATAGAACAGCATGCTAGAATAGGACTAAGGATCTAGGGATGATGCCTTATGTGCCTGTTATTTGTGCTTTTGAGCTGCATAGTAGTGCTGATTAGATAGTAGTAGGATAGCCTGTTTAGGTTATGCCTGAGTTATGAGTTTGTGTTGCATGCTAGTTCAGATTTTGCTATATGTGTATGATTGCTTGAGTATGTTGTGGTTAGATTTTCCCCTTGTCTGAATGCTGCTTGCTTTGTGCATTGTGGGATTTTGAGTGATGGGAGTTAGCCATTAAGTGGATGCGCCACGTCACATGTGATCAGGGTTGAATAATCTCAGAGTGCTGGACTTGGCCCTATTGCGCAGCTCTCGTTTGAGTCTAACCGTTGTAGGGACGAGTCTTTTACTCGAAGGATTATCTGAGCCTCGTCACATGTGATGGTATCCAGGTGATGGCTAATTGGCATCGCGAGGAAGCCTTCAACAGTTGAGGACTGGTTTGAGTTGAGTCAGAGGTTTCCCTAGGGTCAGCCTAGGATGAGGTAGTGCTGGAAGCAAAAGTAGTAGAAAGGGACCTGGTGGAGTCAAAGCAATTCCTGAGTAAAGTACGGATAGATGTGGAAGGTAGTATGGGCCCGTACTACTGAAAGCAGAGGATCCGTACTCAATTCAGGAAGGGCCGAGAGAAGACCGGGAACCTGGTAGTGCGTGTGTTTGGCCTCGCAGCAGTGATCAATATTCTGATAGTGGTTGTGTTATATTTTCGGCATGGTGACGTTGCGAGAGAGACCAGTGGGCGGGTTAGGATCCGGTTCAGGATCAGGTTCGGGCGCGAGATCCGAACCAGTTGATGATGGGTTGCACGAGTTCATCGCATCTGAGATTACGAGAGGCATCCTTGAGGCGACCCCGGTCATTTTCGGGTCGATCAAGGAGGGGATCATTGAGCTGATGAAGGATCGCCTCCGAGCTTTTAGGAGTGATTTGGCGTATGCCCAGGCAAGTACGCGCACGCTGTCCTTCAAGGACGTCAGAGGGTGTGGTGCGCCGGATTTTCACGGTGTGAAGAACCCCATTGCTGCCAGGAGATGGATCGCAGACATTGAGTCTGCACAGTTGACGAGCTTCTGCCCGGATGGGTCGAAGGTCCGCTTTGCGGCGACATGTTTGAGAGACAGAGCTAGAGATTGGTGGGAGTCAGTTGGAGACTCATTGGGAGCCTCGGTCGTCGAGGCTATGACCTGGTCAGACTTCGTGACCAGGTTTAGGGCGGAGTTTGCGTCGGCAGTGGAGCTTCAGCAGCTGGCAAGAGAATTCCTAGACATGAGACAGACGACAGAGTCGGTGGCGGAGATTACCGCCAAGTTTTGGGAGAGGGCCCTATTAGTTCCTCAGTATGCAGGGGATGATGAGATGCAGAGGACCCGCTATCATGACATGTTGAGAGCGGAGATTCGGGAGCATGTCAGCTTCTCGGCATGCCCGACCCTGGACTCTATGATTGCCAGAGCTAAGGAGAGGGAAATCGATCTGGAGCACTTTGCGAAGAGGAAGTCAGATCAGACATTCACATTGGAGGGTCCCGGGAAGAGACCCAAGACTTCAGATCAGCGATTAGTGGGTCGGCAGGGCCGAAGTCAGTGCAGCACGTGCGGGAAACCGCACGAGGGAGTGTGTCGTTCCAGGGGTTCCAGCTGCTACAAGTGTGGCAGTGATGGTCACGTCAGTAGGGACTGCCCACAAGGGGCAAGCCCATTATGTTTTCACTGCAATCAGGTGGGCCACAAGAGGACCGACTGCCCGATGATGAGGGGAGGAGCAGGGAGTGCGCTTGCCCCAGCGACTATGAGGATTACGAATGGGCGAGAGGGTAGTGACATGTAGTGACAGATGCGAAAGATCTGGATTACAGGAAGAAATGTTGCAGGTACGTATCTATGGCTATTTTCATTCCTAGGTGAATTAGGGAAGTTTTTACCCTGGACTCAGGCGATTTTATGTATGATTTGTCTCTCTGCTTGTATGTGGATTGTATTTTGCAATTGTCATATGCTAATTGCATACCAGGAGCTATTAGTAGCTAGTGTAGGTCATCTTTCACTTCGGGTTCGAAGTGTTTAGTATCATCTCGGTCACGGTTGAAAATGGTTCGGGAAGTGGTCAGCCACCATCATCGGGGTATGATGGTTCTAATCTGGGCATTCGGGATGGCTTTCGGAAGCATCAAGGAAAATGGCTTATCACCAAGGAGTCTGTGCCCAGTTATTCAGACTATAAGGATAGTAGTTAGAGCTTAGGGGATTTTTTTAGCATCAGGGATGCAGGAGGTGTTCATCTAGTATTCGGTAATCATACGGTAGTTGGAGTTAGCTAGAGACGGATCGCTAGCAGGGATAGGGCGATGGTGGTTATCATGCCTATCGAGTAAGGAAGGAAGAAATGGAAATCTTCGGGTTTTCGCAGGCAGTAAGGACTTAGCTGAGGCTAAGTGGGGGAGAAACAATCAGGTTATGGGAGTAGGAGGGGGTTTTGAAACTAGGTTAAGTTTCGCTCTCCTTTTAGGAAGAAAGACGGCTCAGGTGACTGTATGATTGGAGGATAGTGTAAGATGGGAGTTGGGAAAACTTGCCAATTGTGAGACCTCATTCTCGAAATTTCTGGTCGCGGATTACATAGGAATCGGTTGGGAGCTCCATTTGGGACATGAGTACCACTTGGGAGTACTCGATTGTGTTGTATGATCAACTGTGGGTTAGTCGTAGCATCTACTAGCAGCTAGTCGGTGGGGAAAGGTGTTGTCAGACTACCGGATGGCCGTAGCATTCACCAGTGGCTAACTAGTAAGAGAAGTGTGGTAAGACTGCGGTGTGGCCCGTAGCATCAGATTAGCAAGACTGCGGCTCGGCCCACAACAATCGTATGGGAGTATGGTTAGGCTACGGTGTGGCCCGTAGCATTGGTTTAGTAAGACTGCGGTGTGGCCCGTAGCATTAGATTAGTAAGACTACGGTGTGGCCCGTAGCATTAGACTAGCAAGACTGCGGTGTGGCCTGCAGCAATCGTGTTTGAGTATGGTTAGGCTACGGTGTGGCTCGTAGCACTGGTTTAGCAAGACTGCGGGGCGGCCCGTAGCTTTGGTTGGCTGGCAGCGTAGAAGTGTTGTAAGACTACGGGATGGCCCATAGCAATCATCGGTCCCTATTCGTTAGAGCGAATGTATCAGGTGTATGATTTAGTGGCAGAGTGGATCGAGCGGTTATTGGTGAAGTTTCTTCGAAAGTCGCTGGGAGCGACTAGGAGTTGAGTTGGGGCTAGCGAGCGGTGGGAGCCGGTAATCCAGATATTGGTAGATTGGTAGGGACCAGGGTGGTCTCAGTTCATCCGGAAGGCATATAAGGAATAGCAGAAATTTCCAGCCAGTAGCAGTGCTAGTAAGCAGTCTATGGTGAAATTCAGATAGTTCGTCGTGGGGTGCTCGACACCAATTATAGTAGAAAGAATGCCCAGTGGCACCTGGCGATAATGACCCGTACTGGAAGTAGCGGGAGTAATGGATTTGGTGAAGATAGGATCCTCACAGTGGCAGGGGAGATAGTTGTTTTGGGGCATCGCCTTGGGAAAGCAAGGGAATCGCATGAGAAAAGAAGGGTGAATCCCTTATGGGTTCAGTTGCAGTACTCGGAGAGTACTAGAAGGTTGTCGGTTGAGTAAGTTGTGTTTCCAAAATGATCAGGGTCAGAGTTGACCCGAAATGATTATCCGCAGGGATTTGCGTTAGTCAGAATGACCGAGTGGAAGACCAGCGAAGGTAGGCAGCTGGTGTTGGGATAATTGGTGAGTAATGAAAGCGGATTGCTGGCGGTGGGCCATGGAAAACTTCGAGGACGAAGTTTAATTTAAGTGGGGGAGAGTTGTAGCACCCAAAGTTTTGAAGGCCAAGAAAGGAAAGAAAACCCTAAGTTTAGGGGTCGACTCGGCGAGTCCAAAGGGGGACTCGGCGAGTCCGAGCGGGATCCGGGTCGAGGAGTATGTGACATCCCCATTTTCACGGCCAGAAAAGACCGATTTGTTTATGCTTTGTTTTATAAATCAGAGTGACCGTTTAAAGAAAACGGTTGCGGAATTTGTTCCCAAAATAAAATATGATAACCATTTATCAAAACGTTTCTCAAAGAGAATGTATTTTCATTAAATAATAAAACCTCGGGATGTCATGTTCCGATACAGACCAAAAGCATAAACAATAATAAATAGACCTTACAACAGTTATTCATAACTACTGGCATATAATCCAAAATCTCTCGTCAAGTCCACCAACTTATACTCTTGTGCCATTACCTGTAATGCAAAGAAAACTGAGTGGGTCAGGCTTGGGAGCCTGGTGAGCATATAGGGTTTTCAACCCACAATAATACAATTATTATATTCAACCATCAAACAATCAACTCAATTATTCATCCCTATTATGTTTCTTAGGATTTTACCCTAGGAATTCAACTACTCGTCATTCCTTCATTCCTAAGGATTGACCTAAGGGATTTACACAAACTTCCATTGCTACATAAGGCGCATCTGCCAACATTATCCTTTAAGCGCCTCTGCCAGGATTACGTCATACACTATGAGGCGCGATTGCCAGGTTTATGACATTCTCTTTTAGGCGCATCCGCCGACATTATCTTATAAGCGCATCTGCCAAGATTACCCTATAAACGCATCCGCTATTATTATGACAATCTTTATTTGGCGCATCTGCCAACAATATCCTATAAGCGCATCTGCTAGGATCACTCTATAAGCGCATCTGCTTTTATTATGACAATCTCTATTTGGCGCATCTGCCGACATTATCCTATAAGCGCATCTGCCAAGATTACCCTATAAACGCATCCGCTATTATTATGACAATCTTTATTTGGCGCATCTGTCGACATTATCCTATAAGCGCATCTGCTAGGATTACGACATTCACTACTTGGTGCATCTACCGATATTATTCTACAGCACATCTGCTAGTCTTATGACATTCTTTAATTGGTGCATCTACCAATATCATTCTTAATCATCTTTCATACCTCATCATTTCATCACATACCAACTATCTCATCTACCCATGTTCTACCCAACATATTTGTAGATCTAGAATACACATACAGTTTATCTCATTTTAAAACTATATAAAACATTCATGCCATACTCCTCTCAAATAAACAACAATATATAAACACATAGCACGTATTTTATACCAAATACTTCATAATTATGCGTTAGAAGAAAATAACTACACATTCACACTTATAAACAACAATACTCTTAATACACTCAAACCAAACTCGTATTATTATTGTGTTTATGAAAGGTAGTATACACTCACCTGATCAGAAGATGATCGGACAGCACTACGACTTGCAGAAGTAGTAATCCTCAGCAGATCTGGAAGATCTCTTCAAAAATCGAACTTCTCGCGGGCAGAGCTTCGGCTCGGGAACCGCACTTCTCGGGATCTTCGGGATCTCGGGACTTGCTTCGGGGCTTGAGAACAATACCGGGGCTTCGGGGTATTTCTGGCACGCAAACCGATGCAAAATGGGAGAAAGAAGAGGAGAAATTGGCAAAACTATCGGCTGCCTTCGGATTCCTTTTATAGAGGCTGAGCCTCGCACGTACGCGGGGCGTACGCCAGTACGCGGGGCGTACTGGTCCGAAAAACGTCACTGCGTTCGTCATCCGAAGCCACTTGCTGCGATGTCGACACTTTCGGAGTACGCGGGGCGTACTCGAGTACGCGGCGCGTACCTCGGATCAGACCGGTGACTCCTTCGGATAATGCTTCCGAATTAAAGATTAAAAATAAATACAAATTATTTAATAATCTTCGGAAATTCATATCTTCTTCATACGAACTCCGTTTTCGACGTTCTTTATATACACGCGAAGGTGAGACTACGCTCTACAACTTTCGTTTAGACTCCGTCGGCTAATTTTGACTTTATTTTTATTAATTATTTTTAATAGGCCGCGACATAAACTTTCGTTATAAATTCATAACTTCTTCGTTTGACGTCCGTTCTCGCCTAACTTTTATCGCTTCGATACCAACAATGAGATCTTCGATTCTCATTTAGATTGCTTCGGCTAAATACCGCTCTAACGTAAATTCACTTTTTACGTTGCATTGCGTCGTGCCGGTTCTGTCGCGAAACTTCGACGGGCCATAACTTCTTCGTTATAACTCGGATTTTGGCGTTCTTTATATGCACGGAAACCTTGTGACATATACTACAACTTGGTTAAGATTAATCCTTCTAGATAATCTTCCATCAAAAAGTCATTTTTGACGCTTATTGTTTCTAAATTGACTAGCCCTGATCTACGGGCGTTACAATTATCTCCCCCTTAGGATGATTACGTCCCGGAATCATCAACGAAATAGGATTCGCATACTGACTCCATAAGTTATCTTTCCATTCTAAGTAATAACCTTGATGCTCAATCCTGCATCTCTCTTCGTACTATCTTGGACTTTCAATCATAACCTTCGAGTTACAAAATAAGTCCTTATTGCGAACTCTTTCTTCTTCTTAGGATAAATATATTCCTTTATCCAATGTAACAAACCGATGGGTCGTGCTCTATTGACCTCTCATCGCACGATGCGACGCTTAGACTCGGTCTTTAATAAAGTTAAATTCCAGAATGGAATATACCTTCCTTCATATTCTAATGCGATATAATCACATTTCAGCATGTAGCATTTTTGCCTACAAACTTCTTTTAACAACGAGAGCGACACTATCAATCGCATTAACTTCAACCTTCTGACTTAAGTCAGATGTTACATCTAACTCGGTCCTCTAGACCACGTACATACTCCTCGCCGTCGAACTCAAATTATACATGACCACTAGGGTCGGAACAAGAACCATCTTACTAGTCATCACCGAAACAATGGTAATGACATACCAGAATAAAATGGAATCAATCACTAGTTTCTTGGTAACCTTGCGACTTTCCCTGATCCAAGTGCGAGTCCTGTGCTTCCGGTAGTATATGCATCTACTACCTTTCACACCTACTCATACTCGTCCCAAGTATTGCCTCGTAGTCGACCAAGTCACCATGCAAGAAAATCAGACAATCATTCAACACATCAGTTAACAAAACTAGGGTTTATATTAATTCCTTGAAACGGTTACACAAAAGTTCAAGTTCACCCTATACTATGCCTCTAATAGGCTACACCACATGTTACTTTTCATAACGCTACTTTATAACTTGATCTTTAGATATAAGATCCTTATTCCTGATTCCTTGCATTGCCATCTGCTTCATCAAGGATCATTTGAAATGCTCTTGCCTTTAGCTTTGGCGGCGCCTCTAGCCTTGCTGTTTGATTTTTCCTTGGGCAGTCTTGCTTGAAGTGCCCCTCTTCGTTACATTCGTAACACACCTTTTTGTTGAAAATACATTCATCGGCGTAATGCCCATGCTTTCCACACTTGAAACATGTCACTTCCACGCCACATTTTCCTGAGTGCTTCTTCTTGCACTTATCGCACCACCGTGCCTCATCCCTTCCTCCTCCTCCAGACTTCGAGGATTTTCTTTTCTCATTAGAACCTGAAGTTCCTTCTAACTTTCTCTTCTCACCAACTTCAACCTTACTGTCAGTCCTCCCCTTGATCATATTCTCAACAGACTTGGCAGCCCAAATAGCTGCCTCTAGAGTAGGTGCCTGACGCACTGGCACCGCATACTCCCAAGGGAGTCCCTTGGCATACCGATCGACTTTTGTCAGTTCGTCTGGAACGATGCGTAAAGCAAACTCCATCTTGTCTGTGAAAGCATTAGTGTATTCATCCACTGACATGCTGCCTTTCTTCAATATCAGAAACTTATTCTCCAACTCCAATAGATTTTGAGCAGAGCAGAACTTGCGCTTGAATTGCACCAAGAACTCTGCCCAGGTCAGTTGCAGTGGCTCATTAGGACTTAGGATCTTCCCCAAAGTGTTCCACCAACGAACAGCCCCACCCCTGAACTGACGCACTGCATAGGTAGTCTGCAACTTGCCTCTGCAGCCACAAGTCATGAAGGCTAGCTCCATTTCCGATATCCAATCCATAACTCCGATCGGATCTTCCTTTCCAGTGAAGGTCGATGGTTTGCAAGTCAGAAATTCCTTATACTTGCATCCCATTCCATCGTTCCTTCCATTCTGGTTGTTTTGCCTAACTATCGGTGGGTTGGCTTGACCAACAGACCCACTGAAGTTTCCACCTTCCGAGTGCCCTTCATTTAATTCAGGCTCTTCCACTCGAATTGACAGTTCTTCACGATTCTGCTGAAGCAACCGTCTAGTTTCATCCATCTGACGATCCAACATCGTCTGAATCATCATTTGCACACCAGCCATGGTTATTGGCTCAGGTGCTGCTGCTACGACAGGTATTTGCTCAACCGCTGGTGGTTGATTCCTGTTTTCATCAGCATTTCCAACTCCACTTCTTGTTCTCACCATTTTTGATCTACACACCAAATAAGGTGAAATTATATCCTCAATCACGATAGATATTCACATCGCCCTTATCACTCCGAAACGTTTACATGCTAGTTCTAATATCGTAGACGTACGCTTAGAATCCCAAACACATAAGGTTTCCAGATCCGGTCGGCAACAGACCATAGATCCGAACAAATAATAGCATCAATTTAGCTATCACACAAAACATTTAGCACATAAAAGCATTTTAGGCATCATTCCTAAAATGAACTAGTGCTTGTGTCAATTTAGGTGTACTACCTAACATATTTTTAGACACACTCCTCACAATCATTACTTAGCATTCTAAGTTTAAGTCTAGAAATTTCCTACAAATTCCTAGTTCGCTTAAACTAATGCTCTGATACCAACTGTGACATCCCCATTTTCACGGCCAGAAAAGACCGATTTGTTTATGCTTTGTTTTATAAATCAGAGTGACCGTTTAAAGAAAACGGTTGCGGAATTTGTTCCCAAAATAAAATATGATAACCATTTATCAAAACGTTTCTCAAAGAGAATGTATTTTCATTAAATAATAAAACCTCGGGATGTCATGTTCCGATACAGACCAAAAGCATAAACAATAATAAATAGACCTTACAACAGTTATTCATAACTACTGGCCTATAATCCAAAATCTCTCGTCAAGTCCACCAACTTATACTCTTGTGCCATTACCTGTAATGCAAAGAAAACTGAGTGGGTCAGGCTTGGGAGCCTGGTGAGCATATAGGGTTTTCAACCCACAATAATACAATTATTATATTCAACCATCAAACAATCAACTCAATTATTCATCCCTATTATGTTTCTTAGGATTTTACCCTAGGAATTCAACTACTCGTCATTCCTTCATTCCTAAGGATTGACCTAAGGGATTTACACAAACTTCCATTGCTACATAAGGCGCATCTGCCAACATTATCCTTTAAGCGCCTCTGCCAGGATTACGTCATACACTATGAGGCGCGATTGCCAGGTTTATGACATTCTCTTTTAGGCGCATCCGCCGACATTATCTTATAAGCGCATCTGCCAAGATTACCCTATAAACGCATCCGCTATTATTATGACAATCTTTATTTGGCGCATCTGCCAACAATATCCTATAAGCGCATCTGCTAGGATCACTCTATAAGCGCATCTGCTTTTATTATGACAATCTCTATTTGGCGCATCTGCCGACATTATCCTATAAGCGCATCTGCCAAGATTACCCTATAAACGCATCCGCTATTATTATGACAATCTTTATTTGGCGCATCTGCCGACATTATCCTATAAGCGCATCTGCTAGGATTACGACATTCACTACTTGGTGCATCTACCGATATTATTCTACAGCACATCTGCTAGTCTTATGACATTCTTTAATTGGTGCATCTACCAATATCATTCTTAATCATCTTTCATACCTCATCATTTCATCACATACCAACTATCTCATCTACCCATGTTCTACCCAACATATTTGTAGATCTAGAATACACATACAGTTTATCTCATTTTAAAACTATATAAAACATTCATGCCATACTCCTCTCAAATAAACAACAATATATAAACACATAGCACGTATTTTATACCAAATACTTCATAATTATGCGTTAGAAGAAAATAACTACACATTCACACTTATAAACAACAATACTCTTAATACACTCAAACCAAACTCGTATTATTATTGTGTTTATGAAAGGTAGTATACACTCACCTGATCAGAAGATGATCGGACAGCACTACGACTTGCAGAAGTAGTAATCCTCAGCAGATCTGGAAGATCTCTTCAAAAATCGAACTTCTCGCGGGCAGAGCTTCGGCTCGGGAACCGCACTTCTCGGGATCTTCGGGATCTCGGGACTTGCTTCGGGGCTTGAGAACAATACCGGGGCTTCGGGGTATTTCTGGCACGCAAACCGATGCAAAATGGGAGAAAGAAGAGGAGAAATTGGCAAAACTATCGGCTGCCTTCGGATTCCTTTTATAGAGGCTGAGCCTCGCACGTACGCGGGGCGTACGCCAGTACGCGGGGCGTACTGGTCTGAAAAACGTCACTGCGTTCGTCATCCGAAGCCACTTGCTGCGATGTCGACACTTTCGGAGTACGCGGGGCGTACTCGAGTACGCGGCGCGTACCTCGGATCAGACCGGTGACTCCTTCGGATAATGCTTCCGAATTAAAGATTAAAAATAAATACAAATTATTTAATAATCTTCGGAAATTCATATCTTCTTCATACGAACTCCGTTTTCGACGTTCTTTATATCCACGCGAAGGTGAGACTACGCTCTACAACTTTCGTTTAGACTCCGTCGGCTAATTTTGACTTTATTTTTATTAATTATTTTTAATAGGCCGCGACATAAACTTTCGTTATAAATTCATAACTTCTTCGTTTGACGTCCGTTCTCGCCTAACTTTTATCGCTTCGATACCAACAATGAGATCTTCGATTCTCATTTAGATTGCTTCGGCTAAATACCGCTCTAACGTAAATTCACTTTTTACGTTGCATTGCGTCGTGCCGGTTCTGTCGCGAAACTTCGACGGGCCATAACTTCTTCGTTATAACTCGGATTTTGGCGTTCTTTATATGCACGGAAACCTTGTGACATATACTACAACTTGGTTAAGATTAATCCTTCTAGATAATCTTCCATCAAAAAGTCATTTTTGACGCTTATTGTTTCTAAATTGACTAGCCCTGATCTACGGGCGTTACAGAGTAAGTGACCGACTCGGCGAGTAGGCCAAGGTGACTCAGCGAGTCTGGTCTGTGCGTGGAAAACTCTAAATTCGGGACTTGGAGCCTATATAAACGTCTTAATCTTCTTCCTAGGGTTCCCTTACTGCCTCTTCAGCCCTGGATACCAAACCCTAGCCGTCATAACCTTTGATTGAGCCATTTGTTGCCTTGGAAGGTACATTAAAGCTTGGAGAAGGAAGAAGGAACTTGGAGGAGCAAGAAGGGACTATAGATCTGGAGTTTGTGGAGCCTTTCTGAGATATTGAAGGTAATAATTTGTCCCTCTCTCCTTTAGGTCTTCCATGGTTGTGAGATTTGGGGCTTTTAAGCCATGGTTTGACACCCATTTGAGTTAGAAGCTAGATCTGGAGTTGCTACTTCAGATCCAAGTGTGTTATGGACTAGAGAAGCATAAAGTATCAGCCCTTGAGTCAATGTTGAAGCCCCTTGGCCTTAAACGCTAGTTTATGGTGTGTTTTGCTTAGATCTCCTTCTCTACACATAAAGTTTTCAACTTTACGTGAGGAATAGGCTTGGGAAGGGTAGATCTACAGATTTGAGTCCCTGCATGACTCAAAAGTCCTCTGCATGTATGAAGGACCGGATGGACTCGGCGAGTCCTTTGAGTGGACTCGACGAGTAGCTTGAAGATGAGGAGGAACTCGACGAGTGGGATGAACAGCTCGTCGATTCGGATGAAGTTGGGCATGAACTCGACGAGTTGGAAGAACAACTCGGCGAGTTGGATAAAGATTGTCTTGGACTCGGCGAGTCAAGTCGCGAAACCCCAAACCCTTCGCATTTAGACTCGAATCAGTGAGTCGATTAGAGACTCGGTGAGTTGGACAGGTCAGGACTCGGAAATCGGTAGACTCGGTGAGTCATGGACTGACTTGGCGAGTAGAGTCGCGAGTGGAAGGACTCTGGACTTATGAACTCGGCGAGTCAGTAGGGTGACTCGACGAGTAGGGTTGACCTGGAAGGTTGACTTTGACCAGGACTTTGACTTCGACCTAAGTTGACTTAGACAGACTAAGTGTTGCATTGATATTGAAGCTCGGGGAGCTAGTGGAGCGGGAGTTTAGAAAGTTGTCGGTTAGCAGCCGGAGGATTATCAGCAGAGTTCAGCAGCGCGAGGTGAGTCTCCTCACTGTTTGTGTGGGTCTAAGGCACCAATGCCGGCCCATTTAGAATATGCATGATAGACCAGGGGGTGGCCCCTGGCACACAGTATGTTATTATGGATGACAGGAAGACCCGAGGGTTAGCCCTAGGCAATATGTATGAAAGACCAGGAGGTGGCTCCTGGCGCATTGTATGCTATTATATATGAAAGACCAGGAGGTGGCTTCTGGCACACTTTATGTTGTTTAGCTAAGTAGAGTAGTATGTACGGTTGTCTTTGTGATACTTGCATAAAAGACTAGGGGGTGGCCCTTGGCACATGTCTGTAAGACCAGGGGGTGGCCCTTGGCACTTATCTGTAAGACCTAGGGAGCGGCCCAGGCTTGACCAGGAAGACCACGCGCGGCCCGTGGCATAATGGCAAGACTATGTTTGGCACATAGCACCTTATTTGATTATGGATAAGTCGATTGTGTATAGCTCTTGGCTATGAATGGTTTGTATGGTAAGAGGTATATGGGGAACTCACTAAGCTTCGTGCTTACGACTTTCAGTTTTGGTTTCAGGTACTTCCGGTAGCGGATGATGGAGCTCGGAATGATCGAATGGCACACACCATAGATTAGTCAGCCTGGGAATGTTTTACTCTGATAATGAACATGTGTTTTGAAAACTAATACTCTGTTTATGTTTTGAAATGATGATTTTACTTTAAGTGATACTTTATTAAAAGAAATTTTTAATCTTAAATTTTGGGACGTTACAGAAACCCTAATTTCACTTGGGTATATTATTGGGCCATAGTTTGGGCCTAGAGGGTTGTATGATATTGGGCCCTTAGAATGGGACATGTTGGATTGGACTTGATAATTGGGCCTTAAGGGAAGCCCATGTAGAGGTTTGGGCCTAATTTGGAAAATTGGGCCATATGTTGGGCTTTGATCCCTCGTTGACTTTGGGCCTATGGATTGGACCTTGGGCTTGGGTAAGCCAAGCTTGGGGTAATGTAGTAATTATCTAAAGTATGTAATAATAGTTATGTAGTGGAACCCAATTATTAATTGGGTGTTATTTTGATGTTGATAGATTGGGAATTTGTCATCTAGCAGCTGGGGTTGAGTCTGCGGGACTTCAACAATATGGGATTGAGTCTGTGGGACTTCAGTAGTGTAAGGTGAGTTTCCTTTAAGTAGGAATGGGTCTACGGCTATAATGTCGGCCCGTTTAGTTAGCAGTAGTTCCGGACCTCGGTCCGATGCAGTAGTTAGATTGCTTGATGTCTTTCTGATTCAAGCATGTGTTGTGTTATGTGTTCCGGACCCTGGTCCGATGCAGTATGCAGTATATGTGTTCATGTTAGTTGATATGTTTATGCTATGTTATGTTCAGTCAGTTCCGGACTTCGGTCCGATGCAGGGGACAAGGTCCCAGTCAGTTCCGGACTTCGGTCTGATACAGTCAGTTCCGGACTTCGGTCACGATGCAGTTACTTCCGGACTTCGGTCCGATTCAGTTTCCGGAATTTGGTCCGATGCAGAGGGCAAGGCCCTGGTTAGTTTCTAGACTTTGCTCCGATAAAGTTTCCGGACTGCGGTCCGATGCAGAGGACAAGGCCCTGGTTAGTTTCCGAACTTCGGTCCGATGCAGTTTCTGGATTTCAGTCCGATGCAGTGGGCAAGGCCCAATATGTGCTTTATATGTTATTATATGGTATGTGGTAGTTTGGGGGAGCTCACTAAGCTTCGTGCTTATAGTTTTCAGTTTTGGTTTCAGGTACTCAGTTTTCAAGAGAGGAGCTCGGGAAAATTGCAGTGCATACACCATTTGTTCAGCCTGGGATGTTTATACTATGATATACTTTATAGTTGTTATAATAAATTGAGATACATTGCTTACAATTTTATATGAGGTATATCGACTATGGTTTTTATTATTAAATTAAACAAAATTTTCAGACTGTGTTTTTAGGATGTTTCAGAGGGATTCAGGCACACTTTCGGGTGTGTCTGAACTTAAACTAAGGAATTGGTATAGAAATTTCCAAAAGGAAAATCAATTTTTGCAAAAGAAAAGAGTTTTAGAAAAAGTGAAAAGAATTTATTTTTTTGAAAAGAACCTTAAAAAGAGAAAAGGGTGTGGTTCATGTAATTAGCCGAGCTCAAGTAAGTACTCCCAAATTACCCATACAAGTATATGTTATGATTATCAGCTTTATTAGAAGAACATGCTAGATTAGGATGAAGGATTTAGGAAGGATGCCTTATGTGTCTGCTATATGTGTTTCAGCTTTATGATAGCTGTGTGCTAGTACATATTAGTAAGGTTGATAGCCTGAGTAGTATATGTTTGATTATGTGTACTCGATGTCCGAATGTTGCTTGCTTTGTGCTTTTAGGAGTTCTAGTTGTCTTTCACTAACTAGTAAACGAATATGTTAAGTTACATATTGCAAGGACTAAATAATTTCAGAAGGTTAGGTCTAACTCTATTTCGTAGCTCTCGTTTGAGTCCAATCATTATAGGGTAGGATCTCTCATTCGAAGAATTATCTAGTCTGAGTAATATGTAATAGTATTCGCGAGCTAGCTAGGGGAAGAAAGCAGGTACTTCTTATGCAACTGATGGAGGAGAATGGGATGGTGATTACACTAGGGCAAGCCTATATGAGAGTAGCAGAGAGCAGTAGCAGTAGAAGGGACTTGGTGGAGTCAAGGCAGTTCTTGGGGAAAGTGCGGATAGATGTGGAAGGTAGTATGGGCCCGTACTACTGAAAGCAGAGGATCCGCACTCGAACCAAGGAAGGCTGAGACAAGACCAGGAAACTTGTAGTAGATGTGATCCCTCGAGTTATATTAGTATTTTGACGTTTGTCATTGTGTGTTTTCAGAATGGTGGTTTTACGCCCTAGACCAGCAGTTGGCAGTTCAGGTGCCGGAGAGGGATTGGGTTCAGGCTTTAGAGTCAAGCACCTAGATGAGCAGACCAAGGAGTTTCTCTCCTCAGAGAACTCACGTTATACTTGAACAGACTCTCGTGATGGGGTTGCGCACGCTCACCTTCAGGGAGTTTAGGGAATGTGGAGCTCCCGATTATCATGAGGCTCGAGACCCCATTGCTAGTACCAGATGGTTGGAAGATGTTGCCAATACATTCCGCACCAGTAGGTGTCCCGAGGGGGACAATGTTAGGCTTGCGTCCTGTCTTCTGAAGGACATGGCACGTGACTGGTGGGAGGAGGTAGGGAGAGCCATTGGAGATGACACAGTTTGCTATTGGAGATGACCTGGGGTGATTTCACGACCAGGTTCAAGGCCGAGGTTGCACCGATCATTGAGGTGCAACAGCTTGCTAGGGAGTTTTAGGACCTCCAGCAGACGATGAAGACTATGGCGGAGATTACCGCCAAGTTTAGTGAGAGGGCCCTTCTCGTTCCGCAGTATGTGGCGGACGAGGAGATGAAAAAAGCCTGATACCATGAGATGCTGAGGAGTGACATCAGACAGTTTGTAAGCCACTCCAGCTGCAAGTCATTGGAGGACATGATTGACAGGGCTCGAGAAAGATAGCTAGATTTAGAGATGGATAGTAAGAGGAAACCAGAGGGGGTTCAGTCAAGAGGTTCTGGCAAGAAGCCCAAAGTATCAAATCACAGATCTCGGAGCTAGTAGAGCCACGGTCGTTGTGGCAAATGCGGTAGGATGCACGAGGGAGCGTGCAAGGCAGGGAGTTCGGGCTGCTACAAGTGTAGTCGAACTGGTCACGTGAGCCGAGATTTCACAACTACTACCACCACACCAACATCAGACCTGGTTTGCTTTTAGTGCAATCAGAGGGGACACAAGCGGTCCCAGTGCCCGAGTTTAGCAGCAGCAGGGAAGGTGGTAGTACTTTCTCCTGCCACTTTGAGGATTACAGATGGCCGTTAGGGCCGGGCTGATGCGCCTACGGCGTGGAGTAGGGCTTTTCATCTTACTACAGAGGAGGCATGAGCAGCTCTTGACGTGGTGACGGGTATGTATTTTTCCTCTTATCTCTGTATTTTATATTGTTTATTTTTCATGTTTATGTGTTTGTTTATAGGGTCGTTCTTAGGACCCACTATGGTCATTATGAGTTTGTGGTGATGCTGTTTGGGCTCACCAACGCTCCAGTCGTGTTCATGGACCTCATGAACCGCGTATGCAGGCCGATGCTGGATCGGTCTGTGATAGTATTCATTGACAACATCTTGGTTTATTCCAAGACTCAGGAGCAGCATGAGGAGCACCTGAGGGAGGTGCTAGAGACCTTGAGGAGAGAGAGACTTTTCGCAAAGTTCTCTAAGTATGAGTTCTAGTTGCGCGAGGTGCAGTTTCTGGAGCACCTTGTCAACCAGAAGGGTATATTAGTTGATCCAGCCAAGATAGAGGCCGTGATGCAGTGGGAGGTCCCGAGGTCTCCATCTGAGATTCAGAGCTTCCTGGGTTTGGCAGGGTATTACAGGAGATTCATCTAGGATTTCTCCAAGATAGCAGTTTCGCTGACCCGACTGACTAAGAAGTCGGTGGTGTTTCGCTAGGGTCCTGAGCAGCAGACAATCTTTGAGACGCTCAGGCAGCGACTATGCGAGGCGCCGATTCTTACCCTGCCAGAGGGAGTAGATGAATTTGTAGTATACTGTGATGCCTCAATCACATGTATGGGAGTAGTATTGATGCAGCAGGGGTGTGTGATAGATTATGCCTTGCGACAGTTGAAGTCTCATAAGGCTAACTACCCAACACATGATTTAGAGCTGGGGGCGGTGGTGTTCGCCCTCAATATTTGGTGGCCTTACCTCTACGGGGTCCGGTGTACTATCTACACGGATCACAAGAGTTTGAGGTACCTCATGGATCAGCCGAAATTGAACATGAGGCAACATCAGTGGTTAGACGTGGTTAAGGATTATGACTGTGAGATCCTTTATCACCCGGGCAAGGCTAGCGTAGTGGCCGACACCCTGAGCTGCAAGGCAGTAGCGGCCCCGATCCGAGATATCTGTTTGAGGATGACAGTGATGACTCCATTTTTGTAGTAGATTAGGGAGGTGCAGGTTGAGGGCCTGAAGGACGAGCGCCAGAAGTGCGAGAGGATTGTGGGCCGAGTAGCCTCGTTTGACTACGATAGCCGAGGGTTGTTGACCCTGCATGGGAGGGTCTGGGTACCGTACTGGGGAGGAGTACGATAGATATTGATGGATGAGGCCCACAAATCCCGATTCTCCATCCATCCAGGGGCGACGAAGATGTACAGAGATCTACTGGTGGCCCTGCATGAAGCGGGACGTAGCTTGGTATGTGGAGAGATGTCTGACCTGCAGGTAGGGCTGTTAATCGGGTTGACCCGATTGGGTTTCCGGTTAAACAGGTCGGGTTAGTCAGGTTTTTTTAGAAAAAATATTCACCCGAAACCCGACCCTAATAAGGTACGGGTTAGTCGGGTTCGGGTTAATCGGGTTTCGGGTTTGTAGGGTCGGGTTAATCGGGTTAGTTGGGTTGAGGTTGAAATATAAGATGAATTTATGTTGTGCTATTTTAATACATAATCCACATGTATAGGGACTTAAATTGTAAAGTTGGTATACCATATGAAATTTTGGAGTTTATTTTACCATATTAGTAATGTAAACAGTGAATAAAATTCGTAAAACTGTTACAACACAACCGTACTGCATTAAGAAGAGAGGAAAGTTATGTCATTTTATACATCTCTATACATAGTAATTTTACTGTCTGGTTTGTTTAAATAAAAAATATGTATTAGTTGTAAAATCACATGCGATCTTGAATTCATGTCATTCAACGCAGTAAAAAAAATTTGGTAATAAATTCTTAATCGGGTTGACCCGAAACCCAAATTGTTTTGAAAAAATCAGCCCTAAACCCGACCCTAATAATAATTCGGGTTACTCGGGTTAACCCGAATAAACCGATTAAGAGTTCTGACCCTATTAAACCCGACCCTAATTACCTTATTCGGGTTCGGGTTGGATTGGGTTAATCAGGTTTGGGTTTTTTTTGACACCCCTACCTGCAGGAAGGTCAAGGCAGAGCACCAGAGGCCTCACGGCAAGATGAAGCCATTAGACATTCCCGTGTGAAAATAGGAGGATATCACTATGGACTTCTTTACTAAGCTTCTCAGGACCGCACGTGGGGTCGATTCAATATGGGTCATCGTGGATCGGTTGACCAAGAGCGCCCATTTCATACCGATCCAGGAGAGCATCTCGGCCGAGAAGTTAGCCGAGATTTATGTGCGAGAGGTAATGGCACGAAATGGAGTGCCTGTCTCGGTGGTGTTAGATCGAGATGTCCGGTTTACTTCCAGGTTTTGGAAGCGGTTTCATGATGAGATGGGTACTCATCTCCATTTCAGCATCATTTTCCACCCTCAGACGGACGGGCAGAGCGAGGGGACGATTCAGACTCTCGAGGACATGCTTCGGGTATGTGTGTTAGATTTCGGTGGCAGTTGGGATACATACTTTCTGTTAGCGGAATTTTCGTATAACAACAATTACCACGCTAGCATAGACCGATCCCCCTTCGAGGTGCTCTACGGGAGGAAGTGTAGGACCCCAATCTGTTGGGGTTAGGTCAGTTAGAGAGTCATGGGGAGTATGGAGGTAGTACTTAAGACCACGGAGCGGATTCAACAAGTCCCGAGTAGGCTCCAAACTGCTCAGAGTCGGTAGAAGAGTTACGCCGACAAGCGGCGTTCAGACTTGGAGTTTCAAGTGGGCGATATGGTCCTCCTGAAGGTGTCACCCTGGAAGGGTGTCAATAGGTTTCGGAAGCGGGGCAAGCTGGGCCCCAAGTTCATTGGTCCATTTAGGGTTTTGCCCTGGGTGGGTCGGGTTACTTATCGATTAGATCTTCCAACAGAGCTCATCCAGATCCACAACACATTCCATGTTTCACAGTTGCAGAAGTGCTTAGTGGATGATTCATCAGTAGTATCCCTAGAGGATATTCAGGTTAATGACAACCTAAATTACATAGAGAGACCGGTGGCGATTCTGGATCGCAAGACAAAGGAGTTGAGAAACAAAAGGGTCGAGCTAGTGAAGGTGCAGTGGCAGCACAGGAAGGGTTCTGAATGGACATGGGAGGCCGAGGAGGAGATGAGGGAGCATTACTCGGAGTTGTTCCCGGATTCAGCAGCAGCAGCAGACTTCGAGGATGAAGTCTGATCCAAGTAGGGGTGATTTATAATACCCGTTCCTCGAGGTATTATTTAATTTATTGAGTTAATAACTGTTTTGGACTATCACTTGGACGTTGATTCATTTGGAGTGGACTTAGGAAGTGGGCTGTGAAGACGGGTTGCCCATAACTCGTACGCGGGGCGTAATGGCCATTGGATTCAAGGTACGCAGGTATGTACGCACGACGTACGCGAGCAGATGCAAAACCCTAATTTTAGGGTTAAGGACATATAAATACATCATTATAGCCCCCCTTTGGCCTCCTCACCTGTCCATCACCCTCATAGAAACCCTAACTCGTTCATACTCTTCCTTGTGTGTGTTTGATATTTTTAAGCTTAGTTTGGCAAAGAAGGACTTAGAAGAAGAAAGGAAAGGTTGGAAAAGAAGCCCTTGAGTACCTTGAGCTCAAGGATCTAGAACAAGCTCACCATTTGGCAGCAAGAGGAGGTATAAAGCTCCTATATTTCCTCCTCAAAGTCTAGATCTAGGGTTGTGAAGATTTGGACCTTTTTAGGTCCAAAGATTGGATGTTGACCTTGAAATTTCGATTTTGAACTTAGGGTTGCCACCCTTGAAGCTCAATGAGTTCCTTTAGCCATAAAGTTGCAATCTTTGAGGCTTTTATGAAGTCATGCAAGAGATCTAGCCATTTTGGTGGAAGCTCATTGTTATTTTTAGTGTTGGACTCATTTGGTGGGTTGCAAGCCACCAAGTGATCAACATTAAGGGCTAGGACGGAGCATGGGACTCAAATATTTAATTTAGACGTATGGTCTTAAGAGATTAAGTCGTTTTGGAGAAAAGTACTTATCAGGAGAGTACGCTTGGCATACACATCGGTACGCGTAGCGTACAAGCCTAATTGAGACTTTTCTGTCTAAAATATTGGGACTTTACTGTAGATTTCCCTAATTGAGACTTTTCTGTTTAAATTTTTTTATATGACTTTATTAAAAAATTTCTCAAAATAATGAGATTTTTTTGCATAAAACCCTTTTGGAAGGTTAAGACCACTCTGTTGAGGGCAGTTATTACCGATAAGGCACTGCCTCAACGATATTATAACGCCTCGAACACCGTCCCAACTTTGTGTTAAGTGCTCTTTCATGGTTATGGTAACGACTGACAATGCACCAGTTCTCAAATGTTTTCGTTCAAAAACGACCATTTGTGAACGGTCATATATATATATATATATATATATATATATATATATATATATATATATATATATATATATATATATATATATATATATATATATATATATATAACATGGTTCCTTTTCACATATAAATACTTATATATACACAAAAAATTACTTCACCATTCTTCTATTTCTCATTCTATTTACATAAAAATCAATCACATTTTTTTCAACCGGAGCAAAATCCAAAGACCTGTCCACCAAACCAAAACACCTTCGCTCCGATGGGGTTCGCGCAATACGAATGCTATATGAACCTGCTCAACTCTTGAAACTCACCACAAATACAATTTTCAAAAAACTATTACAATCCCACTTCACTCCAATGCATATGGGTGTTCGTTTGGATGGATCGTGTTGATCCGATCCGATCAAGTGTATCCAAATAGATTTCGGTTTTCAAAACATGGATCCGAATAGTCCAAACTAAATTTAAATCCAATCCGATCCAATCAAATTACAGTTTGATTTGATCGGTTTTTATAATTCGGTTTTTAAAAAGGCAAGACATTCTGAAAAATATATAACTTGAATATTAGTCAAATATATAAAAGAAACTAATAAAAATTATGAAGTTATGAAATATAATTTTCCAACTTCTACAGGAAGGTAACTCACCTCACACCGCTGATGTCCCGTGGACAAAACTCAAGTTGCTGGATGACAGATTCCCGAACTGTCAACATCAAAATAACACCCAATTAATAATTGAGTTCCAACACGTAACCATAAGTCCATGCTTGGGGTAAAAGACTACTTTACCCCTAACTTAGCTTTATTCGAGCCCAAGGCCCAATCCAAAGGCCTAAACGTTAAACTATGGACCAAACCCAACATATAGCCCAATTTTCCAAATTGGGCCCAAAGCTTTACATGGTCTTACCCAAAAGCCCAACCATTTATTCTAGTCTAAACATTTAGTATTCCAATGGTCCAACATCTCATAATCATCAAGGCCCAATTATCGCCCATTTATGGCCCAATTTTCCAAATTGGGCCCAAACCCCTCATATGGGCCTCACCCTAAAGCCCATCCAAGTATTCTAGTCTATATGCTTGTTCTTGGATGACCCATCGATATCCCAATCACAAAAGCCCAATAGAAAGGCCCAACCCAAGGCCCAAGCAAAATTAGGGTTTTCACATAAAATGATGATTAGGGTTAAGTGTTTCTTACTTAACTCATTAAGGACTTAATCCATTAAGTCCATCATTCTACTAGGTAAATCATACAGTGTGCTCAAATGTCATTCATGATTCAGTTCCAATGGCCGAAAACGCGGGTGCTAATAACAAATCCAAAATTAGGGTTTTCTAAACCCTAATTAGGGTTTCTAACCCAATCACAACCCAGTTAGTCCAATGGTTAGATTTTTAGGTTAATTAATGTGTCATCTTGTCAACTAGGGTTTCACTAGGTCGAGCACTACCCACTGCCACCTTGATCATTCTAGTCACTATATACAATTATACAATGCAATATAATAAACACACACAATAAGATACACACACCTATAACCACCCTTGTGGTGGCCGACGGTGGTACAAGGTGGCAGCCACCACCTCACAGTGGGGGTGGTGGATTTTCTCGATTTCCCGGCCGAAATACACCCACATAATGAATCAACAACATCGGGATATACACAAACATGTGAACCAAAAGATGGAACGCCCACTGCAACCACCCTCGGGGTGGTGGATGTTGATCGGAGCAACATGAATGAGCCATATGGCGGCGGCGGTCATGTATGAGAAATAGCAAAAGGAGAACGGGGGAGGAGGAATGAGTGGATACCACCGCGAACCAAAGCAACATTGACCGTTGGCGCTAGCGGCGACTTCGTATTTCAACTGTTCGGACGTAGCGGCGACAATAATGTAATAGTGGAATGGGTGTGGCGGACGGCGACCGGAGCTTAGGAAATAGTTGCTTGGAGTGGCGGTGGTAATGGACATGGCTGAGGCGTATCACCGGCGAAACGGATAAAGGAGGTGGTGACCGCGAACGACAGCATCGACAACAAAGGAACGAAAACTCGTTGGTGGTCCTCGTCGTCATCGGCAAAGAGGGGCGGCGATAACGCTGGATGGTGACTCACACGAAGGTAATGTCGTCGGTTGAGAATGGCAGCCACCTGGAGCTTCACAGATCAGAAATGAGTTGGAGTCGGGTGGCAGCGACACTAAAGGCAAAGAGAGGTATAAGGTGGTGGCGGCTGAGTATCTTTAGGGTTAGGGTTACCGGGATGATGGGTTATATACCCTGATCCACCAAAAACTTCACTCCATAATGACAACATTGGTCCCTCGCCATAAGAATCTTTTCAAACAACGTCCACAATTTACCATTTATACCCTGCCTTCTGAAATTCCTTTCAAATCAAGTCCGCAATTTACCCAACAACCCTTAGTTTTCAAAATCCTTTCACAATAAGTCCAATACTTGCCAAACATCCCATGTCTTCTAAAAATCTTTACAAAATAAATCCTGAAATTACACTTTAACCCCCGAATAAGCCAAATTATAACATTTGGCTCCTTAAAACCAACACCCTACAAAATATTATGGATTTTAGGGCTACTATTTATTCATAAATTTAATCTATTTATTTATTTAATAAACGGGATGTTATAATGATGCAACAGGTTGCTGCGATTTATTGTGGCTTGATTTTTTGGTTCTGCAGGCGGCAGTTGGTCAAGAATCTTAGGATTATGGACAAGTCAGAATTAGGGGTGATTGTTGGGTTTAATTATGACTTTAGTCAAGAATAGGTATATGAGTCTTGTTTTATTTAATGGTTGAATAAAAGATGTTTGATCAAGACCACTCTGTTGAGGGCCATTGTTACCGATAAGGCATTGCCTCAACAATGTTATAACGCCTCGAACACCGTCCCAACTTTGTATTAAGTGGTCTTTCATGGTTATGGTAACGACTGACAACACACCAGTTTTCAAATGTTTTTGTTCAAAAACGTCCAATCCGATTCAATCAAATTACAGTTCGATTTGATCGGTTTTTATAATTCGGTTTTTAAAAAGGCAAGACACTTTGAAAAATATATAACTTGAATATTAGCCAAATTTATAAAAGAAACTAATAAAAATTTTGAAGTTATGAATTATAATTTACCCACTTCTACTGGAAAGTAACTCACCTCACACCGCTGATGTCCCGTGGACAAAACTCAAGCTGCTGGATGACAGATTCCTGAACTGTCAACATCAAAATAACACCCAATTAATAATTGAGTTCCAACACGTAACCATAAGTCCATGGTTGGGGTAAAAGACTACTTTACCCCTAACTTAGATTTATTTGAGCCCAAGGCCCAATCCAAAGGCCCAAATGTTAAACAATGAACCAAACCTAACATATGGCCCAATTTTCCAAATTGGGCCCAAAGCTTTACATGGTCTTACCCAAAAGCCCAACCATTTATTCTAGTCCAAACATTTGGTATTCCAATGGTCCAACATCTCATATCATCAAGGCCCAATTATCGCCCATTTATGGCCTAATTTTCCAAATTGGGCCCAAACCCCTCACATGGGCCTCACCCTAAAGCCCATCCAAATATTCTAGTCCATATGCTTGTTCTTGGATGGCCCATCGATATCCCAATCACAAAAGCCCAATAGAAAGGCCCAACCCAAGGCCCAAGCAAAATTAGGGTTTTCACATAAAATGACGATTAGGGTTAAGTTTTTCTTACTTAACTCATTAAGGTATTAATCCATTAAGTCCATCATTCTACTAGGTAAATCATACATTATGTTCGGGTGTCATTCATGATTCAATTCCAATAGCTGAAAACGCGGGCCCTGATAAGTCCAAACCAACAAATCCAAAATTAGGGTTTTCTAAACCCTAATTAGGGTTTCTAACCTAATCACAACCCAATTAGTCCAACGGTTAGATTGTTAGGTTAATTAATGGCTCGTCTTGTCAACTAGGGTTTTCTTTGGTTAATTAGGGTTTCATTAGGTCGAGCGCCACCCACTGCCACCTCGAGCAGTGGTGGTCGACGACAACAGCGACCACCTCACGGTGGTAGTTATGGTTTTGTTCCAATCATGTCCAAGCATCCCAAAAGCAATCTAAACACATGCAAAGCATACCGCCACCCAACACAACGACTGGTGGCGGCTGATGGTGGTAGCCACCACCCTACGGTGGTGGTTATGAATTTCCTTGATTATTCTAGTCACTAATTACAATTATACAACGCAATATAATAAACACACACAATAAGATACACACACCTACAACCACCCTTGTGGTGGCAGACAGGGGAGGGGGAATGAGCGGCGACCACCGCGAACCAAAGCAACGATGACCGTTGGCGCTAGTGGCGACTTCGCCTTTCAACTGTTCGGACACATCGTCGACGGCAATGTAACAGTGGAATGGGTGTGGCAGATGGCGACCGGAGCGTAGGAAGTAGTTTCTTGGAGCGGCGGTGGCGACGGACGTGGTTGAGGCGTATCACCTATGAAACGGGGAAAGGACGTGGTGACTGCAAATGACAGCAGCAGAAACAAAGGAACGAAAACTCGTTGGTGGTCCTCGTCATCACCAGCAAAGAGGGGCGGCGATAACGCTGGATGGCGGCCCACACGAAGGTAATGTCGTCGGTTGAGAATGGCAACCACCCCGAGCTTCACATATCAGAAATGAGTTGGAGTCGGCTGGCAGCGACACCGGAGGCGAAGAGAGGTATAAGGTGTCGGATTAGATGTCTAAGCCCATAACTATTATTTGTATATACTTGACCTGAGAGTAGCATGGTCAATTTGGGTCTCATATCATTAGGGAAATTTGTTAGGATTGACTTTTGAGAGAAGATGTTGTATATGATTTATTAATATATTATAAGTTATAATATATTAATATGAAATCATATGTTTTAATTAGTATTGATCAAGAATTAATTTAGTGATCAAAAGAGACTAATTAAATCTATGGGGACTAATTATGTTAATTAGTTATATTTATATGTGTTGGGCTTATGATCCATGTTGGACCAAGTTTATGTATGGTTACATAAAGATTGGGGCCACATGAACCATGGATCATTAAACCCATGGGTATGGATTTGGGTTATATCCATGACCATAGAAATCCCACATATAAATACATACTTCATTGCCCAAAGTCACTACTAGTGATTCTTGGAGTTCATGGTGGCTTTTGGGTACATGGAGATTCTCTCTCAAGTTCATTCTTTGTTCATGATGTGTTGTGATTCCACTTGAGGCTTCCATACTATTGGGGCTAAGCTCTTAAGGTTAGATACATCAAGACTTCAAGCTCTACAATAAGGTATGTTATCCTAACTAGATTCTTGTGTTATATATGATAATTGTATGCTAGTTATAGGTAATACCTTGAAAAGTTCATATTTGCATGCATAATAGAGAAAACATAGATCCAAGGTTTATATGGTTGCATGTACACCATAGGAGTGTTAGAATGCTCAAAACCCAACCGTGGTATCAGAGCCTAGGCTTGTTTTCTTTATACTTGATGCAAATTGCTGAAAAAAGTTGATTTTCTGCACACTGCCCAGTTGACTCACCGAGTTCCTCATAGGACTCGACGAGTCCATGCCTATCTTCAACCAACTCACCGAGTCAGTTCGTGCACTCGACGAGTTGGCAGCCCTGAGTGCAGAATTTCGAGTTTTGTTGCTGGAATTGGTCTAGAATCATTACCTTTAACTGTTTTGGGCTTATAAAACCTGCTTTTGATGTGGTAATGACTACGCTAAACCAATTTTAAAGCTATAATCAAAGTTTCAAGTTTTATATATGTTTATATGATTCTTCAAAATTGTTGATTATGAATATTCATGCTTAAGAGTTTTAGTAGATCATAGGAATTATATGCAAATTGTTTGTTAGTGTAGTTCTTGATCTTAAAGAAATTTTATGAACTCCATAACTTGTCCTCAAGTTATGGATTATAAAAGTTTTTTTTGTGTTACCTTGTTTTATGAGTTTATATAGGTTAATGAAAAAAAAACTTATGCGTTAGTTGTTTTCAATCCAAATTAATCTAAAAGAAGTTCATAAAATATGTTTTTGTAACTTGTCCTCAAGTTATGTGAAAAGTCATATTTATGAATCTTAAAACTCATAAAAATGCCATAGGTTACAAAAATGAAGAATCCTTAGTCAAAAATAGTTTTTATGAACTCCATAAGTTGTCCTCAAGTTATGGATGTTCAAGAGTCACTTCTTTAAAAGTGTGATTAAAGAATAAGTGGTTACATAAAAATGAAGAGTCTTCATTTTAATGAACCATTAAACTCATAAGTTATGAATTGAAGATTCTTGAAATAGTTTCAAAACTTCCCCTCAAGTTTTAGAATTTGTAAAGTTACTCCTCATGTATACTTTAATTCCAAATTGAACCTTAGAATTTTAAAAGTTTAAAATTCAACTTTTATCCTATTATTATAATTTTAATTATATAGATATGTATAAGATAAAGTCAGTCTTACCATTAGTAGGCCTCATTCATGAAGCCGGTCTATAAGGGGGGTATAAGGTTACTGCCTATAAAATGGCAGTTTAATGTGTGTCCACTCTCACCCACCGCTTCCTTGACTGGTGGAGGGTCGTTAGCCGAAAAGGTAGGATAAGACCTTAATCCTCATTAAAAGTATAATGAAATTATAAAGTAACTATACTTAATAATTCCCAATCTTAGTTACTTTAGGAAAATGTGAAAATGGTGCTAACCCATGAAATTACACTTTGTAGCTTACCAAGTCGTTAGTGGACACTAATAAGGACTAGTAAGAGTGGCAAAGGGTGACTTAAGTTTTATCATAGATCGGTGGAGCGTGTGTGGTTAACCGGCACATTGATTAGGTGATAAAATTAAGGGTACCAAGTCAATTTGCATGGTTATTCACACCTTGTTTGTGATCCTTGGCATCCCAGTCACAAACTTGAGAGGGCACAATCGAGATTTAAACATGCCATTGAAAGTTCAATGTATCTCAATAGATCTAGGAGTTTCAAATCCAATTAAAAGTTAATTATATTTCATTTTTCATGGTGGAATTTGGTAAATCGTCATTTACCTACCTTCAAATATTTTATACCTTGGATTACGGCATCCCTCTTCCAAGTTATCCAAGTTATAAAATAGTTTGTTGGGTCCTAGCCTTAATATTTTATATTGGGTGTTATATTAAGGACTTTAAATCAACTAAACTTGAATTTCTCCCATTATAGATGTCTCGTTAAGACATATATGGTCTTCCCAAATCCTTAGGAACATGCTTTCCTAATGAAGATGATATCCCAAATGGCAATCAAGGTGAAGGATCAATCCCTTTGTTGTGAATTAATGGGAATTGAAGTGATGCTTCACTTCCTCCACCTTTTCCTTCTATTCTCCCTATCCCACAAGTTCAAATACTTAAAAAAAATTCTAAGTCACTCAATCCCTATTTGCAAGCCGAGAGAGTCAGGTGTCGGAGTCTCGAGGCAGCTGACTGTTGACTTGGTTCTTTAGTCACTCCCTGATGATAGATCACGACATGACCCTTAGTGATCTTACTTATTTGCTTGATAATGCTAAGTCATCAATGATTTGGGGCATTAATAAAGTAAATTAGATTGGAAGATCTACTTCTCGAACTCAGTTGGACATTGACAATGGTGACATTGGAAGTCCAGAAAAGCTTTCTCTTCCTAATGGAATGGGACCGGCCATGGTCAAGTCACTTGACCTAATGGTAAAGAGAATGTCTAAGTCTGAGATTGTCTCGTGTACCATTTCCAAAGAGTCGATATGTTTCTTTTGCCAAAAGAAGGGGCATTGGTTACGAAGCTGCCAAATATACCTGAAAGTTCATAAGGGTGGTAAAAGTAAAAAATGTTGACTTTGCTTCAGATAGAAGTCCATTATCTAACTCTCTTAAGTTCCTTTTTGGAGATTCTTAAGACATAATGTAATCTAATTACATTTTGGTGTCAAAGGATGCTTAAAGTAAAGAGTATGCTGATTCTGATCGTGAAGGTGGATTTCAATCGCATGGTTCGATGATCAGAATTTTGAACTGCTGCTTAAGAGTTATGATATATTGCTTAAGAATAGATAACAACATGGTTTTCATATGTATTTGCATTGTAAGGATAAGATTTTTTCCACAAGTGTTTTAAAATAAAAGAATTTTTTTTTTGATTTTGTTTATTTTAAATATCCTTATAATGGTATTTGTGAAAATTGTTATTTATGTTTCCATTGATAAGCAATATTGGAAGATGGATTTGATTCTTTCATTTGTAGTAGTGTTATAATTTACCAAAATAAGGAAAAAATTCTCATCACCCAAGTTTCAATTGGATAGAAACTTGGAATCATGCAAGTTGTATTGTAGGATGAATGAGAATTTTCATTTTTGGGAAATTAAGACAAATTCTTTATTCACATGTATGTGTGAGTCAAGTGAAGGATTGAGTACACTTAGTTGTGTGCTGGTCAAGTCCACCACAAAGAATGATAAGACTATTCATCATGAGTTACTAAAGTTTAGTAAATATGGTTATGCTTACAAGTTTAAGTATAATTCTGGATCATTGGAAGAGTTACAATGATAGGCAGAACGAATAAGAAGAATCAAATTTGGCAGAAGGATAAAAGTTTCTCAAATCTGAAAAGATGGGAGAGTACTTTAGTATCATGTTTTATGATTATCTTAGTGATTAGAAAAACCATATCCTAATTGATCCCCTAAGGACTCCTTAGTGCATTTGTTTAGCTAAGGAGAGGAATCGTGAATTGTTAAAATTGTTAAATCAAAAGATAAACCATACTTCGTTCCAAAATCAAGTCTTAGAGTCATACTCTAAGATTGTAACTTGAGTGATATAATTTTAAGAAAGGTTTCTAACACTTATCAAATGTAGAGTAACATATTTCTTACTCTTGTACATTTGGGATTGGTAGGTTGTGATGTTATGGATAAGATAAAGACCAACTAAGATCAATTGTGTGAAGTGTTAATCTTGATAAGAATTCTCACCAACTCTTGAATATTTGTCTGTCAATGAATGGTTCTTGACAAAGAGAATCTTATATGTCAAGAGGACAGTGGGAGTCTTAAAAGAACTTGATATAGTTTTAGGAACTAATTAAGAGTATAGTTAATCACTAGCCGACGACTTGGGGTTTGTAATCTATCGTGTTGACACATTCTTATTTCTGTGACCATTCCAGTTAAAGTTGTCCATGCATGTGAGTTCTAAGAGTTCTTAGTTATTTGCATAACAACCTGGAAGCAATGGTAGGCCCTTGTGCTGCCAGATGACAAGAAATTAAGATTGAACAAGTTCAGTCCATATGAGTTTAGATTTGTCACTAATCTTGTCTTGTGATTAAGGTTATGACAAATTCACATGGATAGGAACGCTTACACCATAAAATCTAAGTGTCATAAGGTTTCTCTTCGATTCATGAAAATGATGGTAAGGAAACTCTTTCACTAAGTAGATTTTGAGTAGATAGCAATTTTGAGAATGACAAAAGGTCTAAACATTATGATTACGACATCCCTCTTCATAATTGTTTAGACGCACATGTGAGCTATCTGAGGAAAGGTGTATGGTTTTGATAAAGTCTTATCAAAGCATCTCATATCAGAAATCTGAACTTTGGTAAGAAAGTTAATAAAGTATTGATTTCTAGAAGTCCAGTTGATTTCTGGGTACCTGTCAAAGCTAGTGGGAGCATAAGTGTTATGCTAGTAAGATAATAATCATTATGCTAGTGGGAGCATGATTATTATGTTAAGAATTGCAAGTTAGCAATGTTAATTATAGAAAACAAAAGGTTCAATTCGCTTTGAAAAGTTGTTAAACTATAATTAAGGGAGAGGATTTTATACTTCATTCCAATTCTACAAGTTTAGATTGAGATTTTAATCAACTTTAGTCAAGGATATATATGAATGGTTCAACATAAGAAAATTCTATATATGTTGCATTCTCAGAATTCGTTTATGACTACGACATCCCTCTTCATAGTTCGAATTTTGAGAACATGGCAAATTAAAATTTTATAGCATGAATCGTATCCCATATGCTTCGGGTATAGGATCGATTACATATGTTATCATATTTATCCATTCTAAATTTTCCAAATGCCTGGGGCATTGAGAGGGGAAAAGGTCTAGTATTGGATATGACTAAAATGATTAAGCAATTGTCGAGGACAATCTACGGTTTACCAAAGATTGATTGCTAAGGGACAATTAGAAGTATAGAGCTGGGACCATATTGACATATTCTGAAAAGAGGCAACTCTTGTTCAGAAGTGATAGTCAAAATGGGAATATGGAAATGTTTCCATAGGTGGAAGTTATTCTTTGAATCTGTGTAAGATTAGAGTACTTAATGCAAAGAAGGATCTTCAAAGGAATGTACTTTGAATTTAAGACTTCGTTTCCATGGAATTGCTCTCCATTGGAATACTTTGTAAATGTCTGTTGCCAAGTCTTTGTGACTTTTGTGCATAGTCATTGCAAAGGGATCATGACATATAAGTTTAGAATCTAACAGATTATAGTAAATGGCAAGAGTTTGGCATTCTTACATTTACTATAAGGATTTGGGATTGTGAAATAGAATCATTGGAATTATGTTTAATTCATCTATTTCACAAAGTAAAGATCATAGACAAACATAGTATACATACTTGGTGTATGGCATGACTATTGTCTGGACAAACATAGTGGGCATGTTTGGAGCATGGCATGACTATTGTTTTCAATTCAAGTATAAAGTTGATAAATCGAAACATAAATAATGAGTAATCCATATAGTACTTAGATAAAAGGTGTTTTATTTACACCCAAAGTGTTGGGGCCATATAAGATTAGTATTATTCTTGTGTTTCACTTTGCATGTTTTGACTTCCAGAATAATTGGGTCATTCTTCCCGAATGACTGAATTATTCAAACCATCCACAGTCAGTCATATATTGGAAGTAGGTATGAATCAAGACTGTCATGAATTTGGCTTATACAATTTGTCTAAGGTGCATTAGACATAGAAATGGTTGCTGCAACATTCATGAGTGCTCATGGAATAAGATTCGAGTATTGGATTAATCCCACGCTCATTTGAATCACTTCATGGATTTTATCACGAGTGAATCATGAGACGATAATATCTTATATTCTTCAAACCTAGAGATATGAGTTGTTACTATGAGTTGGTTATACATTGATTGCATGAAAACGAATTCGGTAACTCGATGTTACAAAAAGTGCCTTTGTGTATGATTCAGCAAGTAGTAGAACAAGCCATATGTGTCGAAGTTTATCCATTCCTTTTACCTTTGGGATAAAAGCGATATTTGTGGGCCCCTCGATGATTTAATGATGACACATGTGAGTGCTTGGCCAAGCCAGGACTAATTTGATTTGTTCAATCAGTCAGTCGTTATAAATTGGAAACCGGGAAACAACAAATAGACAGAGAGAATGATTATAATCCATGTCTCAATCCATATGATATCTAGAATGGAGGAATATATGATCACTTATCTAATGGACGTGTCATTTGATTTGTTCAGAGTTCGACAGTTGCTTTAAGAGCTACGATTGCTAGTCAGGTTATGAAGTCGTATTTGCAATAATAGTTTTAGACTTATCCAAGTGGGAGACTGTTGGATTAGATATCTAAGCCCATAACTATTATTGGTATGTACTTGACCCGAGAGTAGCATGGTTCATTTGGGTTGCATATCATCAGGGCAATTTGTTAGGATTGACTTTTGAGAGAAGATGTTGTATATGATTTATTAATATATTATAAGTTATAATATAATAATATGAAATCATATGTTTTAATTAGTATTGATCAAGAATTAATTTGGAATTAATTTAGTGATCAAAAGAGACTAATTAAATCTATGGGGACTAATTATGTTAATTAGTTATATTTATATGTGTTGGGCTTATGATCCATGTTGGACCAATTTTATGTATGGATACATAAAGAGTTGGGCCACATGAACCATGGATCATTAAACCCATGGATATGGATTTGGGTTATATCCATGACCCTAGAAATCCCACATATAAATACATACTTCATTGCCCAAAATCGCTACTAGTGATTCTTGGAGTTCATGGTGGCTTTTGGGTACATGGAGATTCTCTCTCAAGTTCATCCTTTGTTCATGATGTGTTGTGATTCCACTTGAGGCTTCCACACTATTGGGGCTAAGCGCTTAAGGCTAGATACATCAAGACTTCAAGCTCTACAATAAGGTATGTAATCCTAACTAGATTCTTGTGTTATATATGATAATTGTATGCTAGTTATAGGTAATACCTTGGAAAGTTCATATTTGCATGTATAATAGAGAAATCATAGATCCAAGGTTTATAGGGTTGAATGTACACCATAGGAGTGTTAGAATGCTCAAAACCCAACATAAGGTGGTGGCAGTTGAGTATCTTTAGGGTTAGGGTTACCGGTGTGACAGGATATATACCCTGATACCCCATAAACTTCACTCCATAATGACAACATTGGTACCTCGCTATAAGAATCTTTTCAAACAAAGTCCACAATTTACCATTTATACCTTGCCTTCTGAAATCCCTTTCAAATCAAGTCTGCAATTTACCCAACAACCCTCAGTTTTCAAAATCCTTTCACAATAAGTCCGATACTTGCCAAACATCCCATGTCTTCTAAAAATCTTTACAAAATAAATCTTGAAATTACACTTTAACCCCTGAATAAGCCAAATTATAACATTTGGCTTCCCAAAACCAACACCCTACTAAATATTATGGATTTTAGGGCTACTATTCATTCAAAAATTTAATCTATTTATTTATTTAATAAACGGGATGTTATAATGATGCAATAGGTTGCTGCGATTTATTATGGCTTGATTTTTCGGTTCTGTAGGCGGCAGTTGGTCAAGAATCCTAGGATTATGGACAAGTCAGAATTAGGGGGTGATTAGTGGGTTTAATTCTGACTTTAGTCAAGAATGGGTATATGAGTCTTGTTTTATTTAATGGTTGAATAAAAGATGTTTGATCAAGTCCACGTGAACATTAGTGTACTTAGTTATAGAAGTGTCCTATTTTCTAGGGTTGGTGGCTAGGTTTTATATTGATTTTTTTAGACTAAACTGCACAAATGGTCCATGTGCTATGTCGAAAAATGCCACTTTGGTCCAAAAAGGTTTGGACTAGCACCAATGATCCAAAACTTTCATTTTGTTGTGTCTTTGGTCCATTCTGTTCTGGTTATTTTCAAAATGACAGATTTGCCCATGTTAATATGATTTTCTCTTTTTTCTTATTTCTTTTATGATTTTCTGATTTAAAAAAAACAAGAAAATAAAAATAAAAATAAATCTCTCTCTCTCTCTCTCTCTCTCTCTCTCTCTCTTTAAAACAAAAAAATAAAAATAAAAATCTCTATCTCTCTCTCTCTCATTGAGTTAGTGTAGAGGATTTCTTTTGGTATGATAAGAAATTGCATAAATTATAGAGTGAAAGAGAATAGATTCTTGTTTGTTGTTCTTGGACTAAGACCCACGATCACCTTAAATCCACACACTTCCACCATTGTTAGAACAAACATCACCAACATCCACCTTTCACCTTGGATCATGACTAGCAGCCACCAAGGACCACCATAGCCACCATCGAACTGCTGCTAAGGAGTTCCGACAACCAACCACCAATAGTGAGGCCACCGAAAAACCACCAGGGACCACTGGAACATCACCGCAGCCACCACCTATCTACCCTTCTTCCATCACTGATCATCCCACCACCGACAAGTCATTCCTTCTCCTTCCCTCTCGCCAAACCCGTCAGAACAGGAAAGTAAAAGCAGCAGGGCTGCCATCGCTGCCCTCTGTCGTCGCTGCTGTGGAATCCTGTCGGACACCATCAACCTCTTGACACCACCACCGTTTTCTGCCATTAGTAAGCCACTACCACACACACACACACACTCTCTCTCTCTCTCTATCTCTTTATATTCTTGCATCGAGCCCCACTGTCGATTACAATAGATCTGTGGCTCGATTTACAGATCTATTCATATCAGTTTTTTAGATCTATTCAGATCATTGGTTGGAGGTTGATCGATTTTTTAGATCTATTCATCGCCACCCCCATTTCTCGGTATGTCCTCGTTGCTAACCTTGTTGCTTCATGTTTTTCTTTCCTTCCGGAGAGAACGGAGAGAAGGGAAGGGAGTTGGGTTGGGTTTGATCGGTAAAGGAAGTGGGGGAGTATAGGGTGATGGGCATCTACGGTGGTGACGTAGTGGAGCAAGGTGTTCCTTAATGGTGTTGGGGTATTTCTTAGTGTCACCGGTGGTCAGGGAATGAAGCAACAACGAGGGGAAGAAAAGAAAATGAGAGAGAGAAAAGGAAGTGGTTGTTTATGGGGAAGAAGAAGAAGAAGAAGAAGAGAAAGATAGATAGAGAGAGAGAGAGAGAGAGTTTTGTCTTTTCTTTTAATTTTTTTTTATTTTTGTAACCAGTCAAATATTTAAATATTTAAATAAATAAATAAAATTTAAAAAGTAAAAGATAAGAGTAAAATTGTCATTATAAAAAAATTCAAAGCAAATTGGATTAAATTTGCAACAAAATTGGACCTTTGGTGCCAATCCAAACTTTTTTGAACCAAAGAGTTAACCACAAGGACCATTTGTGCAGTTTTGCCATTTGTTTATTTTGGTTGGATGTTTTGTAGGCTATTTAAAGCCTTTTGTTGTTAGGAAGTGCAGCAGCCTTTTGAATACAAATAAAAGTTTCCATATATTCTTCTTTTCTTTTTTCTCTTGTCGTGTATAGTAGCAAAGTTTGCTTCTTTTGTTATTTGTTCATAGGTTGCAGAAGGGGTTGAACCAACAATCGAAAGGTATATGGATCATGTTGATTTCGATTGTTTCCTGGAATATAAATTTCTAGGTTTTTGATTTTGTGTTTGATTTTAAAACAAAATATGTGGGGGGAAGCAGGTGAACCGAACATGATCTGACATTTTGATTTTGGGTGGGTAATATGAATTTCTAGGGAGATAGTATTTAAAGTACAAACAAAAAGTAGAAAATACTTATACAAAAGCGAAATTTGAATCATAGACATAATTTTGAAACCTAACTTGTCCTTATTAATATACCCTTAATTGAAGAGGAAATAGTTTATCCAATTCCGTTTTGAATTCTTTAATTTTCTTATCTTGCACACTTGTTCTCAATACAATGTTGTTCTCAATACATTGTTGAGGATTTCCCGTTCCCATACATTGTGTACGTTTTGCCGATGAGGTGATGATTTTGAAAATTTCCAGTTCCTTTTTTTAGGTTTTATGTCATTTTTAGTAACTTAACTTTTGGTTTTGTGCTCATTTGGTTATTTAATTTTTTTTAAGTTTTAAAAGGTCATCAAACTTTTGGCTTTATGCTCATTTAGTCACATAACTTTTGGTTTGGTCACATTTAATCACCTAATTTTTAAAATTGCGCTCATTTAGTCACTAAACTTTTAAATTTTTTCAAAAGTTTAGTGACTAAATGAACATAATTTTAAAGGTTAGGTGACTAAATAAACACAAATCTAAAAGTTAAGTGACCAAACCAAAAGTTAGGTGACTAAATGAGAATAAAATCAAAAGTTTGATGATCTTTTAAAACTTAAAAAGAGTTAAGTGACCAAATGAGCAAAAAACCAAAAATTAAGTGACAAAAATGACCTAAACCTCTTTTTTTTTATACATATTGGTTATGCTTAAAATTTAGTTAAGAATTTGATGTTTTGCCTCTTGATTTTACTAACTGTAACTTGTTTGAAGGATGAATATTGTTTATATTTTTAAGCATTGCAGTTTTTCTAAAGGTTTTAAAGGTTTCTATAATTGCTTGGCTTTCTTATTATAATATATATATATATATATATATATATATATATATATATATATATATAGGATTCATTAAAAAATCAAGAATACATTCCTGGGAGAAAGCCTTCCCGTATTGGGCACTAATATTTTTTTAACGTCTAATTAGATTGGGTAATCATTCAAATTAAGAACGGAAGCTCGTTGCTTTTTCTTTCCCTATAATCAAAATGAAATTAATTGAAGTTGCGGGGCCCTATCCATTTATTAATTCGACCCAACTTGAAATTGACTTCGGTTTGCTTCCTTTCACTAATTTAAAGAAGGTTTTATACCGAGCCGGAATAAATTATATAGTCTAAGATACCCTCGCAATTTGAGTAGGAGTAGGGCGAATATTCAACATGTTTTTGGAGTCAACTAAAAGTTGATGTCGGAGCACTTTGGTGAAGATGCCAGCGTATTGGTCAGCTGAGGGGATGTGAAGAACCCAGATTTGACTGATAGTGACTGTTTTTTTAACAAAGTGTATATTATTTCTATATGTTTGGTACGTTGATGTTACACATGATTATCAATATTGTTAAGACGTTATCGCAATAATATGTAGAGTGGCTCAATGGAGAGGGGTATGAATTTTAAGTAGAAGGTTGTGCAACCGGCATGATTTGACAACGACATTTGCCAACGCCTCGATATTTGAATTTAGCACTCGATTGAGATTGCATGGCTTGTATTTTGGCGGACCAGGAATATAAGTTGATCTTTAAAAAAAAATGCAGTAGTCGGATGTTGATCGTCTAGTATTTGGGAAGCCTCCTCGATTTGCATTAGTGTAAGAAATGAGATGTGTAGAAGACGAAGAGTACAATGTCAGGTTGTGGTCCGCAATACCTTGAAGGTATTGAATTATGCACTTTAATGCATTGAAGTGTAGGACCCATGATGCATGCATATAAAGGAAATATTTTCTTTTGGTGATTAGAGAAATTTGGTTGGATATAGGTCGACTATTCAAAGGTGTTTAGAGTTTGGTATAAAAATATGTGTTTCAGTTTTGGATGATTAAATTTAGCTTGTAAGCTATGGTGGAAGTTATGGGTAAAATGGCTTAAAACTAAGTTTAGGGTCTAATGTGTCAACAAGGCTATAATATAGGGGCTATTAGTATATACTGAGAAATTAGTCAAGTGAGAAAAAGCTTAAGGTGGTGTTTGTTTTTCCTTAAAAACATCTTCAAAACTTTTATTGTTGTGCGGCGTAGCACACACGCATCATTTTTTTGTCCCGCAACAGTTTGTTTTTTGGAAGTCTTCGGGGCTTAAAACCTCTGCACATGTGCTTCTTGGGGAAGCACTTGTTGTACCTCTTCCCACCCCTTCAAACCTAAACCTAACAAAATCCAACCCAAAAAAACAATCGACTGCTTTTTTTCCCCAAAAATTGAACAACGACGGGTGTTGTTAAACACCCCCAAGTATATTTAATATTACCTTTATGGTCATTTACTTATATACTATATTCTGTTTTCATTCATCCTTTTAACATTTAATACATTAACTTTATATCCTTTTAACTGGTTTCTTCAATTTGATTTACACAAGTTAATTTATTTTAATGTTGTTTTTTAAATAAGTGTCTATAATTTCATTTTTCATTTTCTTTTTAAATAAATGTCTGCAATTATTAACTTTTCTGTGGTTCAAAACCATTTTCGGTTTATTAAATTAGTTTATTTTAAATTTTTAGTGGCTACAACAATCTGCAAATGTTAACAAAAACAAACACGTTTCTTATTACAGTCTGCAGCCGTTTGATTCACCTCTTCTGCTGCAGAGGTTTGCAAAGGTTGTGACAACCCGATATTTCGAATCAATGCAATGACCTAAAAAGTCATTGTAATATCTTTTGATATAATGAAATTAGCATAAAAAATAAAATGTTCAAAAGTCTCTATTGGGTTGCCTAAAATGATAGTTATCGTGTCAAGGTTTTCGGAAATATAAAGAATATTAAAATCTGAGTTATAACGAAGAAGTTATGACCAATCGAAAAATCGTGTCAAAACCGGTAAAATACCGACAAACGTAAAAAGTGAAATTGTAATAAAATACTTTTTAGCCTTAGGTATCTGAATGAAAGTCGTAGATTATACTAAACCGTGAACGTGCATAAAAAGAACGTCAAAATCCGATTTCGTATGAGGAAGTTATGATTTTTCTAAGTTACGGGATAGCGCTAGACAGCTAAAAACTCGAAATAGAGATCGAGAGATTTTTGGCCGAAACAATCTAAACGAGAATCGAAGATATCGTCAATAGTAGCACAACGGTAAAAAGTCTGACGAAAGCGGACATCGGATAAAGAAGTTGTGGATTTTTAACGGACTTTTCGTGTCCCGGCCTATTAAAAATAAATAATTAAAAATAAAGTCAAAATTAGCCAATAAAATCTAAACGAGAGTTTTAGAGCATATTCTCACCTACGCGTGCATATATAGAACGTTGAAAACGGAGCTCGTACGCGGAAGTTATAGATTTTACAAGTTCGAGACACAAAATTCGAGGTTGTCAGGCTGGCCACGACATGGCACAGATGGCCACGACGTGGGACCATGATTGATGGGTTTTCAGGCTTGAAAGCAAATGTATCATCCATGGAAGAGGATAGGATCGACTCCACGACGTGGGCAACCCTTTTGCCACGACGTGGGACCCAAAACTTGGGCTATAAATAGAGCTCAAAGGGTTCCAGGTCTCATTGCTCAATTCTCTTATTTCTCGTGCCGAAACTCTGCGTTTTAACCCCCGAAGCCATCCCGAAGCCCCGGTCTTCACATCCAAGTTCTAAAGGAAGGTCTTACACTCCCGAGAAATCAACTTTCTCCAGTCGAAGTTCTGCTCGGTTTTCGTCTCACCTTCTTCAATCTATCAGGTGAGTTCATACCCATACAACTACGTTTTCAAATGCTTTGTAAATACTTTCATACACTTTTAAGAGGGGGGGGGGGGGAATACAAGTAAACACACAGTTATCCTCGTGTGAAAAACATCAATCTTTTGCTATACGTTTTATTATATAATCAATCATATGTGATTTATAACTATCATACGAAAACGTTCTCATGCAACATATCACGATAACACCATGTCCTTTTGGAATAAAACATGTTGTTATATAAATATCAAACACTTTATTTATATTATGAGTATAAATGTTCAATAATGTTATACTTTACATACAAAGTCGACACTACACTAGGGTTTACCAAACAAACGAAACACTTTTGGAAAAACTATAATAGGTATAGTTTACAAAGAAATCATGAGATTTTATATACTATAAGTACTATATCAAGGAAATACATTCATATACAAGAACAAATGAAATCTTCATACGTAAATCAATTTGATACTAAGTTTTGTGAGCCATTCAACTTCATGTACTTTCAAGTATGCAGTTAAAGTCTTGTATTATATACCATAATCTCTTGTAGGAAGAGCGTGATACTTGTGTATAGATCTATATGAGAGTGATAATCCCGCACCTAAACTGTTAGCTATAGTTAGATCGGCAGGTCTGGGGTGACAAATCTCATAACATTCCAACGCCCGAAGAACGTTGTTACAGACAATTTAGGTCAATAGCATGGTTATAAAACTCAAATGAAGTATTAAAAACACGTTGATTTACGGGGTTACCAAAAGCCTCAGTGATTTTATACATACATAAATCTATTATTCTAGGCATGAAAAATACTAATGCATTACAGTTTTGGAACTTTTAAACTACCACACACTCATGGAAAAATATTGGATTTTCTAGAAGCAAACTCAGTGATTTTATACCAAACTTACAAATTTTATACATAAACGCTTATGAACTCACTGTCACACCCCTGAACCAAGGATGGCGGAAACGTCCAGGGATGGAGGACTTCATGTGTAGTATCATAACAACAATGGTAATAGTGATGAAAGTAAACATAACCAACATATATATATATATATATATATAATTGAAAAAGTTACATCATTGTATGTATTACATGTTTCAAATTCAATTACAATATGTTGACAAAATAAGATAAGTTTGACGCCTCAACGTCCCATCCTCAAAAGTATTTTGTTACCTGTTTAGCGATTTCCTGAGAATACAAGCAGTTTGAAAAAGTGTCAACACAATGGTTGGTGAGTTCATAAGAGATTTTATTGAAGAATTAGACCGTTTTCCTTGTAAAAACGATATGATATGTATTCAGAAAATCCGATATTTTCTTTATAAAGTTTATGTAATGTAGTCACATAACCGATGACCAAAATGTATAAGTAACCTTTCTTATTAAAGGAAAATGAAATGTGCTAAAATTGACATAAACGCACTTGAATTAAATGATGTTCCCGAAACTTCTATTGTTTGTTAATACTTGATGTATATGTAGTCCTAAGTCTTAGGACCGAGAAAATAACAAGTATCGTCTATACTTAAAGCTATAAATGTGGTTTCAAATGATGTGTAGTCATAAATACCAAAAACCGAATGTAGACAGTAATATCGGTACTTGTTGAGATAAAAGTGATTTTTTTAAAAACCGACATAAAAACCCATTAAAGTTTTATAAAATTCCCGTAAGCTTTATGTATTGTTATATCCTTATGTGAGCCGCTATAATTATACTTAAGACTAAATGAACCTGCCACGACGTTTCTCAGGCGTCGAAGAACTGAAATGACAATTATCACCCGTAGACCTGCAGGTCCAACTGTAGCTAGCAGCAAGGTGTGGGGTGTCAAGCCCAATATAGATCTATATACAACTATCACGTTCTCCCTCCAGGAGACTCTGATTATAACGTACAGGATTTTATATTCCGCACTCGGACGTACGGAAAGAGAATGTCTCAAAATTTAGGTTAACAAGTTTACAAGTTGTATGCGGGAGTGTAAAACCTTTCTGTATGAATGTACCCTTCTCGTACGTGTGTGTTATGTGATGTATTGAAAACTATACCTATTATAGTTTTATCCAAAACGTTTGTAATATATAAGAACTCTTTTATGAAAAGGTGTTAGGATTATAAAATCCATTAAACTATGCGTATTATAGTTTATATGTATATATACGTGTTCTAAATGAATGAATAATCTTATCATGAATGACTTATTTTCAGTTTAAGATGATAAAATTTACAACATATCACATTCAATACTTAGAACTTGACATTATACACTTTGCTCAACACAATACAAAGTGTAGTAAAAATTACAAGCTGTTAACAAATTTTCAGCCTTTCTACACTGTTTTTGAAAATTCATAGAAAAATCATACGAAGTCGAAAACTAAATCCGTAAATTCTGGGAGTTCCCAAAATGTGTCTAGTTTACTCATAATTTTTACCATGATTTTTAATGACCTGCAACTTAGGTGAAAAGGTCCATAATCACAGACTGGTCCGGATTGGTGTTTGAAATGATAGGCAGTTTTGTAAAAATCACCATAAATTGTAGAAAAATCGTATGGAGATGTGCAAGTAGTCATTTTAAAGCTAAGAAGTAGAACTACATGAACCTAAAACAGTTTTGAAAACTAAAATGTTTAAGGTGTCCAAAACAGTCCGTGAATGGAGTCCAACTTTTCTGATGAAAGCTGTTAGAAAATTTTAGTTATGTTCTTGGTGTTTTAACTTGTATTCCCCCCCTAAAAACTTAAGAAAACATGAAAATGTAGGGGTATGAACTCACCTTAAGTGTTTTCAGTAGATGATTGATGAAGAATGGAGGTGCTTAACTCAAGCACACTTGGAATGTCTTGAAGATTTCGAGAATCTAGCATGATAGTTATGGAGTTTGTATGAGCTATCAATGATTTGAGTAGAATGAAGTGTGAGAATCACAAGGAGGGTGGATTACACTTACCAAGAGTGGAAGAACACTTGATGATTAGCCTTGAAATCGTGAGTTAGAGAGAGAAGTTGGAGAGAAAGAGTTGGAGTTCATTCTTGGTGAATTTTGAGAGTGATTGAAGAGAATGAGGAGAGAGGGTGTATGATCAGCCCTTAGATTGTGGGGGTTACTTGTGAAAGAGAGTAAAAGGTACCAGGTATGGTGGAGAGGAGTGTGGGTTGTCATGGAGTGGGTGAGGGGGTTGCTTGCGTCATAACTAAGGTAAGGTCAACACTTCTTCTTTTTGTACTTTACCAACTCCTTTTTAAATAAGATTTTACCCTTAAAATGTGATTAAATCATTAATTTAGGGGTCTTATAATTAAAAATAAAGTTCTGGGTGAAAATCCCATGTTAAAATAATCAAAAATGGGTTTAAAATGCAAAAATAGGTAAAAATAGGCGAAATCCGAGCTGCCCAGCGAGACCCTTCGGATCTCGGCCGAGGCTCGGTTCTCTGGGCGAAGGTTCGGACGCGGGTGGCTGAGGCGGGGAGGCGAAAGGCGAACAAGCTAGGTCCGATGCGATGCAGTCCGAAGCGAAGGCGAGAAACGGAAGGCGGGTTCGGTCCGAAGGGAGGCTGTCCGACGCGAAGGTAGAGGTTCGGTCCGAGGCTGGCTAGAACCGAAGGTACTGTTGTGAACAGTAGTGAACAGTAACTTCGGTTCGGACCTTCCTTCCATGTGAGGTTCGGTTCGGACCTTTCTTCTTAGCAGGGTTCGGTTCGGATGAACAGTACTTTCGGTTCAGCTCATGAACAGTACTTTCGGTTCGGACCCTCATGAATAGTGCTTTCGGTTCGGTTCATGAATAGTACTTTCGGTTCGGAGGGTTCGTTCCCTTAAGTCCGTTTTTCGCGTAGACTTCCGTTCTTGGGCTATTTTCGCCAAATTCGAGGGTCGGGATGCCCCGAGTGATTATAGAAAGTTGGGAGAGATTTCGAGAGAGATTTGAGAGAGATTCCTCGTTCTCAGAGAGATTTGGGAGAGATTTGACGTACTTGGAGAGATTTACCATACGAAGAGATACGTGAGAGAGATTTCACATACTTGGAGAGATTTGGGAGAGATTTGACATTCTTGGAGAGATTTCACATACAAAGAGATATTTGAGAGAGATTTCACATACTTAGAGAGATTTGGGAGAGATTTGACATTCTTGGAGAGATTTCACATACAAAGAGATATGTGGGAGAGATTTCACATACTTAGAGAGATTTGGGAGAGATTTGACATACTTGGAGAGATTTCACATACGAAGAGATATGTGAGAGAGATTTCACATACAAAGAGATTTGTGGGAGAGATTTCACATACTTAGAGAGATTTGGGAGAGATTTGACATACTTGGAGAGATTTCACATACAAAGAGATATGTGAGAGAGATTTCACGTACTTAGAGAGATTTGGGAGAGGTTTCTCATACTTAGAGAGATTTGGGAGAGGTTTCTCATACTTAGAGATATGTGGGAGAGGTTTCTCATACTTAGAGATATGTGGGAGAGGTTTCACATACTTAGAGATATTTGGGAGAGATTTGACATACTTAGAGCTAGAGTGAAAACGATTAAGAGTGTCTTCGTGTGTGATGAATGAGAGTGTTCGGCTTCGCAATGCAAGGTCTTTAGACCCCGTTGTGCCGTGATTTAGGATCTTACGCATTCCCTATGAGTATGCAACATTGTATTATTGTTTTTGTTCATTGTTTAGCACTAATGCTAAGGAAATTTAAACACATGAACTTTCCAAGTGGTGTTTTCTCATTAAAATAGTGAGTTATACAGTAATTACATAATGTAAACCCTATCATACAAGGTTTTAATCGAGTTGACCGGTTTGACTCGCTGACCTTGACCGGCTTAGACTTGACCCGATTTTGACTATTGTCACATCATCCCCCCGTTAGAGGGAATTTCGTCCCGAAATTTACGCTTTGACCAGGGCTTTAAGGGTTTAGGAAAAGGTGTGGGTACTTTTGCTTCATTTGGTCTTCGCGCTCCCAGGTGAACTCAGGTCCTCGTTTAGCGTTCCATCGAACCTTCACGATGGGAATACGACTTTGTTTCGTTCTTTTGACCTCCCGATCCATAATCTCTACTGGCTCTTCCACGAAGTGGAGATTTTCGTCAACTTCGATCTCATCGAGAGGTATTACAAGTGTCTCATCGGACAGACATTTCTTCAGGTTCGATACGTGAAAGGTGGGATGTACCTTATCGAGTTCTTGAGGTAATCGAAGTTTGTACGCCACAGGACCAATCCTGGCGAGGATTTCGAACGGTCCAATGTATCTCGGGTTTAGTTTCCCACGTTTGCCGAAGCGTATCATTCCTTTCCAAGGGGAAACTTTTAGTAACACACGATCGCCAACCTGGAATTCCAAAGGTTTGCGTCGCTTATCCGCGTAGCTCTTTTGTCGATCTCGGGAGGCCTTCAGCCTCTCTCGAATTTGAACAATCTTTTCTGTGGTCTCCCTTATGATTTCAGGACCAGTGAGGGTGCTATTCGGAATTTGCTCCCTAGCTAACTGAGTATCCCCCACTTCAGCCCAACATAGGGGTGACCTGCACTTGCGACCGTAAAGAGCTTCGAATGGAGCGACTTTAATGCTGGTGTGATAGCTGTTATTGTAGGAGAATTCAATCAGCGGCAAGTGGGTATCCCACGCTTTACCAAAGTCTATCACACATGCTCTCAACATGTCTTCTAATGTCTGTATAGTGCGCTCGCTCTGCCCGTCGGTTTGTGGGTGGTAGGCCGTACTCATGTCTAGCCTAGTACCCAAGGATTTCTGCAGGGACTGCCAAAATCTCGAAGTGAACCTACTATCTCGGTCTGAGATGATAGATATTGGTACACCATGCAGTCGCACAATCTCCTTGAGGTATATTCTGGTTAATTTCTCCATCTTGTCGGTTTCTTTTATTGGTAGGAAGTGCGCAGACTTGGTCAATCTATCTACGATTACCCATATAGTGTCAAATCCGCTCGAAGTCTTAGGCAGCTTGGTTATGAAGTCCATGGTTATCCGCTCCCACTTCCATTCCGGTATATCAGGCTGCTGTAGTAGTCCGGAGGGTTTCTGGTATTCCACCTTGACCTTGGCGCAAGTCAGGCACTTGCCTACATATGTAGCAATCTCGGCTTTCATATTTGGCCACCAGTATAACCTTTTGAGGTCTAGATACATCTTATCTGACCCTGGATGAATGGAGTATCGAGTCTTGTGTGCTTCGTTCATGACCACGTCTCGGATCCCACCGAACTTCGGTGTCCAAATCCGGTTACTGAGATAACGGGTTCCGTCGTCCTTGACTTCTAAGCTCTTATCCATTCCCCTTAATGCCTCACCTGCCACATTCTCTGGTTTCAAGGCTTCTAATTGAGCTTCCCGAATTTGTGTGGCCAGGTGGGAATGGATGGTCATGGTTAAGGATTTTACTCGGCGGCCCGAATATTCCTTCCTGCTTAGGGCATCAGCCACTACATTGGCCTTGCCCGGGTGGTAGCGAATTTCGCACTCGTAGTCGTTTAGCAGTTCAACCCATCTCCGTTGTCGCATGTTGAGCTCTTTCTGATTGAGGATATGTTGAAGACTTTTGTGGTCGGTGAAGATGGTACATTTCGTGCCGTAGAGGTAGTGCCTCCAAATCTTTAGAGCGAACACTACCGCTCCCAATTCAAGGTCATGGGTGGTGTAATTAACTTCGTGTGTTTTAAGCTGTCTCGACGCGTAGGCGATGACTTTTCCTCTCTGCATGAGCACGAATCCGAGGCCTTGATTCGAAGCATCGCAGTATACTACGAAGTCGTCAGTTCCTTCTGGAAGAGACAAAATTGGTGCGCTGCACAGGGCTTGTTTAACGTCTGAAAGGCGGTTTCTTGTTTATCTCCCCACTTAAATACCACACCTTTTTGAGTCAGGGTGGTGAGTGGTTTGGCGATCTTCGAGAAGTTTTGTATGAATCTTCGGTAATAGCCGGCGAGCCCTAAAAATTGTCAAATTTCCGTCGGCGTTGTAGGTGCTGACCAGTTTTTAATAGCTTGGATTTTTGCGGGATCCACATGTATCCCCTTCTCGCTAACCACATGGCCAAGAAAATTCACTTCTCTAATCCAGAATTCGCATTTAGAGAATTTGGCGTAAAGCTTCTCGGCCCTCAGTGTTTCCAAGATCAGCCGGAGGTGTTGACGGTGCTCTTCCTCGCTTCGGGAGTAGATTAAAATATCGTCGATGAACACAATCACGAATTTGTCTAAGTAGGGTCGACACACTCGATTCATCAGGTCCATAAATATTGCCGGTGCGTTCGTTAATCCGAAGGGCATTACCACAAACTCATAGTGCCCGTAACGAGTTCTGAACGCAGTCTTGGGAATATCCTCTTCTTGTACTCGCAATTGATGATAACCCAACCTCAAGTCGATTTTTGAAAAGTAGCTTGCTCCCTGGAGTTGGTCAAAGAGGTCATCGATTCGGGGTAAGGGATATCGGTTCTTGACAGTGAGTTTGTTTAGCTCCCGGTAGTCTATGCACATGCGAAAAGATCCGTCCTTCTTCTTTACAAACAAGACCGGTGCTCCCCAGGGTGAGAAGCTTGGCCTGATAAATCCTTTGCTTAACAGTTCATTTAACTGGCTGGAAAGTTCTTGCATTTCTGCCGGTGCTAAACGGTATGGAGCCTTAGCGACGGGGGTAGCTCCTGGGATTAAGTCGATTCGGAATTCGACTTGTCGTGCGGAGGGTACACCTGGAAGATCTTCGGGGAATACATCGGGATAGTTGCACACCTCGGGAATGTCGTTGATATCCTTCACCTCTCGTTTCGTATCTACTATGTGAGCTAGAAATGCGTGGTACTCCTTTCGGAGGTACTTTTGGGCTTTGACGCAAGAGATGACTTGCAAATTTGAACTGGGTTTGTCGCCATAGATGAAGAGGGTTTTGCCATTTGGCAGATTAAGGCGAACGGCCCTTTCGTAACATAGAATGTCGGCACGATGTGAACTTAACCAATCCATACCGATGATTATGTCAAAGCATTTTATGGTGACCGGCATCAGGTCTACTTTAAACGAATGGTTGTCTAGAGTGAGGGTACACCCTGAGTATATAACATTAGTGTGCTCTTCTTTCCCATTAGCCATTTCTACTACGTATGTATCTTTTAATGAATGAGGGGTTTGTTTTAGTAATCGTTTGAATTTATGGCTCACAAAACTCCTCTCTGCTCCACTATCAAATAGTACGCATGCATATGTGTTATTGAGGAGAAACGTACCAGAAACCACCGAGGGATCCTTGACCGCTTCCCCGTGTCCCATTGTCAGGACTCTCCCTACACCATCACCATTAGGGGTTTGTGCCTTGGGGCAGTTTCTCCTGAAGTGTCCTGCTTCACCACATTCATAGCAGGTTTGGCTTGCCCCCGCATTGGCAACTTGGTTGTTTGGTCGTGCTGGCGCTCTACAGAAACGAGCGGTATGCCCTTTCTTGTCGCAGTTTTTGCAATGCAATTCCCGACAAACTCCCTTGTGATGGTAGTTGCACTTGTTGTACTTGGGGAGATTTCCAGCATATGGCTTCGGCGGCGTTGGAGCAGGAGCAATAGTGGCTGCACGGACAGCAACTGTCCGTTGCTTCTTTGCAGGGTCCCTTACCGGTTGTTTCTTTTTAATGTTCCAGAACTTCCTCTTGTTGTTTCCTCCTTTCGTTTGGTTGGTGACGGTGACCATGGTGCCACGGCTGGCCCTATGATCGATAAGTTGTTGTGCCAATTCCTTGGCACTTTCAAAGGTAGTAGGTTTCGAGGCCAGAACACTGTCATGAATCTGGGATGACAGCCCCCAAAGGTATCGCTCTACCTTCTTCTCCTCCGGAGTAACCATTGCAGGGCAGAGGAGTGCTAGGTCGTTGAATCGGGCTGTATAAGCTTCGAGGTCCATCCCCGACATCTTGAGATTCCATAGTTCCTCCTCGAGCTTTTGTATTTCTCCCCTCGGGCAATACTCTTTTAGCATCAACGCTTTTAAGTTCTCCCAGCCGATGGAGTTAGCCACTGCAGGCGTAAGTGACTTAACTCGGCCATTCCACCAAGTAAGAGCTTTTCTTGTGAAAGTGAATGCCGCGTACTTGACTTTGCTTGCCTCGGGGCAAGCACAGATTTCGAAGACTGCTTCGGTCCTTTCGAACCATTGCATCAGCGCTATGACGCCCCCGCTCCCGTCGAAAGGATCGGGTTTGCCATTAGTGAAGTCTTTGTATGAACACTCCTTAGCGCGCCCCGTGCTGTCCCCCTGGTTCGAGTTAGTATTCCCAGATCCGGAACCGCCGAAACCATTCGTACCCATTTGTGACATTGCTGCTGCCACGGCTGCTGTTACTGCAGCCTGAAACATTACCGGATCAAACTCCGGAGGTGGCGGCGGAGTGGGCGGTGCTGAGTTTCCGGAAGGCCTTGGTCTTTTCCTTGGCGGCATGGTTCTGACATAAGAATATAAAAAGAAAGACTTGTCGGTAAAATTTCAGCGGTGAAACGAGTCGAGCATTACTTGTTTCATCTCAATTGTATTTTGTTCGAGTCTATTAATTTAGAAGACAATTATTTGTCAAGTTTATGCAATTAATCTTATGAATTAATTAGTGTTGACTCCAGCAGAGTCAAGTGCTTGGTTTGTGTCAGCATCAAAAGAAATAAAATACAAACCACATTCATTGATAATTTGCTAGTACATAATGTTCTTAGGAATTTGACTTCATAGAGGTCTATATTACATTAATATAAAGATAAAGTTTCGGTAGTACAAAAGTCCCTTTGACTAGTGTGATCACTTAGTCGCAAGGTCAACCTATTCGCAACAAGGAGTAGCACCGACGCATACTCGAAATCCTAAATTTATAACAAAATATAAGTAGCGCGAAAACTACTCGTGGCGTGAAGCATCTGATCCCTGGTGGCCTTGGGATGAGGTCGAGGCTCCCTGAAGCTCCGCAATCCGGCGCTCAGCCGCGATCACCCTCTCCTCGAGAGCTGCGTGTCTCACCTGGTACTCCCTTACCTCCGCTCGTGCGGCGGTAAGGTCCTCGATGAGTCGGTCCAATGGATAGAAGTCCCTCTCCAAATCCCGGGTGCGTGCATCGGTGGCTGCCGTAATAGCGCTGAGATTTCGAATCTGGTCTGCCATTTCCCTACTCTGGTTTCCCAAGTTCGTGATGTGCTGGGTCATAACGGGGAGAGCTCTATCAGCCGGTCCCCCGTGGCTGAGGTCGTAATAACCTCGTTGGTCGCCATAGGGTGACCTCTGGTGCTGTTGCCGACTCCACCTCTCGATCATGGTTGCCCAACGGGGCTCAGGCCCATTGTGCCCCCAGCGGTTTGCAGGCACCCTAGCAATGTAAGGAGGGTTGAAGACTTCCTCCTCTGGATCTTCTTCACTTTCCTCCTCATCCATGTCCACCTCGTCGTCTTCCTCTTCTTCTTCTTCTTCATCTACCTCCTCTTCTTCTTCCTCGGGATCTTCTTCGGGATCCTCTTCGGGATCCTCTTCAATCAGCTCTTCGGGCTCTTCCTCAATCCAGCCGGCATTTCCCTGGTTGGGAAAGTATGGGTCTCCTGGTAGGTGAAATCCTGCCATGACGTCTGCGCGAGAATAGAGGGGTAAGAAGCGGATAGTGGTAGATATTAATAATATTGCGATATAGCAACATACAAATACTCCTATAGTATTTTAAACGTTTAGATTTGGTTCTTATAGCACTCTTTGTAGGGTGAAGTTAGGTTATTAGACTTGTTGCCCTCCTACGGCTATCCCCCGGTATGAGTAAGTCACTTTCCGGACTAATATAGTTGATCAGGCTATATCCTTCCCAAAACTGATTACTCATACCAAGGCATACTCGCAGCGTTCAACTCCTCTTCTTTTAGTTTATGTTCTCCTAGTTATGACACTACGCGCGTATGCAATGCATGTAGGTATACTTTTAAACAGAACTAATTCGTTTTCAAAAAGTATAACCGGTTAGAATGTTTTAAAATCAGAGACTCTTAGTCCCAAATGTGTTTATAGTTTGTATATCCTATGTTGTTTGATATACTTAATTCACTATAAACCGTGCTCTGATACCAATCTGTCACACCCCTGAACCAAGGATGGCGGAAACGTCCAGGGATGGAGGACTTCATGTGTAGTATCATAACAACAATGGTAATAGTGATGAAAGTAAACATAACCAATATATATATATATATATATATATATATATATATATATATATATATATATATATATATAATTGAAAAAGTTACATCATTGTATGTATTACATGTTTCAAATTCAATTACAATATGTTGACAAAATAAGATAAGTTTGACGCCTCAACGTCCCATCCTCAAAAGTATTTTGTTACCTGTTTAGCGATTTCCTGAGAATACAAGCAGTTTGAAAAAGTGTCAACACAATGGTTGGTGAGTTCATAAGAGATTTTATTGAAGAATTAGACCGTTTTCCTTGTAAAAACGATATGATATGTATTCAGAAAATCCGATATTTTCTTTATAAAGTTTATGTAATGTAGTCACATAACCGATGACCAAAATGTATAAGTAACCTTTCTTATTAAAGGAAAATGAAATGTGCTAAAATTGACATAAACGCACTTGAATTAAATGATGTTCCCGAAACTTCTATTGTTTGTTAATACTTGATGTATATGTAGTCCTAAGTCTTAGGACCGAGAAAATAACAAGTATCGTCTATACTTAAAGCTATAAATGTGGTTTCAAATGATGTGTAGTCATAAATACCAAAAACCGAATGTAGACAGTAATATCGGTACTTGTTGAGATAAAAGTGATTTTTTTAAAAACCGACATAAAAACCCATTAAAGTTTTATAAAATTCCCGTAAGCTTTATGTATTGTTATATCCTTATGTGAGCCGCTATAATCATACTTAAGACTAAATGAACCTGCCACGACGTTTCTCAGGCGTCGAAGAACTGAAATGACAATTATCACCCGTAGACCTGCAGGTCCAACTGTAGCTAGCAGCAAGGTGTGGGGTGTCAAGCCCAATATAGATCTATATACAACTATCACGTTCTCCCTCCAGGAGACTCTGATTATAACGTACAGGATTTTATATTCCGCACTCGGACGTATGGAAAGAGAATGTCTCACAATTTAGGTTAACAAGTTTACAAGTTGTATGCGGGAGTGTAAAACCTTTCTGTATGAATGTACCCTTCTCGTACGTGTGTGTTATGTGATGTATTGAAAACTATACCTATTATAGTTTTATCCAAAACGTTTGTAATATATAAGAACTCTTTTATGAAAAGGTGTTAGGATTATAAAATCCATTAAACTATGCGTATTATAGTTTATATGTATATATACGTGTTCTAAATGAATGAATAATCTTATCATGAATGACTTATTTTCAGTTTAAGATGATAAAATTTACAACATATCACATTCAATACTTAGAACTTGACATTATACACTTTGCTCAACACAATACAAAGTGTAGTAAAAATTACAAGCTGTTAACAAATTTTCAGCCTTTCTACACTGTTTTTGAAAACTCATAGAAAAATCATACGAAGTCGAAAACTAAATCCATAAATTCTGGGAGTTCCCAAAATGTGTCTAGTTTACTCATAATTTTTACCATGATTTTTAATGACCTGCAACTTAGGTGAAAAGGTCCATAATCACAGACTGGTCCGGATTGGTGTTTGAAATGATAGGCAGTTTTGTAAAAATCACCATAAATTGTAGAAAAATCGTATGGAGATGTGCAAGTAGTCATTTTAAAGCTAAGAAGTAGAACTACATGCACCTAAAACAGTTTTGAAAACTAAAATGTTTAAGGTGTCCAAAACAGTCCGTGAATGGAGTCCAACTTTTCTGATGAAAGCTGTTAGAAAATTTTAGTTATGTTCTTGGTGTTTTAACTTGTATTCCCCCCCTAAAAACTTAAGAAAACATGAAAATGTAGGGGTATGAACTCACCTTAAGTGTTTTCAGTAGATGATTGATGAAGAATGGAGGTGCTTAACTCAAGCACACTTGGAATGTCTTGAAGATTTCGAGAATCTAGCATGATAGTTATGGAGTTTGTATGAGCTATCAATGATTTGAGTAGAATGAAGTGTGAGAATCACAAGGAGGGTGGATTACACTTACCAAGAGTGGAAGAACACTTGATGATTAGCCTTGAAATCGTGAGTTAGAGAGAGAAGTTGGAGAGAAAGAGTTGGAGTTCATTCTTGGTGAATTTTGAGAGTGATTGAAGAGAATGAGGAGAGAGGGTGTATGATCAGCCCTTAGATTGTGGGGGTTACTTGTGAAAGAGAGTAAAAGGTACCAGGTATGGTGGAGAGGAGTGTGGGTTGTCATGGAGTGGGTGAGGGGGTTGCTTGCGTCATAACTAAGGTAAGGTCAACACTTCTTCTTTTTGTACTTTACCAACTCCTTTTTAAATAAGATTTTACCCTTAAAATGTGATTAAATCATTAATTTAGGGGTCTTATAATTAAAAATAAAGTTCTGGGTGAAAATCCCATGTTAAAATAATCAAAAATGGGTTTAAAATGCAAAAATAGGTAAAAATAGGCGAAATCCGAGCTGCCCAGCGAGACCCTTCGGATCTCGGCCGAGGCTCGGTTCTCTGGGCGAAGGTTCGGACGCGGGTGGCTGAGGCGGGGAGGCGAAAGGCGAACAAGCTAGGTCCGATGCGATGCAGTCCGAAGCGAAGGCGAGAAACGGAAGGCGGGTTCGGTCCGAAGGGAGGCTGTCCGACGCGAAGGTAGAGGTTCGGTCCGAGGCTGGCTAGAACCGAAGGTACTGTTGTGAACAGTAACTTCGGTTCGGACCTTCCTTCCATGTGAGGTTCGGTTCGGACCTTTCTTCTTAGCAGGGTTCGGTTCGGATGAACAGTACTTTCGGTTCAGCTCATGAACAGTACTTTCGGTTCGGACCCTCATGAATAGTGCTTTCGGTTCGGTTCATGAATAGTACTTTCGGTTCGGAGGGTTCGTTCCCTTAAGTCCGTTTTTCGCGTAGACTTCCGTTCTTGGGTTATTTTCGCCAAATTCGAGGGTCGGGATGCCCCGAGTGATTATAGAAAGTTGGGAGAGATTTCGAGAGAGATTTGAGAGAGATTCCTCGTTCTCAGAGAGATTTGGGAGAGATTTGACGTACTTGGAGAGATTTCGCATACGAAGAGATACGTGAGAGAGATTTCACATACTTGGAGAGATTTGGGAGAGATTTGACATTCTTGGAGAGATTTCACATACAAAGAGATATGTGAGAGAGATTTCACATACTTAGAGAGATTTGGGAGAGATTTGACATTCTTGGAGAGATTTCACATACAAAGAGATATGTGGGAGAGATTTCACATACTTAGAGAGATTTGGGAGAGATTTGACATACTTGGAGAGATTTCACATACGAAGAGATATGTGAGAGAGATTTCACATACAAAGAGATATGTGGGAGAGATTTCACATACTTAGAGAGATTTGGGAGAGATTTGACATACTTGGAGAGATTTCACATACAAAGAGATATGTGAGAGAGATTTCACGTACTTAGAGAGATTTGGGAGAGGTTTCTCATACTTAGAGAGATTTGGGAGAGGTTTCTCATACTTAGAGATATGTGGGAGAGGTTTCTCATACTTAGAGATATGTGGGAGAGGTTTCACATACTTAGAGATATTTGGGAGAGATTTGACATACTTAGAGCTAGAGTGAAAACGATTAAGAGTGTCTTCGTGTGTGATGAATGAGAGTGTTCGGCTTCGCAATGCAAGGTCTTTAGACCCCGTTGTGCCGTGATTTAGGATCTTACGCATTCCCTATGAGTATGCAACATTGTATTATTGTTTTTGTTCATTGTTTAGCACTAATGCTAAGGAAATTTAAACACATGAACTTTCCAAGTGGTGTTTTCTCATTAAAATAGTGAGTTATACAGTAATTACATAATGTAAACCCTATCATACAAGGTTTTAATCGAGTTGACCGGTTTGACTCGCTGACCTTGACCGGCTTAGACTTGACCCGATTTTGACTATTGTCACACTCACCAACTTAATTGTTGACACTCTTTCAAAACTACTTGTATTTCTCAGGGATTCAATAATACAGGTAAACCTCAGCTTTTGGAGAAGTGACGCTAAGGCGTTAGTTTAAAACTCATTTTTTCATCATTTTCTAATTTGTTTTGAACAAGTATCATTCAACAATGTAACTTTTAAATTATATATATGATGGTTGTTTTACTTTCTTTACTATGTATTCAACTGTTATGATACTACATGAAGTCAACCGCCTTCGAACGATTCCGCCGTTCTAGTTTGGGTGTGTGACAGAGGTGGTCTGCAAACTTTTTGAATTTTTGCTTCGGAAAAACAAAAAACACCTAAGTTTCTTTTATCCAGTTCATTTTTGGTTATTTTCTTCCTTTGGATGGTTCTTTACTTCTTTGTTGATTTTATTTACATTTTCTTTCTAATTATTGGGTTAATGTTTGTACAAATGCACAACAATCATTGTATTTGTCAAGATGATAAACAAGTGTGAGAGTTACTTTCCGCTTCAGTAAATTCATTAAATTTTTGCTTTTAGTAAACATAAATTTTTTTATTTATCTTTTTATTTTTAAAAGGTTTTGAAAAACGCTATATTGTAGTCAAGCCCTTTTTATAACTTAATTTATTGCATTCGGACCTAACATGTAGGCTCAAAATATAACTAACTTATATGAGCAAGACCATTATTGAAATTATTTGAAGGACTTGTTTTGCGCCCAAGAAGGGGTGGCATGACGACATTTGTAAGCTTCTACACATAGTAAGGACATCCACACCGCATTGAACTCGATAGAATAGATTGCCACATCATTCTTCTAAATTTTATACAATTCAATTAATTTTTTTTTCTAAAATGAATTGAACTCTACAAAATTCAACATAAAGTTACAAAAGCTAATTTATAGTTTATATTTAAGATTGAAAAAACATCATAAATGGTCCCTGTGGTTTCCCAAAATCTGAAGTTTAGTCCCCGTGGTTTAGAAACATCATAGTTGGTCCCTGTGCTTTCAAAACTTTTGACGATTGGTCATTATTGCTAATTCTGTTAAGTTTTGTCCATTAACTAAAGGGCATTTTTGTCATTTCACTACCACAGGGACTATTTATGATATTTTCTCTTTTTTTGAATTAAATATAATTATTTAATTTAATATATAAAAGGTCTCTCTCTTATACTCATTTTGAATGAACCACTTTAAACTAGAACCATCTTTATGTTAATCTAACACACATAAACACTACATAAATCAAAACTCAAGCTGAAGTTAAAGCTTGCACTCCATCTCGTCTTGTTTCTGCTAGAGCTTATGATGATTTTAAAGCTTACATCAGAATACCCAGTTCAATGGCTTACACCTAAAATCCATTGTTCTTCATGACTTTTTTACACCAATCAACACATGTGATCGATTCAGAGTGAAAAAAATGAGAAACTGGCCCAAATCCTTTAGCATAAAGATCTTCACGCACACCTGGATGATTGATCGAGTGAGTAACGATTTTACTGTAATTGGGTATCATAGTCGTTTCAAAAAAGGAAGGAAAGTTGAAATCGTAATCAAAGAAGGTGTGGGGATTTTCAATAAGGGAATGGTGTTTTGGGTCTTTTTTAGGGATTTCCAATAGGTTCAAGAACCCTAGTTTCTTCTTATTCCCTTATATGTTATATCAAATATCATAGATTTACAGAGGGTTTAACTTTGAGAGAGTGTGTATGTTCATATGTTTGATTTTCTATAGGAAGAAGGAAGAAGATATGTATGTTCGTATGTTCGTATGGGATGAAAGAGAGATGGGTAGGTGGGAGGTGAGGATGGATTTCATATTCAGTGAGAAGTGGTGGATTTCAAGGTCCGATGATGATGATCCTTGCGGAGGTTCAACAACCATCAGTTGTGGGAAAGAAACAACCATTGGAGAAATTACATACAGTTGGGGATGAGATGGAGAACAAGAGAGAGGCTGAATAGGGAGGAAATAGACGAGAGGTGATAACCAGTTGTAGCACCCGGTTCCTGGTAGGTAAATCTTATTTGAAGTATTTCCTTTCTTTTAGCCTTGGACTCGGCGAGTCATAGGTCCGACTCGCCGAGTGGATGCGGGACCCGGGACACGTTTAAGTTGGCGACTCGGCGAGTCCATATCCTGGACTTGGCGAGTCACAGCTGTTGGATGAAACCCTAAGTTTCAGGGGTTTGCACCCTATTTAAACGACTATTCCGCCCCAGGCCAGCCCCCATTCTCTCCCCAGTTCTCCCAACCCTCGTTTATGCTTGTTCTTTGAAGATTTGAGGCTTTGTTGTGTGCTTTTGAAGGCTTTGAAGGAGGAAGGAAGTAGATCCAGAAGAAGGGAAGCCATCCAGGTAATTATTGTGTTCTTCCAGCAGTTCCTTTGAGGTATAACCCGTTTTCCCCATGATTCTATGCTTAGTACTTCATTTGGGTCTTTCTTGGTCAAATCCCCAAGCTTTTATGTGCATTATATGTCGTAATAAGATGTTTGGCCTCTGGATCTAGGCAAGATTGAGCTCCAGGAGCTCAGATCTGTTAGCTTTATGGCCCCATGTTGCTTGTTAGCCCTATATCTACCCTTTTGAGACATTTTGAGCCCTAAAATCCATATTGGTGAATATCCACACGTAAAGTTGGAAACTTTACGTGTGATTCGTGTCCTAGAAGTCCAGATCTATGAATGGCATGGACTGGAATCGAGCAAATCCGTGTATTTAGTAGGTGCATGGCAACAACTCGGCGAGTCGTTCATGTGACTCGGCGAGTATGCTCGCGAGTCTCCGAGTTTGTCCCTTTTTCGTAGTGTCGAGTGAGCAGTGAGTCACGGGGTGTGACTCAGCGAGTCAGAAGCCGAACTCATCTATGGAGGTACTCGGCGAGTCAATGCCCTGACTCGACGAGTCCAAGGAAATCTTCATAGATCAAGAACAGACTCGACGAGTTGTTCATACAACTCGGCGAGTCTAAGCATGAGTGTTCATCGGATGAAGATGAACTCGACGAGTTGTTCATACAACTCGACGAGTAGGATGAAGGACTTGAGTATCTGTTAAGAAGGAGAACTCGTCGAGTCGTCGCCTAACTCGACGAGTAGGAACGGGTTTCAGGGCAACGGTTGAGTAGGGACTCGACGAGTTGGAAAGCCAACTCGGCGAGTCTGGTCAACTGAAAGTTGACTCTGACCTGGACTCAGGACTGGACCAGGGGTAAAATAGTCATTTTACCCAAAGGACAGTTAGCAGTATTTGATTGAGTATGTTGTGGGAATTGTAGCCGGAGGATTTCCGGAGCAGCAGCAGCAGCAGTAGTCAGTCAGTTCCCGATCAGTTCAGCAGCTACTTTGAGGTGAGTTACCTTCCAGTAGCGGTGGGTCTACGGCCACAATGCCGGCCCACCAGTAGGAGTCGTATGATGATTGTCTTTGTGATATCATCATGGTTACTACTACCTGTTATGTTGTATGCTAGTATGATACGTTATATGTGATAGTAGTACAGTTCGATTGTTAGGACCGAAGGGTGGTCAGACGCCCCAGAAATGTCTGACAGTATGTGATGATATGTTTGTATGCTGGCCTGTTATGTTATGCGATAGAGGTAGTAGGAGGGGGACCAGTCCCCGAGGATCGGTTGTTAGGACCGATGGGTAGTCAGCACCCCAGAATGGTTGGCATGGGTAGTCAGCACCCCAGAATGGCTTGACACGGGTTGGTCGGCACCCCAGAATGGCCGTACCGGGTAGTCAGGCACCCCAGAATAGCCTGGCAGTATGTGCGTTATTTGTTTGTATGGTACGTGGTACGATGGGGGGGGGGAACTTACTAAGCTTTGTGCTTATGTTTTTCAGTTGTTGTTTCAGGTACCTCTTCTTCGAAGGGGAAGGAGCTGGCGCGGTAGCGGCACATCACACACACACACATTGGTTTCCGCATTTACGAGATTTTCTGGGATTCGTACTCTGATATATTGATGATTGTATGATTGACTTTTAGACTCGGTTTATGTTTGTTATGGCTTGATCAAACAATTTTTTTTAACTAGTAATATTTTCTAAAGTATTGTTTTAAAAACGAAATTTTTAGACGTAAATTTTGGGTCGTTACACCAGTGGTTGTTATGGTGTTGCTGGAAAAAAAGATGGAAGTGTAGGGGTTCATTTCCCCAAATCTGATTTAGGGTTGCTGATAGGAAGGGATGTCGGTAGATCTGTGGGTTTTGATCGGGGTAGGGGCATGAAATCACTTACCCTGGTCGGTGGCATCCGATGGTGGTGATGGCGGAAGGTTGTGATGGTAGCTTTCGGTTGTAATATAGATGGGGTTCAAAGTTTTTGGAGGTAAGGGAGGAAGACAAAGGTGTGTCTTTATTGTTCAAGAGAGAGAGACAGACATAGAGAGAGAGAGAGAGAGAGAGAGAGAGAGAGAGACATTTTATATATTAAATTAAATAATAATATTTAATTTTAAAAATAATAATAATAAGAGAAAACATCATAAATGGTCCCTGTGGTAGTGAAATAACGAAAATGCCCTTTAGTTAACAGACAAAACTTAACGGAGTTAGCAATAAGGACTAATCGTTAAAAGTTTTGAAAGCACAGGGACTAGTTATGACGTTTCTAAACCACGGAGACTAAACTTCAGATTTTGGAAAACCACATGACCATTTATAATGTTTTTTTTTTAAGATTAGAAAACTTTTCTTTTTCCCATTGAAGAGTTCAACGACCATTGAACTCCAAATCTATTGAATGCCAAGGTGACATCTCACTATGATAGAGTTTTATCCATTAAATGACAACTAGACTTGTTACATCATTCAACCATCTCATTAAACTCACCATTGTGGATGTTTTAACCGCTCTAAATGATTGAATTATTGATCAAACCACCATATCTAAATGTAATTATTTTTGTTACTTATACCGAATATACATAAACATTAAATAATATGCGCATACACTAGTGCCGTTGCGAATACTTGTTAAACGTGTAAATACCGCTGATGTCGAAAATGCACCAAATTTCATCAACAATTAAATCAATTAATCACGGGGATTTTCATATTACTTGTTGATATTATCATATTTTATATTGGATCATGCTGTCTTTAAATAAAAATATGTGCTATGTTTGATTATATAAAAATATCCAGTTAAATACGTCAATTTACCTTATTCTAATCGAATAAAATAACATGTGGCCGGTGTGGAACAAGAAGTAAAACCATAAGTTACAAGCGTTTTCTTTCACATTTTAACCTTTTCAATTTCGCACAGAAACTTTTTAATGTTTTTGGTAAGAATATCACCCCAAAGATTAGAAAGCAACGATCAAATATGATAAAAACTACATCTAATGTTGTGACAAGATAGAAATTCATGAAAAGTTGCTATTTGTACGGTACAAATTCATTGCAGTATGGTATATATGGCAACACAAATATACCATTAATTTATCATTCTTCTAACGTTAACAACAATTAAGTATTTACCAAAAATATATACCCTACACTACATGCTTTTCTCTTGTTGAAGACTAACTAAATGTGCATACACACTCCCTGGCATGCCAACAAGCATGTCATGTGTCCCACTCTCAACCACCGTTCCATTCTGGAGCACCGCGATACTGTCGGCATTACGTACTGTCGACAGGCGGTGGGCCACCAGAACGGTGGTTCTTCCCTCCATCAACTTATCAAGCGCTTCTTGAACCAGTCTCTCAGAGGCTATATCAAGAGCGCTCGTCGCTTCATCTAACAAAAGAATCGATGGATCTTTCAATACTGCTCTCGCAATCGCCACCCGTTGTTTTTGTCCTCCGGACAACTGCACCCCTTTGCTCCCCACTTCTGTTTTGTAACCCTCCGGCATCCGGCTAATGAATTCATGAGCATTCGCAAGTTTTGCGGCGTTTATGACTTCAATTTCGGACGCATTTTCATTACCATATTTTATATTTTCGTATATATTCGTTGAAAATAACGATGGTTCTTGTTGAACCAATCCAATCCGTTTCCTTAACGATTTTAAATTCAATTTCTTGATATCGAAACTGTCAATGAAAACTGCACCGAGATCGGGATCGTAAAATCTCGTTACGAGTCCGATCACGGTGCTTTTCCCGGACCCACTCGGTCCAACTACCGCCAAACTATTTCCCGCCATTAATTTCAAATTTAAACCATTCAAAACTTTAATTTCCGGTCTAGTCGGGTACGCGAAGCTCACGTTTCTAAATTCAATATCTCCTTTAATGTTATCTACTACTAATAAATCCCGATGGTCGGGATTTATACTAGACACTCGGTTAAGTATTTCGAATACTGAACCGAGTGCTTGTGTCCCCTTCACAATGTCGGGGGCGAGTGCAAGGGTTTCAGCTATTGATAACGCGGTGATTATTAGGACCATGAAGGATTTAATAATGTCGCCGAAATTGGAATTTTTGTGTTGGATTAATACCGATGCGTACCAAAGGCCAAGCGCGTATGAGCAAAATGCAAGGAGTTGGGAAAAACCGTATCCGATTCCCGATATGTGACCGCGGAGACGGGCTTGTTTCCCGGGGCGGTTGAGTTCGGCGGCGAACTGAGTCGAGACTCGGTCTTCGGCTCCGAATGCGGCTACGGTTCGGATGTTGGTCATCGCTTCACGAGCCACGGATGTGGCTCGGGAATACGCGGTTGTGTAGTCTCCACCGAATCCCTTAAGAAAGAGTTGCTACAAACATAACAAAAGACAAATTGTCATGTGTTGTTTCTTTTTACTTAATGATTAATATAAAGTCTAACCTCTGTTAAGGAAGCTGCAATTAAAAGGGGAAACGTAGAAATGACAACTAATGCAATTCTCCAACTTAATATAAATGATATCACAAACGCAGTCAATGTGAGTGCTATATTTTGTACGATTGTTGATAGACGATCTGCTAATGCACTTCGTACTAGTGTTGCATCTGCTGCCAACTTTGATAAAAGCGATCCCGTAGAATTTTCATCAAAATCAAACCAACCAATCTCATTGCTTAGTATAGCTGAAAAAAATAAAAAAATAAACCGGTTACGATTTTTTAATGATATTTCTATGCAAATATTGCAAATTTAATTTTTCAATAACAATAAATATACATTTTTATTCTATTTTAAGAAAGTTAACGAACCTGAAAACATGGATAAACGGACCCTAGTGGTGAGGCGTTCTCCCATCAACGTATAGAAATAGTGCTGCAACATATAAATAGGAATCGTTACAACACCCGCAGCCACAAATATAAGCGATGCATGAGCCACGTCATCTTTGATTTTCGAATTATCACGAGAATAAAACGACGTCAAGATATAAGTAATCCCAAGAGCAAATAATGGAGCTTGCATTCCCGCCAAAATCGCACCCACCGATCCCACCACCGCATACGGCCACTCCGGCTGATTTAGCTTCACAAGGTCCCAAATCGACGGCGTATTCCTCGAAGATCTGGACGCCGATTGGTTTTTCTCATTTGGGTGGAGTGTATTTAAATTTGTGGTTATCGGGTCAAAGTCTTCGAAATTGGTCCGGTTAGTATCTGGAGAGTTTTGGGGGTTTGAGTTCGACCCGGTTTGACCCGAATTGGTTTGGAGACTTACTAGACTGGAATACTCTCCGCCTTTAGAGATCAACTCCAAATGATTACCTTTTTCGATGATTTGACCGTTTTTCAGAACGATAATGGTGTCGACATCTCGAACTGTGGATAATCGATGAGCGACGATAACGGTGGTTCGATTTGACATGACGGTGTTTAACGATTGTTGAACGATGTGTTCTGATTCGGAATCGAGGGCGCTTGTTGCTTCATCGAGAAGTAAAATTTTAGGGTTTCGAATTGTGGCTCTTGCGATTGCGATTCTTTGTTTCTGGCCACCGGAAAGCTGGGTTCCGCCTTCGCCGACGTGAGTTTGGTAACTTTCCGGTAGTTTTTGAATGAAAGAATGGGCGTTTGCGGCTATGGAGGCTTCGATTATGTGGGCCATATCGGCATTGGGTTTTCCATACAGAATGTTTTCGGCTATTGTTGTGGCAAATAAGGCTGGTTCTTGACTGACTAACCCCATAAGCCCTCTTAACCAACTTAACTGCACAGTTTTTATATCATGGCCATCTAACAATATTTGCCCTAGAAATTATCAGAACAAGTGTTAAACAGAAGAAATAACAACTTAGTTTCATTTGTATGTTTATTATAACATTTTACTTTTATTTTTCTTATTAAAGCATTGTATTTTGAAAAGTATAAAGTAATCTAAATACAAAACAATTTTCATTTCTATAATTAGGTAAAATACAAGTTGGAGCTAGTTCATTTGACTAACAAGGTGTCTAACAAAGAGTTATTAACAAAGAGGTCTTGGGCTCTATCGAAAATATATACTAACCTGTCGTTCTAAAAAATAAAAGAAAAAGGTAAAATTCTTGATAATACAAAAGTTGAAAGTACAATGCTATAATTTGGTAGATTTTAGAATACAATGCAAATATTCTAATAGTTAAAGGTTGTAACAGAAAGAATGAGAGTATGGTGTTATAATACACAAAATAAATGAAATTATGTTCTTATTTCTTGCATTTAACCATTTTAAACAACCCAAGTAATGAAATTATGTTCTTATTTCTTGCATTTAACCATTTTAAACAACCCAAGTATGAGTTGAAAAATGAATTGAAAATTTTCGCCTTTTATTCTAAATTATATACACAGCAAAAGAGCTTTGGAATATGCATTTAGGTTTTATTTTATAACCAATGTATGAATCATTGTAACCGAAAATCACGTGACACCAATTAAAAACTAATTTATGCAATAGTGTTTCACAACTGTACCAATTTATTTACATTTTTTTACCAATTTATGCAGCTGGCCTGAATTATATAACCTATCTAATTATATGTAAAATATATTACATCTTTTGGTTCTAAGGGGGTGTTTGTTTTTCCTTTTAAATCAGCTTTTTGACTTTTAACTTTTCCAAAAAGTTAGAAAAATCCAAAAATTGTTTGACAAGTGGAAAATGACTTTCAAAAACCAACTTTTACCAAAACATAAAAACTAGTATTTGCAAAAGTCACACATCCGTGACTTTTTTGTATCCTTTTGAACTTTTGAGGCTGGAAAAGCAAAAGAAATCCCAAACACTTTTTAAACAACATCTTTTGAAAAAAAATCTTTTACAAAAAGTCATTTTATAAAAAGGATTTTTCCCCTTGGAAAGGAATCTCAAACACCCCCTAAAATGATACATCTTTGCATATTTCATATAGAAAACCATTTGGTTGCATAAATTGATAAAAAAAGGTTACACGTTTTTCCATAACTACGTACTTAACCCATCACTATAATTTAACTAATATAATTTCATAATCATATTAACAAATTATACCTGAGATAGGATCGTAAAATCGTTGGATCATAGAAATGATTGTGCTTTTTCCCGAACCACTTGGACCAACAACTGCAATCTTTTTCCCCGCACCGATTGAAAAACTCAAATTTTCTAAAACTGTATTTTGTCGAGACGGATACGCGAAATAGACCTCATGGAATTCGATATTCCCAGCCACTTTTGAGAATGCCATTCCAGAATTCAACTTTCTTGTACTTTCAATGTCTTCTTCAAGCATGCTTACGATGTTTGCAGCAGCAACTTTACCTTTAGCAATGGCTGCTAGGTTTGGTGCAGCTTGACCTAGAGCACTACAAAACCGAGTGTTATGATTTTCATTAAATTCTAGAAAACTAAATTAAAATTTGGATGGAATACAAAAAACACAAAGTATTTTTTTTTCCATTTTATTGGTTTAGCCACTTAACAGATTTTTCGTAGTGATTAATCCGTTTTACTTTAACGATTAAATATATATTTCTTTATCACCCCATTTTTTATGTGGGTGATATAAACATTTTTCGAGGTTACCAATTTTGACAGGTGAAATACAAAAAAACTTTATATTACTTGACTACTTTTGTAATGGTTAAATCATTATACTTTTTAACGGTTAAAAGAAACACATTTTTCTAAGTCCTACCTTGTTGATAACTTTATATACCGGCAATATGCCAAAATTTATAATGTCTTTCTACCATTTTATCCATATAGCCGATAAAATGTTATTTTTTTTATCAAGTTAACCGTCAAAATATTATTAAAATAATCATTAAAAGAGCAATAGTAGTTGCTAAATAGATAAAATGCTGAAGATACATTTTTTTTTTTGGAAAACAAACAAATAGATATGGTAAAGCATAACATACTTTCACCATTTTATCCACTCAACTGTTAATAGATTCAGCCATCAAGTTATTTTTTAACAATCACAAAAAAAAAAAAAGAAAAAAAAAACAAAAATAGCTGAGTGGGTAAGTCAATAAAATGGTGGAAGTACATTGTGATTTTTTATATTTTGATCTATTCAAATCTGGGTAACCTAGAAATAAATTTATTAAAATCAGGTAACCGGAAAAACATGACATAATTTCAACATTTTATTGATTTACACACTAAACTATTTCATTTTATCTATTTAACTACAAACTATTATTGTAATAATCATAAAAAGTGGCTGAATCGATAAAATGATAATCCGAAAAGTGATTTTTCTAAATGGTTAAAAAAGAAGAGTAAATTGATTATGTCTTTATTGTACTTATAGTGAAATCATGAATTAGGTCACTGTTATTTTGCCTAGCTCCCCGCTGACTTTTGCTTTTAATATATTGATTTGTCGTTAAAAAAATGAATTGGGTCACCGGTCGCAATATTTCTTTTGCATGTAAATTCAAGTTGTTTCAATGTTTTCAAATTAAATCCATTTTTCGGAGTTAATCTAAAATGACTATTTTATCCTTTACTTATATTTATCTATTTGTTTTTTTTTGTAATATTATATTATTATTAAATTGAAGTTGGTAACATCCCCTCCTTCCCTCACAACACTACCATCTCGACGAGAACCAACAATAGTTAATAATAATATATATGATAGAGACATAATAGAAATTAATAGAAAAAATAGATGAGGGGTAAAATAGTCTTGTTCAACTAACTCCCGAAAAATGAAACCAAGAGCACTTTATTGAAATTTGAAAGATATTGAAATCACAAGGATTAATTAAATCACCAAAAAACTTCCTACAGAGGACCCAATTCATGATTTTGCTATAAGCACATGGTCGAAAAATGCAATATACAGTATATACAAAAAGTATATAATGGTATACAAAACACAGTTAAGCCGCTAAATCAATAATACGATGAAAGCAAGTTGTGTTTCTCAGTATTTTTCCTTTTTTAAAATTTGATAAACATGAAAATTAGTAATTTAAAAAGTTAAGGGGTGAAATAATCGCTAAAACATGGAAACTACAACTACTAATCTATATATATTGTTCAAAAAACTATACTAAAAGTTAATAACACGAACTTACAATCCACTGAAGATGACATTGATGATTGTTGTGAATGCTTTACCACCATTTGTGCGATGGTGTTGCACGAGTATACCCGCATACCATAAAAGTAAAGCCCAAGCACAAAACAAAAGTGCATATGTGAACCCAATTCCCACTCCTTTCGCAAGCCCACTCTTTTTCCCAAATTTTAATGCATTTTGAAGTGACATTGAGTACATTTCAATTGCCCTTTTCTCCCCCACAAACGAATATACAGTACGAACTTGTGATATATTCTGATAAATCCATATACACAAAACAAAAATTCTCCCTTAGGCATGAAGAAAATAAGTGTATTGTGAAAAAAATTAAAATTAGAGACTGAATTACAAAATTGGTCTATGTAGTTTGCACCTTTTATTTTATTTAGGTTCAAAAAACAACTTTTTTTCAGGTTTCCATAACACTTTTGTAAGAGAAAATAAGATAAGGGAAAAAATAGTCATTTACTTGGGACAGAGATAAAAAAAAAACTTATGAAACATTCAAGTAGGTACCAAAATTGAAAAAAAAACAATTATTTTTTGGTCATGAACTAAAAAAAAGTGCAAACACATAACATGGAAATGTACTCATTTTATATGGGACAAAGATGAAATTCATTGTACCCTCCAATTTTAAGTTTGTCTTGCATACATTGATTTGAAAAATGACACTAAAAACAATTCATTCTACTGTATTAACAACTTACTATTAACATTATGTTATGATTCTTCCTAGCTATGTAATGAAAGGGCTTTCACAAAAAAAAAATTGTGGACACGTAATTCATTGTGCACTTCAAATTCTGCAATCTTGAAAAGCAGATCAAAATTGCAAAAAAAAAAAAAAACCTTTTCTGTACCTATACGCCAAAAAGAGAGTGCAAAACATATAACACTTTTGTGAAGAAACCTACGAGGGGCAAAATATTCATTCCATATTCACAAAGAACTAATTTCTTTATAGCAACTATGCTACACCCTAAGAACTAATTTCTTTATAATTTTTTCAAGTTGATATAAACTGATGATAATTAAATTTTTTGCAAGTGTTTTTTTACCTCCTCAGCGACCTTTCCAGCTTCAGCATAAGCAGCCTCACTTTTTTCAGACAATGTAGACATGATCACTGTATACGCTCCTCCAGCAAAAGCTATGAGTGGGACAATGGCCAATGTCAGAAGTGTGAGTTGCCATACCGAAGTAAATCCCACTGTGAATCCAACAAAGAATTGTGCAAGATATCTTAAACCATGGCCTATCTGCATTTTCATCCAATAAAAAACTTAACAAAATTGTTCAAATAATATTAAGCTTTTCTTCTAAGTGACTAAGGGTACTTCAGTAATTTTACTCCACCATTTACTAATCAATTTTGTTGAAGATAGCACCAAACACTAGAATATATTAGGGAAAACTGAGGAGAATAACATACTCTACTTTTTTTTATTTAACGATTATAGGAAATATACATAATTTTGTTACACATAATAGCTATGTACACATTCTATCATAGCCACAACAACAGTATATATAATTACATTTCTTTTACCAATAATAGCTATATATAGTTAATTTCCATTTTTCCCATAATATCATCGTACTTGTATTTTATTTTTCACACACATTAGTAATGTACTTACGTGTGAATAACAATATATATGAGCAATTTATTGTACTTGTTGCATATTGCTCCTATGGGTAAAAAAAGTATACATATATTGCTATTATGCATGAGTAATGAATTGTAATTAGGTTGCTATTATGTGTAGAAAAATGTAAGTATGCTGCTTTATGAGTTACATATTGTAATTATCGGAAAAAAACATAAGTAGGTTGTACATGGGTTGCTATTTCCTACAATTTACCAAAATAGATTAATGCATACTCACTTTAAAAATCTACATCTAAACATATGTTAAACGATTTCTTTATAGGTATGAATTTATTGTTTTTTGTACCTTGTCACCTATTGCATCTTGCACAAGTGTCGCGTCACTAGAAATGTGGAAAAGTATGTTTTTATCCTTGGCTATTGTGTCAAAAAACTTAATATCTTTTCTCAAAACAGATTGGAGATATTTGAAACGTAGACGACCTGTTTGTCTTTCTCCTGTTTGCATCCAACATGCAACACCTGTAAATCACCATTTTAAATATAAGTATTAGTAATCATATTAAATATTTTATTTATCCGTCAAATATAAGAACATCAACAATCGTGAATTTAATAAGAGAGTTGAATGAAGTGGTAAGTCTAGGTGTCAATGGATGAAACTTTATCATTATGAGATACCATATTGACATTCAATGAATTTGGTGTTCAAAGGCCATTGAACTCTTCAATGGAAAAAAAAAGTTTTTAAATCTTAAATATATAATATAAATAACTTTTGTAATATTCTATTGAATTTTATAGAGTTTAATGCATGGAAAAAATAATAGAGTTATATGGATTGTAAGAATATCACAATTGATTGAAGATTTCATTTAAAAAAAAAAAACAAAAAGTTAGTAAGGTGGTGGGGTCAACTCAACCTCTACAATTTCACCCAAAATAAATATTTACACGTTTTGACCTCAAGTCGTTTTGACCTGTTATCTTAGTCCCCGACCTACCGAATTTAGGTCCTATTTTTCCTTTTATAAAATATACATTATTAATTGAGTACTTATAATTATTACTCCTAAAATTTATAGATAGAAATATTGAACAAAAGAAGCGGAAATTTTTGATATTTAAAGATTACAAAAAATGCATGTTATATACCTATATACTTTATATTAGAATTATAAACACTATTAACCTCCATGTGATGGGCCCTAGGGCGGGTTTATCCACTCACATGGTGAACTTTATCATTTTTTATAAGTTTGCAAAATGAAAACTTATAAACAAGAAAAAGGGAACTACATAAGTTTGAAAAAAAGGGAGAAAAAACAGCTACATTTCAGAAAAAAAAAGCAAAAACAAAATTTTGAAATAATCTTATGCAATGCCTGTTAAATTATCCTCAAGTCAAAGCTAGTTATTTAACTTTCAAGAATTTTTTAAAGAAAAAGTAATAATGGAATGAAGGGAGTAAGAGCATAAGAAATGTACCTATCCATGATGACACAAAAACAACGAGTCCAAGATAAACCAAGTATAGAGAATTCTGCACACACACACACACACAAAATGCAAATTTTGAGTATTTAACTAAGTGGATGAATGAATAGAGTTTAAAAAATGATCACATTTTTTTACCTTACAAACCTCTGAAGACATTCTATGAGGATGTGAAGATAAATGGCCCAAAGAATCAATCATTCGACCAAACAAAACAAAGAAAATTGGAAGAGCAGCACCATGAACACAAGCTCCAATGCTCCCAAACAACATTAAAAGCAAATCCCATTTATCAGCTGCATAAAATAATCCCGAAAATGAAGCTTTTGAACTTGAATCCGTTTTTAACTCCACCTTTGGAGTTGGGTTTTCACCATAATCTTGATTTGACAAAATTTCAACCTCCCCCATTTTTTAAGCTATTTTGACAGTTTGCAAAGAGAATGTTTGTGTGTGTGTGTGTGTATGAGAGAGAGAGAGAGAGAGAGAGAGAGAGAGAGAGAGAGAGAGAGAGAGAGAGAGAGAGAGAGAGAGTGTGTGTGTGTGTTAGAAATGAAAAATGAAATGTGGTAAGTATCATTTCATTATGCACAAGATGATGTCAATTTCCCGCCAATAAATGAAGCAGTTAATAGTTGAGCAACTAACAATTCGGCTTTTTTTTACTATAACTTTTAATAAAGGAAAAAGATCAAGATTATGCAAATAGCCTCATTTTTCTGGAATCTTCAATAGCTATGATTTAGTCTTCTAATTAAAGCTAATAACTACTATGACTATAGCTACACATAGAACCATGGGCCACAAAATAATACAAACCCAATGCACCAAATTTGTCGGCTGTTTAACCTGATGAAAGCGAATGCACAAATAACCAACACAAATTAGGATTAATAACTCTTGATTTTCCAGTTTTGTAAATTATAACAACAATGCTTTGGGGGTAATACTGTTAACATCCACTAAAATATTAATGCATGGAGTATATTCCATAAAAGAACATATGAAGGGTCTTGTAAAAAAGGAAATGATCATCAGTCACAATCAGCGTAAAAGCAAGGATGTTTTTTTTACCATAGGAAAATTACTGGACCTATAAAGAAATGAAAATTGGCATAAATTGGGATTTTGAGTAACTTTGTTGCTAAAGAATGTACCTACATGCAAGAAATTGCAACTTACATTCCTTGATTTGTTTATTTTAGAAATCCGCTTTCATTTTTTTTAGTTACACAATTTTATTTTCAACATTCTACCGAATAATAGCAATTTCATCCAAATACAAAACAATTTTCACTGCTACAATTGAGTGGATTATTCAAAATATAGTAACGAATTTTTTTCAAAATACAATGCCTTAACAACAAAAAGATTTGAAAACTATAATGTTGTAATAGAAAGAAACACAAGTATGATGCTATAATACACAAATAACATGAAGTATTTTGCATTTTTTTTTTGCATTTATACCGGTTTGTAGGGGTGTTTAGTGATTACCCTTTTGCAAGAAAGTACTATTCAGTAACCTGTATAAGTATATGCAAACTTTATGTGGGGTAAGTTGCCAGATCATGTGATAGCTACTTTAGTAGTACTCTTAATATATTGTTGGTAGACTTTAATAGCTTTGCACATGACAATCATAATAAAAGAAATAGTTTCTGATCAGGACAAGGTAGAAAGACGCAATTATAAGAGAAAATTTTCAACATATTGAAGCTAACAACATACTTTAGTGTAGTACTACTTCTTATAATTAAGCTCTAACCCTAATTTGGTAATCAATTTAAAAACTTTCATGCATGGTAAAATACAAGACACTCAAAAACTCTACCATACAAATCGTACAATACCTTTTTTTAACTAAACAGCTTCGATGGTGTAGTATTTCTTTGTAATAAATAGGTACATATGTTTTGTATCATTTGGATTCTAGCAAAAGAAACGTATTCTTCTTATCAATACGAAGGATTCCACATTTCGGGTATGTAGTATATATCATGCTTTCATGGAATTACGTACTTTCATTTTCTACGAAATTCCCCTTTGCATCTAAGTAGTATATATATGATGTAATTAACACTCACTTTTGTCTAAAATACAATGATATTTCCTTTTCTTGAATGTACAAACTTGAACTTATTTCCAAAATCAGAAATGAAGGTTTTGGGTGCAAAAAAAGAAAAATCAACTCTGCCAAAGATATACACATCCAAGTAGCTTTAAATAAAGTGTCATAAACTCTCACCTACATCACCTTACATGTATGTTAGAAAAAGCATGTACGGATCATAACTTTCAATTACTGAATGACAGCTGCTTCAATGGTTTTCCAATTAATATGAGTAACTACAAGTCAAAATAATCAAATTACATAGCAATACTCCCCCCCTCAAAATCTAACAAAGTAATATAAAAATATATGAAATCTACATTTTCATTATCAGCATTAGAACAAAGAAGATGAAGAAAAGTATTAGATTTGAAACTAGTACCGGAGAACATGTGAGCATTCAATGGCATTTATTTTTGACAACTGTAATAATGAATCAGCAAAATAGTGTCAATCAGTAGGTAAAATTAGTTGGAATTAACTACGAGCAGTATTGATTTTTCAATATAACGGTGTTGAGATTTGAGAGTACTTAATTACCTGTTCACTGATGAACCCCCAAAGTCTTTGATTCAAAATGGTTTTTGGTGGGGTTTTCGAATATGTTCGGTAACTTCAAACCCGTGATGGAGAGTGTTCCAACCGACCAAAGACAAGAACGCGCCCTCTAATATTTTTATTTATCTATTGCATAAGAGTTTACCCGAAAAGAGATAATGCTATAAAAAGTTTTAAGTTTGACCGAAAATATCGGTTTTACCCTCTTACGGATTTTTTGTTTGTTTATGCTGCAAGCTTACTATTTTTTTTTGTCGGTTTTGACATTTTTACTTGTAATAGAAGGTTTCCAGCTTACTATGAGATATTATTTACGAAAACCCTTTACATATATTTGGCAAAGAAACCCTTAAGATTATAAATTTTAATAATTGTATGGAATGTGTTATTAAGGAACCTCAAAGTGACATCGCTTAATATAAAGACCGAATGTAATAAAATTCTTCTTAGTAAGGTTAATATATTTCAATAGGGAGCTCTCTTGGACAGTTTTGCTACCAAAACAAACTTGTCTACTTATGGTATTGACATTTCTTCTTCCTTATAGCCGATTTGTATCAACTCTACAAAAAAAATATTTGACATGTGATCATCAAGTGTTAATTAACATCTCAAATTCTTCTCAAGATAAGTCATTGGTGTAATATATGTTTGTCTAATCTTATTACTATCCATGATTTACTTGGTTTTTTGGATTCATAGTATATACTCATGGCTCGTAAAAGAGTTTTAGAAGTGATCATAATCACTATGTAGTGAGATTATTTCCATGCAATTATTTTTTAAAGGAAAAAATTATTTTATATGTTTAAAAAGTTTGTATTTCAGAAATAATAATATATCATATTTTTTTTTTATAAAAATAAATATAGTTGTATAAGTTATTATTTCTGAAACACAAACATAAATATTTTATATGTTTAAAAATAACAACAATTTTTTTTTTTTTTTGAAAAGTTTGAGTATTAATTAACAAAGATATTTAGACTTGGATAAAACTAAATAATTTCTTAAAATTTAAATATCAAAAGTTTAAATCGAATCAATATAAAATTTATCATATTTAAAGGTAAATATATATTTCGGTTTTGGTTTCGTAATATAAGTACATCAAAAAGTATATTGGTTTGACATGAACTTTTGATATTTAAATTTTTTAAACTATTTAGTTTTATCAGATTGTGAATATATAATTATATTTTATATGTTTATAATCTAAAGGGTTTTTTTGCAAAATATTTATAAACTTAAGGGTTTTTTCACAAATAATATTTTATGGTAACCTGAAAACCTGCTATTACAGGAAAAAATGGCATAACCAACAAAACAGTGACAAGTTTGCGGCATAAACAAACCAAAATTTTGTCAGAGGGTAAAACCGACATTTTCTGTCAAACTTAAGTCTTTTTATGACATTATCTCTACCAAAAAGCCCTAGAAAAATCCAAAGATTTTATCTTGTAATAGAGAATTAGGAACGGGTGGAATCGATGAGGACTGCAATGACAAATCCAAACTTTTAATCTTAAAAATTGTGTGGTTGTGATTATTTCGGATTTTTGTTTTTTTAATTAAATAGGCTGTAACACCGTAAATTTCAAAACAATTGTTCATTTAAAAATAATCGTTAATTCTTAAAAACACTTTTCTTAAAATTCCAGTCATAATCGAATTACAAAAACATAACTCCATTTTCTCTTGCTTAATAAACCAGGATCCTCGAAACATGACTCTTTCTCTGGTGTGTACAATCGAGCCGGTGCCGTCCCGTGATCCTGAGAGAAACCTGAAACACATAACACAAAACACTATAAGCATGAAGCTTAGTGAGTTCCCCAAAATACCACACATAACATATATTAGCCACTCGAGGCTATAACTCTGTGGGTCCGTGGACCCTACTCTATACCCTTTGGTTCTAGCTCTGTGAACCTTCCGGTTCTAACTCTAGGAACCTTCCGGTTCTAACTCTGTAAACATGCACAACATAAATCACATAAAAATAATGCAGTACAACACATAACATACATAGCATACAAATACTCTGTCACATAACTCTGGTTACCTACTCAAGGTAAAGTATAGTGAGAAGACTCACCTAGCAAGCAGAAAGCAGATATCCCCACACTTGAATCTCGAACTCGCCACCGCCTAACACATAAGGCAGATACTCTCATGAATATAACTCTCGAGACTAGAATCAACCCTCTCTTGGCACCCTCTTAAGGGTAAAAGACCATTTTACCCCTCTCTTGGCCCAAAGGCCACATCGCTGACCAAACCCTAAAAGTCAACAAAAGTCAACGGTCAACTTTGACCGGACTCGGCGAGTGCACTAGGGCGACTCGGTGAGTCTATACGTGTCCACTGACTCCCTTGGATCCTCTCTTGACACGTCGAGTATTTCTCTGACTCGACGAGTTTCACATGGCATAAATCGCGAGGCCACCACGACTCAACTCGCCGAGTCTCAAGAACAACTCGGCAAGTTCCGGCTTGACTCAGTTCCCCCTGACTCTCCCTGACTCACTGAGTCGACCCCTCAACTCGACAAGACCACTCGCTGAGTGGTTATGGGCAAACTTCATGCTACTCGCCGAGTCTTCTTCAGACTCGGCGAGTCCATGCCATGCATAACTCAAACTCACTTCTGAGGTCAGATCTGTTCCATACAATCATAGATCTGGCCTCCCCAGGCATGATAATCACGTAAAGTCCAAACCTTGGTGCTCAAACAACAACTATTTGCTCCTAGATGATGTTTTAGCCCCATATCTCATAACTCTAGGTCAAAACTCCTATGAATCCTCATAAAGCTTAAGGAATAAAGCTTCTCTGGACCTCTATGGATCTCATCCCAAGCCTCATCACAAATAGGGACGAAATGGACATCAAATCTAACCAACAAAGGGGTCAAGAAACCCTAACCCCATGTTTATCATGACAACAGAAAAGGAAGCCAAAATATACCTCCAAAATCATGCTCTGAGCTCCAAAATCGAAGGATGTCCACCTCCCTTGCCTCCTCTTAGCTAGAATCTCCTTTGCCTTGCCAAACAAAGCTTCAAAGGTCAACAATGGCCTCTTCTCTCTCCCAAAAAAGCTCAAAATCTCTTTAGGGTTTCTCTCTGGGGTTGGTGGCCACAAATGACGGCCATAAGCCCCTTTAAATAGGTCTCAAACCCTGGAAATTAGGATTTCATTAAACAGCGTGGACTCGCCGAGTCTAGACGCGAACCCGCGCACAAAACCGCGATCCTACTCGGCGAGTTTGGACTCCAACTCGCCGAGTCTCCTCATACTCACCCAAAAATAAAAGAATAAAATAATCCTTGGGAATTCGTCCCCCACTAGAATTAGACTTCGCCCTCGAAGTCTCGCTCTGAAAATAACTCCGGATGCTGCTCACGCATCTCACGCTCCGGCTCCCAAGTTAACTCTGACCCTTTCCGATGCTGCCACTAGATCTGCACCAGTGGCGCCTCTTTATTCCTCAGAACCTTAGTCCTTCGATCTCTGACCACCGCAGGTCTCTCAGCATAATTCAGGCTCGCATCCACCTGAATATCCTCTAGTGGCACTACTGCTGACTCGTCGGCTACGCACTTTCGCAACCGCGACACGTGGAAAGTGTCGAGAATCTGACCCAACGCTGCTGGCAACTCCAAATGATAAGCTACCATGCCTACCCTCGCGACCACCCTGAATGGACCAATATATCGGGGCCCCAACTTGCCCGTCTTCCTGAATCGAATAACTCCTTTCCAAGGAGAGACCTTCAGGAGCACAAGGTCGTCGATCTGGAACTCGAGCTCGGACCGGCGCCTATCCGCATAACTCTTTTGATGAATCTGAGCGGTCAATAACCTCCGCCTGACCTGTTGAATCTGCGCAGTCGTCTGCAACCCAATCTCCGTACTACCCATAACACGCTGCCCGACCTCTCCCCAGCAAATGGGGGTCCGACACCTCCTCCCATACAACAGCTCAAAGGGTGGCATACCAATGCTCGAATGATGGCTGTCGATATGGGAAAACTCAACCAAGGGTAAATACGTGCCACAACTCCCTCCGAAATCTAATACACATGCCCAAAGCATGTCTTCGAGCGTCTGAATCGTTCGCTCGCTCTGAAGTGTCCTCAGACATCACCATGATAAGCTCTAGCTCATTTCTCATATCCCTCTTCGAGACTGAGCACCAGGTCAGCTTTTGACTCCACAGATCAGCCTCCAAAGGTCACCTATATCATGATCCAAATATCCCACTAACTTCCTCCCCATGACCACTATCCCGGCCCAGTGACACGCAAGTCACGGAATTCTCTTTTCCTTATGCGAGAAAAATACAATCCAACCGAGGATCGTCTCAACTCTGATCTCTGGTGTCTGCTGCGCATATCCCTTGCGCATCTCGCCGAATCTCCCGACAGAGACGGAGACCCCAGTCTCGCCCCCGGTTCAACACCCAGGTTCCAAAAA